>NC_053500.1:19121401-19721401 GCF_905171775.1 Rana temporaria
TTTATGGTGTGTTTTGTATTTTTTTATGCATGTTTTTGATGCGTTTTGCATTTTTGGGGTGTGTTAATGTTGCTAGGAGGAGGTGTCTGTTGTCATGCAGGAAACGCACCATGTACATGCATCTTTTAGAGCAGGGGTCTCCAAACTTTTCAAACAAAGGGCCAGTTTTCTGTCCTCCAGACTTTAAAGGGGTGGTTCACCCTAAAAACTACTTTTTTTTTATTAAACTGGCCCCCCACATTACAATACGATTAAGGCTATTATTATTTTTTTGATGCTGTACATACCTTTGTACAGCATATTCACCCGTTGCGAAAGGAGCCGAACGGCGATGCGCATGCGCAGTATAGTGCCGACTCGCCGTTCGGCTCCTTTCGCCAACCGTGACGCGGCTTACACGACGGGGGGAGCTCGTTTTTGGTCAAAATGTCAATCACAGACATGTGAGGAACGCCCACTTCCGCGGGACTCGCAACCCGGATGCACGGGTGAATATGCTGTACAAAAGTATGTACAGCATCAAAAAAATAATAATAGCCTTAATCGTATTGTAATGTGGGGGGCCAGTTTAATAAAAAAAAAGTAGTTTTTAGGGTAAACCACCCCTTTAAGGGGGCCCGGATTGTAGCCATTGGGGGCAGAAAATGTCCTCGGCCCAACATCAGTAAGGGTAAACATGGTCTCCATGTTAGTGGTCAATAAGAGGAGGAATAGTGCTCCATCACTGGTGTCAGTGAAAGAAATAGTGCCCCATTGTTGGTGTCAGTGGAAAAAATAATGCCCCATTGTTGGTGTCAGTGGAAAAAATAATGCCCCATTGTTGGTGTAAGTGGGAGAAATAGTACCAAATATCATATGGAAGAATAGTCCCCCTAGGGCCAGATAAAGGCTAGCAAATGGCCACATCCGGCCCTCTGGCCACAGTTTGGAGACTCCTGTTTTAGAGTGTAAGCTCCTACGAGCAGAACCCTCTGATCCCTCCTGTATTGAATTGTATTGTAACTGTATTGTCTCCCTTTATATTGTAAAGCGTTGTGCAAACTGTTGGCGCTGTATAAATCTTGTATAATAATAATAATTTTTTATGCGATTTCCGTTGGAGCCAAAAACGCACTGTACCGTGTGAAATAAAGTTCCAGCACTTTTTTAAAAGATGCACAGATGTGAACATGGCCCATAGAAACTACAGTAAAACCTTGGTTTGCGAGCATAATTCGTTCCAGAAACTTGCTTGTAATCCAAAGCACTTGTATATCAAAGCATTTTTTTTTTTACAGGGTATAAAAGAGAAGAGAGGCGCCTCTAAGTGATGCTGGCGGAATTTCCGACAGTGTGTATGGGGCATTAGGAGAAAAAAAAACACACACCACACTGCACCAAAAAAAAGCACCTGCACCTTTCCAAAAATGTGAACAGCATATGTTTTTATCCTCACAGGGTGGTACTGTGAGTGTGAATATAATTAAAAGCGCCACATCCCAAAACTGATAGCGATTTTTTGTTAGTGAACTCGTTATGGACTTTATAGGCACCAAAGTACACAAAAATCTTAAAAATATATAATTTTTTTGTTGTTGTTGTACATTTTAGTTGTTCGTACAAGCAGAGCCCGCCAATAAGTCGGCACTGTACAGCGCTAATCACAGGCAGTGAGACATTTTCCCGATCTCTGCAGCCGCGGAAATGTCTCACTGCCTGTGCTTAGCGCTGTGCAGACTTCCTGGCGGGCTCTGCACATGCGGGTTTCGAACGCGCCTCAGCTCATCCTTAGCAGGTTGCAGTTTGTATATTCCGAGGGCATTTTGCATTTTTCAATACACGTTTTTGATCCCTTGAAATCTATGGAACCAAAAACCAGAAAAAAGTCCATAAAAGGCACAGATGTGAACGTGATCACTCCCTGCACATGAGGGCTGCGAACACACCTGAGCTCATCCTTACAACCCACACAGGAGTGAACCAGGCCTAAGTGCAATTTTAGTAGACTTTGGGGGGGGGGGGGGGGAATCAAGTCGTCGTCGTCCTACAAAAAAATGCATAAAGCATGAAAAACACATGTAAAAACTTGCAAAAACGCACGATAATGCAGCAGCACTAGTGTGAACCTAGGCTTAGTGTAGAGATGGCTTGTGAGACCTTTCTTCTAGGAGCCGAGGACGACTGAGGTGAGTTGTAATTGTTGGAGGAGAGATTTTACTGCGCACAGCAGACTTCCTGTCAAGGTTTCCTATGGATGGAAGCCAGAGCCAGGCTGTGATGAGACCTGGAGAAGGAGGATCAGGGAAAGACTTTAGCTGTAGTCTGTCATGTTGACTGTAAACAGAGAGTGAAAGGGGTACGGAGTGTCTGTGTTCATGGATGTGATGTGAATGGGAGATTTTTCAAATCTGGTATTTTATTGGCACTTTTGTGGCTATTGGCTTCACTTTTTGGTTTTCAGTGGCACTTAAAGCGGAGCTCCACCCTAAAGTGGAACTCACGCTGATCGGAAACCCTCCCCCCCCTCCGGTGTCACATTTGACACCTTTCAGGGGAGAGGGGGGTGCAGATACCTGTCTAAAGACAGGTATTTGCACCCACTTCCGGCCACAACAGTCTCGGGCAGACTGCGGGCATTACGTCACCTCCCGCTGCCCCCCGTTGTGTGCTGGGAACACTCGGCTCCCAGTACACAGCAGGAGCCAATCGGCAGGCGCAGCGTGACTCGCGCATGCGCCGTAGGGATCCGGGCAGTGAAGCCGGAGCGCTTTACTTCCTGGTTCCCTCACCGTGGATGGTGGGGGGAGCAGCAGAGTGACGAGCGATCGCTCATCCTCTGCTGCGGACGGCGCTGGACTCCAGGACAGGTAAGTGTCCTAATATTAAAAGTCAGCAGCTGCAGTATTTGTTGCTGCTGGCTTTTAATATTTTTTTTTTAATGGCACATCCGCTTTAATGTTTTTAATGGCTTTGTAACATGATAATAATCTCAAGTTAAGAGGCAAAATTATTCTATATAGTAGAGCAGGGGTCTCCAAACTTTTCAAACAAAGGACCACTTTATTGTCCTTCCTACTTTAGGAGGGTCAGATTGTGGCCAGCAGGGGCATAAAATGTCACGGGCCCAGCATCAGTGAGAATAAATATGGTCTCAGGGTTGGTGGTCAATAGGAGGATATATCTTCATGGGATTCCATGGAAGATACAGTGCCCCATTGTTGGTGTCAGTAGGAGGAATAGTGCTTCCTATCAATGGAAGGAATAGTGCCCCAAGGGCCGGATTAAGGCTAGCAAAGGGCCACATCTGGCCCTTGGGCCACAGTTTGGAGACCCCTGTAGTAGAGGCCTAAGGCTGGAGTCAGGTGTGTACTTTGGGTGTCTATTGATAAGGTATCATAATGCTAACGCATGTTATGTGCAATGGTAGCCAATTGAAAACAAATGGTAGCCAATGCACTCTAATGTGCTAAAAATTGTACCGAACATTCTATTCTAATGCAGCGCACTACTTTGCAATTGTGTTGCCTTAGGCCTTGGGAATGTGGCCACCTGGGGCTGTATGGTGCATAATTGAGGCGTATTCCCTCCCCCTGCGTACAGCTGCCAATAGAAAGCAATGACTATAGGCAGGTAAATAGATATAGATAGATTTTGCAGCCAATATCTTGATCTACGTCTTATCTGATTGTAGGGTTGGGACAGCCCTGTGCAATAGTTACAGCACCCAGATGGATAAAATTCATCACGGGCCCTTGGTACATTGTCTGCAGTGGGTAAAGGTAAAGTCTCGCCTTGCAGTCGGTTGCACTGTAGCCACTGTGGCTTACACTCTATCCAATCGGCCAGAGAAGTCTTCCTTCTACCTAGGTAAGGTAGCAGCTTTGCCCCCTCAACCCCATTCCTTCATATGACATTGATGAGGATTGCAATAAGCACTGGGAATTCACCCCATTTGCATTGCCTGTATTGGAATGACCCCATCAAACCCCAACTGCCTACAAGTCCATTCTACCTGGGAAGTGACAAACTAGTGCACAGCTTTGACCAATTGTGTTATCCACTTTTTTACTGCATAATCATGGAGGTTGTAGCTGGGCCCTGTGGACATCCACTGGACCCTAGGCTCCTGCCCAGGTTGTCTTCTGGGTGATCAACCTCTGCAGTTTGCATAGACTAAAGCTTACCATACACATTAGGAACTGTCTAAAATCTTATTGGTTGGTGGCACCGTCGGCACCATACTGACTGTCACCAGTGGCCACTGGTGCTCAATTATTTTTTGGGGGGGGGGGTGCAAACAAACTGCAAAAAAAAAAAAATCCATGCAGCCACTGTGCCCATCAAACGCCACCAGTTTGCCCCCTCAAATGCAGCCATTTACAGCACTTACCTTTCTCTGGTCAGCGCCGTCCTCCTCCGAGTCCTCGATGTCTTCTCCCATCCTCGATGTCATCTCTGCGATGATTGGATGTCCGTTAGGTGTCCAATCACCGCACCTGTCGCTTCAGCCAATCAGATGACCTGTAACCAGACCCGGTGCACCTGATTGGCTAAGATGCGAGTCAGTGTTAGGGAAGCGACTCCCTAACACAGCATTGTTTAAACCGGGAAGGCACAGCCTGTACGCCCTCTGTTCAACCATTTGGAAGCAGATTAGAGCCCACGGCTCTAATCAGGAAGCCATTTTAAAGCCTCTGGCTCTAATCAGGCACTTCCAAAACGCACCCACCGCTGTAATTCAGATGGCCGCGCTCAACAGGGGGCCGGTCACCTTAATAGAGGGCGGCAGCTGTGACATTACTGGGATTCATGCAATGCATGAATCTATTGTTGATTGACAGTTGCAGGAAAGACGGGGTGGAGCTCCTGCGCCCACTATGGACGCACCACCACTGCCTGTCACCCTTCGACTGAAAAATTGAAAGGGTGGGGTGGAAAGCTGTTGGCCGGATGCATCTGCATTCAATCAGATGTAGGCACTGTTTAGGTATTCTAACAGATAGCGGTGTCAAAGGTCAGAATACAATAGCCACAACAGGAAAGTCCTTTATTCTGGCTGCTTAGTGTGGATGGAGAATTCTGTTCGATTTCTTTCGTTCAGCCAGTCTATGGTTGTATGGCCAGCCTAAGCAGAGGCGTTGCTAGGGGGGGTGCGGGGGGTGCGGTCCGCAACGGGTGACACCCGCTAGAGGGGTGACACCATCCCGTTTTTTTTTTCAGCTGACATGCCCAGCCTGCCCTGTGCAATCCCAGCCTGCCCTGTACCACCCCAGCCTGCTCTGTGCCACCCCAGCCTGCCCTGTACCACCCCAGCCTGCCCTGTATCACCCAGCCTGCCCTGTACCACCCCAAACAGCCCTTTACCACCCCAGACTGCCCTGTACCCCCCAAACAGCCCTGTACCACCCCAGCCTGCCCTGTACCACCACAGCCTGCCCTGTACCATGCCAGCCTGCCCTGTACCACCCCAAACTTTCCCACGCCACCCCAACTTGCCCTGTACCACCCCAATCTGCCCTATGCCACCATAACTTGCCCTATACCACCCCAACCTGCCCAATGCCACCCTAACTTGCCCTGTACCACCCCAACCTTTCCCATGCCATCCCAACTTGCCCTATGCCACCCTAACTTGCCCTATACCACCCCAACCTGCCCTGTACCACCCTAACTTGCCCTATACCACCCCAACCTGCCCTATGCAACCCTAACTTGCCCTATGCAACCCCAAACTACCCTATATCACCCCCAACATGCCCTATACCACCTTAACCTGTCCTATACCACCCCACTACACCAACCTGCCACTATACCACTCTATACTACCCTAACCTGCCACTATACTGCCCTATACTATCATTTACAGGGGCTGGTTTAAGGTGCTCCCCGTGCCCGTGCGCTGCCTGCTTGGTGCTGGACAGCCTAGACAGAGGGGGGGGGGGGTGACACCATGTTTTACCGCACCGGGTGACACCAACCCTAGTGACGCCACTGAGCCTAAGTAAGCCTTATTGGCTGATACTTGGCATCTTTATGGGTGGTCGGCCAGAAGTTTGCCTTTCTAGCCAACAGAACATGATTTGAAGGGTTGGTGGGTAGTTGTAGGACAATGTCACACAAGAGTTTTCCCGACTTCATTTCTTTTAGCTGGCAATTCTTAATATATGACCGGATCAAAATGATTCCCAATGGTTTTCACTGTGACATAAAGTTCACTGAAGTACAATGGCAATACAAAAATACTTGTCCTGATAGCCTGAGCGTAAAGTCTTTGGAACATTCTTAACGAGTTTCTTTTTTTTTAAAGGCGGAGTGTTTCTATGGATGATTGATCTAACAATCCGTGACTGATTTTGCCCTATGGCAGTGCAGAAGCTGTTGCATACATTTTGATTGAACCCCTAATTCCCATTGTAGAATTATCAGCCCCTCTATTTACAAGTATCAGCAGAGCTGCAGATGTCGCCCCCATCGCCTTTTCATCCAGGTCGCCTTCACAGGGTTTGGCTGAGCTTCTATCTCACTAATTGCTGCATGGCTCCCTTATCAGAGCTGCCAGCGGCTCCCTTTGAACTGTGAAACGTCTGACCTTGCTCTGAGAGCCATACAAGTACTTAAGAGCCCCCAGCAGGATGCAATCACGGTTTAATCAGGAGGGTAGGGCTGTAAAGCATTCATTTCCCATTGATAAACAATGAGATGCTAAATCTGCCCGAATACATACATTAATCAAAGACATTAATACAGGGGACACCTTATTTCTTGCAGGATGGAGGATAGGGAAGTTGGCTTGATGCATGTGGTCAGTATGCCCGGTGCGATCTGCTTGAAGAGCAATCCCCCTTTTTTTATTTTTTATTATTTCGCTTTTCTTTTTGCATAGTGCTGATATCTGACGCCTTTACTTAAAGCGGAGGTTCGCCGAGGGACAGATCGGCTTTGGGTGAGGACATTGGGGGCGCCCAGGAAAGGTAAGTGTCCTAATATTAAAAGTCAGCAGCTACAAATACTGCATCTGTTGACTTTGACTATTAGGACACTTACCCGTGCTGGGCGCCCGCGATGTCCTCACCCGAAGCTGATCTTTCCCTCGGGTGGAGGCGCCACCATCTTCGGTAAGGGAATCAGGAAGTGAAGTCTTGTATATCTGTGTGTATGACTGTGTGTCCCAAGCGTGTCGAGATCCCACGGGGTAAATGACCGCACCAGCCAGGAAGATACTGGCTGCAAAAAGCGCCCAGAGGCGATTCAGTTCCAATGTGTAGCGCTATACAAGTCACTCACTCACTCATATAGCTAGATTCAGTAAGAGTTACTGATACGCCGACCTAACTCAGAATCTGCGCCGACCTAGGTTTAAGTGTATTCTCAAACAGAGATACACTTAAACCTATCTAAGATACTACGGCTTGTGCCGTCCTATCTTAGGGTGCAATATTTTGGCTGGCCACTAGGTGGCGCTTCCATTGTGGTCGGCGAAGAATATGTAAATCACTAGATACGCCTATTCACGAACGTACGCCCGCCCGTATCAGTAAATTTTACGTCGTTTGCGTAAGAGATAGGCCGCCTAAAGATAAAGCTGCCCCCAGGAGGCGTAGTCAATGTTGTATGGCCGCCGTTCCCGCTTCGAAATTCGAAGATTTTACGTTGTTTGCGTAAGTCGTCCGTGAATAGGGATTTACGTCGTTTACGTCCACGTCGAAATCAATAGGCCCGTGCGGCGGACTTAGCCGCAATGCACACTGGGAAATGTAATCGCACGGCGCATGCGCAGTTAAAAAAAAAACGTCAATCACGTCGGGTCAAGCCTAATTATAATAAAACACGCCCCCTCAGCCGAATTTGAATTAGGCGCGCTTGCGCCCGCCGCATTTACGCTACGCCGCCGTAAGTTAGGAGGCAAGTACTTTGAGAATACAGTACTTGCCTCTCTGACTTAAGGCAGCGTAGCGTAAATACGCTACGCCACCTTAAAGTTGCGGCCATTTGTATTTTTTAGGTCTTATGCACACAGGCTCCTGGGGTCAAATGATGTAAAATCCTGGCGTGTTTCTCTCTCCACAGGTATTACATATAGCCACTCTTAGAATTCAAGGACTCTAAGTAGGTATACGCTGGTACTTGCGTGAACATGTGCATTCATATGGATGTACGCCCCTAGGCTAGGACTGCCTATACAGTGGCTAACTGGTTACCTTTTTCATTGGTTAGAATCCTAACCATGGCACTACCTGCCTGGAGTTTGCATATTCTCCCTGTGCCTGTGTGGCTTTCCTCCGGGTACTCCAGATTCCTCCCACACTCCAAAGACATGGGGGTAGGGTAATTGTCTTCTGTCTAAATTGGCCCTAGTATGTATGAATGGGATTTAGCGACCTTCGTCTGTAAGCTCCTTGAGGGCAGGGACTGATGTGAATGTATAATATATATGTAAAGTGCTGCATAAATTGATGGCGCTATGTAAGTACCTATAATAAATAAAAAATCCTGGAGCGTAGGTCCGTATGCATGAGTGTGTGTACACAAGCACAGATGTATATCTGCGTACAGCCATTGATTTCTAAGGACGTCCGTACGCAGCACTTGTGCTTCTCAGGCAGGGAAATATACTGGAATTTGAGCCCCAGGCCTTAAGAGTGTAATCTGGCAGGTCTGAAAGCATGCTGCCATTTAAGTGACATGCTTTCAAAATGATCTTGCTTGCAATCAAGTCACACTGAACCAGGGCCGATCCGCCCTATAGGCTCACTATGCAAGCTGCTTAGGGCCCCGCAAAGCTGCGGAGGGCCCCCCAAATCACTAGAGGCCCCGCTTGGTGAGAAATAATTTTTGGCCCCCCTCACCCAGCTTCTCAACTCGCTGGCTGCATGGGAGAAGAGGTAAGAAGTCGGCACCCCCGCTTCTCACTTTAATGCAGTGGTTCTCAATTCCAGTCCTCAGGCCCCCCCAATAGGTCAGGTTTGAGGATTTCCCTCAGATGAAAAGGCTGTGGTGATTACTAAGGCAGTGAAACTGATCAAATCACCTGTGCAAAATAATGGAAATCCTGAAAACCTGACCTGTTGGGGGGGCCTGAGGACTGGAATTGAGAAACACTGCTTTAATGTAAGATGTAATGACAGCAGAAAACCCCCCCCCTTTAACTTTAATGTGACATGTCATTTTCCGTGCCCCCCCCCCCCCCCCCCGCTTCTCAACTGTAATGTGACATGTCATTTTGCTTAGAGCCCCAGGGAGGTCAGGATCGGCACTGCACTGAACCCTACATACAGTTGTTCTCTTATAATTTTCAGCATTTACTTATGGAAATAAAACATATGTTTAAAGGGCAGCTATTGTTATGTTGTCAAAAAGGAAAGAAGGGGGAAAGGGGTAACAAACCCCGGGACTTTTAAGGTATGTTGTATTCAAGGTAATGGTGACACAATGAAGTATCATAAAATTCATACATTTTATTTATAAGATAATAAAACATGCAAAGATATAAAACATCCATATCAAGTTTAGGGAAGTGCTACCAAATGCATAAATGATGACTATGACAAATACCGCTCAACATGTTTCACTCAAACGAGCTTCCTCAGGAGTTTCCGGTACAGTACATATCATGCTGATAAATAACAAAAGAATACGAATGAAAAATCAATTGAATTGTTTTGGAAATTAATAAACAAATCAATTATATCAAAATTTATAAAATGGATCAGTTGCTCAATCCATAAATATATAACACGTGGGTAATATGGAATCCTAATATATGAAGGAAATATATTTACATCCATAGAGAAGGGGAAGAGAGTCTCACCTAGGCTGCCAAGGCACTGTGTATAAACTGGATCAATATGTAATTTGCTAGAGGTCCAACATAGGTTCAAAGGAGGCCCACCCAGAATATAGCTCTATATTGTTATGTTGTATTTGCTGATTACTTTATCGACTGTCTTGGTTTTGATTTCAGGGGCAGTACTGTGACATCTGTCTAGCTACCGGTGGGGAGAGAGCGCACCCGATCACTAATGCTATCGATGGCACGGAAAGATGGTGGCAGAGCCCTCCCTTGTCCAGAGGACTGGAAGTCAACCAAGTCAATGTCACGTTGGATCTGGGGCAGGTATGTGTTACCTTTTTTATAGAATATTTTGTACAAGTATCTTAACCTTGTCTCATAAAGGTGGAAGCCATGTGATATTTGTTTATTAGATCATAGAATGCAATTTCAGGGGTTACACAGGGCCGTCTTCAGGGATGGACTGGCCATTGGCACTACAGGGAGTTTCCCGGTGGGCCGATGGCTCAGTGGGCCGGCTTCAGTGACAGCGGACCGCCGCCCCCCTCTGCTCCTCTGTGTCTCCCTTCCCGCAGCGCTCACGAGGGGGGAACAAAGAAGCAGGGGGAGGACCAGAGGAGCATGGGGGAGGGGACAGACAGCTGACTCAACAGCTATGGCCTGGGAGTTTCTCACTTCTGCCTAATCTTGTCCCATAAGGGGGGCACCAAACTGATTCTTTGCCCCAGGTGAAATAATGTTTAGCTTCCCCACTGTTACTGCCTATAAGAGTACCAGTACCAGCAGTTCTACTCTAATAAAGTAGAACAGCTAGTGGCTAGTCTAGGGAGAGAGAGGGCTTGGGTGGCCATGGGAGAGACCTGTCAAAGTGGGCCAGTCTGGATGAAGTCCAGGGCCAAATTTTTGTCCCAGTCCAGCCCTGGCCGTCTTTAATAGTGATTGGACCCTGGGCCAAACATTTTCTTGGGGTCTCCCAAATCCACTTATCAACTATTTGGGCTCAAGGGGCAGCTACTTTGGGCACCACAACAATGACTGCGCCCGGGGGCATTTTTACCATGATATTAATGGAAAGTACATCAAAAACTGATTCTTCACTAACAGGGAGCGGCTAATAGTCTTATAAAGGCTGCAGTGTAATGGAAGCAATGAAGACTTCTTTATGGAGTTGTTGCTGGTGATGTGCATTAGAGATCGTGTTTTGGCCTTCTAACATCCACCCATAATTAAAGTATTACGGTGTCCGCCATGGCTTTATATGGAGCATTGTTCCGAGGGCTGAGCTTGCATTCTTGCTGGTGGTTACACTGCTGTTGGCCCCTAATATTGTGACTCCTTTCGTCTGTCTGTGCTGGAGGAGGAGGGGATGGTGCATTTAATTGTGTTTTATTGTGTCTGCGGAGCCCCTCCCCCAACACACATTTCAGGACAATGTGACAACGGAGAAATACTCTGAGAACAAACTGCTACACTGCTGCGAGGTGACGAATAGCAGGGACTCCATCATGCAAGCTGCAGCATTCCTGGCCTTGAAGAACTTTAAGACCCAGAAGTCCAGTTTGTCTGTGTCTATGCCAGCCAGGATTAATGCACTTTACTTTGGACATTAAACTATTCTTTTTACATGCTGGGAACTGGGTTTTTGTTTCACAGGCTGATTAGATTTAAGGGCGTGATGCCAAGGCAAAAAAGGGGGAAATGCCCCCCTGGATCACTCTGGAGGACCTACTTTACTGCTACAGACTTGGAAAATACTATAGAGCAGGGGTGTCAAACTCCATTTTCTTGCAGGCCACATCCATCTGCATTATGGTTGCCCTCAAAGGGCCGGTTGTATCAGCACCCCACCCCCCTTACATCAGATGTCAAACCCCCCCACCATCAGAAGTTGAGCATCCCCCCCCACTATCCCTTACATCAGGGCACCCTCTTGCCTTGTGCTGCTGCCAGGAAGGCTGGACAGAGAAGTGCAGGATCAGGTGGAGTCCTGTCTTCTCTGCTGCTGAATGCTGAGACCAGGTGGGGGCGGAGACAAGGGGGGGTGAGGGCCACATGAAATGGCTTGGAGGGCCGGATTCGGCCCGCGGGTCTTGTGTTTGACACCTGTGCTCTTGAGAGTGACCCTATTGAGCCTATAGATTGCTTTGCCAGCCCTTATCCACATATAATTAACATAGTTATCCCCCCCCCAATGCTCACTGGATCACTGAGCCTCTTGGAGGAACAGAAAGCTTACCAGGCATAAGATCCAGCTGGGTGAGACTTCTCTTTGGATAAGGGTTGCCCAGTCAGCAACAGCAGGGTTAGCCAACCATGGTGATGGCCAAACTGACATGTGGGGTGCTGACATTCCAATATAGATCAGGTGATAAATGAAAGTGTTACTAAGGCCCCTTTCAGTCGCATGACAAGTCGTACCCCATGATTGCCAATGATAACCATTCATTCCTGTACTACATTGGTCCGACTTTGATGCGAGTTGAGGTCCCCAATGGGACGGAAAGTGAAGGTAAACCTCTGCAATGGGACAGGAAGTGAAGGTAAACCTCTGCAATGGGACAGGAAGTGAAGGTAAACCTCTGCAATGGGACAGGAAGTGAAGGTAAACCTCCCCAATGGGACAGGAAGTGAAGGTAAACCTCCCCAATGGGACAGGAAGTGAAGGTAAACCTCCCCAATGGGACAGGAAGTGAAGGTTAACCTCCCCAATGGGACAGGAAGTGAAGGTTAACCTCCCCAATGGGACAGGAAGTGAAGGTAAACCTCCCCAATGGGACAGGAAGTGAAGGTAAACCTCCCCAATGGGACAGGAAGTGAAGGTAAACCTCCCCAATGGGACAGGAAGTGAAGGTTAACCTCCCCAATTGGACAGGAAGTGAAGGTAAACCTCCCCAATGGGACAGGAAGTGAAGGTAAACCTCCCCAATGGGACACAGGTAGCAAACAAAACTTGACAGGGGTTATAACCCTCCCTTACTCTATCCAAAATGAAAACTTTAACAATCATTTGGCCATCTTTGTAGTATTGGTCTATGGGCAGCCTCACAACATTTTATGTTGTTTTTGTTACTTTTGGTTTTGTGCCCTGATATGAAGAAATAGGCAATAAAATACTGGGAGATTTTTTGGCAGTAACCCTGAACTCCTAGTCAGTTTTGTAGTGTGCCTATAATTATAGCTGATAACAATCAATTCTTTTGTGGCACAGGCCAAAATCTGTTATTATTCAGTTAATTGATGAAAAGAGAACTAGGCACCTTTCAGGCCGATCCTTGCCGGTGTCCTTGGCTCCCAGCACTAATGATGTAAGATGACTAATACTAGTTGACATTTTTCCGTTTATTGCAATCTTAAATGCACTATTATAATCCAGTGTGGGAAAATTTGCGAAGTCACAATGTTGATACATTCCCTGGATGGTTGTAATGGGGAAGTAATGTTTCCAAGTGAAGAATGTATAGAACAGGCAGAACGTCAAGGTCATAAGGGTTGGCCATTCACTTTTCATTGAAAGTGGAAACATTTTTGTTTTCACACAACAAACTTTTGAATTTTTGCAGATGCTACTTCATCCAAAGCCAAAATTGTTTTTAGTTCTGGATCCAATAGGGAATTGCTAAAACTTCCTGTCAATTCTTTTTTTTGTTTTCTTTTTTGCTACTTGTATCCTATTGCGT
Source organism: Rana temporaria (assembly GCF_905171775.1). Classification (NCBI taxonomy): domain Eukaryota; kingdom Metazoa; phylum Chordata; class Amphibia; order Anura; family Ranidae; genus Rana; species Rana temporaria. Next base: position 19,134,848 of record NC_053500.1, read on the forward strand.
GATTTTGCCCAAATATCTCCAAATTGCAGAAAATTCTCTGTTAGTTGTCACTTCAACAGATGTCCCCATGGGAACATGTTCTCTGTATTCTTGTTTCGGAGACAACTATAACATTAAAGTGGAAGTTTATTCAAAACCTAACTAAGTCTAATACCGCGTACACACGATCGGAAATTCCGACAAGAAAAGTTTGATGTGAGCTTTTGGTCGGTAATTCCGACCGTGTGTAGGCTCCATCAGACTTTTTCAGTTGGAATTTCCGACAGAAAAAATTTGAGAGCTGGTTCTCAAATTTTCCGACGGGGGAAAAGTTCTTGTCGGAAATTCCGATCGTCTGTATGCAATTTCCGACGCACAATAATCCTACGCATTAGGCTCGTCGTAGTGTTGTACGTCGCCGCGTTCTTTACGGTCGGAATTTCAGACAAGATTTGTGTGACCGTGTGTATGCAACACAAGTTTGAGCCAAAATTCCATCTGAAAAAAATCCACGGATTTCTTGACGGAATTTCCGATCGTGTGTACGCAGCATAAGCCTAATCTATCTAGCCCTGTAAAGAAAAAATCGCTATACTTGCCTGTTCTTCAGCTGGTCTGATCCTATGCTGAGCTGTAAGAGGCTGATGTGAATAAACCATTAGTATTTCCCATTACTTTCTTGATGACAGTGGTCACCATAATACATTAATCTCCCTAGTGGGGCCACCAACGGCAATAAAAACCTGAATTGTTCCTAAGGGCTTGTTCACACTTGCCTTAGTCTCTAAGTCTCTCACCTCCTCACCACCTGCTTTAACCCTTGAACCCTGCACTAGCGCACATTAAAGAGGAAAGTCCAGCCTGAGTTCGTTTGGCTGGTCTTCTTCCTATGGGTCACAGGCGTGCAATTTGTTTTGCACTCCTGTGTCCCATTTTCAGCAGAGAGCGGTCTGAAGTCCACTCTCTGCTGACGTCACGGATATCAGTCCAAGCACCGCGTCATCACTACAATGAAGTCTGGATCTGCCAGGTGCCTGGATTGACACCCGTCTCAGCCTCTCAGCGAGTCGATGAGAGCCTGAGACAGCCGATCCACCCCCTCCACAACTTAGTGCTCCAATGAGCATGGGGGGGGGGGGCAGAGCGGAGAGCTGCTAATTGACAGTCGGCAGTTCTCTGCTCGGGGAGCTGTGAGAACCGAGCCACCGGTGGTGTTCGTTTTCTCGGTTCTCAGTGCAGAGGTGGTGGGGGACCGATGCTGCATCCACCTAGGTAAGTATGATGGAGGAAAAAACTCAAACCCATACTTCTCTTTTAACTGCATGCATTGCATTTGGTTGCGGGACACTTGCAGAGCAGCCCCATTCAATTGAATGAGTAGCAATTGGTTGGGCTTAAAGTGGAATTAAACCCAATGTAACATTTTCAAAAAACAGTTGCATTCCCGGCATCCATGCTGGCTGGCATAGACACAGACAAACTGGCCTTCTGGGTCTTAAAGTTCCTCAAGGCCAGGAATGCTGCAGCTTGCATGATGGAGTCCCTGCTATACATTTCCCGGCAAAATGATAGGAGGGTTTACTTTAATGCTCACCAAAAACAGCAGGGGTTATAATTGGATGCAGCTAAAAGGAGAGCAGTCGGGGTTGTTAAAATGTGGTTCAACCATGGAGATTTTGCCACTTCTGAACTGAACTGAACTGTGAATGAGCCCTTTATCCAAAACTAAAGTTAAAAAGCTTTGGCTTTAGATTAAAGATTATAATATGGCTTTCTATATGTTTTACCAATTGGACAAAGGTTTTTTTTCCCTTTAAATATAGATTAAGGGCAAGCCTTTGGACCTTTTCCTAAAACTGCATCTAAAAGCCCTGGTTGGTGCCCCCTGGGCATTTATTGTCTTTTTTTTGTTTTGTTGTGTTTTGCTTTTCTCAATGTATGTTATTTTGCAAACATAAAATAAAGATTATACAAAAAAAAAAAAGCCCTGGTTGTTAGCACGACCACAGCGACATAAATGAAGCCATATTAACAGTGTACAGGTATGGGAGTGGTATATATTTGCTCTCATCCGTGCACAATATGGAAATTTCAATGTAGGGTTTGATAGCTATGATATAGTAGAGAAGCCAGTCGGTGGTTCAGCATTCGGTCCAATCTCCACTGGCTGACACGTGAAAGCCCATCTCACCTCAATCTTGAACATATACCCCTGACAAAATAATGTGGTGTCCCCAAACCTTTTATCTATTGTGTATCAGCAACCTCCAAAAAATGTATTGTTCATTTCATAGTAGATGGGTTGTGGTTGGTTGCTGGTGTTGCTTTGCACTTTACTTTTAGCCTCGCCAAGCTTTTTGCTGTCCCTCTTGTACTCTTGTTACCATGAAACCTCTTTCAGTCTCTGAGATCTTTGCTGCAGTCAGGTAGATTGGCATGAAGAATGTCTTTGTTTCCTGTGCTGCGGATATGTATGGAATTCCAGTTATCCTGGGATCAGTCTGTACCTGTGCAGTCTCTTGTACATCCGGAGAGAGCTTACAAATTTCTCCCTTTTAACAAGAGTTCTTGACATCTTTGGTGGCACTTATGTCCCTGTTAGTTTAACCCCCTGATGGCTAAGCTCTTCATCAGTTAGTTAAATATAGTGGTCTGTTTTATTATTATTATACAATTTTTTTTTTTTTATAGCACCAACAGTTTGTATAGTGCTTTACAAAAAAAGAGAGACTGTACAGTTACAATACAATTTGATCCAGGAGCGTTAGGAGGACCCTGCTCGTGAGAGCTTACAATCTAAAGACTTTATCCAAAAGTTGGTAGCTATAGATGAGTATATTTTCTTACCAAGAGCTGTCTCTCCATAACCTGATTGCCAAGCCATGAGCAACATTTGCAGTATTGTATTCAGCAGATGTGCTATGGATAGTTCTCCAGGTTCCTTGGCAAAATTGGTCAGCAGATGTGCTATGGATAGTTCTCCTGGTTCCTTGGCAAAATTGGTCAGCAGATGTGCTATGGATAATTCTCCGGGTTCCTTGGCAAAATTAGTCAGCAGATGTGCTATGGATAGTTCTCCTGGTTCCTTGGCAAAATTGGTCAGCAGATGTGCTATGGATAATTCTCCGGGTTCCTTGGCAAAATTGGTCAGCAGATGTGCTATGGATAGTTCTCCGGGTTCCTTGGCAAAATTGTTCAGGAGATTTGCTATAGATAGTTCTCCGTGTTCCCTGACACAATTGGTCAGCAGATGTGCTATGGATAGTTCTCCTGGTTCCTTGGCAACATTGGTCAGCAGATGTGCTATAGATAGTTCTCCGTGTTCCCTGACACAATTGGTCAGCAGATGTGCTATGGATAGTTCTCCGGGTTCCTTGGCAAAATTAGTCAGCAGATGTGCTATGGATAGTTCTCCTGGTTCCTTGGCAACATTGGTCAGCAGATGTGCTATGGATAGTTCTCCAGGTTCCTTGGCAAAATTGGTCAGGAGATGTGCTATGGATAGTTCTCCAGGTTCCTTGGCAAAATTAGTCAGCAGATGTGCTATGGATAGTTTTCCTGGTTCCTTGGCAAAATTGGTCAGGAGATGTGCTATGGACAGTTCTCCAGGTTCCTTGGCAAAATTGGTCAATGGAAATCGGGGATCCCAGCATCCTCCAAATTTAAGCCTTTATGGATAGCTTTAAGCTGTTCATTGATTCCATTGGCCAGTATTAATTTATTCTAGCTATTGGAATGAGTGAAAGCTCAAGGTCTAAGACTGCTTTCACACTGAGGCGCTTTGCAGGTGCTATTGTTTATTTTAGCGCCTGCAATGCGCCCTGAAAGAGCCGCTTTCACACCGGAGCGTTACGCTGGCGGGACGCTAAAAAAAGTCCTGCCAGCCGCATCTTTGAGGTGCGGTAGGAGTGGTAAAAATACCATAGCGCCCCTGCCCATTGAAATCAATGGGGTAGCGCCTCCAAACTGCCCACAAAACGCAACAAAGCAGCGTTTTTGCGGGCGGGTTTAACCCTTTTTCAGCCGCTAGCGGGGGTTAAAATCTCCCCGCTGGCGCCCAAAAATCGCAGCAAAGACGATGGTAAAACGCTGCTAAAAGCTAATAAAGCAGTAAAATTCCCCAGCTGATTCAAGCCAATAGATTTAATCTCCAGTTTATTCGACTTGAGAATAGTGGGACCTAGTTGGCATGGGTTGCTGTTCATATCTCAGTATTATAAATGTGCTCTCCAGGTGGGCAGGTAGGCTTTAGTCGATGAGGCGTGGGATCTCATTATATGGAATGTGCTTATGGTGGATTTAGAAGACACCCCTTCTCTCCTCAAGGAACATTCCTTAAATACCTGAGACTTATAGGTGGGCACCTCTCCTCCCTAACATAAACAGATAACTTGCCTCTGGCTTTTGTCACCGTGGGTTCTTCTAATCCTTTCCCATCAAACTGTCATGTCTGTGATCATTTTTGCTCCATATTGGGGCTTTTTAAGGCTTTTGTGTAAATGGAAAATTGAAATATGATGGGTTTGGATACAATGAACTGCCTTGTTATCTAAACCTGGTTGGTAAAGACTGTTAAGCCGGTCATAGATGGTTTCTGCTGAACCAGCTGAGATTCAAACCATGTATGGGGCAGGCTGCTAATGTGGGAATCAAGCGATTTTCTTTGATGTAACACGTGATTGCCGGAAAGAAAATCGCTCTGTCTATGGCCGGCCATAGTCCTGTAGAACAAAATGTCCTTGATAGCACATTATAATTTGTTTTATATATGTTTGCATTTAAAATACTGTATATGTAAACCCAATCAGTAACATTTCATATCATTTTGAACCTGGTAATGTACTTTTAAAAAGTCTTTTACATTTTTTTAACTCTGCATCTTTTATAAAAATAATTTCCTTGTGATCCTGCCATCAAGGTGCTTGTTCTGCCGCTTCCCGTTATAGTGTAAAAATGCTCTGTCCCTGTCTCTTAGTTGTGCTTCTGTGTTGTCATTTTGTTGCATGGTCTTCCAACAGAGACCTCAATTGGACCTTTCTACACACAATGGACAGACATGGTCCAATATTGTCACCTCTAGGAAAACCCACCCTGAAATGCCATGTAGTAGTAGAGCTGCACGATTCTGGGAAAAATGAGAATCGTGATTCTCTCGCGATTCCCAAAATTGTATTTATTTAAAGTTATTTCCAACACAAAACAGAGCTTATGTGGTTAAATACAGTGGGGTAGATTCAGGAACGATTTACGCCGGCGCATCCATAGATACGCCGCGTAAATTCAAAGCTACGCCGGCGTATCTATTTTCTGTATTCAGAAAGCAAGATACGCTGACATTAGCCTAAGATACGACTGGCATAGGGTGCATTCTCACGCTGGCCGCTAGGTGGCGCTTCCGTAGTTGTCAGTGTAGAGTATGCAAATTACATACTTACGTCGATTCACACATTTACGTTCACGTCGAAACCAATGACGTCCTTGCGGCGTCATTTACCGCAATGCACGTTCGGCGCGGGAACACGCCTAATTTAAATGATCCACGCCCCCTACTGGATCATTTGAATTACGCGCGCTTACGCCGGCCCCTTTTACGCTACGCCGCCGCAAATTACGGAGCAAGTGCTTCGTGAATACAGCGCTTGCTCCTGTAATTTACGGCGGCGTAGCGTAAAGACAATACGCTGCACCACCGTATCAGTGCGCGCCCCTACCTGAATCTACCCCAGTATATGTAAATATGACGGACTGTTTACATGTTAAATTTTAAAGATGGCGGCAATGAAACGTCACTTCCTACGAGACAGCCGCCGCCGGGTGTACCAAGATGGCATCCACTCCAGAGCTAGGCCGAAGCTGGGGAATTTCCTATGGCCACACCCAAAAATCGCGGGGTCATCCGACTTGGAGATCGCGGGGTGGGGGAATCGAGATCGCGATTTTCTTATGATTAATCGTGCAGCTCTATGTAGTAGGGTTGCCACCTGTCTGGGATTCAGTCTCTCTGAAACCCAGACACATTATTCAGACTGGGTTGTTCTACTGCAGGGTAGTCTTCCCAGTCACAATTGCAGAATGACAGTGGTGAGAGCCGGCGGTGCGGGGGATGGTCTATGTGGATCACTTTACCCCGGGTGCCTGCATACTTAGATGTGTCTGTTTTTTAATCATCAACCATATGAGTTGCTAAATGTCGTACCTTAATTAAATGTAGCCATATAGCTACACTTAGAGGCACTTCTCTTCTCTTTTATACTCAGTTGTGACATGACGCTACTTGTATATCAAGTCATCGCTTCTATATAAAGTCAAAATGTATTAAAACATTTTGCTTGTCTTGCAAAACACTCTCAAGTTACTCTCAATCCAAGGCTTTTTTGTACTTTAATAATAACATCCTATCTATCTACCTGTCTATCTATCTGTCTGTCTGTCTATCTTTCTATCTATCTGTCTGTCTATCTGTCTGTCTATCTATCTGTCTATCTATCTGTCTGTCTATCTGTCTGTCTATCTGTCTGTCTATCTGTCTATCCATCCATCTTTCTATCTGTGTCCATCATGTTATAATTATCTATCTATCTGTCTGTCTGTCTGTCTGTCTATCTATCTATCTATCTATCTGTCTGTCTGTCTGTCTGTCTGTCTGTGTCCATCATGTTATAATTATCTATCTATTAATATATCTGATCTATGGTTCTATCTTTTGTCTTCCTTTGTTATTTTCTATCTCTTGACTTCAGAACGTGCCTCCTTTTGTTAGATAAATAAGCAGTTGGGAATCGCTCGGCGATTTCCTGAGTCGTCAGTTTTCCGTTTTAATTAGCTGTTTACATTTAGGAGGATAAACCCAGGCCAAGAGTATGCTTGATTTAGCTCTAGGAACCTTTAAAGGTCTCCAGACTTTCTTGGGCGATGGAGGATGGAGACAGCAAGATTTGGGCTAGGACGTTATAACCTCATAGTTCAAAGTTCATAGCTGTCATTGGGGGCGAGGAAAAAGAAATGAAAATAGAATCAGGAAACCCATGCTCTGTGTTGTGAGACAGCTAATGGGAGCTTCTCTTATCTTCTTTTTTTTTTGTTTTCTATTTCTTTTTTTGTTTCTTGATCAATGAGATGGAAATCTCAGGCCAAAGATGGCACTTTGCTCTCCCCCCCCCCTTCCTTTACCTCTGTTGCTGTGGCCCCCCTCAGGAGTTCATGTTGGTGCAGGCTTCTCCTCGCTCCACTTCCATCAGTCAGCGAGAGCTTACACTGACATCATTGATTATTCTTTAGAAAAAGGAAAAAAAAAAACGTCCGGGCTGCGGGGAGAAATATTTCTGTAATCCGCGGAAGGAAAAGGCCTGTTAGAAGTCATATTGTGTCTCTGGTCTATGAGGGATAATCACAAAATATTTTCCCAGAGATCAGCTGGGCATGGAAAGTTCACACAATGGTACATAATGGGGCTGTAAAGATGTGAAATCTTTTTTCATTTAAAGCGGGGGTTCACCCTAAAAAAAAAAAAAATTCTACCATGCTATCCAGCATACTAGCGCGAGCTACAGTATGCCTTTATTTATTTTTTTGGCGCCGTACTCACAGTTTAATCCCTTAGTTACGTTTCAGACTCCCCACGGGGAATGGGCGTTCCTAGGCGGAGGGAAAGATGATTGACGGCTGGCTATAGCGTGTCGCGCTTCCCAAAAATAGCCAAAATAGGACTTGGCGCTTCACGGCACCTGCGCAGTCAGCTCCTAGTCTGTGCGCAGGCGCAGTATAGCGCCGTGAAGAGCCGAATCCTACTCCGGCTCTTCTCGGGAAGCGTGACGCGCCATAGCCGGCCGTCAATCATGTTCCCCTCTGCATAGGAACGCCCATTCCCCGCGGGTGTCTGAAATTTAACTAGGGGCTTAAACTGTGAGTACGGGAAAAAAATAAAAATAAAGGCATACTTTAGCTGACGCTAGTATACTGAATGGCAAGGTAGAAACTTGTTAGTTAGGGTGAACCACCGCTTTAAAAACTCACTTAGACTAAGGTGACCAGATTTTTTAAATGAAATCCGGTAACATATTTTTTTTTTTTTACTAGTAATGGTGGCAATTATCGACCCTCTGCCCGTCGCCACCGCAGCCTGTCAAGTCTTACTCTCTGGGCCCCGGCTACTACTGGGTGGGGAGCGGAGGAAGATCACTCCACCTGGGAAGGCAAGGAGATAGGCAGGCAGGTGGCTGGCCGGGACTTGAGCCAGGGTAGAAGAACATGCAAGCGGAGCTGAATGGGCATGCACTCAAAACTGAAGAAATATTCCCTCCACTCCGACCAGCACATGATCATCAGAAAGGGGCACAGATAATGGGAAAAAAATTATGTGTAATTCAGATTTATTTTTTATTAATTCTGCACTAACTGACTGCTCGGGCCCCTGTTCAAATCCAATCCGGGGACAAAACCGGGGACAGACTGGGTCCCGGGACAGTGTCCTCAATCCAGGGACTGGCCCCGGGAACCGGGAATGTCTGGTCACCCTAATTTAGACGTCATGTTTTACCTGCCTAGTGGCTCCTGCAGGGGTGTATATAGGTTTTGTGCCGCCCTAGGCCTGGTGAAACTCGCGCACCCCCTATTTTATATATGATGCACCTCTTCCTTTTTAAGACCCGCCCTGTCATTTTCATGGGATGAGGACAGGGGGACAGGATGGGATGAGGACAGGGGGACAGGATGGGATGAGGGACAGGGTGGGTTGAGGACAGGGGGACAGGGTGGGTTGAGGACAGGGTGGGATGAGGACAGGATGGGATGGGATTTTGACGCCCCCCGCAAAGTGCCGCCCTAGGCCTGGGCCTTGTCGGCCTAGGCCGTAATACATCACTGGGCTCCTGGCAGTCTTTTTGTATGTCCTGCTATCCTGCTTGATAACTCCCTGTTGTTAATGGCGTCTTCCGTCTGGTCCTTGAAACTAACCAGTAAAGTCAGTAAAATTACCTTCACATACCCATTAATTTCCCCTTCCTGTGTGAACTTGCATTGTCACTGCAGTATTAGCAGAGAACATTGCTGAATTGTTCAACCTGTGGAATTTCTTACAATATCTAGTTTGTTCATGCAGAATATACTGTACGATTGTTGTATGATACCCCCCCCCCCTCTTTCCCTCCCAAAGAAATGTTTAGATCTTTGGTTTATGGTTAACATGGTATAACTCACAAGCCTAATGACCTGTGTATTTGTTGTGGGTCAATGACTTTCTAACAAGTCAAGCCAGGATGACATTGACAGCAGTGGATATGAAACATAACATACACTGTGTCTGCTCAGCGTCCCGGGACTTTTAATGCTGAATTACAGCCTTTTCCTCCATTCCTCGCCTGCATTGCTTGGTTCCCTGTTCTGTACACAGAGTTGTAAAACTCTTTGACAGAGTGTCAGAACAATGGAAGAGAAAGGCTGTTAATAAGAAAAAGTCACAGGGAGTGTGTGGGGGGCAACGAGGAGGTGACAGAAGGTGAGGACAAAGACAGGCAGGTGGGGGTATCATGCACAGCCGAAATCAATTTATGGTCTAGCACCCCCTCCAGATCAGGGTAATAGAGGTGGATGTTTATTGCTGTTTATCACTGCTTTCAAGAAGCTACTTAACGAGCTCCCCAGGGCCACCCAGTTTGCTTTTTTAATTATAGTGTTGACTTTACTGTAGCGGTTCTTGAATGGTTATAGGTAAGGTTAGGTTAACGGGGTTGGGGAACTTGATGGATTTGTATCTCAGCAAACTAATTGGCAGCTTTTTAATGGAGTACCATAAAGTGCCTGTCCATCGAAGCATGCTGCGCTAGGAATACAGGAGGGGAAAGCTGCTGGTTGTTGGCGGCTGTAGAGCTAGCTGGCTGTAGACATCGGACTATGGTCCAGTGTCTTAGGGTGTCTTATAGCAAAGCTTCCGGCCCTAAAACAGAAATGCTTGGGAAGCCCTTGGATTACTGTATGAGCTATAGAGAAAGAAGGGGGCGGACAGCCTTACAAGCAGAAGTCAGTCCCGGGTTGTATTGTCTGGATCAGGGGTCTCCAAACTTTCTAAGCAAAGAGCCAGTTTACTGTTCTTCAGACTTTAAGGGGGCCGGACTGTGGCCATTTGGAGTAGAACAGGTCCAGACGTCAGCAGGAATAAAAAGTCCCTTCTTTGGTGTTAGTGGGAGGGATTGTGCCCCGTTGTTGGTGTCATTGGGAAGATTCATGCCCCATCATTGGTGTCATTGGGAGGAATTGTGCACCATTGTTGGTGTTATTGGGAGGAATTGTGCCCTATTGTTGGTGTCATTGGGAGGAATTGTGCCCTATTGTTGGTGTCATTGGGAGGAATTGTGCCCTATTGTTGGTGTCATTGGGAAGGAATTGTGCCCTATTGTTGGTGTCATTGGGAGGAATTGTGCCCTATTGTTGGTGTCATTGGAAAGGAATTGTGCCCTATTGTTGGTGTCATTGGGAGGAATTGTGCCCTATTGTTGGTGTCATTGGGAAGGAATTGTGCCCTATTGTTGGTGTCATTGGGAGGAATTGTGCCCCAATTGTTGGTGTCATTGGGAGGAATTGTGCCCCATTGTTGGTGTCATTAGGAGGAATTGTGCCCTATTGTTGGTTTCATTGGGAAGGAATTGTGCCCTATTGTTGGTGTCATTGGGAGGAATTGTGCCCCAATTGTTGGTGTCATTGGGAGGAATTGTGCCCCATTGTTGGTGTCATTAGGAGGAATTGTGCCCTATTGTTGGTTTCATTGGGAGGAATTGTGCCCTATTGTTGGTGTCATTGGAAAGGAATTGTGCCCTATTGTTGGTGTCATTGGGAGGAATTGTGCCCCAATTGTTGGTGTCATTGGGAGGAATTGTGCCCTATTGTTGGTGTCATTGGGAGGAATTGTGCCCTATTGTTGGTGTCATTGGGAGGAATTGTGCCCCATTGTTGGTGTCATTGGAAAGGAATTGTGCCCTATTGTTGGTGTCATTGGGAGGAATTGTGCCCTATTATTGGTGTCATTGGGAGGAATTGTGCCCTATTGTTGGTGTCATTGAGAGGAATTATGCCCCTTCACTAGTGTTAGTGTGGAGGAAAATATAGCTTATATTGGTGACCATTGGGAAGAATTCCTTCTTACAGATGTGGTAGGATGCCCCCTTATAGACAGCTAAAAACACCATGGGTGTCATGCATTTGGCTCTGCCAAGTGGTGTTGGGCCTGGTCAATCAGCCACAGCTCAAGTAACCCCATCAACCTCTGAACTGGAACACTGGTTGTAAATGGCGGCTTTAGACCCTTTCCTTTGTGACACATTTTTAGCCCATTCAAGTTTTCAGCTTCCAATGAAATGACTCACTCACAATGCATCAGGGATATCCAGTACAACATTCCATGTTCCTGGTCTATGTCATTGCTGAGAACTGACCCAGAGAGATGACCGGAAGGATAGACAGACAGCTGAGCTCTGCATTTTACATCTCTTTCTGGTGCTGTAAAGTGTCCAGATTTATTCTGTCCTCTGGGAGCCACTGGAAAGCAGAGACCCGAAAAGGAATCTTAACTTCCTGACCTCTGCTCAGCATTCATATTTATTCCAGAGAGTTTAATAGAAGAACGCGAGGGATTTAAAATAGGAGCATAAAGAGGCTGTTCAATGGTCAGCCCATGGATCAGTTGTAGGTGGAACCTATAGGCTGAGTTGCCTATTGGCTTCATTAATCTGTTGCAATGTATTACTCCTAAAAAAATATAAAGAAAGCTGAAAGTCCTGCAGTTGGAATGTCTTGTAGTGGAAGCCAGGGATGTACAGTAAAACCTTGGTTTGAGAGCGTTTTGCAAGCCAAGCAACATTTTTAAATACATTTTGACTTAATATACAAGCAATGTCTTGATATACAAGTAGCGTCATGTCACAACTGAGTATAAGGCTGCATTCACACCTAGGCATAGGCGATTTGTGGCGGTTTTTACCGCGATTTTCCGCGACAAATTGCGGCGGTTTTTACCGCGAATTGCCGCAACAAAACGCATTGTTTTTTTACTGCGATTTTCGCTGGAGGGGTGATTACACATTGTGTAATATGGCCGAATGCCGAAGATGCCTGAGAAAAAGGGTCAGGGACTTGTTTTGAGCTTCAGGCGTTTCGGCGTTCGGCGTGGAGATGTGAACCATCTCCATAGCCGACATTGTTAAATCACCCCTCCAGTGTATTGCAGGCTGCAATAGCGGCGGGCGTCGGGCGTGAAAACGCCTAGGTGTGAATGGAGCCTAAAAGAGAAGAGGAGCCTCTAAGTGTAGCAATATGGTTACATTTAATGAAGGTGCAACATATTGCTACACTCTTTAACCACTTAAGGACCACCGCACGACTATATACGTCGACAGAATGGCACGGCTGGGCACATGGACGCAGGGCCGCTGATAGGTGGGGACCACCAGCCCTCCTGTAGGGGGGCCCAGGCAAACAGGGGGGCCCGGACAGCAGAGGGAATCATTGTGGTTGGATGGAGGGGCAATTACAGAATTTAATTTCCCCTTCATGTTCTGCCTGCTTCTGATCCCCCTCTGTGCCATATGTCACTGTGCTGCCCCCCACGGGAACTGCTGGCTTACCTGTCTCATAAAATAAATTACAAATTGTAAAATAAAATAAATTTTAACGTTCTTTAAAAAATTATATTAACAAAAAAGTTTAAAGATTTTTCAAAATTATTTTAAAAAAGGGCTAATTCACACAGGTTTGTGTCCGCCAATAATGATTTTAGTGTATTTGTTTGTGAAAATATTGTTTTGATATATTTGGGGGAGGGGCCTGGGGGGCCCTGTCAGGTAGGCTGTACGGGGCCCCGTGATTTCAAACAGCAGCTTTGCATGGACGTATATATACGTCCCCTTTAAGAGCCCAGCGCTCGCCACCCGGTCCGAAGCTCGGTGACCGCGCACGCAGGACCCGCGGACCCGATCGCCGCGGGTGTCCCGCGATCGGGTCACAGGAGCTGAAGAACGGGGAGAGGTGAGTGTAAACATACCGTCCCCGTTCTTCTCTGTGGCAGTGTCAGTGTTAGTCTGTTCCCTGATGTAGGGAACGACGATCACTCATGTCACACGTCCAGCCCCTCCCCCCTACAGTAAGAAACACACATGAGGTCACACTTGACCCCTACAGCGCCCCCTATTGGTTAACCCCTTCACTGCCATTGTCATTTTCACAGTAATCAGTGCATTTTTATAGCACTTTTCGCTGTGAAAATGACAATGGTCCCAAAAATGATGTGTCCTCCATAATGTCGCAGTCAAGAAAAACTAGAATAAATAAAAATGTATGGGCTTGGATTACAGTTTAAACTATAAATTGGTTAATCTTTATTTACATACAGTATATGGTAAATTAGATTTTAACCAAAGAGGTGTTTTTTTTTTTTTTAAGCCTGTATGAACTTTGTTAACTTGACCAGGTATAGAACTTAAAGGGTATGTAAAGGTATTTTTTTTTATTTCTTTAAAATAACAAACATGTTATACTTACCTCCACTGTGCAGCTCGTTTTGCACAGAGTGGCCCCAAACCTGGTCTTCTGGGGTCCCTCTGCGGCTGTCTCGGCTTCCCCCCGAAAGAACTCATCACCTTCATGCGAGCGAGCTCGCATGGTGATGGGTTGTTGTGGGCGTGCTCCTGTGATACAGCCGGCGGCCATAACCGCTCACTGTATCACTCGGACCCCCACCCCCCGTATGCCGCATCATTGGATATGATTGAGAGCAGCGCGAGCCAATAGCTGCGCTGCTTTCAATCAACAAATGAATGCCGACCGAGAAGCCTGTGCGTTCACGTTGCAGGACTTTCGAAGGGTTTAGGTAAGTAAACGTGGGCTCGGGGGGGGCACTATTCCTTGGATGTTTTTTTACCTTAATGCATTAAGGTGAAAAAATGTTTACCTTTACAACCCCTTTAACAGAAAGAATAAATCAAGGGTAACCGAAGGACACAATTGTGATCAGAATGTTGAAGTAACAGTAAAAAAAAACTGTGAAGCTTTGATAAAGTTAGGAAATACAGACACGTCGTTGTATTGTAAGTCATATTGTTCTCCCAGCTGCGTTATCAGTAACAGGACTATTTTCCTTGTTATTTACTAAAGCAAAACCAGAAATTTATCTTCACGGCACAAAGAAATCCTGATAATGGAACATGGACGTCTTTGAATGAAGAAGGGCGTTCAGAGTAACATTGGCCGCCTTCCAGTTCCTGAGGCTTTGAGGCAGAAACATTATTATTACCTTTCGTTTGTCCACATCCCACTGCGCCGTACAATGGAGATCAGTGTGTAACCAAGTGGAGAGTACTCCGGTTTTCCATAACGCAATGGTAGCTTTTAGATTTGTAACTGGCTACACAGAGACTGCCTGTCTTGTCGTTTCTTGGTGATAACAGAAATGGTGGCTTTGGTGGCTAGAAATATACAGATCAATTCATAAGTCCCCAATTCCCTAGCAAAATATAATTTTTGTACATGCAATTCCTTACGTACACACATGTATCTAAATCAGGATTCACATGGTTGAAGCATACAAATCAACGTTATGCAAAATTGCATTATATATTCCAGTGGTTCTCAACCTTTCTAGTGCCGTGACCCCTTCATAAAATTTCCCAAGTTGTGGGTACCCCTAACAGTAAAATTGTTTTAGTAGAGTGGGTTGTCGGCACCCAAGGCAAGTAATTTGCACCTCTAACTCACTGACATTTAGCGCTCCCTGAGTCCCTTAATGGGGGTATTAAAACCCCTTATGGTACATTTTAGGATGGACCTCTCTTTCTCTTTGGACTCCTTTCTTTCCCTTTTTTTTTTTTTTTTTAAGTGTATTTTGTGCGTGTACTCGAGAGAGGAGCCGGACTGCAGGAGTTGGGAGTAGGCAGGCCTCCCCCAGAGGCAATCTGCCACCTTTCTCCATGCCCCGGGTGGCAATGGTGGGTGTGTGAGGGGGTCCTCCCACACAGCCCGCCCTACCTGCTCCGCTTTGAAGCCCAACGGGGCAGAGGGACTCCCTATAAGGGAGTGAGAGGATCTAGCCCGCTCAACCAGCCCCGTTAGTCCTTCGCCTCTCTTTTTTAGAGACCGCGTGGTCAAAGTGCGTGCATGTTAACCCAATTTCAAGTGCGTGTGTAGGTGTGGTGGTTTTTGTGGGAGGGGGGTGGGCGTACTAAGCGCAGGCTTACCTCGCATAGCACACCCACCGGGAGCCGGGCTGAGACCACCAAACTCAATTCACATGTAGCCGAGACGGGGATCCAAACCCCTAGCTGCAGAGGTGAATGGCTTGTCAGCGCAGTGCCAATCGCGTTGAGCCACCGCAGCTCCTACCTTTCTTTCCCTTTTATCTGTCGCTATTCTAATTTTCTTTCTTTCTTTCTTTCTTTCTTTCTTTCTTTCTTTCTTTCTTTCTTTCTTTTTCTTTTTCTCTTTCTATTTCTCTTTCTTTCTTACTCTTTCTCTCTCTTTCTTTTTTTTTTCTCTTTCTTTCTTTCCCCCCTCCCTTTTCCTCTCCCTTCCATGTATTCTCTATTTGTATTCTTTCTCTTACTCCTTGGTGGGGGGCGAAATGGTATTAGTGGCAGTGTTGGCGGGAAGTTGGGATGAGTGGCAGTGCTGGTTGGGGGAGTTCAGATCAGCCAACTTAGGTGCTCTTGATCAAGGTCATCTGCTAATCTGAGAACTGTAGTGGGGACTTTTAATGGCAACTCTAATCACAGGTAGTGTTACTCACTGTGACTCCAGCTATGTGGTGTCTTGCAGCAGTGACACCTATGCCATAATCAGGATGGGGTCTCCTCCGGCTCCTCCCCTTCACATTCCTCATCAGTCAGCTGACCTCTAGTCTCTCCCCCCACCCATGCCGCGGACTGAATGGGCGGCTGCGAAGAGGCAGAGTGGGCGGGCGCGGCCTCCAGGAACAGTCCAGCTTGGCATCCCCAGGCTCCAGGGACAGCCCTGCTGGGCAGCCGCGAAGAGGCTGGGAGAGAGGTGCAGGCTTCAGGAACAGCCCAGGATTCAGGGACCCCTGGCAAATTGTAATTCGACCCCCAGGTTGAGAACCACTGATATATTCAATAAAATTTGACGTGCTTGTTCAAAGTTATCAAAGTATTTGTGTTATCTTGGTGGTACAGTTCTGTTTGCGTGGAGTTTGTATTCTGTCTCCATATATGTGCGACTTTCTGCCTTAATAAAACAACAAAAAATATTGGTAAGTAGAGATTGCACAGGGGCAGTTTGGCTCGCGAAGTGTGAACAAAATGTCTTTTTTTTGGTACAAGGGAAGCACAGGTGCAGAATACAGCCCACTGCATACTATACTACTTTATTTTATAAATATCTTATTTCCAAAAATCTTTAAATATCCGAATCTTAGTAGAAGCTCTTTTATGTAAACCAA
Source organism: Rana temporaria (assembly GCF_905171775.1). Taxonomy (NCBI): domain Eukaryota; kingdom Metazoa; phylum Chordata; class Amphibia; order Anura; family Ranidae; genus Rana; species Rana temporaria. Next base: position 19,151,259 of record NC_053500.1, read on the forward strand.
ATGTGTGATCTAAGTTTACTGGGCTCTTTAATTGGCCTTTTGTATAAAAAAAAAGCAGTCATTTGGTTCGCTGGCTTTTTAGCAGAAGTGGTTCGCTTTGGCTCAGTAATCTGTGATGTTAGCCCTGTTACCCTCTAGCTTGGCGCTGAATTTCAATGTATTTGTAGTAATTGTGATTGGGGTCTGGTGGATGAATGCGCTGCAGTCTCCCCTGGCAATGAATGAACAGGTTCACAGCAGGTTGAAGACCAGGCTGCACCCGGCGTTCCAGAGACGGATGCAGATCCGGATAATTAAACCTCAACAGCTTTTGTTGAAGACTTGGCTGTAGTCTGCAGGGGGATTTCATTTAACAGAATCTTCTTAGGAATGAGCCTGGCTGGGGCCTGTTTCGGCCAACAAAAGATAGGTAAAAAGTAGGGCTCTGTTTCTCTGGAACAAAAATACAGCAAAGTGGAGAAGAGATTTAGTCAAGTTGCAGCGGTCAGTTAATGCAGGATTTTTTTATTCCACAACAGAAAACTGTGGGGTAGCCAGGTGTAGGCTAACCCCCGTAGTGGAAAATGCCCCTTAAAAAATTACACCTTTTTAAGCTTAATTTTTCTTGTACAAAGAGTTTTATTGAAAAAGCACATCAACAGAAAAAAAAGAATACAAAAGAAAAAGCAGTGGTGGACACACTATGAGCTATCATATAAAGAACTGGAGGCATCAGAAAAGTTAGTCCGTAGACCTGAGATTGATCCAGCACCTAGGAATCCAGAGGCGAATCCAGATATCCGGCAATAGAATGTCCCCAACTCAAGTAGCCTGCTAAGTCGACCTAATGCTGGCTTAGGTAACATACCGGTTAACACACCGGAGTAAATGTATAACTTAAAAGCAAAATAGCTATACGATACACAACATTACAAAAATAAAAATAACAAAAAAATAAAAATAAAATTCAAACAGGCACATAGCAGAGGATATCATTATCCAAAATGTAAAATAAACAATGCATCATGTGTCCAAGACCAACAGGACCAAGCCTGTGGGCTCAAGCCATAAGCTTAATTTTTCTTTCCCTCTTGTCATTAGAGACTTATGTTCCCTGGGTTTTTTAAATTAATCCTATACTGAAAAAAATATGAAGGCTGCCAATGCTAACCTTTTCTTGAGATGTCTAGTTGTCTAGATTAGGGGTTTCCAAACCTTTCAAACAGGGCCAGTTTACTGTCCTTCAGACTTTGGAGGTCTGGATTGTGGCCAGTAGGGATAGAAAATTTCCCAGGCCCAACATCAGACAGAATAAACATGACCTCAGGGTTGGTGCTCTCAGTAAGATGAAGAATAGTACCCCATCATTGGTATCAGTGGGAGGAATATTATCCCATTGTTGGTGTCAGTGAGAGAAAGAGTGTCTCATCATTGATATTTGAAAGAGACTTGGGCTATTTGGACTTTAATGGTACTGTATTATTTGAACTGATGAAACATTGTCAAGGTTTAGAAATTTACAAAAGATGTTTTCTTACAAAATTTTGTTTATTTATTGTTTTATTACTATTTTGATAGGACAAAGGTACCAGTGGTAATTCTAATTGTATCTATACGGCACTCTTCTACATCATCATTGATATTACTGGATAAAGAGTAATGCCCAATGATTAGTGTCAGTGGCAGGAATTATGCCTCACTGTTGACGTCAGTAGGAGGAATAGTGCCCCATATCAACAGGAGGAATAGTGCTCCAAGGGCCATATAACGGCTAGCAAAGGCCCACAGTTTGGAGACCCCTGGTCTCGATGTTTCCACTTTTTGTTATTGAGTCACTGACTCACAGTAAGCATGTAGCAAGTGAACTCAGAACTTCTGATCTGTATGCCTGTTCCCAGTCAGTGGCCCAAAAAATACTGAAGCCAAATGTTCAGAGTGGTAGCCAGGCAGTTATTTTTTATGAGAATACAGCAATGGTAGTTTACGTATTTTACTCAGTACAGGTTATCTCTAAAATACCATAGAAGTGCATGCCCACTAGTCCATGCATAGGCCAGTGTTGAAACCAGAGTTAACAGCTCCATGCACCTGCCATGGTCTTTACAAGGGTTCCCAGTCCCACTTTTTTTCACTGGATTTGCAACTCGCTCATCAGTTTATAACTATAATCACAAAAATCTTTTAAAAAATGGTGCTTGGTTGCTATGAATATTGGTTATAAAAGATACACAGCTTCGATGCCCTTTGCAATTGTATAAGGACAAATTTCGAAGGACATTGAGGCAGTTTTCAATGAGTATGGCCAGGTCCGCTCTTGTAGAGAGAGCCTTTGATTACTCTGGTGCAGGGGTCTCCAAACTTTTCAAACAAATGGCCAGGTCATTGTCCTTGAGAATTTAGGAGGGCCGGATTGTGGCCAGTGGGTGCAGGCCCAGCATCAGTGAGAATAAATATGGCCTCAGGGTTGGTGGTCCGTAGTGCCCCTATCAGTAGGAGGAATAGTATCCCATCATTGGTATCAGTGGAAGAAACAGTGCCCCATTGTTGCTGTCAGTGGGAGGAATAGTGCCCCAAGGGCCAGATAAAGGCAAGCAAAGAGCGGCAGTTTGGAGACCCCTGCTCTAGTGTCTGAAAAATGTGGTCTAGTAGAGAAAAAGTACTCCTGTTGTGGTAAGCAGCTGCCTTTGCGACAACCTGTGGACAAGCTTTCTGCTTTTTTCCCATAAGTATTTTATTGGGTTTTCAAAATACAATAATCCAATTAAAAAGTCTTGTACCTAGAAGTACTTAAAAAATGGTAAGTCATGTAAATGTAATGAAGTAATGGCACACAAGTATAGAAGAGAGGTAGATATCCTTCTGGAAAACTATAAAGTACACTCGGTGTGGACGTTGTCCTGTGCTGAGCATGATCTAGCCCAGTGTTTCTCAACCTTTTTTTATTCAAGGCACGCTTTAAAATTCTGCTCAATCTCAAGGCACCTCATTTCGTAGAACCCTCAACATTAGAGATGATTTATTCTTCCAAAGCAAACGTACACGGTGGTACTGACTAGTATTCCAATGTTTTTCTTCTCCCTCAGTTTCTCTCTCTCACTCAGCTAACGTGACTCCAGTGCTGATAGAGATGGGCAAACAAGGATGGTGTGTAGAGGTGCCCGATGTCCTACTTCTCAACCGACGGCGATGACATTATTGGTTGTTAAGCCACTGGCAGCTGGAAGGTTGTAATTGTACACAATGAAAACCTGTGGCTTTGTGTACCTGAAAGGCAAGCTTGATTCACCCACTGGCTTGTATACAATTTTTGGGTGATTTTTTGGTATTTTGCCAAGGCTTATCTAGCCTTATCCACATTCAATTATTTTATTTTTTAAGGTGGGAAACAATAGGTATGTAAACTAGTCCACAAACTATCTGCTTTTATTGTATGATGTTTGAAGCCAGGGTTCAGTGTTTGAATATTTGTATGAATAAGCTGTAGCATATTATTTTTGACTGTAAACCTTGTACTTTAGAACTTACAATTTTCCGAAATGATGAACAACTGGCTTAGTAATGACTTTGATGACCAAGCATCAAGGTCAAGATGTATCTTTGAAAGCTGGATTCCTTTTCGGAAGCCCACATCTCCCATCAAAGACATTCACTGGGCAGAAATACACCTCTTTCTATTACATTGTCTAGCCTCTCTGATTAGAGGTAAATGGCTCATCTCTGGTTTTTCATGATGGCCTGTGCCGTCTCCTATTTTATGAGGGACTTTTGGTTCCTCTGATCTCCTCTTCTCTGTTATTTCTCCCTTTATCTTTTTTTCTAGTATGTTGCATCTAGACCATTAAATACAATCACCTGAATTCTCACAAATTACAGCACAGATGACTGCTCTCTGTAATTTTCCTGTGGTTTCTTGGATGCGTTCCTTCTCATCCTGTATCAGCTGACTGTTTCAGGAGCTTCCATCTCCCCCGATGGTCTTCAATTAGCCTTTTTTTTCTCCAACATTTACTTTTTTCAGGTGCTGTTTGATGAACACCGTTCACCATTCAACTTCCACATTTAAAGAACAACTGTGGTGCAGAGGTGGAGCAGGGTAGGGTGAGGGTAGTATGTAAATAACACATCCATGTGTGGTGTCTAAACAGTACTTCCAAGCCCTTGCTTATCAGTTTGCCTTGGTTTAGCACTAAGGTGTCAAAATGGCACCCAGAGGTAGGCACAGACTGAAAGATCTAAGAGGAACTATTTGACTGGAACTATGAACAAGTAAAATGTAGAGGTACACAATCCTAAACTGCCATTCATCAACCAATTTATGTACCCAGCATTGTAAATCTTGGCTTTCGATGGCCTAATCTCGCATTGCTTTAGGATGTCAACTTTTCGGAATTATTTTTCATTGCATAGGTGGATTTTGGAGGGTTATAGTTCCCGTAAGCATCCTCTTTTTCTCGGGAACCAGTATATTAAAAGCTTCCAGGTCTCCATACCTGCTAGAGCTATTACAAGTAAGTCTCATGCCTTGTACACACGATCGGTTTTCCCGGCGGTAAAAATTCAGATGGGAAAACCAAGGGGAAAACCGAGAACCCGCTCGGTAGCTTTTTCCTACTACACACGGGCATTTTCCTGGCAGGAAAACTGCCATGAGAGCTTTGGTCGGAAAACCCGGCCGTGTGTATGCTCCACCGCAGGCTTTCCCCGTAGAAAAACTGCCGGCTTAAAAACCGCCGGGAATCCTGGCAGGAAAAAAGAAAACATGTTCTCATTTTTCCCGCCGGGATTCCCGCCGGTTTGTCTGTCGGGAAAACTGCCATGGAGCATACACACGGCCAGTTTTCCCTGCCAAAAGCTGTCATGGCAGTTTTCCTGATGGGAAAACTGGTCATGTGTATGAGGCATTATATGTGTTATATATGTCATATACTTTACATCCTGGAAAATAAAAAATAGGTGTAAACACCAGGCTAGGTGGAAACAATTTTCCCCACTGCTTTTAGATATAGAGGTGAGTGAGCATGTATTTTAAAGTGGTTTTACAGAATATGTAAATACTTTAGTATGCATAGTCTGTGCACAAGTTCACTTTAAAGTGTAACTAAAGGTAAAACTTTTTTTTTTTTGATAGAGTGGAGAGGGATTAGAACACCTGCCAGGTTTTTATTACTGTCTGTGCCCCGTCAGGAAGATTCACTTTCTCCATTTGTCCTGTTAACTGTTATAATTAAAAATAAAAGAAAATCACAAATTTTGGGATGACATCAGAACACTAACAGAGGGGAAATCTTTCAATGGGGATGCTAGTTCTGGTGATGGTGACCCAGGATTCCCTCACTTTCTGTTTTTGCTATTGGACAGGAAGTGAAGGGAAATCTCCCTACTAGGATACAAAAACAAAAAAAAAAACTGCCCATGGTTCTAACTCACTCCCTTATGCCTTGTACACATGATCGGATTTTCCGTAGGGATAAACTCCGACACATTTTTCCAACGAATTTTCCGAAAGAATTTTTTTCCGTCGGAAAAAAGAGAACATGTTCTCTTTCTAAATTCCGCCGGAAAAAAGTCCGATGGGGGAAATTCGTGTGTACAAGACATTACTCTATCCAAAATGAAAAGTATAGGTTTGCCTTTAGTTACACTTTAAGCATCTCTTGAGTGGACAGACCCTTCAAGTTTGATTTTTTTTTTTTTTTAAAGAGGGATTTCATATGAAGGTAAACTAATAGTGTTTTTTATGTTTCTTGAACAGTTATGTAAATAAATCTCCCACCTTTAGTTCCTGACATTTTCCTGTCTATCTTACGCCGCGTACACACAGTCGGAATTTCCGACAACAAATGTTTGATGTGAGCTTGTTGTTGGAAAATCCGACTGTGACTGGCTGCTCCATCGGACATTTGCTGTCAGAATTTCCTACAACAAAAATTTAAGAGCTGGTTCTCAAATTTTTCGACAACAAGTTGTTGTCGGATATTCCGACCGTGTGTACAAAAATTTGAAGCATGCTCGGAATCATTGAACTTAATTTTTCTTGGCTCGTCGTAGTGCTGTACGTCACCGCGTTCTTGACGTTTGGAATTTCCAACAACATTTGTGTGACCGTGTGTATGCTAGACAAGTTTGAGCCAACATCCGTCGGAAATTTATCCACGGTTTTGTTGTCGAAATGGCCGATCATGTGTACGCGGCATTAAAGTTTAGAGTGTTCTCCACCTTCTTGGGGATTTTTCTACCCCTCCCGTCACTTTCATGATCATTTTAAATAAAGTAGGAATAACACATGGAGATTTATACTTTATATATCTTAAGCATGTGTGCAGACCCAAATGATGTATGCTTTAGGGATTACTCTACAAGAATTTTCTAAAGACACACAACTGTTTGGTGATTTATCCTTGCCGCATCTGTCAACAACCGAACTCTCAGTTTTGAAAGAGCGCTTTCTAAACTTGGTCAGAGTCTTTCAATAGGATTACAAGACAGGAAGGTTGAAATGTATAGGAAAATACTTTACGCTCTTAATTCCTAGTGTAGACAACCTCAGATTTGGTAAGGTACTGAAAGGCTAATGATATTCATGTATACAGTCTGTTGGGCAATTTTCTGCTACTTTCCTAAAATCCAATCCAATAAAGTACATTTGCATAAACCATATTGTAAAATTTGTTTTGTGGCCGATAACGTTCCATGGTCATTCGTTTTTTTTTTTTTTTACTAAACTCCAGCTTCCCAGCTCAGCTGCCTTTTTCTCCCTGATCCATCACCCGTGTAACACGGAGCCAGCAACCCAGTAATTCTTGAATTTCATCACTTTATTTCCATCTCTCTGATGTCTAGCATTTGTCCTTTGCTTCAGACCTGCAAAGATCAAACTGCAAATCTGATCACGGCACAGAGGAGACAGGCCGGGGGTGTGTGAGTAATCGAGTGAGAAATCCAGACCTATGGGAAGTAGATTTTGTTCTGAAAAGTTTATTCTTAAACAAAGTGACATTTTAAGTCCTCCAAGCATTTCAGCTCCCCTCCCGTAGGTACGCTTGGTGCTTTCATCTTTTTCACTCATTGTGAATTCTGCACTCTGTAATCAGGTGCCCTTATCTCCTCGTATTACTCTGGAACAGCTTTTTTTTTTTTTATGTGAAAAGCAAACAGTTTGTGACAAAAGAGAAGGAGGGGGATCTATCGCGTATATAACACCAAAATATATTAGGGCAACACGCTGACAGACAAAAGGTTTTTTAGACTTTTGGTATGACATGGAGTTTGGTATTTGACCATGACTGGCTGTAGACTGGCAGATAAATACCCAAAAATTATGGTTGGGAAGATACGCAAAAAGATATAGGAATAGGTTTCCACAATCTAAAAACAGGGTGCCATGTACCTAGTTGAGGCCACGCTGACAAGAGGGCTACCCTTACACCTCTTGTGCTGTTTCCCCTGGGAATGATGACTGGGTATAATAGGGCACAGAGTGGCACGGGTGCCTGTAGGAGATCCAATTTGGAATATATTGAAAGCAGAACTGGAGCAGGCCAAATGGCAGTAGGAAGATACTGGATCTCGGGTGTGTGGTCAGACAGGCAGATGTCGGCAAGTAATGGGAAGCAGGAGTGCAAGTCAGGAGCCAAGAGCAGGGTTGAAGCCAGGCCAAGGTCAGCTTCAAGCGAGCAGAAGATGTACCTGAACAACAGGCAGGAAGTCAGGTCTGGTCATAAGCCAGAGTCAGCAACAGAAGTTCAGGAACAAGCAGAATGGACAAGCTGGACAGATGAGCACAGGATTATGTCACTCAGCAATTAACCTGAGTCCTGTAAGGCTTTAAATAGGCTACTAGGCGCCAAAGGCCTTTAAACAAGCACGCTCACGCACATGAGCACGTGTACAATGCTAATACTCATGCGCACCTGCATGTAAAATATGCGTGCAGGGTCCTAATGTTGTTCACAGTCCTGTAGACTGTTCTGCACACATGCACATTCCTTTGAGCACAGGCATTTCTTTGGGTACAGGCATTTTTTTGAGCATTGCACTGGGCATAACTTTCCTGACACAAGGTTTCTCAGCCAGGGTTCCGCCAGAGATTTCCAGGGATTCCTTGAGCAAGAAGCAATTTCTGCCTCTCAGATAAGTTCCCACTGACACAATTGATCTTTTTAGCTATTTGTAAGAGGGTATTTCTTCCCAATGACCACAAATGTAAAAAGCATCACACATCAATGTATCATAAATTGAAGGTTGAGAAGGGCTGAACTAAAGCCAAAATATTGGGTACACCTTACAATCAAACCTACTATATCAGTGATGGCGAACCTTGGCACCCCAGATGTTTTGGAACTACACTCCCCATGATGTTCAACTACACTGCAGAGTGCATGAGCATCATGGGAAATGTAGTTCCAAAACATCTGGGGTGCCAAGGTTTGCCATCACTGTACTATATGGATAAAAATTTGTAAGCACCCTCTTCAAACGATTCAAATTGTCAGGTCACCTGTGGCCAGGTGACAAGTGCACCCTGTTGGGGTCAGGGATGCACCACAGGGTAGTGAACCCTATAGCCGACTGCTGCTATCAGAGAGGAAGCGTGAGCCCAAGATTCCCTAGGGCGGGGAGTCTAAGACCCAGCTTTGTGTTCACCAGAGCCTCTGGTGGTGAGCATGGCCTTTGCCGCAGCTGGATCCAGGTCGCGACCCCTGGGGTCCTCAAGGTCACGCTCTGCAGGGAGAGAGGGGAAGCAGCAACCAGGACAAGCGATAGTGATGGGTAAGCCGAGGTCGGGGCAACTGGCAGACAAGGGTTAATAAGGAACAGGCCAAGGGTCAGGGAAACGGGCAAACAGGAGAAGTCAGAGACGAGCCAAGGTCGGTACACAGGAAGGTAAACGTAACACACTGCAGACAGGAACAAGCTACAAACAAAGGTTGAACAGCAAAGCAGACTAGCAGTGCAGTGGTTAATATAGGCTTCCTAGGATGGCCTTGGGTGGAGCCATACAGGGGGGAAGGTGATAAAAGACAGCCAGAAAGAGGGTCAGGCCTCTAATGAACACATGAGACAGGTAAGCTGCCAGACTTTTGCATATCCATGACACAAATGCCTCCAGTGAAGGGTGGCATTTTAAGTTTTAGTCTGAACATGCTCCCGTGCACAAAGCCAACTCAATAAAGATGCTGCTTGATATGAAGGAACTCAAGTGGCTTACACAGAGCCCAGTTAAATACCTGTGGTATGAGTTGGAATAAGATCTTTGTCCAACATCAGTACCTGACCTCAAATGCTCTGCTGGCTGAATAAGCATAAGGTCCCAGAGGCACACTCCAAAATCTTGTAGAAAGCCTTCCCAGGAGAGTGAAGGCTGTTCCCATTGATGTGATGGTCGGGTGTCCATAGTGCAGTGCAGGGGTCAAGTCCTGGGGAAAAAAGTGTGGGAACTCCCACCCAAGATTCACTTCCCCACCAAAAAAAAAAAATGATACGCTCATATGCATAGTTACTAAACCGCATGTTTTTTTTTCGATCCACTGTACCTTAGTATTTCTTTTATGTTACTGGCCGCTTCCTGTATATGGATTCATCGGGTAGTGTGTGGGTATTCCGTCACTTCCTCGATGCCGCAATGTCACCTGGGAGCTTTTGTCATTGTTCCCAGGAGACATTGCGGAGGTCGGCAGCGAGTTATCGCAGGATTTAGAAAGAAGGAAGACTCGAGCTGGGCATAGCCGCTTAGTGAAGGATTGGCTCGGGCGGCTCGGCTGCTTTCGGCTGCTCTAGTCCTGCAAAGGGAACTGAGTTCCTATTGTGAAAAAAGTGCAGGAACTCCGTTCCCACGCGTTCCCGCAGGACTTGAGCCCTGGTGCAGTGTGACCTCCGGGCTAACATTACATTCAGGATTGTTTTTATGCTTATCATTCCAAGCTAACTGATTACTGCAACAGTTATCTGAGACTACCATGGGCCCTGTGGCCTTTGTAGTCATTTACATGTCACGTCCTAACAGTAAACAGTTACAAGTTAGTAGTAATGATTGTTGATCAGGCGCTAGAGAGGAAGTGTATGTACCGATTTTTTTTTTTTTCAAAAGCTGTCTGGTATGGGTTAAAACCTTCCTGCCTAGCATAGGTGCTTGTTTCCTCCAGGTAGCGGAGTGAAGAGGCTGTTGAAGAGAGGTCAGGAACCTCTTGGAGAGACCCCTAAAATTGGCACACCTTCAAAAATGCTTTTAATGAAATATTTGAAGTGCAGACCCACCCCGGAGCCCTTTTGATTTAAAAGGACAAGTCATCTATACCTAATAAAAGCCTTTATTGACTCGCATGCCATACCGATCATACAGGCGCATACCATAATGTGTGTAAAGCAGTATTCTGATATTTATTAACTAGCATCCAGCACCTGCCGCTTAGAACTGTAGGACAGCCATGTTTGTATCTATGCAAAGTTCAGCTGAGGTACCTTGTTAAGTATTAATGAGGCTGTATTTCTCATTGAAAAGAGGAAATGCGTTGCACATGGTTTAGTTACAACTGTATTTATGTAGTGGTAAAGACAAGCTGCTCTGCTGAGGCATTTTTATTATTATTGACGTAGAAGTCTCTTTATGATGGGTGACATAAGGGGTAACTCAGTGCAAGTTTCTTGCATCCACTAAACATTCTCCACACACTGAAAAGGGCTCAATGCATGAGCGGTGAGCCAAAAACAGTGGTGCCTGCAGCTCCTGGCAGGAGTTGGCACTGTCATGTTCGCCTCATTGGCATCCCTATGTGGGCCTCACCACTCAGGACTGCTGTGCACACATAGCTGGCACGGGACAACCCTGCGTTTTGTTTGTACAAATTCCTGAATGCTTCTCAAAGCTTATTTCTCTCAGTTTTGCCTGTAGATTGCCCTTACGCTGGTAGAATCATAACAAGAATTTGACAGCGTGATAACTGTACAGTATACAGTGGCATAGCGACAAAAGGGTAGCAATGGCTACAAAGAAGTCCTCAGATCTGTCTCCAGCTTCTCTCTCTTCGTAATAATAGCAGTTTCACCATTGCGCATTCATCTGTGATTGGCCAAAACACTTCATGGTGGGTGCTGGGGAGGGCCCTGAAAAAAAGTGTTGATGGTTTCTAACTGGCATCACAAACTGCAAAACCCATCTTGCCAGCATATTCTGGCAGAAGAACAGAGGGATTCTGGGCTGGGATTCTAGCACTCCTCTTTGGCCTTGTATCACTCAGGCTCCTCCAAACTGCCTTCATCAGACATGGGTTACGGAGCTAGACAGGCCTTGTTGTATGCGTTGTGCTATGTGCGGCGACACTCCATTCTCTGGCGTGTTCCTTGCAGCTTTCTCTATGGGCCACAGCACAAGTTGTTAGTCATAATCATTAGGCCCAGTTAGGGTTGCCACCTTTTCTTCAAGCCAAACTGGAACACTTTAGTGGCGCACGGCAAAACATTTTTTAAGCGGGAACACTGTGGATTCTGATGTAAAGGAGAACTCTAATGCCGCGTACACACGAACGTTTTTCATGTCATGGTAAAAAATTTAGTTTTTCTCCACGTGATTCCTCTCAAGCCTGCCTTGCATACACACGATCGTGATAAAAAATACTCAAGCAAAGCGCGGTGACGTACAACGGCACTATAAAGGGGAAGTTCCATTCGAATGGCGCCGCCCTTTGGGCTGATTATGCCAATTTCCCTTCTCATAACTTGCTTTTGAGTATGCACGTTTCCCCCCCCCATCGTTGAAGCCTACACACGACCGGTTTTCACAAAAAAACAAAACAAAGTTTTAATGGCCAATTTTCTCGTTGAGAAAAATGTTCTGGAGCCCACACACGACCGTTTTAAAGGACCAATTAAAAAATGGCATTTTTCTCGTCATGAAAAACGGTCGTGTGTATGATGGAAGGTTTCTGCTTACCAAACTTCACAATTACATCAGTGTTTCATGCATTCCCCCTTAAATTAGGGTTCCCAAAGCCCCCCTTACATCAGAGTCCACAGGGCACCCTTTACATCTGAGTCCCTCTTACCTTTGTGTACTCACTAGCTCGGAGTCAGGAGAGAGAAGGGAGTGAGGGGGGAGACTTCAGTAAGACATTGAATGGTGAGCTCACCCCTGCTAGCGTTTGAAGAAAGGGTTAAATGCGACTGTGTTTCGCCACTGCGGAAGCGCCCCCCCCCCCCCATGAAAAAATTTCAGCGGACGCCCCTGGTCAGAGGGTTGAATTTGAGACCCCAAAAGGTAAACTAGATATTTTTATGGGTTCTGGGAAGCCGAGCAAGAAGCAAGGAAATCATGTTCGAAGAAGAATCTGCTAGCTCATGTACATTGCACACGTTTTTCTTTGTCATTTTAACCCCCCAACAACTGTCAGCGTAATAAATATCTTCTAACTTGTGTGACATGAGCCATAAACTGGAGCTACACTGAAATGATTTAGATTTTACAAGATAGGACAGACTTCATCTGGAACAGGCTATAATTCTAATTTATGTAGTAAAGGGCGAGGAATTCCCTGGCATACCAGGCACATCGATGGCACACCTCATGTTGGGCTCTAGTGCTGAATTACATTGGGTCATATTAAAACAATGTTTACTAAGTAAAGTTAAAAATGATTTGGTGTATTGCGTTTTTATATTCATTATACTCAGTGCTGGCTGCCCCAAAATCACTGCTGTGCAGCACATGCCTTTGGTGAAGTGTCTTTAAAGTGGATGTAAAGCCACTCTCATCCTTTCTGAACTACTGCCATAGTGCTGATCTATAAGGATATAGATGCATCCTGCATGTATCCTTACCTGTCAAATGTCTTCCCTCTGTCTGTTATGAGAACTGAAAAACTGCAGATTCTGTGGGTGGATCTGTTGTCTACACTCCCCTTGTCAGCATGCATTTTCTCCTGTGTATTTCTTACACTGAATTCTGTAGAAACAAATTTGCATTGGCAGATGATCGCACTGGAACTTTTCAAATGACGGCAAGAGCAAGGTGGAAAGGTTACGGTTGCAAACTTTCTTGACTTGGCTAAAACGATTTAGGAAGCCAAAAGTCAGGGCTGTGCTACACATGTGGCCAACTGCGGTGACCCCCCTAGGCAGCACTCATGGAGGCACAGTGTGGGGGGGGGGGGGGCTTTTATCTTTAGCAGGGGATCAGTATCACTCTCTCTCAATTTTTGCTGGTAATATTGGTACTATCACATCACTAGTGACAATGGATAAGCCTCATTCAACCTGCTCTGCTTTAGTTGTCATTCCATCAGCCAGGGTCCAGCACAGCCGCGTCTGGGACAGAATGGCAGGCTTGACGTGTTGGGAATTTCATGACAGGAGGAAATCCTTTGCCTGATCCCAACCCAGGTCTGAACTCTAAACAGGAAATGTAATCTGCAGTACCAAGAGGACATGAAATATGCCAATAATTCTGAACTGGAGCACCTTGTTCTCTCAAGGAACGACCGGACATCCCAGCCTATTGTACATTGCTACTATCAACAGACAGGATGGGCAATAAGTGCAGTTTTCCTAATATTATTATTATTATACAGCGCCAACAGTTTGTACAGTGCTTTTCAATTTAAAGGGAGACAGTACAGTAATTCAGATTATTATTATTTTTTTTTTTTTTACCTGTTTTGTTATAGTTTGTCTCGTTTTTTAAGCCTTTAATGAAGTGCCTGGTCTGTACGTCAAAGGAGTTGTAAAGGAAAAAAAAAATTTGCCTAAAATTAATGTCTGCAAGGTAGACAGACAGAATAGTGTAATGATTCTGTTAAAAAACGAGTAAATACCTATTAAATTCCTTTATCTATATCACCTCCGGCATTCTAGTTTCTGTTCTCTCATTCACTTCCTGGTTTGCAGCGCTCGTTCATGTAAGAACTACATTTCCCAGTATGAATTGCGGCACGCCCAGTAATTCACACCTCCTTGAAGTCTCTAACACGTAGAGAGCGTCCTGCCGCACAGATGTAGTTCCCAGGAGGGGGTGAGCACGTCACTGACCACCGCAGTAAAGCCTCCCATCACGGTGGTCAGTAACAATCAGACAAGCAGGAAGTGAACAGAACAAAGAAGAAATAGAGCAACTTCTGAGCAAAAACAAACAATGAGGAAGTGAAAAGAGGAATGTCTGCAGGTAAAGGATGCTCATTATGAAAAAAAATAATTCCTTTACAACCCCTTTAAAAAGGAGTAAAATATAAAAAAAAATATATGAAATAAGAAGAGGCTAAATTATACCGAATGCTGTCTTTGCATGTTTCACATAACAATTTGTCCTTTTAAGTGAATTGAGCCTGTTAGACAATGTTTTAATGCTATAGACAACCTAGAAAAGCCATTTGTAAACTCCTAAAATTTATTTCAGTGATCAAGTTTCCTTTCTGAGACGAATTATGAGAATAATACCTGGCAGGGTGTGAAAAGCCTCATTATTCTGCAGGCTTGGCACTCCAACAGAACATTCAATACTTAATAACCTTCAAGAACGCCTCCTACGGTTGTGTCTAGGCCACATTTGTGTTGATGTGGTCGGGTAGAAATTGGGGAGGTATTTTGGTAATTTTTTAGCTTGTGTTTTATTTGTGTTGGTTTAATGAAGTCAGGCATGTCTTGGTATGTATGATTTAGCATGCAAGTAATATGGTGAAGACACAGTGTCGCCTATACATGCTTTGGCACGCCATGCAAAGGTAACTGATATTTTTTGGTTCTGCTTCATGTTGGCCTACAATCAGGTGCTCCTGGGATTAAAGTCAAATATGCAGTTTATAAACTCAGTATTGTATCATCCTTGATGAAAAAACTGTGTTTGAAAGGCTTACATCTTTAAAAATTTGAGGCCATCAGTTAAAGTGGAACTTAGGTGTAAAAAAAAAAATGCGACCAGGAAGGCTTATATTGTATGCGCAGCTCAATGTGCAATCATGATATGCTTTGGTCCCCAGATAAGTTATCTCCCATGCACATGTGTGCAGCCTACTACCAACTCTGCTCTGAATTCAGAAGCACTGCAGCATCACAGGAAGCTGCATGAAGTGGACTTCAATGGCAGGATCAACAGGCCAAAGTTCTACTTTATCAACATTTGTTCATTTTCTTCCATGTAATTCTAGTAGTACCTCATTGACTGATGCCGCGTACACACGATCGGTTCGTCTGATGAAAACGGACCGTTTTCATCAGACGAACCGATTGTGTGTGGGCCCCATAGTTTTTTTTCCCATCAGTGAAAAAACGTAGAACCTGTTTTAAAATCATCTGATGGTTAAAAAACCGATAGAAAAAAACGATAGTCTGTGGGGAAATCCATCGGTTAAAAATCAACGCATGCTCAGAATCAAGTCGACGCATGCTCGGAAGCATTGAACTTCATTTTTCTCAGCACGTCGTTGTGTTTTACGTCACCGCTTTCTGACACGATCGTTTTTTTAACTGATTCAGCCTGTCACTGATTTTTGACAGGCTGCTGACAGTGAGCTGTACACACCACCTATGCTTCCTAGATGCCCAAATTGTGCCTGGTTTTTACACTGTATGGGCAAAAGCATCCATGGGCTTGAAGCCTTAGCTGCACTCAGTGAACACACAGCCTACCTGCTTAGTGCTTCTTCTTTTTATTTTGGCATATATCTTGGCCCTCTTTTTATTAGCAAAATTCTTGTGGCTGCAAGGGTCTGGTGGACTGAGTCCCCTGTTGGCTTATTTTCTCACATAAGGAGTCTGGTGCTGAGATCCCCTGTCCTAACTCCTTGATATTGGGATCGTCAGAATCGTCTGTCCTAACTCCTTGATGTTGAGATCCTTTGTCCTAATTCCTTGATGTTGAGATCTTCTGTCCTAACTCCTTGATGTTGAGATCTTTTGTCCTAACTCCTTGATTTTGAGATCCTCTGTCCTAACTCCTTAATATTGAGATCCTCTGTCCTAACTCCTTGATGTTTAGATCCTCCTGTCCTAACTCCCTGATGTTGAGATCCTCTGTCCTAACTCCTTAATTTTGAGATCCCTTTTCCTAACTCCTGGATTTTGAGATCCTCTGTCCTAACTCCTTGATGTTGAGATCCTCTGTCCTAACTCCTTGATGTTGAGATCCTCTGTCCTAACTCCTTGATGTTGAGATCCTCTGTCCTAACTCCTTGATGTTGAGATCTTCTGTCCTAACTCCTTGATGTTGAGATCCTCTGTCCTAACTCCTGGATTTTGAGATCCTCTGTCCTAACTCCTTGATGTTGCGATCTTCTGTCCTAACTCCTTGATGTTGGGATCTTCTGTCCTAACTCCTTGATGTTGGGATCTTCTGTCCTAACTCCTTGATGTTGGGATCTTCTGTCCTAACTCCTTGATGTTGAGGTCCTCTGTCCTAACTTCTTAATGTTGAGATCCTCTGTCCTAACTCCTTGATATTGAGATGTTCTGTCCTAACGCCTTGATGTTGAGATCCTCTGTCCTAACTCAT
This sequence comes from Rana temporaria, assembly GCF_905171775.1. NCBI lineage: Eukaryota > Metazoa > Chordata > Amphibia > Anura > Ranidae > Rana > Rana temporaria. The sequence continues at coordinate 19,167,709 of NC_053500.1, forward strand.
TGATTTTGAGATCCCCTTTCCTACCGCTTGATGTTGAGATCCTCTGTCCTAACTCCTGGATTTTGAGATCCTCTGTCCTAACTCCTTGATGTTGAGATCCTCTGTCCTAACTCCTGGATTTTGAGATCCTCTGTCCTAACTCCTGGATTTTGAGATCCTCTGTCCTAACTTCTTAATGTTGAGATCCTCTGTCCTAACTCCTTGATTTTGAGATCCTCTGTCCTAACTCCTTGATGTTGAGATTCTCTGTTCTAACTCCTTGATTTTGAGATTCCCTTTCCTAACTCCTTGGCGTTGACATCTTTGGTCCTAACTTCTTGGTGTTTACATCCTCTGTCCTAACTTCTTGGTTTTGACATCTCCTCTCCTAACTCCTGGATTTTTAGATCCCCTGTCCTAACTCCTTGATGTTGAGATCCTCTGTCCTAACTCCTTGATGTTGAGATCATCTGTCCTAACTCCTTGATGTTGAGATCCTCTGTCCTAACTCCTTGACGTTGAGATCCTCTGTCCTAACTCCTGGATTTTGAGATCCTCTGTCCTAACTCCTTGATTTTGAGATCCCCTTTCCTAACTTCTTGGTGTTGACATGCTCTGTCCTAACTCCTTGGTGTTGACATCCCCTGTTCTAACTCCTGGATTTTTAGATCCCCTGTCCTAACTCCTTGGTGTTGAGATCCCCTGTCTTAACTCCTTGCTCTGTTACCATCTGCCTTGAATTTGGGCATTCTCACCCACCATGGGGGTCTTCATATTTGTCATGTCACAAACAAATGAAAAATTTAACAGGGATAGAGGAGATCCTTGATCCTTTGTTGAGGGCTGGCATGCAAACCTGTTAGCTCAAGCACAGGAATCTAATTAAGGGGAGATTCAGACATAAGAAACTGTTCATGATGATGTAACCATTTACCCAAAAAATGTTTAGATAAACTAAGAGTCATACCACCCTATTAGATTGTAAGCTATCGTGAGCAGGGCCCTCTTAACCCTCTGGTATTTTTTTGCATTGTAACAGTACAGTCTCCCTTTATGTAGTACAGTGCTATACAAAATGTTGGCGCTATATAAATCCTGTATAAAAATAATACCATGTTTGCGATTTGTTTGCAGAGATTTTTTACAATTTCTCTCTAAGGAAATTGTAGTTATTTTCTATGGAATTGCCATGCCGAGCCACAATCGCTCGGCATGGCTTCGTTACAAATCATTGAAGGAGAGCAATTTGTGGCAAGAAATGCTAACATAATGATATAGCACAGGTTTGACCTTTTGCTGCCATAAATTACCTCTTAGCAACAAGTTGCCAACGACTATAGCGATTATGTTGCTAGCTACAAATCACTGTTAATGGCTGGCATTAGCGATTTCTACTAGCAATTTATCGGCTGCAACAAAATTGGCAGTATGACATAGCCTTAACCTTCCAATTCCTATTCCAGCACTGCAGGCTATAAGTAGCCATATACCATATCCGTCATGCAATGTGATCAAATAAAGCTTTGCTTGTGATCAGTGGGGCTTGTGAGAATTGTTGGTAGATGGTCACACAATAAAGTATATCTAATCTTTCCAACACATACACTATGGGCCAGATCCACGAAGCCCGGGCGCAACTTAACTTTTCAGATTTAAGTTACACCGCCGCAATTTTTCCAAGTTAGTGCCCGATCCACAAAGCACTTACCTGGAAATTTGCGGCGGTGTATCCTAAATCCGGCCGGCGCAGGGCGGGCCAATTCAAATGGGGCGAGTCCCATTTAAATTAGGCGCGCTCCCGCACCGGACGTACTGCGCATGCTCCGTTTCCAAACTCCCGCCGTGCTTTGCGCGCCGTGACGTCATTTTTTCGAACGGCGACGCGCGTAGCGTAATTCCGTATTCCTGGACTGCTTACGCAAACGACGTTGATTTTTAAATTTTGACGGGGGAACGAAGGCCATACTTTAGACAGCAATACACTTGCTGACTAAAGTTAGGGCAGCAAAAAAAAAGTGTAAATTTGCGACGGGAAACTAGACTAGCGGCGACGTAGCGAACGCGAAAAACCGTCGTGGATCGCCGTAACTCCTAATTTGCATACCCGACGCTGGTTTACGACGCAAACTCCCCCCAGCGGCGGCCGCGGTACTGCATCCTAAGATCCGACAGTGTAAAACAATTACACATGTCAGATCTTAGGGATATCTATGCGTAACTGATTCTATGAATCAGCCGCATAGATAGAAACAGGGATACGACGGCGTATCAGCAGATACGCCTGCGTATCCCTTTTGTGGATCTGGCCCTATATTACCAAAAGTATTGGGACGCCTGCCTTTACAGTCACCCACATGAACTTTATTCCATGGGTTCAATTTTGAGTTGGCCCGCCCTTTGCAGCTATAACGGCTTCAACTTTTCTGGGAAGGCTGTCCACAAGGTTTAGGAGTGTGTCTGTGGGAATGTTTGACCATTCTTCCAGAAGAGCATTTGTGAGGTCAGCCACTGACCTGGCTCCCAGTCTCCGCTCTAATTTATCCCAAAAGGTGTTCTATCGGGTTGAGGTCAGGACTCTGTGTAGACCAGTGAAGTGCCTCTACCCCAAACTCACTCATCTATGTCTTTATGGACCTTGCTTTGTGCACTGGTCCAAATCATTTGGTGGAGGGTGGATTATGGTGTGGGGTTGTTTTTCAGGGGTTGGGCTTGGTCCCTTAGTTCCAGTGAACGGAACTCTTGAGGCGTCGGGATACCAAGAGATTTTGGACAATTTCAATGTTCCAACTTTGTGGGAACAGTTTGGGGATGGCCCCTTCCTGTTTTAACATGAATGAGCGAGTTCGGTGTAGGAACTTGACTGGACTTCACAAAGTCCTGACCTCAACCTGATAGAACACCTTTGGGATGAATTAGAGCAGAGACTGCAAGCCAGGCCAGTTGAAGCTGTTATAGCTGCAAAGGGTGGGCAGACTCAATATTGAACCCTAGGGACTAAGACTGGGATGCCATAAAGTTCATGTGCATGTAAATACTTTTGGTAATATAGTGTATGCAATTAATTGCGGCTTACCAGTCCTTAGATGTGGTGGATACATTTGTTTACATTGTTTAGACTTTTTTCTTCTCTTTAGTGATCCTACCAGGGCAGGACTGCAGAACAACTCTCCCTCTCACGTTCTCCATAACGTAGACGGGAGTTCTGTAGTCCACAGAGAGAGCTGGGAACAATGCTAACTGGTAACAGTTAGTACAGGAAGTTATCAATCCATATCATTTCATGTGGCATCATCAGGTGTTTTTTGCAATTATTGAAAATATATAACAAAATGCTTTTAATGGTATATTTAACAGACCAATAAGGAGCAAATAAGAGAATTTAATTGCTAGGATTTTTATACACTTTGATGACCAGCAGATAAGGGAGCGTCCTCTGCAGGTGATCCATGTAAGTATGGGCACTGTAAGGTAGTGAACCATTTAAGACCTTTGTCCTTGGTGTCCTCCATACAAGGAACATTGACTATATATTTAAAGTTACATGGAGAACTTGGCTAATAATCTTGCTGCAGTAACTTTCTTTCATTATTTTGGTGAGCGGCGGACGGGTCTAGCAGCGGAATGGTTAACAAAGCTCCCTTTTCAGCTTTGCAAACATTTTTCGATGTGCCTCTCCAGTCAAGTCAAACAATTGGAAGGGGGTAGGGTAGAGAACTCACTGATGTAAAGAATCCTTTTATACCAACTCCTGGAAGGTGTGTGGGGGGGAGCATGGGGGCTGTGTGTGTGCAAACGTTGAACAAGGATTTCACATTCCTCATACACTTTACAGAACTCCTTAATTAGCTAAAGGAAAATTGTGAATCTGTGAATTCCTTTGAAATAACTTGATAAAGAAGGTCATGGTAGAAGAGTGTTGTCCTAACTTTGGCTTGTGACAAAACTCCATCAAGAACCTTAAACTGTCCATGCACCACCTATATTTATTTAATAGTTGGAACTTTTTATTCTTCTTGACTATTCTTAAAATAATGGGGTTCATTTACTAAAACTGGAGAGTGCAAAATCTGGCGCAGCTCCGCATCAGCTTCCAGGTTTTATTGTCGAAGCTTAATTGAACAAGCTAAATGCTGATTGGCTACCATGCACAACTGCACCCGATTTTGCACTCTCTAGTTTAAGTAAATCAACCCCAATATTTTTTCTTACACACTGGATATAACCATAATTTAGTTTCACAAATGCTACAGGCCTTTTTAGTAAATCATGGGACCTACACCTACTTCTGCACAATAAGTCAAGCATGTTGTATAACGTTTCATGACTACTATTGGTCCACCCTGCCAGAGCGGCCCACCGTCTCCCCATTCTTCCTCCATAGAATAAAACATAATGCACAGACAAGCTTAGTTGTGATTGTTTACTCAAAGTATAGACTTACAAATAGGCGCCAAACCACAAAGTGAAAGAGTCCAAAGTGCTTTTAATTGTTTGTAATACCGTCCATCAGACCGTTCTCATCGGATGGACTGATCGTGTTTACGCTGCTTTTAAGAAGCCAGAAGATGGTTTTCTTCTTAACTAAATTATCATCTAGGTTGGACTTTCTATTTTGAGGTTTTTGGGTTTTTACACAAAACTGGGGACCTATCATATGGTCTTATTGAACTAAGCCAGTGTATTGTGGCGATTTTTGTTTCCATAGACTGCAAATGGCTATATGGGGGGACAGAAGAAAGTTTTTGAATGTTTTGCTGAATGAAATGTTTCTTTAATTCAGCTTGTTTGTGTGTTGTTGGGTTGTTAGCCTCAATATAATAACACATTATGCATGAGGCCCAGGCTTGGGGTTTGCCGTTGTCCTGAATTCTGAGCTTCAGAATCTGTGAATAGAGCCTGGCATATCTAAGGTATTGTCCGTAGTGCTCTGTCTCTCCCACCTCTCCACCTCTCTGCCGCCTGCCTTGGTGAACGTACCAACCCCCCTTCTCCTTCCAACCCAGCTAAGCCTCTCCCCAAAGGTCACCATGGTGACCAGCGCTGCCCAGGCTACGGCAGACAATTACTGAGTGCCCATGCCATTTGCTGCCCCTGAGCTTAACCCCTTCATTTTCCCCGGAGCCCTGTGGCTATGCAATGATCAGCACTTTCTGAATTTAATGCATGGAATACTTGCTGTAAATTATAAAGATGCTTTGATATAAAATTATTGGCCCGGATTCACAAAGCACTTGCGCCGACGTATCTCGAGATACGCCGCGTAAGTGCAAATATGCGCCGTCGTATCTGTGCGCCGTGCCCACAAAGCTAGATACGCCTGAAAATAGGCTTCATCCGACCGACGTAACTTGCCTACACCGGGGTAAAGTGGGCGCATATTTACGCTGGACGTATTTGGCGCTCCCATTGATTTTCTATTCACATATGCAAATGAGGGAGCTACGCCGATTCACAAACGTACTTGCGCCCGGCGCATAATATACGCGGTTTGCGTAAGTCGTAAGTCCGGCGTAAAGTTATTCCCCATATATGAGACGCAACCCACGCAGAGGTATGGACCAGGGAACACAAGCCGTCGTATTTTACGTTGTTTACGTTGGACGTGAATATGGCTGGACGTAGGTTACGTTCACTCCGTAGGCAGTGATTCGACGTATCTTAGGCAGTTGTTTCGACGTGATTCTGAGCATGCGCACTGGGATGCGGTCACGGGACAGCGCATGTGCCGTTTGTTATATATATCTGTCTGGCACCCGGCCCATCATTTGCTAGGGGCTCACGCCTCATTTGCATGTCTCACGCCCACTTCCACCTACGCCGGCTTACGCCTTAGAAACCCAGCGCAGATTTGGGAGCAAGTGCTTTGTGAATTCAGTGCTTGCCTCTCTGCGCTGCGTCGGCGTAGCGTACAAAAGATACGCTACGGCGGAATAAATATGCGCCGATGTCTGTAAATCCGGGCCATTATATACCTTTTATTAAACTCAATGTTGACTTCCAGTTGACTATATGGAAAGGTGACTCCACAAAAGACTGACGTTTTATGATGGACTGATTGACTTACTCGCTGTCTTCTTATCCCATGAGAATATTAGCGAGGATTTCTCGTAAAGAACATGTGACTTGTTTCTGAAGGCACAAGTTCTGATACTGTCATCCTTAATCTGGACTTAAAGTGATGCTAAAGCTTCAATTTTTTTTAATAACAAACATGTCATACTTCCCTCCACTGTGCAGCTCATTTTGTACAGAGTGGCCCCGATCCTCGTCTTCTGGGGTCCCTCGGCGGCTGTCTCTCAGCTCCTCCCCGCTTCTGATAACCCCCTCTGGGAAGCGCTCTCCCAAGGGGGTGACCCCGTTTGGCGCGCTCCCGAGTCCTGTATTCGCCGCCCATACACGCCAACTACAGTACTCTGTCCCGCCCCCTATCCCTTGCGTCATTGGAGTTGATTGACAGCAGCACGAGCCAATGGCTGCGCTGCTATCAATCGATCCAATGAAGAGCCGAGAAGCCAGCGTGTTCACGACGCAGGACTTTCGAGGGCTCAGGTAGGTAAATGGGGGGGGGGCCCTGTCCAGGGATCTAGCGCCGTCCTCACGTGTGCCGGTTCTTTGCCAGTCTTTAGATCCTCTGCGCCAGCATGTTCTTCTTGCAGCTTCACAGCCAGCTTCCTACTGTACATGAGCGAGCCGTGCTGTGCTTTGTGAATGTCCCAGAAGGCTGTTGGAAAAGAGAAGGGCCAAACTTCGCTCCAGTCGCCTAGGCAGACAGAGCGGAATTGGGAGCGGGAACCTCTCAAAACTAGGTATCCGCCTCCCTTCCCCCAACAAAAATATTCTAAATATTGCAGAGAAGGACGGAAGAAGGAGGAAAAGCGGAACTGACTCTTTTGAGTGAAGTTCCGCTTTAACATTTTGGTTGAGAACAAAAGCAACGGAGACAGTTCTCTTTCACGCCATGGCTTCAATGGAACTGTTTTGGGAGACCGTTAAATTGATGTGTTCCACTTTTATTACTACATCTTTTTGATGACCATTTTAATATGTAAAATTGCATAAATTAGCACAGAGCCCAGTATGAGAGGAACAGCATCTTACTATGAGGTGGAGATGCTAGATGGGGTCCATCCTGTCACGATGATGGTCCAAGCGAGGACAAGGCATGAAGGAAGATTGGGGTAAATGGGAACTCACAGAGTAAGCTGTCAATTGGGCAAAGTGCAGAGGCCACCTATAGCACATAGGTGTAAAGCTACCTACAAATATTTGGCAGAAGCCAGCTGCAATTTTTTTTTTTCGAAATAAAGCTTTATTTTTTCTTTTACCAACATTGCATTGAGGAAACTTGCGTATTTATAAAAGAGGGAAGGTGTAAAGCTGCAGACAACGGGGATGCAATAGGCTGGGAAGGTCTGCAAGCTTCCCCCTAGCAAACTCATCCAGAGGCCTACAAATATAGGGACACTACCTAATCAGAATGATTACATTGGGCATTCATTTTCCAATGTCAGAAGGTCTCTTGAGGCTTGGTTCTTACCAGACCTCATGCATTTTCCTACATGTTCCAACACAGCATATGCATTGACATTAGAATATCCTTTGTTTTCAGAAGAACCTGTACATAGAATTTGTCTTGCAGTATGCTTCGAAAAAAAAAGGGTCCTACCATTTTTGGTATACAATTATACCTTGGTTTGAGAGGGACTTGGTTTAAGAGCGTTTTGCAAGACATTATACATTTTAAAATACAAGCGATGTCTTGATATACAAATACAGTGGAACCTTGGATTATGAGTAGGAGAATTCTCGTAATCCAAAGTACTCGCATATCAAAGCGAGTTTTCCCATTGAAGTCAATAGAAATGAAAATAATTTGTTCCGCATTGACTTCAATGGCATGCAGTACCGCATGTGGCCAGAGGTGGGGGCACCGGAGAGCCTCGGATAGGCCCGAGGACACCTCGGAAAGACTCCTAGCCAGATTCAGGTAGGGCACCGCATCTTTAAGGCGGCGTAGCGTATCGTATTTACGCTACGCCACCTTAAGTCAGAGAGGCAAGTACTGTATTCACAAAGCACTTGCCTCCTAAGTTACGGCGGCGTAGTGTAAATGGGGCCGGCGTAAGCGCGACTAATTCAAATGAGGATGGGGGGGCGTGTTTTATGGAAATGATTGGTGACCCGACGTGATTGACGTTTTTTAAGAACGGCGCATGCGCCGTCCGTGTACATATCCCAGTGTGCATTGCTCCAAAGTACGCCGCAAGGATGTATTGGTTTCGACGTGAACATAAATTGCGTTCAGCCCCATTCAAGGACGACTTACACAAACGACGTAAAATTTTCAAATTTCGACGCGGGAACGACGTCCATACTTAACATTGGCTAGGCCAGCTATTTGTTGGAATAACTTTACGCCGGAAAACGCCTTGCGTAAACAGCGTATCTTTACTGCGACGGGCGCACTTACGTTCGTGAATCGGCGTATCAAGTCATTTACATATTATACGCCAAACTCAACGGAAGTGCCACCTAGCGGCCAGCGGAAAAATTGCACCCTAAGATACGACGGCGCAGGCCGTCATATCTTAGCTAGGTTTAAGTGTTTGAGCATACACTTAAACTTACGACGGCTTAGATTCCGAGTTACGCCGGCCTATCTACTGATATGCCGGCGTAACTATTTGTGAATCTGGCTATCCATTTCCGAGGTCAGCCGAGCACTTCTCGAACCTTTCCGTGCATTTACGAACGGCGCCAATCGTCGCCCCCCACGTCAGGTCAAACGCGGTACTATACACCGCTTTGGCCTGAATCCTGCTCGTTTTGCACTCGCAAACCGAATTAGGAATTTTTTAAATCCAGTGCTCCTTTACCGCGTTACTCGCAATCCAAGGTTCCACTGTAGTGTCATGTCACAACTGAGTATAAAAGAGAAGACAGGCACCGCTAAGTGTATCAATGTGGTTACATTTAATGAAGGTAATCCATGCATTTGTTGTGAATGACCTTCCCACCATATACGTGCGTTTGTAGAAGTTTTTTTGGTTTGCATGCAGCTTTGGCTTACCAGGTCTTGCAGGTCCTCTGATTGTGACAGCTGGATCCTGAGAATGTTCACTCTCTGCGGGGGTACATCAAGATTAGGAAGTAAAAAGAGATTATTAAATGGAACACAGCCCGGTCCTCATAAAAAAATAACATTTTGTTTTTCCGCTATTCGCTTTCAACAAACTCAGAGAGCGCTACGCTCAAAAATGCTGATTACAAGATTGCTAAGCTCTGTAATGCATTTTAAATGGATAAACTGAAAGAACAGATTTAAAGGACCACACAAGTACTTGTCTAATCTAATAAGAAAATACGTCATACAATAATTATGTATTGACATAACACTTCCCTATACCTAAAATGCAACCTTATATTACCCTTCCATATAGAGATTTTACCTGCTCTGCCCTGCACCAGGTTTGCAGATCATGGGCCAGATTCTCAAAGGCGTTACAACGGCGCAACACCATTAGCGCCGTCGTAACTCCTCATCTGGCCCCGGGTATCTATGCGACTGATTCTTAGAATCAGTTGCGCATAGATACCCATTAGATCTGACATGCGTAAGGCTGTTACGCTGTCAGATCTTAAAAGTAATTTTTTTTCCCGCCGCTAGGTGTCGCATCGTCGTTTTCCCCGTCGTCTATGCAAATGAGGTAAGTACGCGAGATTCCCGAACCTATGCGCGTCCGACGCTGAGAATTTACGTTGTTTCCGTAGGGGCAACCAATGTTAACTATGGCCGTCGTTCCCGCGTCGAAGTTTAAAAAAAATACGTCGTTTGCGTAAGACGTCCGTGAATGGCGCTGGACGCCATTTACGTAAACGTCGAAGCAAATGACGTCGGGGCGACGTCATTTAGCTCAATGCACGTCGGGTAATTTACCCGACGGAGCATGCGCAGTACGCTCGGCGCGGGAGCGCGCCTAATTTAAATGGTGCCCGCCCCATTTGAATTGGGCGGGCTTGCGCCGAGCGAATTAACGATACACCGCCGCAAGTTTACAGGTAAGTGTTCTGAGAATCAGGATGTAAACCTGTAAACCTGCGGCGGTGTAGCGTACAGCACATACGTTACGCTGCCCAGGAGCAACGTTAATGTATGAGAATCTGGCCCCATGGGCCTAAAACACGATAGTGTCTGTAAGATGAACTTTTATGTTTCCTGTAGCAACTGATTAGATTCTACTTTTCTGTACTTGATATGAAGAATATAGATAATGGGTGCAATGCTTCCACCCAGGGCCGTCTTAAAGCGGAGGTCCGCCTAAAAAAAATAATATTAAAAGCCAGCAGCTACAAATACTGCAGCTGCTGACTTTTATACACTTACCTGTCCAGGGCGCCCGCGATGTCGGCAGCCGATCAGTCGCTCAGCTCTCGGCTGCCCCTGCCGCCATCCTCAGTGAGGGAATCAGGAAGTGAAGCCTTCACTTTCCGGTTCCCTACTGCGCATGCGCGAGTTACGCTGCCCGCCCTCACTGGTCCCTGCCGTCTTCTGGGACCTGTGTGTTTCCCAGAAGACAGCAGGGGAGGACAGAGTAGGCGCCGGACATGGCGTAGGTCACCGCGGTAATCTATGCCAGGAAGTGGGAGCAAATACCTTTTAATACAGGTATCTGCTCCCTTCTCCCCCTGAAAGGTGCCAAACGTGATACCGGAGGGGGGAGGATTCCAAAAAGCGGAAGTTCTGTTTTAGGGTGGAACTCCACTTTAATAACATCATGGGCCCCTGGGCAAAGTAATACACTGGGGCCCCTACCAGCCTGCCCCAAGTTGCACAACTACTCTGAAGAATAATAGTATGAATAGATGATTAGAATTAAAAATATATTTATTAGTACTTTCAATAAAATCAATTTTACGCTATGAGAACACATGCCATAAATCAAAGACTAATCAACACAAGGGGCACAGTACAGAGGGAGGCAAAAAGACACAGGAGGGCACAGTACTGGTTCCGGGACGCCCCCCTGACCCAAATTTGAATTAGGCGGGCTTACGCCGGCCGATTTACGCTACGCCGCCGCAACTTACGGAGCAAGTGCTTTGAGAATACAGCACTTGCCCGTCTAAGTTGCGTCGGCGTAACGTAAATCGCATACGTTACGCCGCCGCAAAGATATGCCGCTGGACGAGAATCTGGCCCAATATGTTTTTTTTTTTTTTACTTAGTATGAATGTGTTTCTTTTTTTCTGTTCTGCTCTTTGTGTTTCTTTTCCTCTTTCCTTGTCTTTTAGCCCCCCTTACCCTTCCCTTCCTGATCTCTCCTCCGTTCTTTCTCCTGTCCCTCTCTCTTTTTCTATCCTAAATGTCTTTTCTCCCTCTATTCCTCCCTTTCCCCCTCTTCTTTCTCCCTCCTCTCTGCTTTCTCTTTCTATGTCATACAACCCCCATTCTTTCCTTTGTCTCGTCCATTTATAGAGTGGGTTTCCCACCTGCGGGGCGGCCAGTCCGTGACTCTACTACCTTTCCTCTATAATACCCCATTGCATTATTCCCTGCTTCCTAATAAAACCCGGGCACATGCCCTGACACATGCCTGAATAATCTGACCATTAATCGTGTGCTGCTATGACACATTGCACTTTTTCCTGCTGACATTAAAACACAGACGAGCAGTGGGGTGTGATGTCCGGGCTGGTGGACAGAACAGTGAGGCAGTGTCAGACTGAGAACCAGAGATACCAACAAGTGGAAAACAGATCGGAGAAAGGGCACTGCTGGGGAGGAGGGGGGGTATGGGAACAAGGCAGAGACAAAGACAAGCAGGAGGGGGGGCAGAGAGCTGGCACAGCGGACTGCCTCAAGTGGGCACAGCACATTGATTAGCGAGAAATAGAACTTCATAACTTAATATAGCTCTCCTGCTGGTCACCAGGGAAAAAAATGCACGCTAGAGTATACAGTAACCTCCAATCGCCAATCACCTTTTATTAATAAGTAGGCAATAGGATAAGGAGAGCTGAAATCTGATTGGTGGCTAGAGTTTACTATTTCATGTTCTCCATCGTGGGAACTTTGAGTTGCTTTTTTTTTTAATGTAGCTTTGTCTTAAAGTGACACTAAGCGATAAATGCCTCTCTTGTGTAGACATTCCAAAGTCCTGAGGCTTCTGCCAGGTCCACCATATTGGATGTGATGATAACGGCCCCAGCAGACTCGAGTGATACTCTACAGCAGACCTGGGCGAATTGAGGCTCCAGGGCCACATCCGGCCCTCGATGGCTCCACTTTCAGCTTACCACTCACCTGCGTGGGTGAATTTGACAAACTGTGCCACTTGTCTGACTCTGCAGCTAGGGTGACCCCATTTCCAAACTGCCATTCGGGGACACCCCCCCCTCCCACAAATCAGCTTGTACTGTAATGAATCACAGTACAGCTGGGGCAGCGGGTGTGTGCTCTACCCAGAAACGCTGATCACGCCCCCTTAAAGTGGAGTTCCACCCATAAATATAACATTACATCAGTAGTTTTAAAAAAATATCATTAGTCCTTTAAGAAAAAAAAAACATTTTTAGATGCCTTCAAAGTGTTGTTGCTAGGCAGAATAGTTAATCTTCCCTCTTCCTGCACCTAGGTGCTTAAGCTTCCTAACCTACACCGCACAGACTCCTGGGAATGTAGTGGGTGTAACTTTCCAGGAGTCTGTGCACTCCCCAGTCTCAAAGAATCATGTGACTTGGACAGTACAGGTGCTGAAACCTGATCTGAAACCTATTACACTGCTTGTGCAGCACTGAGCATGTGCGAGATCTGCAAGGCTGAAATCCAGGAAGTCATACAGTCTGGCTTCATGATGCCCACACTTAAGATGGCCCCAGTCAATTTCTATTTTATAAAGTGTCTAAATGCTGTAACAACCTAACAAAACGGACCTTAGTTTACAGACTAACTTTACTAGAATACATTAAGCTTGTGTATTACAGGGGTATTTATATTTAAAAAGTGAAATTGTGGCCGGAACTCCGCTTTAAAAAGACTGCCGCATCGCCAGTTTGATCACTGACAGTACTTGTCCTGGCTGGTCGTGACCCATTTTACCTTTTTCCAACGCTGGCTCTACAGTGCTTAGACACAAGAGGCGGGATTTATGATTTCTCCAATCACAATCTTCAATCCTGGCCCCTCCAGACATTCCCGGCCAGGACAAGTACAGTCAGTTTCATTCCAGGACACTGTGCCGAGACCTGGGATAGACCTGAAAAATGCGGGACTGTCCCGGGCAATCCAGGACACGTGGTCACCCTATTTGCAGCCCAAGGGAAAAATGCCAGGACATGTAAACAGCCCCTTCCAGCTGTTATTGTATAGTTTGGGTGGGCGGGGTAAAACCGTTACTCAGCCTAAAGTTTTTACCACCACCCCCAAACCATTTATCTGAAAGAATTTTAATGAAATCATTTTTTTGAGCAGATGTAGCTATTATTCTTAGCACCAAGTTTTCTTTCTCTATATTTACGGATTTACAGACCGTCTCAACGTGATTCCTCTCAAGCCTGCCTTGCATAAACACGATCGTGAAAAAAATGCTTGAGCAAAGCGCGGTGACGTACAATGCGTACAACGGCACTATAAAGGGGAAGTTCCATTCGAAATGGCGCCACCCTTGGGGCTGTTTTTGCTGATTTTGTGTTACCGCCTGTTAGTAAAAGTTTGGTGAGAGAGGATTCGCGCTTTTCAGTCTTCGTGTTTTTCAGTCTGTTACAGCGTGACGAATGTGCTATCTCCATTACGAGCGCTACTTTTACCAGAACGAGCGCTCCCAACTCATAACTTGCTTTCCCCTCGTTAAAGCGTACACACGACCGTTTTTCACAACGTGAAATAGAACGGCGTGAAAAACGATGAAAAAAAATAGAGTGCCGTATTTATGGGGGTATAGCGCGCTCCCGCGTATAGCGTGCACCCCTAAAGTTGCCCGAATTCCTGTGGAAAAAAGATGTTTTGTACTTACAGTTTTGGTGTCTTGCGCGGCGTCCATCGGCGGCCTCATCAGGTCCGGCGTCCGTCTGCGGCTTCGGGTGTCCTCTTCGTCGGGTCCGGCGTCCTTCTGCGGCGTCCTCCCCGCTCGTTTCCCGCGCCGAGTTTGAATACTGCGCCGACATATACCGAGCGCAGTACACTCATGTATCGTCGGGCAGGCTCGGCAACTCTCGCGGTGACGTCCTGTACGCTCAGGACGTCACCGCGAGAGGCGCCGAGACTGCCCGAAGATACACGAGTGTACTGCGCTCGGTATATGCCGGCGCAGTATTCAAACTCGTGGCGGGAAAGCGGGTATCGGCGTATACCACGCACCCTGATTTTGCCCTGATTTTCAGGGCAAAATAGTGCGCTGTATACGCCGATAAATACGGTATTTTAATGGCCATTTTTCTCATTGATAAAAATGCTCTGGAGCCTACACATGACCGTTTTTCACTACCATGAAAAACGGTCGTGTGTACGCGGCATTAGTGTCTTGTGGGAAGAAGTTGCCAATATAATCAATTTCGGCATGATATGCACACTCGCTACATATATATGCGTTGGTAAAACCAAAGTTCCCAAACCGAGCACTGGAATGAATTCAAGAGTTTTTTATGCGATGACTCGCAACCTTTTTTGATGTTGGGAGGACAAACTTTGTTACAGCCGTCTTTGTGATAAATAAGGTTTCTGAATGAAACAATTGGTAAATTGTGAGCCTCGCCTCTAACCTGTGCTAGAAATAAGATAGCTGGGCTCAGGTTGATGTTGGCAATAGCGACCATTACTTTTGTAACGTGCTTATTACGATAGACACTGAGAACGGCGATAACATCTGTCTGTCTACAGAACTGCAGCCATCATTCATGCTTCTCTGTAGGAAGGACAGGGATCGGGTCCCTTGCAGAATGTGCATGCAATAACATTTACTTCTGATAAGAAGTGTTTTTGTTTCTCCAGAAAAAAGCCCCCATTATTGTAGCGGGTTAGGCAAGAACTGGAATGCATATGGCCAACCTTGATTCAACAGTTGAGGTAAGTTTGTGGAGGTGGCGGTGGGTTGTTAAAAGTGCTAATTGCACCGTTCTAAAGTGGGGTGACACTTTTCATGGTCGTCGTCATTTTACTAACTCCTCCCCTTTACAAATGTTTCTATGGCAACGACAACCACAGAGATGCTCCCCCCACAAAGTCTTTATTACCCTGGGATCCTTACATGATCTCTTAACAATAAACAAAATACAGGAAGAGAAGCAGAGTACTTTATTGGGACCTGGAGGGGAGCCTCTGTGATGGACACAGAGAGGGCTTCTGTTAGAGAGTCTGTTAGATGTTCGGCGCCCCCACCTCTGCAGGCGCCTGGGTGCAATGCACCCTGTGCACCCTGCCTAGGATCGGCCCTGCTGGGTGCCCCCAAAAGGGCTTCTAAAAAAAACAAATGACACATCCACTGCTCTACTGACACGGTCCATGGTTTAATACATTTTACATTTTGTTTTACATTTATTTATAAGAATATATATATATATATATATATATATATATATATATATATATATATATATATATATATATATATATGTGTGTGATATAAATATATATATATATATATATATATATATATATATATATATATATATATATATTTACACACACACAGAGACCCATGTGTGTTTGAGTTTTGGGGTGCCCAACCTAATGCATTAGGCTGCGCACACCTATGGTGGCAATACATATATGTGAGCGATTTGTAGTTCTTTTCAGTTATGTTTGTGATGCCAACACCATGTGTCAAACAGCACAGCCAGGTTCTAAACCTTCCTACAGATTAAACTGTTGGGAAGAAATACAACCTGGCTCAGGACCCACCACAGCCTGTGACAGGAGCATGAAGGAGAAGCAGTACACCAATGAGGTCCTATCTGTATGCTTCTCTTCATTAAGCATTACAGTCAGGGGCGGCCCATGCATTAAGGGCGCTCGAGCACCGCCTCCCCTTTCCGTCGCCGCCACCATGTATTCGGCCCATTGCAGGATGCCAGGCGCATGAATTATAGCGGCAGGGTTTTTTCTTTTGAAGCACCTGATTAGCTAATAAGCTTCAAAATAGGATGGCCTCCGGTGTGTTAGAATAGCGAATGAATGTTCGCTATTTTGACACTGAATCGCCTCTCCACCAATCAGGAAGCGTGGGTGTAAGGCGTGTTTCCCGATTGGCCAAAGGGAGAAGTGTTCTGATTGGCAATTGAGGAAGAGGAAGGAGACGCCTATGCAGGAGAGCTGGGAAAGCCACCCGTGGTTGAGGTAAATGAACCGACCGACCCGATCCGAACCGTGGTTGGCGTGTTGCCCTGTTTACCACCAGCCGCCACTGATTTCAGTAAAACTTTATTTTTTTTTTCATTTTCAAGTGAAAATAGGGTAAAGTAAGGTTATAGCCTCTAAATACTGTATATTTTTGCCACCTGTGTCCCAATGAGGAGATTTATCTTCATTTAAAGTGGAACTCCCCCAAAAGGGAAAGTTCCACTTGTTTGCATTTTTCTCCCCTCTACTGCCACATTTGGCACTTTGTGGTGACCCTCCATCACCAAATATAACCAACAATAAAGAGGATGTGATGTTGGACTGTTGAATAGGGAAGGTATGTAGTGTTCAGTTAGTCACGTTGAAGACCCTGATACAATATATGTAACACAATAATTCATTAAAGCTATTTACAAAACGTATTTATTTAGCTTCCCCCCCCCCCCCCCCCGCCTTCAATATAATATACAAAAAATATTTAACCAAAATAAAGTGTTCAAAGGTGATGTTAGCCCTTTACAAGCCCTACTTGATGATAAGGGAATCCAGTAACAATGCAGTAGGAAGTCATAATTCTCACTTTGGGCCCCATGGGCATCTTGTGGGCAGGAAGGTGGCGGAGTGAAAGTGAGATTCAGGAAGCTTCTGCTATTGTAAAATGTTCCAGCAGCATCTCTTGGGCACCCTTTACCGCTCTTTGCAATGACCTCATGTGTTATATATGCAAACCTCATAGGATTTGGGTACCGCTGTACTGCTCCAAACATCCGTGGGTGGATTCCTGCCTGTTTTTTTGGTCCGGTTAGGGAAATTCATGAGCTAAGCATATGTTATTTGTATAACAGCGTGTGACTCTTGCTTTCCTATGTGAAGGAAAGGCCTTGATGTCTATTACCTGTGTATTTTTATATTCCCAGTGCGCATGCTCGAAATTAAACCGGAACAAGCCAATGCTTACGACGGTGACGTCATTCTACGCAAATCCCTATTCGCGAACGACTTACGCAAACGACGTAAAAAATTCAAATTTCGACGCGGGAACGACGGCCATACTTAACATTGAGTACGCCACCATATAGCAGCTTTAACTATACGCCGGAAAAAGCCGAACGCAAACAAAGTAAAAAAATGCGCCAGCCGGACGTACGTTCGTGGATCGCCGTAACTAGCTAATTTGCATACTCGACACGAAATTCGACAGAAACACCACCTAGCGGCCGGCGGAAAAATGCACGTAAGATCCGACGGCGTACTAAGACGTACGCCTGTCGGATCGATCCCAGATGCAGTCGTATCTTGTTTTGTAGATACAAAACAAAGATACGACGCGGGAACTTTAAAATTACAATAGATACGCCGGCGTAATTCTTTTGTGGATGTGCCCCCTAGAGTTCAGCATATGGTATAGAATACGCAGTTCCTGGTGATAGGTGCCATCCTGGGTGATGTGCCCCTTCTTTACCATTACTCTGCCCGTTCTTCTCTAGGTGAGCATGGTAAAATCGAAATAATCTTTCTTGAATAAGACCAAGCAGGGTATCAGAGTTCACATTCCAGCCGGGGGCGAGCTGCCAAAAAAGATTAATGATTGGTGGAAAAGGTATGAGAAAAGAAAATGAACAATTGTTTTCCCTCCTTCGTAATTGAGTCTTCAGCTCACTCTGGAAGTAAGTATTCCAATGTCAAAATTATAGCCAACGTGAGCCTGGATAGTAAAGTATGATTATTAAAATTCCAGCTCATGCTAGAAATAATCAAACCTGTTCTGCTAGTTTCATCGGAGGTGAATTTATATGAATTGGGGCCGAAACTTTTCATTATACGTCTCCTGTTGAGATTCCTTTTTTTTAGAAAAGACATTTTTTTATGGAATGCAAGATTAAATCCAACAAAACTGGGCTGCTATTAGCATTCCACATCTATGATTTCTACAAAAACCAAAACCCCCAAAAAAGAATTGATTGGACTTTACTGGGACAAACCCATATATAGATTAGAATGTTTAGATATAATTTATTACAATTTAAAATCACATTTAAAAAATAAAAATAAAATCTGGGTCCCATAGATAGTGAACCCACATAAAGCCATATATACTACTCAATTATTGTTTATGCCAATAAATTATGCAAGAGATCAGAGGTTGACGGGTTTCACATTATTTGCTTCCTCAGGACCTTGCATAATTGGACGTAGAGGTAAAGTCCAATCAAACTTTTTTTATTTTTGTAATAAATGCACTTTTTACAGGATGCTGATTTATTATTATTAATATTATACTATTATTTACATGTTTTTCTTTGTGCTTAAACACTACTCAATCTGTACAGGGTCGAAACAGTGTTTCCATTGCCCTATCAAGGGTAGATCTGGCATTCTAGTGAAGGACATGTGGATGAGATTAGATTTTTATTGAATAATTGGCCCACCTTAAACTGACTCAGCTTCCTCATCCTCTTGGACCTTGCTCCCACACCTACCCTTAATGACCACATAGAGAGATGGAGGATGTAAACACTACAGTGGCTCATTATCGGACAGGAAAGCAAAGCACATTTGCGTCACAAAAAGTGGTGTTTTATTTATGGCAGCAGTTTTGCAGCACAGACTTTTGTCTTCTACTCGTCTACATTTTTTTTTAAACTTTAGGCACCTTTCACAGGGGTTTTCTATCCATTGGCTCTTGACCTGTGATTAGACGGCTCAAAAATGGACTGCATCATAATGAAATGGATAGAAACAACAAAGTGTTCCTGTTTTACACCCAGATCGTTTTTTCAGACCGAATGCAATAAATTTGTGCCCAGGTTGACTTTTGCAGACCTGAATGGATGTAATGGGATACAAACAAATGGCTGCACGTTCATTTGCATTTGGCTACCCATAGGGATTGCATAGATCCTTTTTTTTCCATGACAAGTAAGAAGAAAAATTGGAATGGACACATAAGGCAGGTGTATCCCCATTCTGTTCCAGCTAAGTGGGGAATTCCTTTGTGGAACCCCTTCTGAGACTGGTAAGGGGCCTAAGGCCTGGTTCACATCTATGTGTAGCGCCCCCTTACTTTCAGTATGGGCGCTATGCCAAAGTTAATGGGGAATGGGAGGGTTAGTTTACTCCCATTCACAATTTGTAGAAATTTGGGTTGTTGCCAATTTCAGTATTTGTCCTGTAGGTCAGTCTGCGCTCCAGGGGTGCGTTATCACCCCTGGGCGGCAGTTGGCGCTAGAGGGGTTCTGACAGACCCACCTGCTCCCAACAGCCAATCAGAGGAGTTCTGCCCTCGTTGGGCATGCTGGGGGGGGATATATCTGTGGCAACCGCCATTGGTCTCTGTTCTGTGCGGGGCCCGAGTTCCAGGTGCGGTATCCACCTTCAGGGTACGCGCATCCATGGGCCCCCGCCACCGTGGCCTGCTTCAATGAGGTTATGCACCATGCGGAGCCTTACCCTAACACTGAGAGGGGCCCCAGCGACTTGCTGGGTCCCAACCTTCTGCTGAGAGGATCCTAAGCTGGGAGCTGTGCGATGGGGGATCGGATCGGGGAGAACCTAGAACTAGATGTTGCCCGGAAGGCCTGGACGAACCATCGGGGATCCGGTCGCCACACTGCATGACAGGTATGCTTAAGCTGTCAGTTGGTGACACAAATCTGAATTTACTGGGAGAATTCACTCATCCTGTTCTCACATATCTCAAATTGACAAAGCCTGTATCGGAGGCTCTGAGTCAGGCCGGTAGTAGAGGTCTGTTCCTCCCAGTGATCTTTAAGTGGCGCTCCGGCTGCCAGGCCTTTGATATTCGCCTGTCCGGAGGCACTTTACCTACCTCCTGGCCAATCAGGAAGTGGGTCTTAAAGGGGTTGTAAACCCTCCTGTTTTTTCACCTTAATGCATCCTATTACCAGCCCCCCCCCCCCCCCCGTTTTACTACTTGAGCCCTGGAAAGTCCCGCGTCGAGAACGCGCTGGATCTTTGCCCAGGGTTATCGGCTCTTTATTGGATTGATTGATATCAGCGCAGCCATTGACCCCCCACTGCTGTCAATCAAATCCAATGACGCGGGCCAAGTCCTGGATTCGGCAGATATGGACGCCGAATACAGGACTCGGGCACGCACCAGCATGGTAATTCCCCTTGGCAGAGCGCTTCCCAGAGGGGGTTATCTGATGCGTGGAGGAGCCTAGAGAGCTGCGGGGGGACCCGGGGCCACACTGTGCAAAACGAGCTGCACAGTGGAGGTAAGTTTGACATGTTTGTTATTAAAAAATAAATAAAAACGAACCTATAGTGTCATTTTAAGACTCGATTAGCTGAGAGAAAAAGCGATCGTATTGGCCGCCATGAAGCCAGAGACGCAGGGTAAAGCCGCCGCCAGGGAGGAAAAGACGCAGGAAGGAGCCGGAGCTGCCAGAATCCTAGATGGGGTAATTGAGGGGCTGGTGGGGGGACGAGTGAGCGACGGGGGAAGGGGGTTCAAGGCGTGTAGTCTTGTTTGCTGCCCCCCCCAGAATATACAGCACCAGCCGCCACTGAAATCACCCTCCTTGGCCCAGGTTCAAGAAGCAATTGCGCCTGCGTAACCATAGGTTACGCAGCGCAATTGCTGACTTGCTCCGGCGTAACGAATGCTCCTGATTCAGGAACATCGTAACGCCGACTGCAGCCTAAAATCTGCGTGGCATGAGGCTCTTATGCCACGCAGATTTTAGGCTGCATTCTTGCGATGACCGCTAGGGGGCGCTCCCATTGTGCTCAGTGTATAGTATGCATACTAACACCGATTCACAATGTTGCGCGGGCCCTGCGTACGCAAGTTACGGAGTTTCCGTACGGCGTCTTTAGCGTAAGGCTGCCCCTTCTAATAGTAGGGGCAGCCAATGCTAAAGTATACCCGCCGTTCCCGCGTCGTGAAATTTGAATTTCACGTCGTTTGCGTAAGTGATTCGTGAATGGCGCTGGACGCCATTCACGTTCACTTGGAAGCAAATGACGTCCTTGCGACGTCATTTGCCGCAATGCACGTCGGGAAAGTTTCCCGACGGAGCATGCGCTCTTCGCTTGGTGCGGGAGCGCGCCTAATTTAAATGATTCCCGCCCCCTGCGGGATCATTTACATTAGGTGCCCTTACGCAGGGCAAGTTTAAAGAGCGCACACGCAATTTACGGAGCTACTGCTGATTCCGTGAATCGCGCGCAGCGCAGATAATTTGCGGGGGCGCAGGGCAAAAACGCTGCCCTGTGCCTCCGTAAAAAAGGGGCAAATCGTACCTGAATCTGGGCACTTATGTTCATTGAAGAAAGGTATGAGCTATGCATACATACATTGGTCTAAGCTGGACCTATGTAAATATGCAATAGAGATCATACCTGGAGATCAGCCTTAAAGGTTGCAGGTCAGCTGGATGCAGCAGGTGAATTGTCAGGCTGAAATGTAGTCCTTCGGAATATAGACTGCTTAGGTTAGTTTGTAGACATGGTTTTCATGATTGACCTTTAAAGCTCCGGAGAAAAGGTTCCCGTAGTCATGGGGTCAGTGGCGTCTGTTGGTCGTCTAATCCTGGCAGCAGATTTACACAGGATAGTCCTGAATTCTCCTTGTCTGGCTGCGCTCTCCTTTTATGGCCTCCTACATACAAACATAACATGGATCTCTGTATAGAGACTCTCCAGCGACTTTCCATAAATAGAGCTGACTTTTTTTCCTCCAGTTCTATGCTCCCCGCTATTAACTCCCCTGTGTCCTCACTGGCTATCTGCACACTTTCTGTAGGGAGCCGGGAGGGTTATAGCAACTCAAGCAATGAAAATATTTGTTTAGGTTTCTGTGCACTAAAATATCTCGAAAAGTTGTCGTCTAATCAGGTTATAGCTATCCAGAGCTTTATGGGAAACTAAGGAGTAACTCTGGTTCCACATAGAGGCACGGCGGCCATATATGACCATCTCTCTGTTTCCCACGGCTATTCTCTCTGGCTAATCATTGGGGTTGATTCAGGTAGGGGCGCGCAAAACTGCGGCGGCGTAACGTATGACATTTACGTTACGCGGCCGCAAGTTTTACGGGCAAGTGCTTGATTCACAAAGCACTTGCCTGTAAAGTTTCGGCGGCGTAGCTTAAAAGGGGCCGGCGTAAGCGCGCGTAATTCAAATGATCCCGTAGGGGGCGTGGATCATTTAAATTAGGCGCAAGGACGTCATTGGGTTCGACGAGAACGTAAATGGCGTCCAGCTCCATTCACTGACGACTTACGCAAACGACGTAAAATTTTCAAATCGCGACGCGGAAACGACGTCCGTACTTAACATTGGCTGCGCCTCCTAACAGCAGGAGCAGCCTTACGCCGAACACGACGTAAAAAAACGACCGCCGGCCGCACGTAGGTACGTTTGTAAATCGGCATAAGTATGCAATTTGCATACTCTACGCTGACAACTACAGGAGCGCCACCTAGCGGCCAGCGTCAGAATGCACCCTAAGATACGACGGTGTAAGAGACTTATGCCAGTCGTATCTTAGGCTACAGTTGGCGTATCTAGCTTTCTGAATACAGAAAGTAGATACGCCAGCGCAACTTAGAAATTACGCGGCGTATCTATGGATACGCCGGCGTAATTGCTCTCTAAATCTACCCCATTGTTAAGATAATGCGGAACCACTGAAGGGACAATTAAAAAATCCCTCTTTTTCTGCCTTTACGCTGAAGGTTTAACCCCCCCCCCCCTCCAATGTTTAGCCCCCATTTAGCCTTCACCCGGAGCCTTATCAAGCCAAGGGCATTTCTGGGGATACATTGGATGGTTTATCCCCCTGTTCTCCCTTCATTACTGTTTGCCAACAGATGGTGAGATTCTTCAACCTTTTATCTCTTTATACAACGAATACCCACCATATGCCTAGGAGGCTGGTTAGGTAAATACGTTGCACACGCTTTATTCTACCACTAGCGGTCGGACCAATGTTTTCTCTGGAAACTTGACTGATCCACTTCTATGCTCCTGATGAAGCGTCCTGTACGCGAAACATGTCGAGAGTAAAAGCAAGACTTACCTTTTCACATATTGATCTCAGCTTCAAGAACCAAAAAAACGTATACATACTTTCTGGTGCTATACGTCTCTATGTTATGAGTGTATCTGCATAAGTATAAGCCTTTTTATCTTGTGTTATATGCACTGAGATTATATGTTGTTAGTATACGGTTTTACGGAATTGTGTATACAATCTTCTTTATATGTGTTTTTTACCAATAAATATTTATATTTTTTTTACACTATTACCTGTACCGCAAAAAGTCCACTTAAGTGTAGATTTATAATGGGCTGGTGACCCTGAGCGGAGATTCTTTAAAATTCATACATTGATCAGAAAATAACTTGTAGACTACTACAGGGCAATTATATGGCTATCTGGTCCCCCATTCATACCTGCAAATGCAGAGTTTGGCAGAAGGAAGTCTTTCCGCAGATTCCTTTACTCCTCTACATTGCCAAGCTTCGAGCTCAAAATTGAAGAAAGCAGGCGGAAAAATGTCCAGCCGAACAGTGACTGCAACCAGTCAGATCACATCACTGTCCATGTATTATGAGAGCCACGGGAGCAGCACTATATGGATACAATAACCAGCCATGGAGATTCCTCCATCCTAAGGATACAATAACCAGCCATGGAGATTCCTCCATCCTAAGGATACAATAACCAGCCATGGAGATTCCTCCATCCTAAGGATACAATAACCAGCCATGGAGATTCCTCCATCCTGATTAGCATTGATGGGTGGAATTTATTGATTACGGAGATGAACAAGAGAAAACTAAACATCTATGGCTAGCCTTAGTTGTGTTTGCTCCCAAGGCTAAAGGTTCCCAGTCCACCCCTTCAGAGTTCTTATTATTGTTATTACAGAAGTTCAGAGCTGTCCTGTGTTCTCAGACAGCCCTCCTAGTTCTTAAAGCGGTGGTTCACCCTCCATAGCAACATTTTAGCATAAAATTAGGCATAGTAGCGCGAGCTACAGTATGCCTGTCTTGATTTTTTTAGCGCGGTACTCACAGTGCAATCGTACATTGAAGATTCCGACTCCCCGCGGGGAATGGGCGTTCCTATCCAGACGGAGGATGATTGACGGCCGGCTCTGGCATGTCACGCTCCCCAAAGACAGCCGGAGTAGGTCTCGGCTCTTCACGGCGCTATACGGCGCCTGCGCACAGACTATGCGCAGGCGCCGTGAAGAGCCAAGCCTATTTCGGCTATTTCCGGAGAAGCGTGACGTGCCAGAGCCGGCCGTCAATCATCCTCCGTCTGGGGAGTCGGTATCTTCAATGTACGATTGCACTGTCAGTACCGCGCTAAAAAAATCAAGACAGGCATACTGTAGCTCGCGCTACTATGCCTAATTTTATGCTAGAAGAAAACAATTTTTTTGTTGTTTATAGGGTGAACCCCTGCTTTAAAGAGGAGCTCCAGTGTGGGCAAAAAAAAATAAAAAATGAAAGTCCGCAGCTACAAATATTGGCAATGTCTCGGCAGGAGGGATTCCATTGTCAGCACTGTCTGTGTTGATGGGGGAACCATGGTTGCAGGAAAGAAATTTGCACCGTCTATGACCCGCCTTACATGCACTGCCATTGTCATCAATAGGCCTAATATATTCACTGGCACTTAAAAAAAACGGACAGTACGTCACTGTATCACATAGATGCCATCAGTAGGCAAAATAAGGTTCACTGACGCATAAAAAAAAAATGGACAGCACATGTCAACGCCATCACGCAGATGTGAACTAGTACCATGTAAAACAATGGCCAAACTGTGTTTATGTGTTGACATGTACTAAAACTCATAGGTGTGAGTAATGAGTCCTGGAAGAAGAATGCAAGTGAATGACTCACGAAGCAGTGGAGCCAGGAACAGGGCGACTGACCCGCAATCTGCACCTCTTAGGCTCCATTCACACCTAGGCGTTTTTACGCCTGTAGCGCGACGCGCACAAACGCCAGAGGGACGAAAAGTAATGAAAGGCAATGGGGATGGTTCACATCTGAACGCCTAAACGCCTGTAGCCTGTAGCCTGTAGCTCAAAAAAGTTCCGGACCCTTTTTTGTCGCTCCTAGCGCGCGATATGCGCGTATTTGAGCGTTTTTTTTTACATTGAAGTCAATGTAAAACGCCTGATACGCGCGTATTGCGCGTAAACACGCGCTTGTACAAGCGTTTTGACGCCTGTGTTGCTGAAATCCGGAAGAGGTATATTCACCCAGGAAGAGGAATAAAAAATTCCTAGGAGAGCAACAAGTGATGTCAGGGATGATCATTTTTCTTATTGGCTAATATGGAAAACGACAAAGTACAAAAACGTCGAACGCCACTGTGCGAAAACGCGCGCAAACGCGCATATACACGTGACAAAAACGTCGGTAAAAATCGCCTGTAAAAACGCCTGTACGCCCTACGCCTAGGTGTGAATGCAGCCTTAACAGCAGCTGTATTGCCTTACTCAAAGGGTTCACATTAAGTGATACTAAAGTTTCGTTTTTTTTTTTTTTTATAAAAATAACAAACATGTTATACTTACCTCCTCTGTGCAGTGGCTTTACACAGAGGTGCCCTGATCCTCCTCTTCTCAGGTCCCTCTTCAGCACTCCTGGCCCTTCCCTATTGAGTGCCCCCACAACAAGCAGCTTGCTATGGGGGGCACCTGAGCCGAGTTGCAGCAACCTGTGTCCCTTCAGACACAGAGCCCCGGCCCCACCCCCTCTCTCTCTTCATTGGCTCACTGACTTTGATTGGCAGCAACAGGAGCCAATGGCGCCACGCTGCTGTCTCAGCCAATGAGGAGGGAGAGTCCCAGACAGCCGAGTCTTAAAGCGGAGTTCCATCCAAAAGTGGAACTTCCACTCATCGGATCCCCCCCCCCCCCAGTGCCACAATTGGCACCTTTCGGGGGGAGGGGGGACAGGATACCTGTCAAAGACAGGCAGGGATGGACTGGCCATTGGGACTACAGGGAGTTTCCCGGTGGGCCGGCTTCAGTGACAGTGGACCGCCGCCCCCCTCCGCTCCTCTGTCTCTCCCTTTCCGCAGCGCTCCCCTGGGGGGAACAAAGAAGCAGGGGGAGGACCAGAGGAGCAGGGGGGATGACAGAGGAGCACGGGGGAGGGGACAGACAGCTGACTCAACAGCTATGGCCTGGGAGTTTCTCACTTCTGCCTAATCTTGTCCCATAAGGGGGAGCACCGAACTGATTATTTGCCCCGGGTGAAATGATGTCTAGCTTCCCCACTGGCACTGCCTACAAGAGTACCAGTACTAACCGTTCTACTCTAATAAAGTATAACGACTAGTGGCTAGTGAAGGGGGAGAGGGGGCTTGGGTGGCCGGGGGGGTATGGGAGTTGTCCGCCTGCCGTGGGAGAGACCTGTCAAAGTGGACCAGTCTGGATGAAGTCCAGGGCCAAATTTTTGTCCCAGTCCAACCCTGAAGACAGGTGTCCTTTGGCCCCTTTCACATGGGACGGATCCGTGATGATCCGGCCCGTGAACCTCCGCTTACTCAGTGGGGATCGCTCCGTTGATCCCCGCTGAGCCGCCGGATGAACACGGACCGTCTGTCCGTGTTCACCTGATCCGCAGACGGATGGAAAAATAGGGTTTTCCTCCGCCTGCAGAATTGGAGGATTGCGGAACCGGGTGAGATCGGGTGTCAGCGGATGAACCCGCAATCTCATAGGGGCCAATGTATGTTCCTTTTTCATCCTTACACGGATGGATGAAAAAGCGGACATATGTTCCGCCCGTGTGAAAGAGCCCTTTCCCACTTCTGGGTTCAATCAATAGATCGACTTCAAAACAACAGGCTTGCCCATAGATGGATTGCAATTCGGCTGGTTCCTGCTGAACCGGACAAATTTTGAACCGTCTATGGCCGGCCTTACTGTTAATTTTCTCTTTTATTCTTTATCACCATTTTTTATCCTGCATTTATTTGCTTTTTTATATTATGCAACTTTCCTGTTTTACTAGATGCTCTGGGTAGTCTGTGTACAGTCAGCCCTAAAATGTGCTGAACAAATGGCTTCTTGAATCACCCAGCTTAAAAATGCAGCTCATGGCCGCCTCCGGAGATAAAATATACCCACGGGAGACATTTTCTCTGATTATAGAAAACATTTTTTTTAAGCGCTAAGGTGGATTTCTAATTTATCACTGGCACTGCTTCATCCAGATGGTGGTGTACCTGCCAGCCTCCTGTAGTCAGCAGAGATGGCTGTCCCCTCCAGCTGTGTATCTATAGCAGATTGATGGATGGGAGAATGGAAATTTGGCCGCTTGTTTACAGGATAAGAAGTCCTCTTCAGCAGCAGCAGATTTTATTACCGCTCCGCTGCGGGGAAGCACGGACCGTGCATTAGAAGGGATTCTACAAAGCTGAGCCGCGTATCATTGCTTACTGTAAAGACAAATAGGTCCACACAGGTCACATCAGGCACACACAGTTCCACGTCCAACATAAAATAGCCATTATGAAGTTTATTATTAGACCACAGAAAACAAATGTCATTTGTTATATCGGGAACTGGGCAGATTATCCCGGCCTGTTACCAGGATCTGTCATTTTTCTTTCCTTTTACATCAGGTGTCCCCATCACAGCGCTCCCTTACATCTGGTGTCCCAATCACAGCGCCCCTTTACATTAGGTGTCCCCATCAGAGTCCCCCTTAACATAAAATAAGGGTCACGCTGATGGGCACGTTTTATATTAAGGGGCACTCTGATGGGCACATTTTATATTAAGGGGCACTCTGATGGGCACATTTTATATTAAGGGGCACTCTGATGGGCACAATAAAACATGCCCATTAACATAAAATGTGGCCATCAGCGTGCCCCTTAACATAAAATAAGGGTCACGGCGATGGGCACCTTTTATGTTAAGGGCCACTCTGTTAAGGGGCTTGCTGATGGGTATATTTTAAATGTGCACGCCTGATAGGCACATTTTATGTTAAGGGGCACTCTGATGGGCACAACAAAATGTGTCCATCAGTGTGCCCCTTAACAAAAAATGCCCATCAGTGTGCACATTAAAAATATACCCATCAGCATGCCCCTTAAAATAAAAAAAGGTGCCCATCAGCGTGACCTTTAACAAAATATGCCCAGCAGTGTGCACAATGCATGGTTTACATGTTACCCACATACCTTAAATTCAGGAGGGCACAAGTAACACACCGAAGGGCGGAAGCCTCAGAGCGTGCATGTGACACCACGTGACGCAGGAGCCAGGACTAGGTGTCCCGCAAGCAGTAAGGGGCGGGGCGCGCACATGAGCTCACGCCCCTACTCGCGGCCCACGAATGTGAGTCTTCTGTCAACACTGGTTGCTAGGGGAACGCTTCCCAACATTACTGGTGGCCTGGCGGTACGGGTAGAAGCTTCACTGGGGCCGCACTCGGACCGCGGGCCGCCATTTAGTGACGGCCGTTCTAGATGGATCCATGAATCATATGCACCCAGAGCGGAGGACATGTCAGGATCAATCTATCTTGAGAGCGGAAGAGATTTTTAATTAATTTCCACACATTGGTTGGGTTATTTAGGCAAATCAGATAACATTCACATGCATATCTTAAAATGTAAAAAAGGACAGAGAGGATTGTTGTGGCTGAAATTGCTCATATACACGACTTTTAACCTAATGCCAATTTGTACAGCCAGGACAGTAAAAGACAGTTGCCGGGGTTGACTATTGTTTTTTTCAATTTGGAAGTTGCTCTTGTTCTTTATTCACTGACCCCAACCCTTCTGTTGTGTGATAATTTCATCTATCGTAACATGAAATTGTAAATGTGATTTTATTAACAGTCTTCACTACTTCTTGCAGGTTTTCCATGTGGCATACGTCTGGATCAAGTTTGCCAACTCACCCCGACCAGATCTCTGGGTATTGGAACGCTCAACAGATTTTGGTGCCACGTACCAACCATGGCAATATTTTGCATGTAAGTTTTTTTTCTTTATTGTGTGTTTAATGTTATGATGGACAGTTTCACCTCTCAACCTTCCTGGCTCACCGTATTCTACCAATGTGTGGCATGATGACCATATTCTTTAGATCTTGACCTGAAACGGAACATGTCCTTTGCAAAGACAGGATGCACTATGCCAGCCATTATCTATGCAGCACACATACTCAGTTCAGCATTTAAAGTGGAGGTTCACCAATGACAATTTTTACCCTTAGATTGATGCTCATTTTGTCTAGGGGAATCGAGTGTTTTTTTTAAATCAAAGCTGTACTTACCGTTTTAGAGAGCGATCTCCGCCGCTTCCGGGTATGGGCTGCGGGACTGGGCGTTCCTATTTGATCGACAGTCTTCCGACAGGCTTCCGACGGTCGCATCCATCGCGTCACGATTTTCCGAAAGCAGTCGAACGTCGGTGCGCAGGCTCCGTATAGAGCCGCACCGACGTTCGGCTTCTTTCGGCTACTCGTGACGTAGTACAGCTTGTTAGACAGGGGAATAGAACAGAACACCTCCACGTCCCTTCATTTTATTGGCTTCTACAAGATTTCCTGTAGAGCATTTAATACATTGGCTCTTTTTTTCTCTCTTGTTTCCCTTTCGGCCCTGCCCTTACATCCTCCAGGAGAAGGGATGTTTCTTTTGTCAGGGTGGAGACACAAAACTGCTCTGACTGAGTGACAGTTGGGCTGTTATCACTTTCTGGAGATCGCTCGTTGTCATCCTGTTCGCTCTGCATCTCGTTCTCTGCTCCTATTCTTGGTTATATTTAACTGTGAGAAAGCACATTCAGAGACCACTAATTGAAATAAGATGTGAAGCTCCTTACCAAATCAATTTTCTTGCCAAGAAGTTTGACTTTGAGGACCCAAAATCCCACGATCCAAATCTAGCCACCCCTGAGCTGTCATGGAGATTTTTCAGCTTACATCTTGTTTTTTTTTCCCTTTCCCTTTTTTTTCCCTTTAAATTTCGGATAGAGTGGGCAAAAGTTAGAACCTCTCTTAGCCATTGAAGAGATTTTTCCTCGATGTGGGCTAGAGCTACTAGGAGGCCGGGGCCTGGCAGGCCACCTAAAGAAATGCATTCAGCCGTGCAGTAATGTGCACAGGTTGTGGTACCACCCAATGCAACTCATTTAAGTGTATGGGGCCACGCCACAATCTTCCTTCACCTGCGGTCAGGGCCGGCCTTTGGGGTGTGCGAGCTGTGCGGCCGCACAGGGCGCCGTGGGCAAAAGGGGCGCTGTGCGGCCATCACAGCTCGCAGAATGCGAGTAGCAGTCATTTACTCACATGATCATCACAGGAGTCCGACTCCTACGAATCACAGCAGCAGGCGCTGCCAGGTCCCCCTGCCCTGGGACAGGGTGAAGAGCAACGCATCGGCTGCGGCACCTGAAAAAAATGGCTGCTGCCGGCCCCGACAGGCACACTGCGCATGCGCCGCCGCTGCCCGGGAAAGCCCGAAAACGCTTGGCTATAAGCGGCGCCATTTTTAAATGCAAAGCCACACCGTCCACCGAAAGATAAGTCACACTAAGCCCCTGGCCCTGCATGCATCTACTTTTTCAGATAAAAAGAAAAAATATTTACTTTTTATAGCCAGCCAACACACAGAAGGGGAGGAGGATATAAGGGACTTAAAATAATAATAAAAAAAAAACCAAGTAAAATACAATTATTATTTGTTATAAATATTTTTTTCCTCTTTGTGTATGTTTAGGTGACCAGGGGGCGGGGGCGCAACAGGATTAGCTCGCACAGGGCGCCTGAACACCTAAGGCCGGCCCTGCCCGCAGGGCTTCAGCTTTTTTAGGGATTAAAACAGGTGGTGAGGTGGCTTCATATCGCCCCACTTTTCAAACGCCAGCACGGGCCGATATATGTGAAAATTATCCTGTGTAGTCTCTGAGATAGGAAATTAGCAAAAAAATATGTTTTCACCACTCAAATGAAAATGTAAAATATGCTTCTGCTGAAGATGTCTTGGGTCAGTTAAGCTGGCCAAAGATGGATTGAAATTTGATTGGTTCAGCTGGGACCGGACACATTTCCATTCATCTATAGCTGTTCCTGCACACAAAAGTCAATGGGGACTGTTAGAAAATTTTAATTCGAACAGCAGATGATCAATGTATTCTGACAGTGGAGGTGTCCCCGCTGTCAGAATACGATAGCAAGGTGGATGGAATATTCCTCCTTCCACCTGGCTTCTGTGGATGGGGGAATCCATTTGTTTTGTTTTATTCAATTAGCCGGATTGTAGGCAGGTTCCTATTAGGGGTGCTGATGTTGTAGATAGTTAGTGAGCTGCCCAGGTGGGGAAGGGTTAACATGGGTTCTACATTTTCCCGGGCTTTTTGAATTCTGCTCTCCACCCTGTTCTGCATATAAAAGCTGGGAAGGGCAAGCTCAGGAAGCAAAGGGACTGCATGGGAAAGGAGTGAGAAGTCTTGTCTGAGAAGATGTAACCTACAGCAAGCCCGCAGGGGGAATACAACCCACCAAGAACATTGCCAGTTATGGAGGAGTACCTGGGAAGACATGCCTGGGCAGCCTGAGGTTACTTAGGGTAAAACCGTATTTTTGTGTAAAGTTTTAGTAAAGTATTTTAA
This sequence comes from Rana temporaria, assembly GCF_905171775.1. Classification (NCBI taxonomy): domain Eukaryota; kingdom Metazoa; phylum Chordata; class Amphibia; order Anura; family Ranidae; genus Rana; species Rana temporaria. The sequence goes on from NC_053500.1 coordinate 19,199,664, forward strand.
TTGTTCTGAGCTTGGTCTAAAGTTATTCAAAAGCATGCATGAAGGTACATTGATTATTTAGAAAAAAAAAGGCCTGTAAATCACACACGGGGTTGAAGGAATGGTAATGGAAGGCCACTACAAGGGGTTACTTCAGCAGGAGTTGACAGAAGGAGAGTACAGGTAACTGTGGTCTGGTGGGAATGTAATAGCAGCCACACAGTGGAGAGTGGTACCAGACATGGGTGACAGGTTCTCCGGTAGCAAGGGAGAGAGAGAGACTTGTAAAGCGCAACACATGCGAACTGAATCGCCTCTGGGCGCTGTATCCATTTCATGGGTAAGGAACCCCTTGACCTCAGAAGAGATGTGTTTTAATCTTTCTCCTGAAGGCCAAGTGGTCCGACTCCAGTCGGATGGTGGTTGGTAGTGCATTCCATAGTCTGGGTCCCTGGACTGCAAATCTTCGATCTCCTTTGGACTTGTATCTGGCCTTGGGTATCTGGAGGAGGTTTTGATTGGTGGATCGCAGAATGCGATTGGGGTTATGGGCTTTTATTTTTTCGCATATATATTGGGGGGCGTTGCCTTGAATACACTTATGTATTAGGCAGAGTGCCTTGAAAGCGATTCTGTCTGTTACGGGCAACCAATGAAGGGATCTCAGTGAAGGTGAGATTGATTCCCAGGTTTTTTTCCCAGTCACTAGTCGAGCGGCCGTATTTTGAACGACTTGCAGACGAGTGATTTGGTATTTGGGGAGTCCTAGATAGAGGGCATTTGCGTAGTCGAGTCTGGAATTGATGATTGTTCCCACCACGACTGCAATGTCCTCTTTCGGGATAAAGGGCGTGAGTCTGCGTAGTAGGCGCATCAGATGGTGCGATCCGCTGACTACTGACCCTATTTGTGCATCCATTGTCATGTAGGTATCGAAAATGACTCCGAGACTTTTGACTTTGGTGCTAGGGGTGATAGTTTTACCCAGAATGGGTGGGGGAGACGGTGCACTGGCTCCCTCCCTAGTGGTCGGTTCCCCTAAAAGACCCCATGAACCTAGTGCCTTGGTACAGGAGAGCTGAAGGCGTTTATTATGTGGACACATGAACATAACCCTGCCTAGTCCTGGGCATTGGTGAGTGTGTACATAAGAAGAGGTGCCCCCCACGTGCAGGACGAATAGTCCCCGTCCACACACTGGCTAATAAAAAACAAACAAGGCATCAATGGGCAGCCTTACAAACAAGTAGTGTCTGGCATTGTTATTTTTGTAGATGCTCATGAACACCTAGGGGTACCTCTGCCCCATCGGATCCATTTTTAAACAGTGTGGGGAAATTTTTATCCTTGATTGTGCCTCCACTTGGGAGAATTTCCCTCACACTTTGTTGAGGGAATCACCTGTTGCCAAAATAGAAAATGAAGGCAAACCCTGAGGGATCTACATGTACAAGGTATTGACTACACACTCCTGGTAGTTCTTGGAAATTATGCTGTCATGAAAGAATACTGGGCCAGATTCACAAAAGAGATACGACGGCGTATCTCCTGATACGCCGTCGTATCTCTGTTTTAGGGCCGTTCTAACTATGCGACTGATTCATAGAATCAGTTACGCATAGCTAGCCCTAAGATCCGACAGGTGTAATTGAATTAAACCGTCGGATCCTAGGATGCAATACTTCGGCCGCCGCTGGGGGGAGTTTGCGTCGTAAACCAGCGTCGGGTATGCAAATTAGCAGTTACGGCGATCCACAAAGGTTTTTCCCGTAGTTACGTTGTCGCAAGTTTTAGATTCCCGTCGCAAAGATAGGGCTGCTATTAACATGGTGTAAAATTGCATTACTCCACCATGTTAACCACTTCCCGCCCGGCCTATGGCCGATTTACGTCCGGGAAGTGGTTATGAAATCCTGACAGGACGTTCTAGAACGTCCTGCAGGATTTCATGCCGCGCGCGCCCGTGGGGGCGCGCATCGCGGCGATCGGTGATGCGGGGTGTCAGTCTGACACCCTGCATCTCCGATCTCGGTAAAGAGCCTCCGGCGGAGACTCTTTACCACGTGATCAGCCGTGTCCAACCACGGCTGATCACGATGTAAACAGGAAGAGCCGCCGATGGCTCTTCCTCACTCGCGTCTGACAGACGCGAGTAGAGGATAGCCGATCTGCGGCTCTCCTGACAGGGGGGGTTAGCGCTGATTGTTTATCAGCGCAGCCCCCCCTCGGATCGCCACACTGGACCACCAGGGATGCCCACCCTGGAGCACCAGGGTGGGCAAAAAAAAAAAAAAAGTCAAAAAAAATAAATAAATAAACCATAAAGAAAAAAGATGCCAGTCAGTGCCCACAAATGGGCACTGACTGGCAACAATCAGTGCTGCCACCCCAGTGTCCATCAGCGCCACCCCAGTGTCCATCAGCGCCACCCCAGTGTCCATCAGCGCCACCCCAGTGTCCATCAGTGCCACCCCACAGTGCCCATCCATGCCCAGTGCCCACCTAGCAGTGCCCATCTGTGCCACCCATAAGTGCCCATCTGTGCCGCCCATGAGTGCCCATCTGTGCCGCCTATGAGTGCCCAGTGCCGCCCATGAGTGCCCATCAGTGCCGCCTATGTGTGCCCATCAGTGCCGCCTACGTGTGCCCATCAGTGCCGCCTACGTGTGCCCATCAGTGCCGCCTATGTGTGCCCATCAGTGCCGCCTATGTGTGCCCATCAGTGTCGCATACCAGCGCCGCCAATCAGTGCCACCTCATCTGTGCCCGTCAGTACTACCTCATCGATGTCCATCAGTGCCATCTCATCGGTGCCCATTAGTGCCGCCATATCAGTGCCCGTAATTGAAAGAGAAAACTTATTTACAAAAAAATTAACAGAAAAAAATAAAAACGTAATTTTTTTCCAAATTTTCAGCCTTTTTTTAGTTGTTGCGCAAAAAAAAAAAATCGCAGAGGTGATCAAATACCACCAAAAGAAAGCTCTATTTGTGGGGAAAAAAGGACGCCAATTTTGTTTGGGTACAGTGTAGCATGACCGCGCAATTGCCATTCAAAGTGCGACAGTGCTGAAAGCTGAAAATTGGCTTGGGCGGGAAGCTGCGTAAGTACCTGGTATGGAAGTGGTTAAAGTATGCCCATCTTTCCCACGTCGCTTTTGAATTTTTTTGTTTTCCCGGCGTAAGTACGTTACGCACGTCACGATTCTCAACACGTCGACGCATCGTAATTTCGCGCAAAGCACGTCGGGAAACTTGCGACCGGAGCATGCGCAGTATGTCCGGTGCGGGAGCGCGTCTAATTTAAATGGTACCCGCCCCATTTGAATTGGGCCGCCTTGCGCCGGACGTGTTTACGATACACCGCCGCAAGTTTCCAGGTAAGTGCTTTGTGGATCGGGCACTAACACTGAAAACTTGCGGCGGTAAACGGGTTACGTTACGCTGCGCCGCAGGTACGAGAATCTGGCCCACTGTATATAAGAAAAACATCATACAGGTAGTGCATAGGAAAAAATATAACACTAGAACACTTATTGTTATTAAAAGCTCCATGGCTGCAATTTTGACCAGTGTCTATAGCAGTGGTTCTCAACCTGGGGGTCGGGACCCCCTTGGGGGTCAAATGATGATTTGCAAGGGGTCACCGAATCCTGGGCTGTTCCTGGAGCCCGCAGCCATGCATTCAGTTCACGGCTGGGGGGCAGAGACTAGAGGTCAGCTGACGTGAGGAATGTGAAGTGGAAGAGGCTGGAGGAGACCCTATCTCCTGATTTCGGCATAGTTACTCACCGTTACACTACCTGTGATTATAGTTGCCATTAAAAGTCCCCACTACAGTTCTCAGATCAGCAGATGACCTTGATCAAGAGCACCTAAGTTGACTGATCAGAACTCCCCCCAGCATTGCCACTGATCCTATTACCCCCCCACCAAGGAGTTAGAGAAGGTATAAAAATAGAGAAAATAGATGGCTAGAGAGAGGGATGGGGGAAAAAAAGGGAAAGAAAGGAGAAAAAAGAAAGAGTGGTACATCCTCAAATGTACCATAAGGGGTTTTAATTCTGTAGGAGTGGAAGGGACTCAGGGAGCACTAAATGTCCGTGGGTTAGGGGCGCAAATGACTTGTCTTGCCTCGGGTGCTGATAACCCACGCTATGAAAATAATTTTACTGTTAGAGGTCCCCACAACTTGGGAAATTTTATCAAGGGGTCACAGCACTAGAAAGGTTGAGAACCACTGGTCTATAGGGACGGCCTTATCACCAAATTTCTTCTACAGATGTCTCCCTCGGCCTTCGCATGCTCATTGTTCAGAGTCTTGTAACCTGGCTGACAGTTGGGATTCTTTTCCTGCTCCTTATATCCAGCTGTTAACTAGTTTCATAACAAGAAATTACCCGTGTTCTCCCTTCCTGATGATTAGCTGCCATTCATGTGCATCTCCTGCCTATAATAGCCGTATGGGGGCAGACGGAAACATGACATCCATCTTCTGCCTAAACATGAAGGTACCATGACCACCAAACTCAGCCTTCCATAAACTGAGGTTGGGTCTGTAGAACATGATAAATGGGTTTTCACGTTGTCTTTATGCATCCTTATGAAAGCTGCCGCTGTTTGTCTCATTCTGCAAATGCTAGTTGCATGTCTGTCATACCGGCCCTCTGAATTCAGTTCTTTGAGTTAGTGACCCAAAACAGGTTTGTAGATAATTCTGACTTTCCTGATTCTGGGTCAGTGGCTCATAAAATATTAAAACCAGTTGGCCAGGGTAAAAATTAGGGAAAGGTTTACTTTATAGAAGGCACCAGATGTGGACAATAATATACAAATGTTGCTATTGTTAAATGATGTGTCCCTTCGTTGGCTGTCAGACTATCCAAACGGTGCCTGCATCTGATTGGCTGCTAGGCCGAAAATTTTCATACGGTTCATTTGCTAAAATTCCATCGAAAGTTCAGTCAACTTTTGTTGTGCCAAGTAATGGCATGACGGGGCCACCTTTGGTGCAAATTTTGTCCGGTTTAGCAAGAATCCTCTAAAACTCAAGTCTTTAGTGTCTCTGCTTCTCTAGCCATGTCTCAGAATGACCAACAGCTAGACATGTGCACACTGAAATATTTTGTTTCGGAATTTAGTTTTCGTCCAAAAAATTTATTAATTTAGTTAGTCCCGAAATTCATTTTTATTTATTAAGTTTTATTAAAAAATGCATTTGTCCGAAAATCTGAATGAATTAAAGCAGGGGTTCACCCTAAAACTACTTTCTAGTATTACAATGTCCCGACACATTACAATACAACTATGCCTTTTTTTTTTTTTCTTTATGCTGTACATACCTCGGTACAGCTAGTTCACCCGCAGCTTCTGGGTTGCGAATCCCGCGGGAGTGGGCGTTCCTAACTTGCTGGTGATTGACGTGATGACCAAAAACAAGCTCCCCCCCGTCGCATAAGCTGCGTCACGATTGCCGAAAGAAGCCGAACGGCGAGTCGGCGCTATACTGCGCCTGCGCACCGCCGTTCGGCTCCTTTCGGCAATCGTGACGCAGCTTACACGATGGGGGGAGCTTGTTTTTGGTCATCACGTCAATCACCAGCAAGTTAGGAACGCCCACTCCCGCGGGATTCGCAACCCGGAAGCCGCGGGTGAACTAGCTGTACCGAGGTATGTACAGCATAAAGAAAAAAAAAAAAAGGCATAGTTGTATTGTAATGTGTCGGGACATTGTAATACTAGAAAGTAGTTTTAGGGTGAACCCCTGCTTTAAAGAGGGGGTTCACCCTATAAACATTTTTTTTCTAGCATTAAATTAAGCATAGTAGCGTGAGCTACAGTATGCCTTTATTTATTTTTTTGCCCCGTACTCACTGTTTAATCCTATAGTGAAGATTCAGACTCCCCTCAGGGAATGGGCATTCCTATCCAGAGGGAAGATGATTGACGGCCGGCTATGGCGCGTCACGCTTCTCCGGAAATAGCCGAAATAGTACTTGGCTCTTCACGGCGCCTGCGCCTAGTCTGTGCGCAGGCGCCGTATAGCGCCGCGAAGAGCCGAGACCTACTCCGGCTATCTTCGGGGAGAGTGACGTGCCATAGCCGGCCGTCAATCATCCTCCCTCTGGATAGGAACGCCCATTCCCCGCGGGGAGTCTGAATCTTCACTATAGGATTAAACAGTGAGTACGGGGCAAAAAAATAAAAATAAAGGCATACTGTAGCTCGCGCTACTATGCTTAATTTAATGGTAAAATGTTGTTATTGAGGGTGAACCACCGCTTTAAGGTCGAATCTGTCAATTGAAGGCTTATGGTGTTTGTCGAATGTTATAAGAAGATTCGACGAAGCAACAAAACTGTACGACGCCGTAATCGTACATTTCCGGTGGAATGCTCCGCCCACAAGCTATAGTAGAATTCTAATATTGTATGACTAGTAATAATTATATTTATTAATCTTTATTACTAGTCAACCAACATTAGAATTATTCTACTGTATAGCCTATGGGCGGAGCATTTGACCATAAATGTCCACTCGCGGCGACTGCTTCGTCGAATCTTCATGTCGAATCTTTTTTCTCTATGTCGAATAATCTCGGACTAATAGAGTTAGGTTAGGCACATTTGACCGCAGGTTCGATAGACACAGATCGCTATTGTCACCGTCATTTCGAATCTCCTATCTATATCGAACTGTTGTCGCAACGAAACAAAACAAAAGCATTTTTTATGTCGGATCTTTCGGATTCTGTGCGTTCGTTATCGCTTGTTAAAACGAATGCGAAATTCGGACAAAAATGCATTTGGACGAAAACTAATGCACCTGTCTACTAACAGCAGTTCAGTGTAGCACAGCAGGGAGCAGGCCTCAAAGCTTCTTGGGCTGAGCTGCCTTTTGTGGGAGAATAGAGTCAACTAGCTCAGAAAACTTACTGAATCTGTTCATTGGAGTAAGATAGTAAGGTGGCACAAAGTTCAGAATACCTTTGCTAGCTGTCCCCTCTCTCACTTTTCAAATCCTTTTCCTTTCAGCATCCAAGAGAGACTGCATCGAGCGATTTGGGGTGCACACACTGCAACGTGTCAGCAAGGATGACGACGTCATTTGTACTACAGAGTATTCCCGAATAGTCCCATTAGAGAATGGAGAGGTGAGTGGTAACAAAATATTAGAAAAAGTTTTTTTTAACTGCCCGATGTCAAAAGTAGGAAATTATGTTTCTGGGGGTGTTCTGTACACAAACATGCACAGAATACCTCCAGGTTGTCATATTGAATTTTACAGAATGTTCTGTAAAATTCAATATGACAACCTGGAGGCATTCTAGACATGTTGATGTACAGAACACCCCCAGAAACATAGGCCTAGATTCACGTAGAGCGGCATTATGTTGTGCGGGCGTAGCGTATCTTATTTACGCTACGCCGCTGCTACTTAGAGAGGCAAGTGCTGTATTCACAAAGCACTTGCGTCCTAAGTTATGGCGGCGTATCGTAAATAGGCCGGCGTAAGCGCGCGTAATTCAAATGTGGAAGAGGTGGGCGTGTTTTATGTAAATTAAGCATGACCCCATGTAAATGACGCTTCGAACGAACGGCGCATGCGCCGTCCGTGGACGTATCCCAGTGCGCATGCGTCAGATAGAAAGACTAAGATACGCCGAACACTGCCTACGACGTGAACGTACCTTTTGCACAGCCCTATTCGCGTACGACTTACTTTCAGAATCAGTCCGCAAAGGACATGGTGAAACAAAAGCTGTTTTCTCAGAGCAACAAAAGGTCTGAATCTGTTACAAACTTTCTTTCTTTTATTTTTTTTTTTTTTAAGAAGTGATACATTTTTAATAAACGGATGTAAAAAAGAAATAATTTTTTTGGTTATATATTTTCAAAAACAAATAGTATTGCTATGAAAGCTTTTGAAAGAAACATTGGGCCAGATTCTCAAAGGGCTTACGACGGCGCAACGCCATTTGCACCGTCGTAAGTCCTACTCTGGCCCGGCGTATCTATGCGACTGATTCTTAGAATCAGTTACGCATAGATATCCATTAGATCTGACAGGCGTAAGGCTCTTACGCTGTCAGATCTTAATATGCAATTTTTTTCCCGCCGTTAGGTGTCGCCGATGTCGTTTTCCCCATCGTCTATGCAAATTGGCTATTTACGCGAGATTCCCGAACGTACGCGCGGTTGACGCAGTGAATTTACGACGTTTCCGTAGCATTTGCGACGCGTAAAGTTGCCCCTGCTATATGAGGGGCAACCAATGTTAAGTATGGCCGTCGTTCCCGCGTCGAAATTTAAAAATGTACGTCGTTTGCGTAAGTCGAAACCATTTACGTTAACGTCGAAACCAATGACGTCCTTGCCACGTCATTTAGCGCAATGCACGTCGGGAAATTTTAGGGACGGCGCTTGCGCAGTACGATCGGCGTGGGAACGCGCCTAATTTACATGATCCACGCCCCCTACCTGGATCATTTGAATTAGGCGGGCTTGCGCCAGAGGATTTACGCTACGCCGCAGCAACTTTACAGGCAAGTGCTTTGTGAATCAAGCACTTGCCCGTAAAACTTGCAGCCGCGTTTTACGTTACGCCCGCATAGTTTTACGCCAGGATACGAGAATCTGGCCCACAGTTTCTTAAAACCCTTGCAATGTACATAGATCACCCAGAGGGGATTGTTATTTCTCAGCAAAAGTGGAGTAACTCTTTAATATAAACAGTTGATTGCCAAGTACAATAGTCCTTATTGTTTCCACACTTTCATTCCCTGCAGAAAAATGCTTTGGACTGCTTGCTGTGGCTATCAAGAACAGCGTTCTCTCTGGAAACTGACCGACGTCTTACTAACAGTGGTTTTTGTCATTTCAGGTTGTGGTTTCTTTGGTCAACAAACGTCCCGGGGCCATGAATTTCTCCTACTCCCCCCTCCTGAGGAACTTTACAAAAGCCACCAACATCCGTCTAACTTTTCTCCGGACCAACACCCTGTTGGGTCACCTCATGGGGAAAGCCCAGGGGGATCCCACTGTGACCCGCAGAGTAAGTGATGAGGAAAATGTGTTTCATGGGATTGCTTGGGAGTATCTGTAAAGGAAATTCTAGCTGTATCAGTATCAGACAGACATCTAAAATAGTGATGCTTGCGCTAATCATATCCCACGTTCACTTCTGTAATATCCTGCTTTGTCTTCTTTTTCTGCTAACCAGACTAGCCCCACTCCAGTCTCTCACTCGGCTCATACACCCTTCTTCTGGATACTCTCTCTCACTTTGCTCTGGCTTCCCACTGTCAACAGGATACAATTCAAAATCCTGCTCCTTCTCTCGTCTTCTTAGCTTCCAGGTATATGTCCAACTAGACCTTTTTTTTTCCATTAATAAACTTTTCTCCTTGATCAGCACTTCCATCAACTTTTTCAGGGCTTCTCTTATGCTGCACCTCTTCTCTAAAACCTTCTCCCATGTGCCATCAGTCACTCACTAAGCTTGCAAGACTTTGAAAACTCTCATATCCCTTACTCACAGCATCTCCAGCCTATCACCTACTGTACCCACTTCTAAAGTGTTACCTACAAGTAGGCTTGCCAACAATGCCGTAGGGGTGCAGGGATGTTCTTTATCTGAACCTGATATTAACAATTAATAAAAGACCATTATGAAGTATGTGGTGGAATCCCCTACAGCAGGGGTGCTCAACCCTTTCAAGAGCAAGGGTCATTAAAGGGGTTGTAAAGGTTCGTTTTTTATTTTCTAATAAGATTCCTTTAGGAGCTGTGGTGGCTCAACGCGATTGGCACTGCGCTGACAAGTCATTCACCTCTGCAGCTAGCGGTCTCAGCTACATGTGAATTGAGTTTGGTGGTCTCAGCCCGGCTCCCGGTGGGTGTGCTATGCGAGGTAAGCCTGCGCTTAGTACGCCCACCCCCCTCCCACAAAAACCACCACACTTACACGCACTCGAAATTGGGTTAACATGCACGCACTTTGACCACGCGGTCTCTAAAAAGAGAGGCGAAGGACTAACGGGGCTGGTTGAGCGGGCTAGATCCTCTCACTCCCTCTGCCCCGTTGGGCTTCAAAGCGGAGCAAGTAGGGCGGGCTGTGTGGGAGGACCCCCTCACACACCCACCATTGCCACCCGGGGCATGGAGAAAGGTGGCAGATTGCCTCTGGGGGAGGCCTGCCTACTCCCAACTCCTGCAGTCCGGCTCCTCTCTCGAGTACACGCACAAAATACACAAAAAAAAAATGGATTCCTTTAACCACTTAAGGACCGCCTAACGCTGATATACGTCGGCAGAATGGCACGGCTGGGCACAATCATGTACCTGTATGTGATTGTATAATGCCCAGCCGTGGGTCGCGGGCACACGCCCGCGACCTGGTCCGCAGCTCCATGACCGCGGCTCCGATCGCCGCTGGAGTCCCGCGATCTATCCCCGGAGCTGAAGAACGGGGAGAGCTGTGTGTAAACACAGCTTCCCCGTTCTTCACTGGGGCGCCGTCATCGATCGTGTGTTCCCTTATATAGGGAATCACAATCAATGACGTCACACCTACAGCCCGACCCCCCTACAGTTAGAAACACAGATGAGGTCACACTTAACCCCTTCAGCGCCCCCTTGTGGTTAACTCCCAAACTGCAATTGTCATTTTCACAGTAAACAATGCATTTTTAATGGTCCCAAAAATGTGTCAAAATTGTCCGCCATAATGTCGCAGGAAAAAATCGCTGATCGCCACCATTAGTAGTAAAAAAATTAATAAAAATGCAATAAAACTATCCCCTATTTTGTAAACGTTATAAATTTTGCGCAATCCAATCGATAAACGCTTATTGCGATTTTTTTTTTACCAAAAATAGGTAGAAGAATACGTATCGGCCTAAACTGAGGAAAAAAATTGAATTTTGTTTTGTTTATAGAGTAAAAAATAGCTCTATTTGTGTGAAAAAAAAGACGCCAATTTTGTTTGAGAGCCACGTCGCACGACCGCGCAATTGTCAGTTTAAGCGACGCAGTGTCAAATCGCAAAAAGGGGCCTGGTCCTTTACCTGCATTTTGGTCCGGGTCTTAAGTGGTTAAGCTCGTACATTGTTGGTTCACTTACCTTTTCCTTCCATTTCCCTTCTAAATGTTTTATTTTCTTTGTCTGAATTTCTCACTTCCTGTTCCTCCTCAGTAAGCTTGCCCCCATCATCCGAGCCGTTCTGGCTGGGGGTTAGTCAGCGTGCTTGGGACTACATCCCTGCGCGGAGACGATGTGTTCTCGGCTCGGATGATGGGGGCAAGCTTACTGAGGAGAAACAGGAAGTGAGAAATTCAGACAAAGAAAAAAAAACATTTAGAAGGGAAATCGAAAGAAAAGGGCAAGTGAACCAACAATGCACTAGCTTAAAGGAACCTATTTAGAAAATAAAAAACAAACCTTCACAACCCCTTTAAAGTGATTTGGTAACCGCTTGCGGGGGCTAGGGCTACAATGAACTATGGGGTTGTACCGTCCCCCAAACCGCTACGGTAAACAAGCCCTTACTGTCCTAAACCCCCTATAAGGCTGCTTTCACACTAATGCGCTGTGGTCCACCTAATAACCCTTTTTTATAAGCGCTAAAATGTCAATTGCAAAAGCACAGTGTGATGTTTAATACACTGACGTTTTCTTCTTCCAGCTTCTGCTGGCATTACTCTCTGGGCTGCTAGAAAGGTCCCGGGTGAGGTGTACTTGTTATCACTCTGCCTGGGAGAGGAGCCGGCCCTACAGAGAAAGCATCGGCATATGTGGTGCCTGCTTCCTCTACTGCCAGCTCCGGTGTTCTATCGAGAAATGCCTCCCGTCAAAAAATGCCCCCATTGGGTCTGCGCGTGCGCAGTAACAAACGACACTCCAGCATGCGCGGATCGTCGGAGGCATTTTTCTACGGGAGACAGTATACGAATGGCAGTATTCAAAGCAATGCAAACAGCAGAGGGAGACTGTACTTGTCAGATTGTGCCTTGCTGTTGCGGGGAGGGTTTTTCGCGTGCTAAAGGGTGGGTTTTGTCTGTGTTGCGGGATGGGATTGGTGTGTTGAAACGCGGGTTTTGCCTGTGTGTAAGGGCGGGTTTTTAAAACACATAAAACCCATTCTTCAACACACCCACAACCCGCCCGCAACATCGAGACTCAATCTGACAACTACGTTCCCCCGCTGTTTGAATATTATTATTATTATTATTATTATTATTATACAGGATTTATATAGCGCCAACAGTTTGCGCAGCGCTTTACAACATCAGGGAAGACAGTACAGTTACAATACAATTCAATACAGGAGGAATCAAAGGGTCCTGCTCGTTAGAGCTTACAATCTAGAAGGGAGGGTTAAGTGGAACAAAGGGTAGTAGATGTGGTGGTGATCAGATGGACAAAATTAAAGTACAGTTGTTAGGTGTGGGTAGGATAGGCTTCTCTGAAAAGGAGGGTTTTCAGGGATCCTCTAAAAGCTAATAGAGAAGGAGATAGACGGACAGATTGGGGTAAGGAGTTCCATAGGCTTGGAGAGGCTCTGGAAAAGTCCTGGAGACGAGCATGAGAGGAGGTGATGAGAGAGCTAGAGAGCAGGAGGTCTTGAGAAGAACGAAGAGAACGATTAGGTTGGTATTTAGAGACTAGGTCAGTAATGTAGCTGGGGGGCAGAGTTGTGGAAGGCTTTGTAAGTAGTTGTTAGTATTTTGAATTTAATTTGTTGGGTGAGCGGAAGCCAATGGAGGGATTGACAGAGAGGAGCAGCAGAGACAGAGCGGTTGGTAAGGTGGATGAGTCTGGCAGCAGCATTCATGATGGACTGAAGGGGGGATAGAGTATGCAGCGATAAGCCAATGAGAAGGGAGTTGCATAGCGTTGGATAATGCCTCCGACGATCTGCGCATGCGCTGTGTTTTGACGTCACACCAGCTGATCAACATATCAGCTGGAGTGACGTTTGTTGCAGAGCATGCTGACCCATCGGGGTAATTTTTAGATGGGAGGCATTTTAAATTGGAAGCATTTCTCGATAGAACACCGGCTATGAACTTCTACTTTAACTGCAAATGTTATTATTCAAGTATGCACCCTGATGTTTTGGGATGGCGGGTCGGCAACCCATTGACCGCGATCTGGGCTTGCTGACCCTCCATCCCAGAGCATGGGCCATGTGCTTCCCGGGTTTGCGGTCGCAGGCCACATCAGAGGGCTCTACGGGCTACGGGCTGAGCACCCCTAACCTACAGGCTACCTGACATTTCATGCAGGTTTTTTTTTTTTCTTGTACATGCAAATGACCAGTCCTCCTTTTAAAGTGTAAGTCCTCCCTAAGACTAAAATCCCTGCATCTACAGAAATCCACAATCTAACACTAACCTATCTAGCCCTGTAAAGAAGAAATCCGTATACATTCCTCTTTTGAAGCCGATCCGGTCTCCAGCGCGGAAGCTCTGCAGGAGACACAGCTGACAACGACCTGTGAAATGAATGGGGAGTGATGTCACCCATAGACTTACTATGGGGCTTCCATGGTCGGCTGTGTCCTTTGCACCCACCTCCGCACTTTAACTCCCCCACTTCCATCTGTATGTTGTTATAGCTACCAATAGTGCAACTGGTGCCATCTATCCCATCTACTTCAGATTGTAAGCTTTTCTGTAGAGAACCTTTACATTTTAATATGTATATTTCATGAAGATAATGTTCTAGCCCCTGTGTAGTCACACTTTGTACAATGCTGCTGTTTATGGATCATATAAATCAATAACTTTTTTTTTCCCCCCAGTATTACTACAGTATCAAAGATATTAGCATTGGAGGGCGTTGTGTCTGTAATGGTCATGCTGAAGTGTGCAATGCTAAGGACCCCGCCAACCCATACAGGTAATATCTCTAGGAAAAAGTACCATGGAACAGCTAATCAGCTGTAAATGTTATTATTCAAGTAAAGATCAATACAGTGGAACCTCGGATTGCGAGTAACCTGGTTAACGAGTGTTTTGCAATACGAGCGCTGTGTTTAAAAAAAAAAGCTCAGTTTGCGAGTGTTGTGCAGTACCGTGTTTGGCCTGAGGTGGGGGGCGCCGGAGCCGAGCGGTACTGTTCGGAAATGCACGGAAAGACCAGAGGACAGCTCGGCTGACCTCGGCAAACCTCGGGAATGGAGTCTTTCCGAGGTCAGCCGAGGTGTCCTCTGGACTTTCTGGAAGTTTTTGAGGCTCTCTGGTGCCCCCACCTCTGGCCGCATGCGGCATTGCATGCCATTGAAGTCAATGCGGAACAAATTATTTTAGTTTCCATTGACTTCAATGGGGAAACTCGCCTTGATATGCGAGTACTTTGGATTAGTTTTATTCACCCATTACAGTATGAGTGAGTGAGTGAGTAACTTGTATAGCGCAACAAATGCGAACTTAATCGCCTCAAGGCGCTTTTCGTCATACCGGTCCTTCAGAAGAGGTGGGTCTTTCATTTTTTCCTAAAGGCCTGATGGTTTTCCTCCAAGCGGATGGTAGTGGGTAGAGCATTCCAGAGCCGTGGTCCTTGGACCGAAAATCTACGTTCTCCCTTCGATTTGTAGCGGGATTTAGGAATTTGGAGAAGGTTTTGGTTGGTTGACCGGAGAACGTGATTGGTGACGTAAGGTTTTATTTTCTCGCTTAAGTATTGGGGAGCGTTCCCCTGTATACATTTGTGGGTGAGGCAGAGTGTCTTGAATGTCACCCGATCCTGTAGGGGCAGCCAGTGGAGGGACCTCAAGGCCGGGGAGATTGGTTCCCACGGCTTTTTACCTGTTACCAGTCTGGCTGCCGTGTTCTGGACGACTTGTAGACGTAAAATCTGGTATTTTGGTAGTCCTAGATAGAGGGAATTTGCGTAGTCGAGTCGTGGGTTGATGATCTTTCCCACCACTACTGCCGTGTCCTCTTCCGGGATGAAGGGGATGAGTCTACGTAGCATTCGGAGCAGATGATGAGAACCGCTGACGACTGATCCTATTTGTGCATCCATCGTCATGTCTGAGTCAAAGATGACTCCGAGACTTTTAGCTTTATTGCTTGGCGCGATGGTTTGTCCGAGGATGGTGGGTGGTGTCCCTGTGGTCCTAGAAATGGATTTCCTATTTGCGTGAAGGGTGAGTAGTTCTGTTTTGGATCCGTTGAGGGAGCTTTCAGTCATCCAATTGTCGATCAGTGTAAGGCACTTTTCAAGTTCATGAAATTGGTATTTTATGTTGGTGATTCGAAGGTAAAGCTGCGTGTCGTCCGCATAGGAGTGGTAGCGC
This sequence comes from Rana temporaria, assembly GCF_905171775.1. Classification (NCBI taxonomy): domain Eukaryota; kingdom Metazoa; phylum Chordata; class Amphibia; order Anura; family Ranidae; genus Rana; species Rana temporaria. The sequence continues at coordinate 19,214,949 of NC_053500.1, forward strand.
AGGTCCCAGTATGGGAAAGACAAAGGGAAAATCTTGTTTTATAAATGGGACCCAGTGGGGGGGGGGGGGGGTTTCTAAGGCCCTGTACACACGAACGGATATCCGATGAAAACGGTCCGCCGGACCATTTCCATCGGACATTTCTGCCCCGGATTTTAATCTGATGGGCTGTACACACCATCAGATCAAAATCCCTGAGAAAAACATACGCGGTGACGTGTCCGTCATCGTCGCGGCGACGTGTGTGACCCTGGAAGGTAAATACTTCCACGCATGCGTCAAATCACTTTGACGCATGCGAGGGATGGGGATCGGTCGGACTTATCCGGTGAGTCTGTACAGACGACCGGATAAGTCCGACGGACAGGTTTCCAGCGGATAGATTTCTTAGCATGCTAAGAATTTGTTTTCCGCTTGGAAAACGGTCGGCTGGACAAATGTCCACCGAAAAATGTCCGCTAGGCCGTACACACGACCGGATTTGTCTGCTGGAACTGATCCGCGGATAAATCCCAACGGACAGATCCGGTCGTGTGTACGAGGCCTTAAACTGGTGCACTTAGAATCTGGTGCAGCTCTGCATAGTAACCAATCAGCTTGTTTAATGAAGCTTTGACAATAAAATCTAGACGCTGATTGGTTACTATGCATAGCTGCACCAGTTTTAGTAAATCTCCCCCTAGTGTATTTACAAAGGAAAGTATCTGGTGTGTGATGGACTAGGACAGGGCTGCGGGTCATAGAGTAGTTTACATTACCAGCAGAGGAGCTGTCTGTGAAATGAGTTATTCCCTGCACCAGCTGTCAGGCGTGTAGGCTGGGATGATGGACGAGAGGTTATCCATGTACCTGCTCCTCTTGTCAGTGCCTACGTCTTGCCTCAGGCCGCCATCTCTACATGATCCAACAACGTCTGATGTTTTCTGATCACAGGCTGAGACTTTACCTGAGAGGATAACCCATGACCCCACCAGTAATACACTGGGATTCTCCTGTCACATTCTCCCCCCCCCCCCATGCTTCAAACTGGGCTCAGGTCTGCCGCAGGCAAGCACAGAGTGTGTAGGAATTGTTGAAGATGTAATTTATGGCCTTGTCTCCATGCTGTAGTCTTATCATTTGTATAGGTGACTGAAATGAAGGATAGATTTCCTCCCGCCCGTCATGACAGAGACACCTCTGAGGCTCTCCTGTGCAGTTATCTTGGTTAGCAAGACTTTGACATAAGAGGTGATCAAACAGTAGTAGTCCAATTAGTACTACCTAGGGTGTCCCGGATTGCCCGGATTGCCCGGGACTGTCCCGCAATTGACATGTCTGTCCTGGGTCCAGGACACCTTCATTCCGGGACAATACAGTGTCCGGGATTGAAGTAGAGGACACCCCCTACTAACTAGTAACTACATTTCCGGAACTGGTTGCTAGGGCCGGCGCTGCCTGGCGTCTTGCAATCAGTGTCAATTTACTCTCAGACAGTGAGGCTGGGAGCGAGGCCTGTGCCTAGTGCAGCACTGCTGTCTCCATCCACCTCAGCACCTCCTCCGGCACCCAGCGGCAAGCAGCAGGGACTGGTGTGATCTTCCCTCTCCAGATAGTGACTCCTTTCCTTCAATGCACGTGGCTCATACAGAGAGGTGACAGCAGCACTGCATCTGGTGGCAAGCGGCACTGCATCTGGTGGCTAGTGGCACGTTCACCTGACAAATAACCTGCTGCCAAATTCCCCATCAACCCTGAGACTACATTTCCCCCTGACCCCCCTTCATCTTTTTTGGGGGAAGGTGAGAGAGGGGGTGTGTTCCTGAATGGCAGTTTGGAAATGTGGTCACACTAGTACTACCCCTATCTACATCACTGACCTAGTCTCATAATACCAACCTAATTGTTCTCTTCATTCTTCTCAAGACCTCCTGCTCTCTAGCTCCCTTGTTACCTCCTCCCATGCTCGCCTCCAGGACTTTTCCATAGCCTCTCCAATCCTATGGAACTCCTTACCCCAATCTGTCCGGTTATCTCCTACTCTAAAACCCTTCTCTTCAGAGAAGCCTATTCTACCCACACCTAACAACTGTATTAAAATTTTCTCTATCTGGTCATCCCCCCCCCACAGCTATTACCTTTTGTTCCACTTTACCCTCCCTTCTAGATTGTAAGCAATACCGAGCAGGGCCCTCTGATTCCTCCTATATTGATTTGTATTGTAACTGTACTGTCTGCCCCCATGTTGTAAAGCGCTGCGCAAACTGTTGGCGCAATATAAATCCTGAATAATAATAATAGTAACTAGAATGTATTATAAATCCAGGTAACACGGGAAAGTCCAATCAATGAGGATAACAAGGTCTTGTAGCTCCAAGCAGGCAGAGGAAACCATGACTGAGTCACGGTTTCCTCTGCCTGCTTTGGCACTGCAAGTCCCCCATTTATTAGACTTTCCTGTATAACGCATAAGATTGTTTTACACTCTTTTTGTTTATTTCTTTAGTAGCTCATGACTAGAGCTGGGTGATTTTGGCCCCCAAAAAAATCTGCCATATTTAAAAATAAAAACTCGATTTACGATTTGAATCAATTTTTTTTTTTTCTTGATGGACACTGCACCGGTCCTAGGTTTTTAGGCGAGGCCGCGGCTCCGGCCTAGTCTGCCGTGATCCTGGGAAAAGGCCACGGACTAGGCCGAAGCCGTGGCCTCGCCTAACAAATCCTGCCCGCAGCTCGCCGCGATCCTGGGGAAAGGCAGCGAGTGGCTTCCGGCCTCGTGGCCTTTTCCCAGGATCACGGCAAGCTGCGGGCAGGCATTTTTTAGGCGAGGCCGCGGCTTTGGCCTAGTCCGCCGGGCGCCAGTCCTATGGGAAAAAAATCGATTTGGTCAAAATCTGAATAGATTTGCCCTCGCAACTAGATTCAAGATTCAAATCGATTTTTTCCCCAGCCTTACTCATGACAACCAATCGGCTCCTGATAGGTTGCTATTGATTACTGTCCTGGTCTACGCAATGACTCCTTGGGGTTGATTTACTGAAACTGGAGAGTGCAAAATCTGCTGCAGTTCTGCATGGTATACAATCAGCTTCTAACTTCACCTTGATCAATTTGACAAAAAAAATCCCCGTTGAAGTCAATGGAAACAAAAATAATTTGTTCCGCATTGACTTCAATGGCATGCAATACCGCAGGTGGCCAGAGGTGGGGGGCGCCGGAGAGCTTCGTGAACACTCAGAAAGGCCCGAGGACACCTTGGCTGAAATCAGAAAACCTTGGAAAGGCTCGGGAACTGAGTATTTCCAATCGGCTCTGCTCGGCTCCTGCGCCCCCCACCATAGGCCACATAACATACATTTTCTCTCCATGCCTAAGACTTGTCATCATTTCTCTTTTTTTTCCCTTTAGGCTACAGTGCTACTGCCAGCACAACACTTGTGGAGCGTCATGTGACAGCTGCTGTCCCGGCTTCCACCAGGTGGCGTGGAAACCAGCGACCATGGATAATTCCAATGAATGTGAACGTATGTCTTCCAATTATTCTTTGTTTTATGATTTTGAGTTTTTTTTTTTCTTTACCTAAAAAATATCATCCAGTCTGCTCTTTAACTATTTCACAATTGGATATTAAGATTCCATCTAGTGGCAGATATGGGCTTTTATGTTTCTAACTCTATTCTTACTGCGTGAGAGGGCAGCTTATGCATAGCTGTTTCTTTTCTGCTTTATTACAGTGTAGTACCAAACAGTGGCCTGGGGGCCAGATATGACCTTTACCTTGCTTTTATCCGGCCCTTGGGGCACTATTTTATCCACTAATACCAACAATGGGGCATAATCCCCCCCCCCCCACTGACACCAAAGATGGGGCACATTTCCTCCCAATAACACCAAAGATGGGGTACAATTCCTCCCACTGACACCAAAGATGGGGCACATTTCCTCCCAATAACACCAAAGATGGGGTACAATTCCTCCCGCTGACACCAAAGATGGGGCACAATTCCTCCCACTGACACCAAAGATGGGGCACAATTCCTCCCGCTGACACCAAAGATGGGGCACAATTCCTCCCACTGACACCAAAGATGGGGCACAATTCCTCCCACTGACACCAAAGATGGGGCACAATTCCTCCCACTGATGACACCAACAATGGGGCATTGTTTTTTCCCACTGATGTCTGAACTTCTTCTAATCCCAAAGGCCACAGTCTGGCCCCCCTAAAGTTTGAAGGACAGTAAACTGGCCCTTTGTTTAGAAAGTTTGTAGACCTCTGGGCTAGTATTAAACGTTCTATGGATGCTATTACTCACGAAACAGGTATGCAATATATTGTCAAAAGTATTGGGACGGTACTTCAAGTATTTGTTTTCTTCAGAGTCACCAAATACTCTGAAATGCAGCAGCTAGCTAATTGAATGAAACAACCTATTATTGCCAAAACCATCTTTCTAATGTAATGTTTATGTTCCCTATTACAGCGTGCAATTGTAACGGACACGCTTACGACTGTTACTACGATCCAGAAGTGGAAATGCGCAGAGCAAGCATGAACCGACAGGGGGAATACATGGGAGGAGGAGTCTGCTTGGAATGTCAGGTGAGTGTTTGTAGGAATACAAATATGGAAGCTGCCAAAGCTGTTTTCGCCCGTGTAACACATATCTGTGGCTGCAAAAGTGTGGGTTTTAACCCCTTTACGTCGCACATATGCATCACTGGGTAACCAATGTTTCTTTGCTGAAAGTGCACTCCCAGCACAGGGACCGAGCTGTAAGAAACAGCTCTTGGTCCCCACTTTTGGGAGTCGGTCTGGCCAGCTACTGATCGTTAGTGGGCTCCAAGTGCTGCCTTTGACAGCTTGCTGTCTGTGACAGAAGTCACAGTGGTCACTTGATCCTTCCTGCCTCCCAGACAGGGCATTTTTTCAGGGGTAACTGGGGGGAGCACAGTTCCGGCACCTCCAACATTGTAAGTATGTAATTGCACGGGGGTGCTGGGGTGTGCTAGAGGGTCTATTGATGATGGCTGATGGGGGATCTATTGTTGCTAGTGGGAATCTGTTTTTGCATGGGGGTCTGTTGTTGCTGGTGAAGTCTATTATTGCTGGTGGAGGGGAGGATCTATTGTTGCCGGCAGGGGTCTTATATTCGCAGGGGGTCAGTTGTTGTTGGACGGGTCTACTGTTGAGAGAGAGGTCTATTGTTTCTACCTACTGGAGGGTCTATTAATCCTGGCTGCTGGGAAATCTGTTGTTACTGCTGGGGGTCTATTTTTGCTAGGGTGGATTTTTGTTTTGGGGGGGGCATTGTTGTGTGGGGGATCTATTGTTGCGGGGGGAGGGGGGTCTATTGGTGTTGGCTGCAGGAGATCTATTTTGCTGCTTTTCATGTTATCATTAACAAATTTCATACAAATTCACCACAGAATGATACTTGGTTCTGTAATCTGTAAAAGGGGCGATACTGGGAGATGGGAAGGGGGTGGAACCAAGGGGACGCTGCTCGGAGGTGAGAAGGGGGTGGAACAAAGAGACGCTACTCGGAGGTGAGAAGGGGGTGGAACAAAGGGACGTTGCTCGGAGGTGAGAAGGGGGTGGAACAAAGGGACGCTGCTCGGAGGTGGAACAAAGGGACGCTGCTCGGAGGTGAGAAGGGGGTGGAACAAAGGGACGCTGCTCGGAGGTGAGAAGGGGGTGGAACAAAGGGACACTGCTCGGAGGTGGGAAGGAGGTGGAACAAAGGGACGCTGCTCGGAGGTGAGAAGGGGGTGGAACAAAGGGACGCTGCTCAGAGGTGAGAAGGAGGTGGAACAAAAGGAATGCTGCTCGGAGGTGAGAAGGGGGTGGAACAAAGGGAAGCTACTCGGAGGTGAGAAGGGGGTGGAACAAAGGGACGCTGCTCGGAGGTGAGAAGGGGGTGAAACAAAGGGATGCTGCTCGGAGGTGAGAAGGAGGTGGAACAAAGGGACGTTGCTCGTAGGTGAGAAGGGGGTGGAACAAAGGGACGCTGCTCGGAGGTGAGAAGGGGGTGGAACAAAGGGACGCTGCTCGGAGGTGAGAAGGAGGTGGAACAAAGGGATGTTGCTCGGAGGTGAGAAGGGGGTGGAACAAAGGGACGCTGCTCAGAGGTGAGAAGGAGTTGGAACAAAGGGATGCTGCTCGGAGGTGAGAAGGGGGTGAAACAAAGGGACGCTACTCGGAGGTGAGAAGGGGGTGGAACAAAGGGACGCTGCTCGGAGGTGAGAAGGGGGTGGAACAAAGGGACGCTGCTCGGAGGTGAGAAGGGGGTGAAACAAAGGGATGCTGCTCGGAGGTGAGAAGGAGGTGGAACAAAGGGACGTTGCTCGTAGGTGAGAAGGGGGTGGAACAAAGGGACGCTGCTCGGAGGTGAGAAGGGGGTGGAACAAAGGGACGCTGCTCGGAGGTGAGAAGGAGGTGGAACAAAGGGATTTTGCTCGGAGGTGAGAAGGGGGTGGAACAAAGGGACGCTGCTCAGAGGTGAGAAGGAGGTGGAACAAAGGGATGCTGCTCGGAGGTGAGAAGGGGGTGAAACAAAGGGACGCTACTCGGAGGTGAGAAGGGGGTGGAACAAAGGGACGCTGCTCGGAGGTGAGAAGGGGGTGGAACAAAGGGACGCTGCTCGGAGGTGAGAAGGGGGTGGAACAAAGGGATGCTGCTCGGAGGTGGGAAGGGGGTGGAACAAAGGGACGCTGCTCGGAGGTGAGAAGGGGGTGGAACAAAGGGACGCTGCTCGGAGGTGAGAAGGGGGTGGAACAAAGGGACGCTACTCGGAGGTGAGAAGGGGGTGGAACAAAGGGACGCTGCTTGAGGGTGAGAAGGGGGTGGAACAAAGGGACGCTGCTCAGAGGTGGGTAGGGGGCGAGACATTGGGTTACTCAGAAGGGGGGAGTTCCTGGACCTTTTCTCTGAGAAAAAAAGCCCTGTGTACAGACCCTCTTAAGGGTGGAGTGGGAAGGGGTTAAATCACCACTTCTGCTTATGTCATTAAAGTGAATATAAAACTGTAAACAAAACTGTCTTTCAGCACAACACAGATGGCGTCAACTGTGAGCGCTGTCGCCAAGGTTATTACAAATCACCTGATCATCCGACCGACTCGCCCTACACCTGTCAACGTGAGTGTGATCATATTTAACCACCCTTATAATTGTCAGAATAACTGCTTGTTCAAGGAATAAGGTTAAGATGACATCATATGTTTTTTGTAGGCTGTGCCTGTGAGTCCGAGCACATGAGTGGGACTTGTGAAGACCTGACGGGGCGATGTTACTGCAAACCCAACTACACGGGCGAGAACTGTGCCTCCTGTGCAGAGGGATATATGGACTTTCCTGAGTGTTACCGTAAGGCTGACTTTTTCACTGTCCATATACAAGTACCTTGGGCTAGGTCAGGGATGGGAAGAATTGTCTGCAACAGATTTGGACATCCCCAGCCATTCATATGGCACTGACAGTTTATTGTGGAACATCAAGGATGTTGTATCCTCTACTGGAAATGAGGGGTATGCACTCTTACCAGAAGTGGTGCACTCGAGTGTCTGTGACAACGAGTCAATCAAGCGAAGAAAGCCAGAATCGGCGGACTTCCAGGACCCAGGGAACTCCAAGAACGGCTTCAGGGAATCATACAGGTAACCATGAGGCTGGAACCCTGATATTAGACAGCCGGATGGAAAGGCCAAAAAACTCTCACTGAGAAAGATATAAAAAGAGAAAAAGCCTCCACATGGTATAGATCAAAAGGGTGTTTTTCTTTATCGTACATCACGGGACACAGAGCGGCATTCATTACTATATGGGTTATATGGAGTACCTTCAGGTGTAGACACTGGCAATCTCAAACAGGAAATGCCCCTCCCTATATAACCCCCTCCCATAGGAGGAGTACCTCAGTTTTTCCGCCAGTGTCTTAGGTGTTAGTCATGGTTTAGCTTGCCTCCACATCCTTGGGATTAGGTGAGCTAACCGGTTCTGTCCAAAAAAGCCTCAGCGCTAAAGTGGTCAGTAACCGGACCCCAAAAAAAACCCTTGGGGTATAGCCCATAATGCTTTTCTTTTTAGAGAGCTGGACCCTGGGCCCAGAACTTAGAAACCTTTGGGTGCCTAATGTTTCTGTTGCCAGAGTGCTATATGGGCCCAGGACAGTGGATCCTTCATAGGAACCCAGGGCCTGAAGGTCTAGACATCCCCACCGAGATGGGGGAAGATTGGGCCTCTTGCTTGGCAAAGTCCTGCGGCATGGAGCAGGTAAGTGAGGGGAAAACTTGCGGAACTTGGTTCTTAGCAGGTTTTTTCTGGGGGGTCACAGGGGACATGCCTAAAGTTATGCACTGCATCTGGCAAACTAGTCACATATCATAAAGATAGGATGGCTCTATATGTATTATTCCCCATAAGATGTGACCTCCCTTGTAGTGTTGGAAAAGCATTGAGTGGGGCCTGTGTGATATAAAAGTATATGTGTGTGTCAGAGAGCTGTGCTTACCTGCAAGCCTCCAGGCGATGCTCCATTCAGTCTTCCTCCTCACGGCCTGCAAAGCAGGCAAAACGCTGACCTCCTCATGGTTCCAGGCTGCAGGCTGCAGTTTGCTGGAGCAGAGAGGTCCCTTCCTCCCAACCCCACCCCCCCCCCTGTCGGGAGGGGCATTTCCTGTTTGAGATTGCTGGGGGGGAAGGGCGGGTCAGTGGCTTAAGGAAGGGGCGGCCCTTCCTTGTTTGTTCCATATAGCTCATTCAATACTTTGGAACTGAGGAGGAAAGACCAGAACGGCAAGCACGGGGCGCCGAGGACACACAGTGGCCAGAAAGAATATTGCAGTCTTCAGAAAGACTGTTTTCAAGCCTAGGAATAGGCTGTTTCTTTTCCATCTCATAGTTTTTCTTGCAATACTACTCAGGGGGACAGAATGTTTTTTCTTTCCTAGATTTGAAAAAAAAAAAAAAAAAAAAAAAAAGTGTCATCTAGGGGAGAGGAAGCATTTTTTATCCCCCAAACAGGTGTTTGGGCATTTAACTATTTATAAGTCCCAGGTACCAATAAGTAGCAGGTGTACCTCGGTATTGTACCATGGCATCAAAAAACAAGGGTACAAGAGGTGGGGATTCCCCCAGAGAGTCTGAGGTCTCGGACAAAGCTATGCCGCTGCTTTCCCCACAGGGAGCCTTGGGGCCATCGGGATCTGGGGCTGGAGCTGACGCGGGTCAGTCCAACCCTAAGATGGTCACGGAGGAGGTATTACTCACCTCTTTAAAAGAGATGCAGAAAAGCATGGGTAAAATGATAGCCGCAGCTATGCGGGGCAGTAAGCGGAATAGATCTCCGTCGCCCGAGCGCGGACCCTCAGAAGAGGAGGTCCTTTCCTCAGGGGAATTGGACGACCTCTTGGACAAGGACCAAGTAGGTTCAGGGATCGAAGATCCGGATACAGAGGAGTCTGGGGCAGTCTCCCTGAGGGAGAGCTGGTGGATTCAAGGATTGTCGGACTTGGTCCATAGGGCATTCAACTTGCCAGTACCAGATCTCCAGGTATCGACGGTTTCAGCTTTGGGCTCACTGAGGGCGCCTCAAAGCAATGCTGTGTTTCCGATCCATCCTCTATTAGAGGGAGTTTTGTTCCAAGATTGGAACAAGCCAGATAAGATCTTCTTACCACCTAAGAAGTTCTCTGTCCTATATCCTATGGAAGAAAAATTTTCCAAAAGATGGGCTACTCCTGCAGTGGACGCAGCCATCTCATGTGTTAACAAATCGTTAACATGCCCTGTAGAAAACATACAGGTGTTCAAGGATCCAGTTGATAAGCGCTTGGAAGCACTACTTAAGAACTCCTTCACTACTGCAGGGGCAGTAGTACAGCCAGCTGTGGCTGCGATTGGGGTCGCTCAAGCATTATCGGATCAATTTAAGCAGATGCTTAAACTTATTCCTGCCCAGCAGGCAGAAGAATTTTCGGATGTCCCTAAGGCCATATGTTTTACGGTAGACGCAATCAAGGATTCTATCCAGCAAGCGTCACGTTTATCGTTATCCCTTATCCATATGAGAAGACTCTTATGGTTAAAAAGCTGGGAGGCTGAGCCCCCATGCAAGAAGCTCCTGGTAGGGTTCCCCTTCCATGGAGGACGACTCTTCGGAGAAGACCTAGATAAATACATTCAGACCATTTCAAACGGCAAGAGTACTCTCTTGCCAACTAAGAAGAAGGTTCAGGGGCCTGCGTTTAAACGACAGTATTCCCCTGGGCAGGGGCCCTCTAATGCCAAGCAGTATCGACGGCCTCCTGCAAAAGCAAACTTCGGCTTCAACAGCAAATCACAAGGACAGGCTGTTAGAGGCAAAAGGCAGTGGTTTCGCAAACCAGCAAAACCAGCCCCCAAGCCAACCTTATGAAGGGGCGCCCCCACCCACGAAGGTGGGGGGAAGGCTGCGACTCTTTTCAGAGATTTGGGAAGCCAGCATTCCCGACGAGTGGGTACAGTCTTCCGTGGCCACAGGCTACAAATTAGACCTGGAACAGGGGCTGGGTTTCTACTCCAACCTATTCATCATCCCAAAATCCAATGGAGATGTCAGGCCAATTTTGGACCTAAAGATGGTAAATGCATATCTAAAGATCCGCTCATTTCGGATGGAATCCGTGCGGTCAGCAGCTGCCACACTCCAGAAGGACGACTTCATGGCGTCCATAGACATAAAGGATGCCTACCTTCATGTTCCAATTTATCAGCCACATCAAAGATATCTACGCTTCATGGTGGCTTCGCGTCACTTCCAATTCGTGGCGCTTCCCTTCGGGTTGGCTACGGCCCCCCGGGTGTTCACGAAGGTCCTAGCTCCGATCCTAGCCAAGCTAAGGATCCAAGGGGTCACGATCCTAGCATACCTGGACGACCTCCTAGTCATAGACCACTCGTCTCCCGGCTTGGAGCGAGCAGTGGCCCTCACGGTCCAATACCTCGAGAGGTTCGGCTGGGTCCTAAATCGAGAAAAGTCAGCTTTCCAGCCCACAAGGCAGTTGGAATATCTCGGCATGAGATTAGACACAGAACAACAAGGAGTGTTCCTACCTCTGAGGAAGGTAAAAGCCATCAAGGAATTAATCCTACTGGTTCTAAGCAAGAAAGAACCGACTATTCGCCTATGTATGAGGTTACTAGGCAAGATGGTGGCCACGTTCGAGGCGGTACCATACGCCCAGAGCCACACTCGCATCCTACAGGCAGCCATCCTGTCAGCATGGAGCAGAAGGCCACAGGCCTTGGATATCCCGTTGCCGCTCTTATCAAGAGTCCGACAAAGTCTGTGTTGGTGGTTAGACCCTCAGAATCTACTGAAGGGGAAGTCTTTCAGCCCAGTGGCTTGGAAGATAGTGACCACAGACGCCAGCCTGACGGGCTGGGGAGCAATTTTGGATGGTTGCACTCGCCAAGGTACTTGGGCAAAGCCAGAGAAGCAGTTGCCCATCAACATCTTGGAGCTCAGAGCTGCTCGACTAGCCCTCAGGGCTTGGACGTCAAAATTGCAGGGGTTCCCGGTGAGAATTCAATCAGACAATGCCACGGCCGTGGCATACATAAATCACCAAGGGGGAACCAGGAGTCAAGCCGCTCAGAGAGAGGTGAGCTTGATTCTCCTATGGGCAGAGGCGCATGTGCCCTGCATATTGGCAATATTCATTCCAGGAGTGGACAACTTTCAGGCGGACTTCTTAAGCCGCCAGACTCTATGGCCGGGGGAATGGTCTCTGCATCCACAAGTCTTTCAAGCACTCTGCCAAAGATGGGGAGTGCCGGACGTGGATATCATGGCATCGAGACTCAACAAGAAACTAGACAGGTTCATATCCCGCTCAAGGGATCCGATGGCCTGCGGAACCGATGCGTTGGTTTGCCCTTGGCATCAGTTCAAACTTCTTTATGCGTTTCCCCCGCTCCAGTTACTACCCCGCCTGCTGTGCAGGATCCGGGTGGAACACATACCAGTCATCCTGGTAGCTCCAGCATGGCCCAGAAGGGCATGGTACTCACTCATCCTAAAGATGGTAGTGGGAGACCCTTGGACTCTTCCTCTACGGCCAGACCTGCTATCGCAAGGTCCGATCCTCCACCCTGCCTTACGGCATCTAAATTTGACGGCCTGGAAGCTGAATCCCTGATTCTCAGGGGTAGAGGTCTGTCTCAGAAAGTAGTCTCTACCCTAATCAGAGCCAGGAAACCGGTCTCTAGGGTGATTTATTACAGGGTCTGGAAGGCCTATGTAGGCTGGTGTGAGTCCAAGCGATGGCTTTCTCGCAAATTTACCATCGATAGAGTATTAAGTTTTCTCCAGCTAGGAGTGGATAAAGGATTGGCATTAAGCACAATCAAAGGACAGATTTCTGCTCTGTCAGTGTGGTTTCAGCGGCCGCTGGCCACCCACTCGCTGGTTAAGACCTTCCTTCAAGGGGTCTTGCGTATTAGACCTCCAGTTAAATCCCCGCTTTGTCCGTGGGATTTAAATCTTGTTCTGTCAAGTTTACAGAAACAACCGTTTGAGCCGTTGGCTGAAATTCCTTTGGTTCTACTGACAAGGAAGTTAGTATTTTTGGTTGCCATAGTTTCCGCAAGAAGAGTTTCGGAGCTAGCGGCCTTATCCTGTAAGGAACCATATCTTGTTTTTCATAAGGACAGGGTCGTTCTCCGCCCTCATCCTTCCTTCCTACCGAAGGTCATATCCAGTTTTCATTTGAACCAGGATTTGGTATTACCATCCTTCTTCCCTAAACCTACTTCCAGAAAGGAAGGGTTGCTGCATACCTTGGATATTGTCAGGGCCATGAAGGCCTATCTTAAAGCTACAAAGAAGATCCGGAAAACAGATGTGCTGTTCATTCTACGGATGGGCCCAAGAAAGGGCAGGCAGCTGCAAAGTCCACCATTTCTAGGTGGATTAAGCAATTAATCACTCAGGCCTACGGCTTGAAAGGGTTGCCTCCTCCAGTATCATTAAAGGCTCATTCTACTAGAGCCATGGGCGCCTCCTGGGCAGCACACCACCAGATCTCTATGGCTCAAGTTTGCAAGGCGGCAACCTGGTCTTCTGTCCACACGTTTACAAAATTCTACAAGTTGGACGTAAGAAGGATACTGATACTGCCTTCGGGCAGGCAGTGCTGCAGGCTGCAGTTTGAGACCCTCGGATTCCGGGGGCTCCTCTTTTTTGAGTTAAATTTAAAATTTAAAATTATTTTTCTCAACTAAGTTGGATTTATTATGATTTGAGTATATCTCTAAATTAAATCCTTTTGTCTTGGAGATGTTCTCCCTCCCCTCATTGTAAGCATTGCTTTGGGACATCCCATATAGTAATGAATGCCGCTCTGTGTCCCGTGATGTACGATAAAGAAAAAGAGATTTTTAATACAGCTTACCTGTAAAATCTTTTTCTTGGAGTACATCACGGGACACAGAGCTCCCACCCCTCTTTTTTGAGGACCATTTTGGGAGGCATACTGCTTGCTACAAAACTGAGGTACTCCTCCTATGGGAGGGGGTTATATAGGGAGGGGCATTTCCTGTTTGAGATTGCCAGTGTCTACACCTGAAGGTACTCCATATAACCCATATAGTAATGAATGCCGCTCTGTGTCCCGTGATGTACTCCAAGAAAAAGATTTTACAGGTAAGCTGTATTAAAAATCTCTTTTTTATTGAATAAAAACCAACATACATCCCTAAGTATAAAATTGTGATCACAAAAATAAAAAGCAATGTGAGGAGCAAAAAGCCATTCCCGACGCATTTCATCTTAATAGACTTCAACTGGGGCATGCCCCAGTTGAAGTCTATGCGGGCTTGTCTCAATGAGAGTTTTTTGGCCTTTCCATCCAGTTGCCTAATATCGGGTTTACCAACCTCATGGTTACCTGTATGATTCCCTGAAGCCATTCTTGGAGTCCCCTGGGTTCTTTGGATCGTTCTGGAAGTCCGCCGATTCTGGCTTTCTTCTCTTGTTTGACTCATCGCCGACACTCGACACTACTTCCGCTTAAAGTGTATACCCCTCATTTCCAGTAGAAGATACACCATCCCTGATGTTTCATGTGTCTGCTTAGTTACTGTGTTCCATTCCTGAGCAACAACCATTTTAAGTTGGACTTTATGGTCCGGATTCATAAAGACTCACACCGACGTATCAGTAGATATCTTTGCGCTCATTCTTAAAATGAGATACGCCTGAATGTTGCCAAGATACAACCGACGTAAGTCTCCTACGCCGTCGTATCTTGGGTGCATATTTACGCTGGCTGCTTGGTGCGCTTACGTTGATTTACGCGTCGAATATGTAAATGAGCAAGATACGCCGAATCACGAACGTACGTACGCCCGTCGCATTAAGCTACGCCGTTTACGTAAGACATACGCCGGCGTAAAAAAAAAAACACCTCTATAGGTGGCGCAGCCCATGCAAGGTATGGACGACGGAACAGCCATCGCATTTTACATACGTGAATGGGGCTGGGCGTAGGTTACGTTCAAGTCGAAAGCATTGAGCCAACGTATCTTAGGGAGTATTTGCAACGTGATTCTGAGCATGAGCGTGCATGCGCCGTACCAACGGCCCTTCATTTACATGGGGTCACGGTTAATTTAAATGTAGCACGCCCACTACCTGCCTACTTTGAATTAGGCGGGCTTACGCCGGCCCATTTTCGCTACGCCGACGTAACTTTGGGAGCAAGTGCTTTGTGAATACAGCTCTTCCTCTCAGAGTTACGTCGGCGTAGCGCATATGAGATGCGATACGCCCGAACAAAGAAGCGTCGCTCTACCTGAATCCGGCTAATAGTGTTTATTTACTACACGAACATTCCACTTATGTGACATTTTTTATTTATGTTTCTACTCATTTATACATGCTTTGTTACATTTGAGATTGATTACTATTAGTTTTTATCATGTGCACAAAAACATTTGGTACGTAGATTGTTTATCAGTTATTACATGGGCAATGCTAATGCTGGTGACAGCAACAGAATCCTGAAGGAGAGGCTTCCACTTGCCTTAATGGAATCTCTATTCTGTTGGCCTGGTACACTGGTGGTTATCACTTTGTAGCAACAGATCACTGTCCAGCTAGCAAGAGAGCAAGACCATTGCAAAAGGTAAGCTCTCTGTGAGGGATCCTGTTACTGGTCAGTTATTCTCGCAGCAGAATCGCTCCTGGGAGGCGGGATTTAACAGAAACTTTGTCATTTGTTTGTCCTACTGCCTCTATGGACATAAACCTGCATGGTACAGAAGTTGGTTGTGCATCTCTATTTAACAACTTTGCAAGTGAGATCAGGTTCTGCGTTCAGATTGTACCGGTCCATACCCAAATTGGGAGGCTTCCGGGAAGAACGGTGTACCCCTGCGTTTTTCCTACTCGTCTGTAATAATTTCCTAATTCTAAGAACTGTCCCTGGCGAACGGGTATCCTGTTCCAACACTGGATCTTAAATTGACTCTGTTTAACCAAAGATGTCACATGGGATGCCAGAATCCAATTAGATAGCTGCTTCTTAGTGACTGAGGAAACCATAAAGGAAGCAGGTTCCCTTTCGATTTTCTCCCCAACTGCAATGCCGCTGCAGACGAGCGCCACCTACAGTGAAGAAAATAGACTACACCTGCCTACATGCACATCAGACCCCCATGTGATGTGAATCTTGACTCATAACTGTCTTTTTTTTTTTGTGTTCTAGCTGTTCCTGAGAAGCCAGATGACGGCACGGTTGCACAGAATCAACCAGCTGGGGAGTTTATAAGTATGGATAAGATTTCATATTGTATACGTGAACATGAATATTGCATAAGTTATTCCATGCTCTTTTTTTTTTTTTTTTTTAATCTGTATTTTATTTGAAAGACAAATACAAGACAAAGAAAACGACAATACAACTGTACTGTTTGCAACTTCACAGTAGTGCATGGTGGGCATCTTAGCGCCCCCATAGACCTAAAACAACAAACGAATGACAGTACAATTCCCACCGAGATGAAGTTCACCGACAATGACGCCAGTGGAGGGGGGCCAAATAAGCCTCCATCAAACCTCCGCTGGCGCCCCGCCCAGCACACGCAACACTTCATGATACATGCTCTTTGCCAGGAGGGAAAAAGGATGCCCACATATCTACGTGGGCTCTCTTCACGTTTGCTAAATAGTATAACCATAGGTCCAATGAGAGCAAACAAAAAAGGGAAAAAACAGCTTCTTAAACCATGCCGCCACAAGGCTACACTTAGATGAAAAGAAACTCAATGAGAGAAAAAGTTAGGTGAAATAATAGTGAGAGAGCAGTGGTAAAAGAAAGAGGAGGAAAAGAAGGGAGGGATCAGAGCATACCTGCGAGTTAGGTAGAATCCACTAAATCTGCATCGAGCGAGCCGGGTCCAGGGCCGAGCCAGCCTCGTCTCAGGGCATCAAAGTGTCCCCTCCACCCAGGATCTAAGGGCTGGTTCGGCTAGTTCTAATATTGCCAGGTTTAGACTTAAGGATACCTCCACAGAGTCGGTCACATGCGCCACCCAAGGTGCCCACACCACATTAAAGCAATCCAAGGTACCCTTACATGTCGCTATCCAGTGTTTAGCCTCTCTAATATCATTTACCTTTGCCACCCAGTCCTCCCTTGTCGGAACCTGCGAGCGTTTCCAGTAGATGGGGGACTAAACGTTTAGCTGCGTTAAGAAGATGCGGTAACACGCTTTTCTTGTATCTACTAATTGGGATTTGAGGGACGTGAAGGAGGAAGTGCGCTGGGGTAAGAGGGATGTCCAAGTCTAAAATCTCTTTTATTTGGAGTTTAATGTCTTCCCAAAAGGGCTTGATTCGAGGGCAGTCCCACCATATGTGTAAAAGCGTGCCTCTATGACCGCATGCTCACCAGCACTGGTCCGACACCGAAGGATAAATACGTGCTAAGTCAGCCGGTACCCTATACCAGCACGATAACATTTTATAATTAGTTTCTTGAGTTTTAGACACCTCAGAACTGGAGTGAGTGAGCCGGTACAGGTGTGTCAGCTGAGTTTCGGGGAATTGAAGATTTAAGTCTCTCTCCCAGACTCGTATGTGTGCGGGCTTGGGGTTTAAGGTGGCGAAGCCTAACAGGCAGTACATTTCGGAGACCAGGTGAGGGAGTGGATCATCTTCCACAAAAAGGCGTTCAAATGGCGTAAGGGAGGTAATATCTCTGATAGAGTGGCCATGAATCTCAAAAAAATTGTGAAGTTGCCTATACCTCCACAAAAGTATCTGCAAGACAGTATGTCTGGCCTGTAAAGCCTCGAAACTGAGAAGTTTGGCGTTACTCATGAGCCTCCCGCAACTGGTGTTACCATCCTCCACCCAAGGGACAAAAAATGACATTTTCTCACCCGGGGGAAACCAGAGAAATACACCCAGAGGAGCCCCATGCTCTTTCTTATAGCATGTCGGTTATAAAATTAAATTTTAATAACATTAAGTAGATTATCCAAAATAATGTTCAGCCCCCAAGGTCATTCATTCCTTGAAGGTTTTTTAATTTATGTTTTAGTAAATACTGTTGCATTTCTTCCATTCGATTGCCCTGGTGCTGGCACATATTTATACGGGTTGTAAAGGTAAAACATTTTTTCCCTAAATAACTTCCTTTACCTTACTGCAGTCCTCCTTCACTTACCTCATCCTTCCATTTTGCTTTTAAATGTCCTTATTTCTTCTGAGAAATCCTCACTTACTGTTCTTTTGTCTGTAACTCCACACAGTAATGCAAGGCTTTCTTCCTGCTGTGGAGAAAGCCTCTTGAGGGGGGAGGGGGCGAGCAGGAGAGTCAGAACGCTCTCTACTTTGCAGATAGAGAAAGGAGCTGTGTGTTAGTGGGTGTCCTGACTCTCCTGCTTGCCCCCTCCCCCCTCAAGAGGCTTTCTCCACACCAGGGAGAAAGCCTTGCATTACGGTGTGTAGTTACAGACAGAAGAACAGGAAATTAGCATTTCTCAGAAGAAATAAGGACATTTAAAAGCAAAATGGAAGGATGAGGTAAGTGAAGGAGGACTGCACTAAGGTAAAGGAAGTTTTTTAGGGAAAACATTTTTTACCTTTACAACTTCTTAAGTCTGGTACACAACCGGCCGGTTGAACGAAAAAAAGCTGTCAGCTCCGGTCGGGGACCGTTGTACTAACTATGTGAAGTAAGTACAGCGATCTCTCCCCCTGTGAGCTGTTGTGTTCTGACAGGGGAACTGCCATTGGCTGAGAGCGCTAATTAGGAGTTGGTCGGTTGCTGGTTTTCCAGTAGAAGCTGGCCAAGACCAACATACACACCGTCAGCCATTTTTTTTGTTTAACCAGCAAATGTCTCCCGACCTTCGACCCGTGTGTACCCAGCTTTATTGTGTTTCATGTAAGCCAGATTGTTCTGTGTTTTATTGGATTTGATGTGATTTGATAATTAGACTCTTCTGTTATACTTTGAAAATCATGTGACAGGTAATTAAGCATAAGTAACCGACAATTCCTCCTCTTCTTCCCAGCCTGTGATTGTAATGTTGCTGGAACAGAAGGAAATGCATGCCTTAAAGATCCCCTCATTGGAGCCTGTGTGTGCAAACGCAACTTCCGGGGAGAAAGTTGTAACTCGTGTGCTCCTGGCAACTATGGTCAGGACTGCCAAGGTAAATCTCATACTGAGGGCCATGTCAAGGAAAATATTGGGCTAAGATAATCCTCTGTTGTTTCACAATTTCCATCTAAAGCAATATGCTTCCTTTTTTATTTTACTTTTGGCCTCTGAATGGCTGCTGTTCTCCTTGTAGGGGAAGTTCAAAGCCTAATGCAAGGAAAATTGTGTTTGACAAAGAGTCTCTTTTAAAGTTTTATTTGCTCTCTATGTACCCATTAAGAAGGCCACTTTTAGGAAGTAATGGAAAAGGTACCCAGTTGGGGTCAGACGGCAACAAAGCTTCTCAATGGGACATGAACAGCAGTAAAAACTTTCCAATATCCCCAACTCTGTCCAAAACTAAAAAAGAAACAGCAGAGATCTCTTATGTATTGCATCCAATGATCCTTCCATTACTTTCTGATTGGTTGCCATACACAACAAAGCCCCTCTTGTTTCTTCCACTTTGTGTCCATGGGTATTCCCAATTTTTTCCTTCGGCTGAGAATGACTTTCCATTTTTTTTCTCTTGCAGAGTGCCAGTGCTCCGGGCCTGGCGTGTATGACGGTAGTTGTGACAAGGACAGCGGGCGTTGTGTGTGCCGGGATGGGTTTGAAGGCGAATTCTGTGGGAAATGTGCTCCAGGCTACTTCAATTATCCTCTTTGTCAGTGTGAGTTGTGTCTTCAATGTCTGGGATGAGTGACTCATAAGACATTGGCCTTGATGCATCAAAAATAATCTTTCTTTGCCCTATGTACTGACTTTTAATGATGATGTTCCCATGTATCTTCTTTGCAGTGTGTGGGTGCAGCTCCGTTGGCACGTTACCGCAAGGCTGTGATTCAAATGGCCGTTGCTTCTGCAAACCAGAGTATGAAGGGCCCAGGTGTGAGCAGTGCATTGCGGGATATCACTCATATCCTTATTGTCAAGGTATACAATCAGATCACATCCATGGAGATATGAATACGTTTACGTGGGGTTTTCCGTGTTGGCTTGTATTAGATATGAACTTTTGGGTCCTTTCACACGTGCGGACCATTCGTCCGTTTTTTCATACGTCCGTTTACGGACTGCAATGCTTTCCAATGGGATAGCGTACGTTAGCAGATGAGCATCCGCTAACGTCCGTTAACATCCGTCTCCGTTAAGCTCCATTTTTTTGAACGGAAGAAAACCCTATTTTTCTTCCGTCAAAAAAACGGAACGGACGAAAAACGGATGTTAGCGGACGATCCGTTTAACATCTGATCCGCTAACATCCGTTTTTCATCAAAATATGTAATAAAAATAAAGTTCTTACAAAAAAAAAAAACGGATGAAAAAACGGGTGAAAAACGGATGACAACTGATGAAAAACGGATGAAAAACGGATCAACTGATGATAAAAAACTGATCTAAAAAATGGTCCGCACGTGTGAAAGGACCCTTTGCCTTGACCACTGCTTGTCCAGAGACATCCACCACAACACTTCTTTTTTTTTTTTTTTATAATTGATCATTTTTATTAAGTTTTGAAAGTTTCAATACAAAAATATAAAACACAAATACAAGAGGGGGTAGTGAAATAATACAAATACAGAGGGGGAGAGGAATGGACAATTATAAAGGATCAACAGACTTCTGTAGGTGGCGTAAATGCATCCTGCAATTATCAAACGTATGGCTTAGCCGGTTGACAAAAAGAGGTTGAGTCACGGCTCTAGAAGCGTGTGAGCCCAACACAATAGTAGTACCTATATAAGCCTATAGGCAGGTCCCGGTCAACAGTTAGGCCTCGTACACACAAAACTTGCTGTTTTTTTTTTTTGCCGAGGAAACCGGTCGTGTGTACACTTCTCGACGAGGAAACTGTCGAGGATCTCGTCGAGCCAAAAAGAGCGCATGTCTTCTTTTTCCTCGACGGGAATGGGGAAATTTGGCTCGCCGAGATCCTCGACAGCCTAACAAGGAACTCGACGAGCAAAACGATGTGTTTCGCCCGTCGAGTTTCTCGGTCGTGTGTACAAGGCTTAAAACGTACTATGAGGAAGAAAATTATCCTGTAAATGCATAGTCTGTATTTCCAAATCAAAAAGGGATAGTGGAAAAGAAAGAAAGAGGAGGAAAAGTGTATAAGAGAGTAATTCCAACCAGCTGGACTCGTCACTCGAGGATCCTACGCAGATTTGGTCCCTACGGCTCTTATTGATGTTGCAGAAAAGGTGAAATCCAAGGCACAAAGGGGGGTGATTTACTAAAACAGAAGAGTGCAAAATCTGGTGCAGCTGTGCACGGTAGCCAATCAGCTTCTAACTTCAGCTTGTTCAAATAAGCTTTGGCAATAAAACCTGGAAGCTGATTGGTTTCTATGCAGAGCTGCACCAGATTTTGCACGCTCCAGTTTTAGTAAATCAATCCCAAACTGTGGATACAACCATTTTTTTCTAAGCAATATAGTAGCCAATTAGTCACCATAACCAATTGATTCAACTCTAAACTTTTACCATCCATTTCTTTTGTCCCCACTTTGGTATGGAGGGATATTCAATATTGGGTGTGCAGAGGAGGGACTAAGATAAAAAAAAAAGAAACTCATTAATTTTCTGGCAGTGAGGATAGGAATAGCTAGATCATGGAAGTCTTTGCCCAACTGGTTCGCAACGATTAATAATATATGAACGTTGATACTGGTAAATTAAAAATGATCAGTCAATTTGAATGACAACATTTATTTAAAAAAGCATGGAACACTCGGCTACAGTACTGTATTTGCCGGTGTATAAGGCAACTGGGAGTATAAGACGACCCCCTAATTTTCCAGCTAAAATTTTGTTTTTGGAACAATATTGGGAAGCGGTACTAGAATTGACTAATAAGGTTGCGGCGGTTCAATAGCCCTTGACAATGGAAGTATGTCTCCTGGGCATTATTGAGAACGTTGTTCCGACCTCCGCTAAACGCACATTGCTCAGCCTTCTACTTTTCTATGCACGCAAGAACATTGCCATGCATTGGAAAAAACCCACGCCTTCCGCTGTATAGGGACACGTATATCAATCGGGGATGCCCGCAGAAGTACGATAAAGTTTGGCGCGCCTGGCTAGCGGAGTCTGAGACTGCTGGCTGATTATTCAATATGAATGTTATGTTTGACTCCTCGTGCTGTTCCGTGATAGGCGGAACACTTAGTTTCCCAGCAGCGCCTCTGTTCGGTGTTCCGCCTATCACGGGTGTCTTCTCATCCTCGGCTTCGAACGAGAGGGCCTCCGTGATAGGCGGAACACTCAGTTTCCCAGCAGAGCCTCTGTTCTGTGTCCCGCCTATCACGGGTGTCTTCTCATCCTCGGCTTTGAACGAGAGGGCCTCCGTGATAGGCGGAACACTCAGTTTCCCAGCAGCGCCTCTGTTCGGTGTTCCGCTTATCACGGTGGTCCTCTCGTCCAAAGCCGAGGATGAGAAGACATCCGTGATAGGCGGAACACCGAACAGAGGCTCTGCTGGGAAACTGAGTGTTCCGCCTATCACGGAACAGCACAAGGAGGAGGCGTGGCTTTTGAATAATGGATGCCCAAGGTCTGACTGAGACAGGTACCGGCGTATAAGATGACCCCCGAGTTTTGAGGCAAGTTTTTAAGCACAAAAGGTCGTCTTATATGCCGGAAAATACGGTACTCTGGTGAACAATAAATACCTCTAGTAGTAGGACTTGTGGGATGAAGTGAAAAGACAGGTGGACCTTTTCACACAATGGCCTGGATTCAAGAAGCAATTGCGCCTGTGTAACCATAGGTTACACAGCGCAATTGCTTACTTGCCCCGGCGTAACGAATGCTCCTGATTCAGGAACCTTGTTACGCCGACTGCAGCCTAAGATATGCGCGGCATAAGGCTCTTATGCCCGCATATCTTAGGCTGCATTCTTGCGATGCCCGCTCGGTGGCGTTCCTGTTGTGCTCAGCGTATAGTATTCAAATTGCATACTAACACCGATTCACAACGTTGCGCGAGCCCTATTAGCAGGGGCAGCCAATGTTACGTATATTTGAAATTTACGTACTTTGCGTAAGTGATTAGTGAATGGCGCTGGACGCCATTCACGTTCACTTTGAAGCAAATGACGTCCTTGCGACGTCATTTGCCGCAATGCACGTCGGGAAAGTTTCCCGACGGAGCATTCGCTCTACGATCGGCGCGGGAACGCGCCTAATTTAAATGATTCCCGCCCCCTACGGGATCATTTAAATTGCGCGCGCTTACGCCGGGCATTTTTCCCGGCGCGCCCGCGCAATTTACGTAGCTTCTGCTCCGTGAATCAAGGGCAGCGCAAAAAAATTGCGGGGGCGCAGGGCAAAAACGTTGCCCTGCGCCTCGGTAAAAAAAGTGCAATTGTTACTGAATCCGGGCCAATATTTTTCCTTCTTTTTCCCTTTCCTTTTTTTTTCTCTTTCCTTTGGAACATGGGACTGGAAATTGGGGGAAAAAAAGGGATTACAACATTCCCGCCAAAATCTTTTTTGCAGGGTAGGGTGGAGGATGAAAAAAAATGTATTTATTTTTTAATGTGTATCATTTTAACTATTTTTAGCATGTTGCTTATAGTCTCAGGCATTCTGACATATGTTAGGAAGTCTTGATATCCTGTAAGCGTGACTTGTCTGCCTGAAGTGACCTCTTTTGGTCATTGCTGGAGCTGACACCTGTGTGCCAAATGCAGACCCGCTTGCTGCTTCTGCGTTCTGGATTTCCATTTACACTTAATCTTTGTTTCTCTACAGCTTGTTCCTGTGATCCTCAGGGCTCTGAGCATAATAACTGCTCCCCGACCGGTCACTGCAAGTGTCGCCCCAATTATACTGGACTGACATGTAACCAGTGTGCGTCGGGATTTTATGGATTCCCCAGCTGTATATGTAAGTCGGAGTTGCAACTACTTCTTCAAGCCACTGGAGGGAGCACAAAACCTTTTCAGACAGAATATAAAGAAGACTTACAAAAAAATATATACAGTAAAACCTTGGTTTGAGAGTAACTTGGTTTGAGAGCGTTTTGCAAGACAAGCAAAATGTTTTAATACATCATATGTGGGCAATTTTATATATAGCAAATATTAGGACTAGGGTTGTCCAGATACCGATACCAGTATCGGTATCGGGACCGATACCGAGTATTTGCGGGAGTACTCGTACTCGCGCAAATACCCCCGATACCTAAATAGAATACTTTCCCCCCCCTTTCCCCCCCCCGCCGCTGCCGCCGCATCGCGCCTCCGCATCGAGGGACATGGCTAGAGGGACATTGCTGCATATGTGAGGGACATTGCTGCATATGTGAGGGACATGGCTGCATATGTGAGGGACATGGCTAGAGGGACATGGCTGCATATGTGAGGGACATGGCTAGAGGGACATTGCTGCATATGTGAGGGACATGGCTAGAGGGACATTGCTGCATATGTGAGGGACATGGCTAGAGGGACATTGCTGCATATGTGAGGGACATGGCTAGAGGGACATTGCTGCATATGTGAGGGACATGGCTAGAGGGACATTGCTGCATATGTGAGGGACATAGCTAGAGGGACATGGCTGCATATGTGAGGGACATGGCTAGAGGGACATGGCTGCATATGTGAGGGACATGGCTAGAGGGACATGGCTGCATATGTGGGGGACATAGCTAGAGGGACATGGCTGCATATGTGAGGGACATGGCTAGAGGGACATTGCTGCATATGTGAGGGACATAGCTAGAGGGACATGGCTGCATATGTGAGGGACATGGCTAGAGGGACATGGCTGCATATGTGAGGGACATGGCTAGAGGGACATGGCTGCATATGTGGGGGACATGGCTGCATTTGGGGACAAAAAAAAAAAGTATCGGTATTCGGTATCGGCGACTACTTGAAAAAAAGTATCGGTACTTGTACTCGGTCCTAAAAAAGTGGTATCGGGACAACCCTAATTAGGACCCCTGAACAGCCTTTCTGCGTGGTCACACTGAGTGCTAGTCCTACTATTTGTCTTTGATGCCAAGTGACAGAGCCAACCCTTGTCATGCCAATCTGTATCAAAGTGAGCATGCAAAAAAAATGCGTATTTTCTCACAGCCACCAATCAGGCGTGACCTGGAAATGACAGTTTGGAGTCTGAAAGTCTGAATTGGATTAGTGGTAAATCATTGCATTTGTTAGTTCTGAAACTAGTCTGTGAAACCGCGTTATTGATTGCAGTCTTTTGTGCTGTTCAGGAACTATGCTTTGACTTCTTTAACATCTGTCTTTTGTCTGTACAGCTTGTCAATGTTCGAGAGAAGGTTCTCTTTATGCCACATGTGACCCACAGAGCGGGCAGTGTAGGTGCCGTCTGGGCGTTACAGGACTCAAATGTGATGCCTGCACCACTGGAACCTATGGATTCCCCAACTGTGAAGGTAAATCCAGAGAATGTAT
The DNA here is from genome assembly GCF_905171775.1 of Rana temporaria. Taxonomy (NCBI): domain Eukaryota; kingdom Metazoa; phylum Chordata; class Amphibia; order Anura; family Ranidae; genus Rana; species Rana temporaria. The sequence goes on from NC_053500.1 coordinate 19,240,065, forward strand.
GGAGGTCCTCTAATGCAGTGGTTCTCAACCCTCAAGTCCTCAAGTAGCCAACAGGCCATGTTTGCAGGTTTTCTTTTATCTTCCACGGGTGCTTTAAATCAGAGTCAGTGGCCCGGATTCATAAAGAAGATACGACGGCGTATCTCCTGATACGCCGTCGTATCTCTGAGTCCGGCCGTCGTATCTATGCGCCTGATTCATAGAATCAGGTTACGCATAGATATGCCTAAGATCCGACAGGTGTAAGTGACTTACACCGTCGGATCTTAGGCTGCAATTCCTGGCCGGCCGCTAGGTGGCGATTCCGTGTCTTTTACGCGTAGAATATGCAAATGAGCATTTACGCCGATTCAGAAACGAACGACCGCCCGGCGCTTTTTTTTTACGTTGTTTGCGTTCGTCTTTTTCCGGCGGAAAGTTACCCCTGCTATAGGAGGGGTAAGTGCAGCGTATCCTATGTTAAGTATGGCCGTCGTTCCCGTGCCGAGTTTTGAATTTTTTACGTCGTTTGCGTAAGTCGTTCGCGAATACGGCAGGACGTAATTTACGTTAACGTCGAAACCAATGACGTCCTTGCGACGTCATTTGGAGCAATGCACGCTGGGAAAATTTGCGGACGGCGAATGCGCTGTTCGATCGGCGCGGGGGCGCGCCTGATTTAAATTCTACACGCCCCCTAGTCGCGGAATTTGAATTCCGCCGGGGGATTAAACTTTAGGGATAAAACTTTTTTGTGAAAGGGAGTTTAACAAGACACATGGCCACTCATTAAAATGAGAAGAAAAGAGGTTTAACCTTAACCACTTCCATACAGGGCACTTACGCAGCTTCCCGCCCAAGCCAATTTTCAGCTTTCAGCACTGTCGCACTTTGAATGGCAATTGCGCGGTCATGCTACACTGTACCCAAACAAAATTGGCGTCCTTTTTTCCCCACAAATAGAGCTTTCTTTTGGTGGTATTTGATCACCTCTGCGATTTTTTTTTGTTGTGCAACAACTAAAAAAAGACTGAAAATTTGGAAAAAAAATTAAGTTTTTATTTTTTTCTGTTCATTTTTTTGTAAATAAACTTTCTCTTTCAATTACGGGCACTGATATGGCGGCACTAATGGGCACCGATAAGATGGCACTGATGGACATCGATGAGGTAGTACTGACGGGCACAGATGAGGTGGCACTGGTATGCGACACTGATGGGCACTCATAGGCGGCACTGATGGGCACACATAGGTGGCACTGATGGGCACACATAGGCGGCACTGATGGGCACACATAGGCGGCACTGATGGGCACACATAGGCGGCACTGATGGGCACTCATGGGTGGCACTGGGCACTCATAGGCGGCACAGATGGGCACTAATGGGCGGCACTTATGGGTGGCACTGATGGATACTTATGGGTGGCACATATGGGCACTGATAGGTGGGCACTGGGCATGGATGGGCACTGTGGGGTGGCACTGATGGACACTGTGGGGTGGCACTGATGGACACTGGGGTGGCACTGATGGACACTGTGGGGCAGCACTGATTTTGCCAGGTTGCCAGTCAGTGCCCATTTGTGGGCACTGATTGGCATCTTTTTTTTAATGCTTTTTTTTTTTTTTTTTGCTGGCTTTTTTTTTTTTTTTGCCCACCCTGGTGGTCCAGGGTGGGCATCCCTGGTGGTCCTGTGTGGCGATCCGAGGGGGGGCTGCGCTGATAAACAATCAGCGCGAACCCCCCCTGTCAGGAGAGTCGCCGATCGGCTCTCCTCTACTCGCGTCTGTCAGACGCGAGTGAGGAAGAGCCATCAACGGCTCTTCCTGTTTACATCGTGATCAGCCGTGATTGGACACGGCTGATCACGTGGTAAAGAGTCTCCGCCGGAGGCTCTTTACCGAGATCGGAGATGCAGGGTGTCAGACTGACACCCCGCATCACCGATCGCCGCGATGCACGCCCCCACGGGCGCGCGCGGCATGAAATCCTGCAGGATGTTCTCGAACGTCCTGTCAGGATTTCATAACCACTTCCCGGACGTAAATCGGCTATAGGCCGGGCGGGAAGTGGTTAAACTATGTACAGTAGAGGGTTCTTTACTGTAAGAGCGGCAAGGATGTGGAATTATCTTCCACAGGCGGTGGTATCAGCGGGGGGCATCGATAGTTTCAAAAAACTATTAGATAAGCACCTGAACGACCACAACATACAGGGATATACAATGTAATATTGACATACAATCAAACACATAGGTTGGACTTGATGGACTTGTGTCTTTTTTCGACCTCAACTACTATGTAACTAAGACACAGCAGAGGTTGATGCATATTATCATAGTCGGTATGGGCAGCAGCGGTCCAGGCTCAGGTGTTTTACTTTATCCATCAATGTGCATTAACTATTTGTATAGTGGCATCTCATCTGTTTAGTCTGTAGAGAGATCAATGCTTTTACACATAGAGAAAGGGTCTTTTAAAGTGGAGTTCCACCCATAAATATAACATTACATCAGTAGTTTTAAAAAAATGTCATTAGTCCTTTACGAAAAAATTTTTTTTTTTTAAATGCCTTCAAAGTGTTGTTGCTAGGCAGAATAGTTAATCTTCCCACTTCCTGCACCTAGGTGCTTAATGCTTCCTAACCTACACCGCACAGACTCCTGGGAATGTAGTGGGTGTAACTTTCCAGGAGTCTGTGCATTCCCCAGTCTCAAAGAATCATGTGACTTGGACAGCACAGGTGCTGAAACCTGATCTGACACTGCTTGTGCAGCACTGAGCATGTGCGAGATTTGCAAGGCTGAAATCCAGGAAGTCATACAGTCTGGCTTCATGATGCCCACACTTAAGATGACCCCAGTCAATTTCTATTTTATAAAGTGTCTAAATGCTGTAACAACCTAACAAAACGGACCTTAGTTTACAGACTAACTTTACTAGAATACATTAAGCTTGTGTATTACGGGGGTATTTATATTTAAAAAGTGAAATTGTGGCCGGAACTCCGCTTTAATGCAACATCCTGCCAGGGGCCCAGATTGTTTCTACTCAAGCTCTGGCTACTTACTAAAGAAGCCCAGACTTTTTCTTTTTTTTTTTTTTAAATAAATGAATGTCACCAGAATAAGTGATTTCCTCTCTTCTACTGTTATGTCGATAACTAAAATATATATATATATTTTTTTTTAACAAGAGAACTAACTAAAATTTCGTTTTGCTCATCACTTTCAATGGACGCCATGATGAACAGTGTGACAAAGGCCACTGACCTTAACTAACAAAACACGACCGTTAAAAAATAAAAAAAACATTTTGGCAAGAGATACATTTTTAGAATTGTGTTTTTAACTGATCTTGAGTTTAAACTTTATCTGTTTCTTTTCTTTCAGTGGGTCTTTGTAATCCAGCTGGATCTACCTCCACCACTGTAAATCCTCCAGAGGTGATTCTTACGTATTTGTTATTGGGCATTTTAATAAATTTTGTCATATTGTTATAGCTGTTGGAAGAGACTATTATTATTATTGTCCAGTTGCATGGGTAGTTATTAGGGTTTTCACCTCATCCCTTTAAAATCGAACACATATTACTGTATTTATCGGCGTATAACACGCACAGGCGTATAACACGCACCCTAACTTTAAGAATTAAGTTTCAGGAAAAAACTTTCCACAGCCCCCTGCGTATAACACGCAGGCACAGTTTACCCTCTATTTTCAGGGTAAAAAAGTGAGTGTTATACGCCAATAAATACAGTAATTACACAGGTTCAGTGGCTGATTAAAGTGTTAATTAAACTCACTTGGTGCCTTATCTGCATTAACCACTTCAGCCCTTGAGGATTTGGCTGCCCAGTGACCGGGCCATTTTTTGTCATTTGGCACTGCTTTGCTTTAACTGACAATTGCGCGGTCGTGCAACGTGGCACCCAAACAAAATTGGCGTCCTTTTTTTCCCACAAATAGAGCTTTCTTTTGGTGGTATTTGATCACCTCTGCGGTTTTTATTTTTTGCGCTATAAACAAAAAAAGAGCGACAATATTTTTTTACTTTTTGCTATAATAAATATCCCCCAAAAAATATATCAAAAAAATATTTTTTTTCCTCAGTTTGGGCCGATACTTATTCTTCTACATACTTTTGGTAAAAAAAATCGCAATAAGTGTATATTGATTGGTTTGCGCAGAAGTTATAACGTCTACAAAATAGGGGATAGATTTATGTCATTTTTGGTAATAATTGTGGTGAAGCTTTTATTTGAAGGAACATCAAACCAGAAGATTTCATTCATTTATGGTGGTGGGATTGTCAATTTGGACTTTTATATATATATATATTTCTTTTTTAATCCTCATTTGTCTAGATATTATTTCTAGTCTATGGATTGTCTTTTATGTGTATGTAAGTGGAAATTTATTAATGAGGGCATAGGAAATGGTTTGGTGAACTGTGTGGGAACCTGAGCAGGTGCTGAGTTAGCATTAGTGCTGCCATGACGTGTGGGTGAAGACAAGCCAGGCAGAATGAAGAAGGGTCTGCCTGACGGGTCACAGCTGTTTTCCTGGAGCTGGCAGTCAGAGTGCACTCTGGCTCTGGCATCGGGTGACACATATCACTGAACGGAGGAGGTGGTCACAGAAGCGGAGACGACAGTGTTGATTAAAAGCCCTTTGCACTGCTGACCCTCCTGCCTGCAATGAGGATCTGGTCCTTTAAAGGTGTAGGGAGAGCCTTGCCGTGGGAGGGGAGAAGCAACCTTAGGACTCTGGGTGGCATTTGTGCTTGGATAACACTGGCATGCTTGTTTCTCCTTCCCCTCTACTGGGGGAACTATGCAGAGACCTTGCTGCATATTGCAGGCCCTCATCCTGCTCTCTTGTATTGCACAGGGCAACTGTGAGTGTCGCGAGAACGTGGAAGGAAGCGCATGCGACAAATGTAAACCGCTATACTGGGACCTGGCACCGGAAAACCCACAAGGCTGCAAACGTAAGAAGGAATAACTGCATTTCTCTCCAAACTGGAATATAAAGATTAGCGTTTGGTCATACTGATGGCAAATCTTTTTGCTTCATGCAGGATGTGAATGCGGCTCGGGGACAATAAACGGAGCAGGGGAATGTCAGCAGGTAAGAGCATGAAATACATATCACACAGCTTGTACCTAATATATGTTATATGCAGCGAGATAGAGGAAGGAATGCTACTTTTTCCCCCGGATTTGGATCAGCTCAGCTTTGGTCATCGGCAATGTCAGATGACACAAGGACTGCATATTCTCGTTATGATCACATATTAAAATTTCGCTATTTTCCCATCAGATGCTATATCTCTGAACCGATTGGACCAATGTCCTGAATTTTTGAGTACCTTCTAAACAATCATTTTCAGTTGTTCCTTGACACATTCTCTAATGCCACGTACACATGACCATTTTTCACGACGAGAAAAACAACGGCGTGAAAAACGTTCTAAATGTTCTAAATTTTTATGGCCTTTTTTCTTGACGAGAAAAATGCTCAGGAGCCTACACACGACTGTTTTTAACGACCAATTTAAAAAATTGCATTTTTCTCGTCATGATAAATGGTCGTGTGTACGCGGCATAAGGGGTTGATTTACTAAAGGCAAATCCACTTTGCACTACAAGTGCACTTGGAAGTGCAGTCGCTGTAGATCTGAAGGGAAGATCTGAAACTAAGGGAAGCTCTGCTGATTTTATCATCCAATCATGTGCAAGCTAAAATGCTGTTTTTTATTTTCCTTGCATGTCCCCCTCAGATCTACAGCGACTGCACTTGCAGTGCACTTGTAGTGCAAAGTGGGTTTGCCTTTAGTAAATAACCCCCTAAGTAATCTTCTCAAGTAGCGCTGCATTGTTTGGAGATAGTTCCTAGTGTATGAGTAGAGTTAGACATGCACACTAATGCCACGTACAAAACAACAAAATCCGACTGTGTGTAGGCTCCATCGGACATTTGCTGTCGGAATTTCCAACAACAAAAATTTGAGAGCTGGTTTTTCAAATTTTCCGACAACAAAAGATGTTGTCGGAAATTCCGACAGTGTGTACACAATTCAACGCACAAAAATTCTACGCATACTCAAAATTAATTTGACGCATGCTCGGAATGATTGAACTTAATTTTTCTCAGCTCATCGTAGTGTTGTACGTCACTGAATTCTTGACGTTCGCAATTTCCGACAACATTTGCATGACCAGTTTGAGGGAACATATGTCGGAAAAAAATCCACGGTCTTGTTGACGGAATGTCCGATCGTGTGTACGCAGCATTACTCTCTATTGATAATTTGGTTTAATCTTTCTTTATTCAAATTTTTAAAACACGTTACGTATACAAAGAACAGGGAAAGTACATAGGTGGGTTTTTTGAAATTGTTCACCAGTGGTAGAATGTATATATCAAAAAAAAAAAGCTTAGGTACTTGGTTGTTAGTGATACAATACAGAAGATACTAATGTTGAAGAACAACCATGTCGGGTCATCTAGGGAGTAGCTAGGGGGTAGACTGCCCAACCTAACTGTCTACAATGGAAAGCTAGTGAAAAGTAATACCATTCAGTTGTCAAGTGCGACCATTAATAAGAATGGGGTAGTCGAGTATGTAAGACTAGCTTCCAGTAGTTAGTAGCGAGGGGGTTGGAAGTATACCAGTTCAAAAGGAAGTTAGAATGGCCAGGGGTTAGACTGGAGGAAGAGGGGTAGGAGTCACTCCATCATGGCTGTTTGGAGGTTGGGGGGTGTCCTGCTTTATCTCTACTGATAAATTGGTTGGAAGCCGATGACTCTACCAGTAAAAGTCGGGCACTCAGGGGACAGAACGCTCTCTTAATTTGTAGGCTCTGCTTAGCCTCTCCTGGAAGATGAAGGGAATTGTAGAAGATGCTGGGTCAGGCTTATTATTTGAGGGACAATGTCTTTTGGGGCAAGTTTTCTTAGCCCACTATTCGACTCTTCCTTCCCAACAATGGACAGCCAGCCGTCTGGGGCACCACCAGCTGGTGTCAGCCAAACTGAGGTCAGTGTCATCTATTGAGTATGTCCTAAGCCAAAAAAGAAGTATTAGGTGTGTGGCTGGTGTGGAGTTTGAGCTCGAGACTTGCTGTATTTAGAGTAAACAGAAAGAGGTTATCTGGGGTGATGGGTAAACTGTGAAGCAGGTGACATATCAGATGAACGCTAGGTTAGAGAACTGCGGGGTTGACAAAAATCTGGATGTTTTCCTATCGATTTTCCGATATCACTTACATACTTGGCTGTCTAGAAGGAGAGATTTATTACGTCTGCCTGGCCAACTTTTGGACTTCTTATATAGCGCCTCTATCACCAAATGTCTGAGCCTCATTTATTTATATATAATCTGTTGTTCCCTGGTCTTCTCTTGGTGCAGCATTGGAGAGTGAGAGGAGGATTGATGAGTTTTTTTCACAACACAGAGACAATTTTTGTCTAAGGAAAGAAATTTGGAAGGATAGCACTGGAACCTTATAATTACCTGAAGGTTATAGGGGTGTTTGACTAGGATGCCTGGATTCTTAGGCCCCCGTACACACGTCCGAGAAACTCGACGAGCAAAACACATCGTTTTGCTCGTCGAGTTCCTTGTGAAGCCGCCGAGGATCTCGGCGAGCCAAGTTTCCTCATTGACTAACGAGGAAATAGAGAACATGTTCTCTATTTGGCCCGACGAGTTCCTCGTCGGTTTCCTCGGCCAAAAGTGTACACACGACCGGGTTTCTCGGCAGAATACGGCTCCGATCGAATTTCTGGCCGAATTCTGCCGAGAAACTCGGTCGTGTGTACGGGGCCTGAGAGATGATTGCTTCTCTATGCCCAAGGACTTCTGCTATCCTCCACTACTTTGTAACTGAGGGTATCTGTGGCTGAAACACTGCTTTAAAATGTAATCATCTAGATCATCGTTTCTTACCCTTTTTTCAATCAAGGTTTTACGCCCTTCCTGACCAGGCCATTTTTTGCGATACAGCACTGTATTGTTTTAACTGACAATTACGCAGGCGTACAGCACTGTACCCAAATAAAATGTATGGGCCATATTCTCATAGAAGTTACGATGGAGTATCTCAGGATACTCCATCGTATCTCCCTTTTTTGGCCCGTGTATCTATGCGACTGATTCTTAGAATCATTTTCGCATAGATACACTTAAGATCCGCCATCTGTAAGTCACTTACACTGGCGGATCTTAAATGTAATGACGCCGGCCGCCGCTAGATGGCATTTACGTGAAGGACTCATTTGCGTATGCAAATGATCCTTCTACGCCGATTCCCGAACGAGTTTGCGTCGCGTAACCGTCGCTAACGTCGTTTGCGTAAGCGGAAATTTAGTCCTGCTATATAAGGAGTAAATTTCCGCAAGTCCCACGTAGGCCATGTTACGGATGGCGTCGGGTCCGTGTCGTGTTTTTTCGTTGGGTACGTAGTTTCCGTAAGTCGTTCTTGAATACGACTTTACGTCAATGACGCACACGCCGGCGTCATTGACGTTTTCCGCCGAGAACTGGAGCATGCGCACTGGGCTTTTTGAAGCCCGGCGCATGCGCAGTTCATTAGAATCGGGGGCGCGCTTAATTTGAATACAAGCCGCCCCCTTGGAGATCCGCCAGGCTACGCCGGGGCATTTACACTCCGCCGTCCCAACTTATGGAGCAAGTGTTTGGGGAATACAACACTTGCTCCTGTAAGTTGGGACAGCGGAGTGTAAGTGCCTTAAGCGCAGCCCGCGGATTTTTAGAGAGAATATGGGCCTATGTCCTTTTTTTCCCCCCACAAATAGAGCTTTTTTTTGTGTTATTTGATCACCTCTGCAGGTTTTATTTTGTACACTATAAACAATTTTCTTTCTTCATCAATTTACGCCAATATGTATTCTGCTACATATTTTTGGTAAAAAATAAATAAATAAGTGTATATTGATTGGTTTGTGCAAAATTTATAGGGTCTACAAACTATGAGATATTTTTATAGAATTTTGTATTTATTAATTTGTTTGCTAGTAACAGCGGCGATCAGCGATCTTTAGCGGGATCTGCAACATTGTGGTGGACAAATGGGACACTAATTGACACTTTTTTGGGGAACCAGTGACATTATAACAGTGATCAGTGCTAAAAATATGCACTGTTAGGCCGCGTACACGCGATCGGTCAAAACCGATGAAAACGGACTGAAGGACCGTTTTCATCGGTCCAAACCGATCGTGTGTGGGCCCCATCGGTCAGTTAACCTTCGGTCAAAAAAATGAGAACTTGCTTTAAAATTGAACCGATGGACGCCTAAACGATAGGTCGAAACCGATCGTTAGTATGCAAAAGTATCAGTTAAAAACCGACGCATGCTCAGAATCAAGTCGACGCATGCTTGGATACATTGATCGGTTATTTAACCGATGGTGTGTAGGCACATCAGACCATCAGTCAGCTTCATCGGTTAACCGATGACAACGGTCCTTCGGACCGTTGTCATCGGATGGACTGATCGTGTGTACACGGCCTTACTGTACTAATGACACTGGCAGGGAAGGGGTTAACACCAGACCTAGACGTCCTCCTTATGAACCAATAACGTCACTTGTTGTTAGGATGCCAGTGGCTGGAAGGTTGTAGTGGTGCACAATGAAAACCTAAAAGGCAGGCTTGCTCCACCTGCTGGCTTATGAACAATTTTGGGTAGTTTTTAAGGATTATGCCAAGGCACACCCTGGTGGAAAAAGGCTCATCTAGATACAGTTTTATTACAAGGTAGGATAAGAAGACTTTAGCACAAATGCTTTTCGGGGGCTCAACACTCCCTCTTCATCGGGGGCTTCAAATGAGAGGTAATATATATGCTGAGCAGAGTTCATCAGGCCATTAGCAGCGGGTATGAGCAGGTTGAAGTATCTGCTGACAGACTCTACTTTTTATTAGTTTGGTCAAAAAACATATACATAGGCAAACCTTAGCTAAAGCCATCTATACTGTTTGCTGCGGTCAAACAACGTCTTCTTGGGACCATGATGCAAAAAAATGACCTCCATTCTTAATGATACACATGCTAAATACCATCAAATTTGGAGTCCAGTTATACCATTTGTGGTGCCTATCCCCTTCCTTGCACCCCAACGCTCCTTTCCCCTCCTTTTCCCCTTTTTTTTCTCTCTTTTCTTCTTCTGTAACTTATTTTTATTTTACGATATTACTTACATCATATCTTTTTATGTCCTCCTTTTGTCTTATTTATTTTTTCCTAACAGACAAAAAGGAGATATCTTTATGGACCTGTCTATATTAAACTACTACATGAATGTGTTTGTGTTTACACATTTCATCTGATAAGATTTTTGTCAATAATCATTTGCTTACATACCTTTTCTATTTTCTTTATGTGGAGCTATGCGCCTTTTACCATATCCCAATCTATTGTTTTCTTCACATTTATTTACTGTTTGTTCCTTGGAAAAAATTGGTTGCTGCATTTTCAGAATTGCTTTTTGTGCCCTCTTGAACAATCCCTCTTGATTTTGAATTCGTTGTCTGTCTTTTGGGTTTACCGTTAATGTACTTGTTTGCAGGTGACTGGACAGTGTTTCTGCAAGCCCAATATCTGCAGCGGATCCTGCAGCAAGTGCAAAGATGGCTACTACAACCTGAAGCCCGACAGCTATTTTGGATGTCAAGGTAAATTCTGAATCCATAATCCAGAATCCCATGGAAAGATTTTTACCGAAGATCTGCCTATTTTTGATTCACGGCTTGGATAAAACGTATTTGCCTATGAAGACTTTGCCCTGTGGTAGAAAGCACAGCCTGTATTAGACAGATTCACACTTCTCTGGGTTATCGATAAGATGGTAGCCATTAGGCACAATGGGCCAGCATCATGTACAATTCCGGCGGCATAACATATCCCATTTACGTTACACCGCCGCAAGTTTTCAGCGCAAGTGCTTGATTCACAAAGCACTTGCCTGTAAACTTGCAGCGGCGTAGCGTAAATCCGTCCGGCGCAAGCCCGCCTAATTCAAATGGGGCGTGTATCATTTAAATTAGGCGCGTTCCCGCTCCGAACGTACTGCGCATGCTCCGTTTTGTAATTTCCCGCCGTGCTTTGCGCGAAATGACGTCGCACCGACGTGATTTTTTGAACGGCGACGTGCGTTACGTCCTTTCCTATTCCCGGACGACTTACGCAAAAAAAAATAATTCAAAATTCGACGCGGGAACGATGGCCATACTTTAACATGGCTAGTCTAAATATAAGCCTTTGAAATAGCATCCGTAACTTTACGACGGGAAAAGCCGACGTAAGAGAATGCGACGAGCGCGCGTAGCTTCGTGGATCGCCGTAAACAGCTAATTAGCATACCCGACGCGGAAAACGACGCAAACTCCACCCAGCGGGCGCTGAAGTATTGCATCCTAAGATCCGAAGGCGTACGAAGCCATACGCCTGTCGGATCTTACCCAAATGCCGTCGTATCTTGGTTTGAGGATTCAAACTAAAGATACGACGCGGGAAATTTGAAAATACGCCGGCGTATCAGTAGATATGCCGGCGTATTTCATCTGTGAATCTGGCCCAATGCATTTTGGTTCATCTATTGGTTAAAAGGTAAAACTCCAACCCTTTTAGGTAATTTTGAACCCCCCCCCCCACGTACACTCCTATTGACAATCGCTATCATAGAGCTGTCTCACTGGCCAATGGGAATGTGCAAGAAAGGGTGTCTTTGAGGTGCCTGTATTTAAAGCGGAACTTCAGTAATTTTTTCAACTTTCCATCTATTAAAGGGGTTGTAAAGGTTTGTTTTTTATTTTCTAAATAGGTTCCATTAAGCTAGTGCATTGTTGGTTCACCTACCTTTTCCTTCCATTTCCCTTCTAAATGTTTTTTTTTCTGTGTCTGAATTTCTCACTTCCTGTTCCTCCTCAGTAAGCTGTTCTGGCTGACTAACCCCCAGCCAGGACGGCTCGGATGATGGGGGCAAGTTTACAGGAAGTGAGAAATTCAGACAAAGAAAAAAAAACATTTAGAAAGGAAATCAAAGGAAAAGGTAAGTGAACCAACAATGCACTAGCTTAAAGGAACCTATTTAGAAAATAAAAAACAAACCTTTACAACCCCTTTAAATCTTTCGGCCCTTGTTCTTTTAACTTTGGATAGTAAAACATTTGTTTCTGATAGTAAATACATTATACAGCCCACTTCCTGTTCCTTGTCTGGTAAAAAGCCTAGGCTTATGACATTATGAAAAGGAAAATAGAGGGCGCTACACCACTCAGTGATACATCAAGTCCCAATATTGTATCAAGTGCAGTGTCACAAATTAGTGATGATAATAAATCTCTTTATTATCATCACTAATTTGTGACACTGCACTTGATACAATATTGGGACTTGATGTCACTGGATTCTTCATGACATAGAGACATTATATATTTATATTTGTATTATTATATATTGTTAAGGTTTTTCCTTTATGATCACTACACTTATGATTGATTAACGTATCACTGAGTGGTGTAGCGCCCTCTATTTTCCTTTTCATTCATTACAATCAGTATTGTCTAGGAGGTGCAGCTTTATATTATTTAGTTAAAAAAAAAATGTATTTCAATATATTTTTGGCGCTGAATTCACTTTTTCCTCTTATGACATTATGAACAACTCTCTCGCTCTCGTGAGAGTTTGCCAGGGAGGGAGGGGGAAGGAGTCATAAGAGGGCCAATGAGATCTGCAGAGCTGGAGGTGTGCCTCTGTGTGTCTGTGTACAGCCAGGAAGTGAAACAGGAAGCAGCTTCAGCTGCCCACAGTTAAAATGGCTGCAGCCAGACTCAGTGGAGGGAGATTTCTGCAGAATATTTGGCAAGTACAGAATCACAGTATATATATAATAATATGCAAAGTGGTCGGAGGGAAGCTTCAGAATGGCAAAGATGTTTTTATTTCCAATGATGTGAGCAGACTGCAGTTCCTCTTTAAGTTTGCTTTAATGAATATGAAGTTCTCCAGAATCCACTCTTTCTTAGCCATCTTTTCACCATGTACTTATTCTAGTTCCAACCACTGTCAGATCCCGTCCTGTAGGCCACAGGGTGATGAATTCCCCTCTAATTGGATATCTGGAAATGCCTTCTTAATGCACATTGAGAAGAGCGGATGCCTCTCGCGCATTCCACAGCTCAGGCCGCTATAAATATCCTATTGGCTGCCTCCTTGGGCCTAGTGCTCACGGCTTGGCAGAGTGAACTCACCAGGTGTTCTTCACCCCCCTTGCAGGATGCCAGTGTGACATCGGAGGCTCAGTTGGCTTGGCATGCGATGCCAGGACAGGCGAATGCCAGTGCCGCGAGAATGTGGATGGACCGAAATGCAACCGGTGAGTGTGTGCTGGGAATAGTGGCTGTAATAACGGAATGATCACACAGGCTTACTAATTGCCAGATTGATAGCGGATGTGTATGTTGGACGCTTGTCACTGAGCATCAGCTGTCCCAGCTAATGAAGGTCTGTTGAAATCAGCTGCATTTAAGCTGGGCAGAGACAGCTGCTGTGGACTTTCATTACACTGTAAAAAGAAAAGACAAGCAAGATGTTTGTACAGCATTATCTCCAACATTTTACTACAGCTGGTCATGTGCGCCGTACTGAAAATGACCTTGGGATAATTAATTGATGAATTTGTCTGCAACTTCATCAAGTGTTAATAAAGCCTGGCATCTCTACAGGGGCCAACTGAGAAACAAAATGGCTGCTATTTTTGGTGGCATCTTGGTCACATGTAGAGCCTATTATTTATTATTATTATATTTTTTCAATTATTATAATTATTATTGTTATTATAGGCCTATGGGTGCCCAGAAGCTTTATTTACTTCAAATTGCTTTATCTTGCTTTCCTGATGAACATCATACCTCCCAACTTTTTAAAATGGGAATAAGGGACACCTATTAGCAAAAGTATGCAGGCATAGGACACACCCCTTGCCACGTCCCTTAACCACTTAACGACCGCCGCCTGTAGATATAAGTCCACAGAATAGCACGGCTGAGCAGATGGACGTACCGGTACGTCCTGTACATCTACCCAGCCGTGGGTCGCGGGCGCGCGCCCGCGGTGGGCGCCTGCGACCCGGTCCGAAGCTCCGGGACCCGCGGACCCGATCGCCGCTGGGGTCCCGCGATCAGTCCCCGGAACTGAAGAACGAGGAGAGCCGCGTGTAAACACGGCTTCCCCGTGCTTCATTGTGGCGGCTGCATCGATCGTGTCATCCTCTTTATAGGGAGACACAATCGATGACATCACTCCTACAGCCACACCCCCCTACAGTTGTAAACACACACTAGGTGAAACATAACCCCTTCAGCGCCCCCTGTTGTTAACTCCCAAACTGCAACTGTCATTTCTACAACAAAGAATGCATTTTTTGGTGTGAAAATTACAATGGTCCCAAAAATGTGTCAAAATTGTGCGAAGTGTCCGCCATAATGTCGCAGTCACGAAAAAACTTATATACCCTGTAGCTCCTGCTGGATTTTGCTTCTAATCCCCTTTTGGAGGCTTCCATTTGTGGACATTTTATGGTTACACAACCTTGCTCACATTGCTATAATCTTTTTATATGGACTATAAACTGAAGGACTTATGAATAAATGGTTGTGGAACGAATCATTTGAGTTCCCATTATCTCCTATGGGGAAATTTGCTTTGAATTACAAGCATGTTTCTGGAACGAATTATGCTCGCAATCCAGGGTTTTACTGTATGTCCTTTAAGAATTGCCCATGATATATGGTTAATGAGAGTTTTCTGTGTACGCTCCTGATTGGCTATGTTTCACCTCCCAGACCTGTCAGTGGATATTATTTCCCGGATCTACATCATCTGAGATATGAAGTGGAGGATGGCCGGACGACGGATGGAAGGCAAGTCCGATTTGGCTTCAACCCTCTGGAGTTTGAGAACTTCAGCTGGAGAGGATATGCCCAAATGTCACCATATCAGGTGAGACCAAGCTATATTTATGGAAGAGAAGAGCTCATGTTGTCTGCAATAGTCAATCAAATTCTCCAGCGTGTTTTGGGAAAGCAGAAAGAGAGAGAAAGCGAGAGAAAAAGTAGTATGTGAAAAATGAAAGGCAGCCATGACTGCTTGGTTTGGCAGTTTTAGAACATTTTATCCTTCGGATTGAATTCGAAAAGTAATTTGTATTAACATTGAATTAGAAAATATCAATATCAGTTTTTCAAGAAAAGAAAATGCTATGTGTTTCTATATATATGGCTATTTTGCAGAAGCGTTGAATGTGTTTTAGCACTTTGTTTTCAAATAATGACCTATTTGAAGATGTATAATAATGTATAGATGTATAATAAAGTGTGGCTCTTCATCTTCATTTATTGACATTATTTCTTGACAGCCAAAAGTCATTCTGACCATAAACGTGACATCCCCCGACCTTTTCCGAGTTGTGTTCCGGTACGTCAACCGCGGCTCAGATAGTGTGTACGGCAAGGTGTCATTTATAGAAGAGAAGAAGTTCAATGCCTGTGCTAACTGTAAGTGTCCCAAGTGTCTGTCCACCCTGTGCTTACAAATGGTACATTCCAGAGAGTAGACACTGAGACTCGACTAGCTGAGGAATGTCTCATTAATGCTGGCTGGGGGTGGGACTGTGGACACAAGATCTACTTCTCCTTCCCGTCACTGGAGTGCCTCTAATCTCCTTTGGGGATATGTTTCTGCAGGAATATAATTACAAGGCTTGTGGATTTGACTGCTCAAAGTTGAGCTTTTTATGAGATTAAGAGACAGCTGAGGAAACTCATTCATTGTGATAAACCTCAAACCTTCAGTGAACACCACAAACTTTGTGTACAAAAGTGGAAGAGTTTTTTTTTTCAACAGGCTGATGATTTTCGTCGTTCTCAGCTTTTGACTCCTGGAATAACAGAATTTCTCAGCCGTTAATGAGCAGCAATGTTATTCCTGTTTCATCCTCTCGTGGTATTAGGAAAGTCTGTGTTTAAAATGCAACACAAAACGCTATATGTTGTGTGTATGTAATTCCTTTTCTTTCCTCTTACCGTCAACATTTCCTTCCCCTCCCTTTCCCCTTCCCCCTTCCTCCTTCCCCCTTCCTTCTTCCCCCTTCCTCCTACCTCCTTCCTCCTTCCCCCTTCCTCCTTCCCTTCCCCTTCCCTTCCACCTCCCCTTCCCTTCCCCTTCCCCCTCCCCTTCCCCTTCCCCCTCCCCTTCTCCCTCCCCTTCCCTTTCGCTTCCCCTCACTTTCTTTTCCCTTCCCTCTACCCTTTCCCTCTCCTTCCCCTCCCCTTACCCTCTCCTTCCCCTCCCCTTCCCCTTCATTTCCCTCTCCTCTTTCCCTTCCCCGTCTCTTCTCCTTCACCTTCCCCTCTTCTCCCCCTCCCCTTCTCCTCCCCCTCCCCTTCTCCTCCCCCTCCCCTTTCCCTTCACTTACCCCTCCTCCGCTCCCCTCCCCTTCCCCTCCCCACCACTCCCCTTCCCCTTTGCATCAGTTCCCCCTCCTCTTACTCTTCCCCTCCCCTTCACCTTCTCTTCCCCTCCCCTTCACCTTCTCTTCCCCTCCCCTTCACCTTCTCTTCCCCTCCCCTTGCCCTTCCACTTTCTCTCCCCCTTTCCCTCCCTTTTCCTTTCCCTCCCTTTTCCTTCCCCTCCCTTTCCCTTTCCCTCACTTTTCCTTCCCCTCCCTTTCCCTTCCCCTTTGCTTCCCCTTCCATATGGGGATTTTGTTTGTATAATTCTTCTCATTCTAAAATCAAATAAAAGCAAATGAAACTAAGTACTTTCAAATGACATTAATCAAGTCTCTGTTGGTACTATCGTTTGTACTGATGAGCTTTTTTTGTACAAATGTTCCTTTGAAAATCTATCAGTCTATGTCCAGCTTAAGGCAATGGAAGTGTTGCCGGAGGGATGTACAAGCCAACAGTGTACATTAGACTGGAGGAGGACAATCCCATCTCAATCATGTACAATTATTGTAACACCATCAATTTATATTTCTGTGCAGGTTCTGAGCAAATCAAGCAAATCGTTTTTCCTCCAAGCAAAGAACCGGCTTTTGTCACTGTCCCAAGCAGTAGTTATGGAGAGCCTTTTGTTCTGAATCCAAACACGTGGTCGGTGGTGATCGAGGTGGAGGATGTGCTTCTGGTAAGTCTTTTACTCCAATTTGGAAGTTTGGCAATGATTTAATATCAGTATTCTGATTTCACTGTATATTTCCTCAACCAGGATTACTTTGTCCTACTTCCAAGTGCCTACTATGAGGCTCCGATCCTCCAGGTGAAAGTGACCGAGGCCTGCACATATGCCCCGACTTCAGAGCAGGCCAATCAGAAGTAAGGATCATCCAAATCGCACAATTTATCCAAGAACAAATACGGTGTTAATTAAACAGTGCATAATGCAGGTCTATTAGTGATCATGATGTAAACTCATTAGTGAAATAACACATAACAGTCAGTCAAAATACAAAACACCCGTCTTTATATCACAAGATGACAGAGACATTGGAGGCGTATGTAATGCCCATGGTTAAATTAAGTAAGCATGACATATGTGGGTGTGAAATGCTATACAGCTGTTGGACTGACCTGTACATACAGTATAATATCAGATGGCCGCTCAGTCATAAGTATAATTAATATATAATATGTGTTTATAATTTTATAATGATGTCTTTCTATCCAGCTGCCTGTTGTACAAATACCTCTCGCTGGATGGATTCCCTTCATCAGAGGGCAGTGAAGTTACCTGCCGAATGGACAACAGCCTTCCCCGACCTTGCCCAACAGAGCAGATCACCCCCAGGCACCCACCATTAATTGGCTGCTATGGAAGTGATGTACGTACAATAAGAGAGTATTGATGTCTGTATCTCTTTATTAAGTGTGCCTATAAAAATCCTGAACATCATGGTCTGTCTACTAGATTGATGTCCAGTTCAATCTGCCGGTGCCTCACCCAGGCCGCTATGCCATTGTCGTAGAGTATGCCAACGAGGAGGATATGCAGATCACCAGTGCTACAGTAAATTCTCCACAACGTCCCACACAGCATGGAGTCTTTACCTTCTCCCCCTGCAAATTCAGGTTTGTATCTTGGTTGCATAGGTGGAAAAAAGACACAAGTTCATTCATTCATAAAGAAAACCCTTGCATGCTCAAAACCCCTAACCCATCTGGATAGGAATACTTCCTAGATCTACTTCTTGTTTCTCTGAAAATCCTTTAATCAATTTCTGTGCTCCCGAGAAGGCCTCGGATCCTGGGATGCAGAGGGTCTCAACTTAAAGTGGATGTAAACCCAATTCATGAAATTTGAGCTGGGCACATATATCTGCAGTATTTTGTTATCTCTCTACAAAGATCTAAGTACCATAGCTCTCTCCAGACCCCTTTTCCTGTTATCAGCCTGATTACTCCTGGCAAATTCTCTGACACATCAGTTAAAAGCAGCCTGAAAATTCTGTCAGGGGAGGTTGCTAAAATAGATTAGCAGGGAGCTGGCCCTGTTACAAAACAGCTCTGAGAGTCTCCGCCTATGATGAGATGGGGTTGTAGTGATCTCATATGTATATTGGAGTCCGGTTAGATAATTGATATTTAGGTGTTAGTATGATGACTATAAGTTATGTTGTTCCGCAGCAACACACCAGGCTCTCCAGAGAGTGCATTTATTTGATTTCCAATACAGAACAAAGTCCAAATTCCACAGATGATACAAATCCAACAGAGTAATTCAAAGTCTCATCTTTTCCTAGACCTGTGCCATATTCATACAGAGAATATTCTCAGTGACAAGACTGACTGAATGCCAGCTTGAATGTCTCAAATTCTGGTCTCACACTGGAGGGAGGGGTTCTTCCAGGTCAACCAAATGTTTCCCTGAATGAATACCCCCTCAAGTCTAATTACCATCAATAAATACTTCCTAGGTAGACTTGCATAAGATTAACACATCAAAGGGTCTTCAGCTGTCCCTTCGATATGTTAGAATTCAGCTGGCTTGGAAAGTTCAACTGAATTCCTGGTCAATATGGTAATGCAATACAATATATTGTGCCATACATACCTACACTTATATATTAATATTACAACAGGGGTGTGTGCCTTTCCTCCAATCAGCAATTTTATCTATCTTGGCTGTATGCCCAGACATCACACTCTGTGTTAAACAGGAACATAAAATCTCCTAACACGATCTTAACTTTCTAAACAGTATATAAATGTAAAGACAGCAGATATACATGTAAAACCTGTGTAGGGAGATTTGGTTCATCTCTGTGTATCATCTGAGGCTGTTCACTTCACTGGGTGTATGGAGGGTTTACATCCATTTTAAAGCTCCACTGGCTACTTTATCTCCCAGAATGGACTCTAAGAACAAGGGCCATCTAACATCCAGGAGGGGGTGGTCCTGACCTCCAAGGCTCAAACATTGACATTGTCTAGCATTCTTTGGAATGCACCTGGCATCCAGGCACACAGAAATTGAATAGCAGAATGAAAAATGTATCGTGCTGTGCATTCACATAGGCAGTATTCTTAATATCAGTTATTATGTACTACAAGGGTGGTTTTCTTTGGAAAAAAATGCAGATGGGATGGCACCACTTTAGTTAAAGATGTACACTAGTGTTATGTTGTTGGAATAAACACATTTCTTATGAATGTGTTACAGCTTTCTGTGCCGTGGAATGGCTTTGGATCATGAGCAGAAGGTGGCCTTGTTTGACCTTACCACCGAAGTCAACATTCGCTTTACAGCAGACAAGACTCAGTTCCACCTGGTGAGTGTCAGAAGGATGTTTGGTGTCTTCTTTGTTCAGTCTCACTTGTTACGTCTCCAAGGTTTTCACTGTTGTTCCTTCTTTCAGGGCAAGGTCTTCCTCATTCCTGCTGACCAGTTCAGTTTGCAGTACGTCGAGCCACGAGTTCACTGCATTGCCGTTCACGGATCTTTTAACCCCAGCAGGTATTTGGCTTGTGCCTAGTTCTAATGGCTTGCATAATATATGTTTGGGCTTCTGATCTGATATCTCCTTTTGTCTATAGTGGATCTTGCATTCCATCGAGGTTCCATAAACCATCACAGTCTGTGGTTTTAACGGAGGGGAAGACAAGCTCAGTGTCAAACAATATCCCTGTATGGCCGGGACACCAAATTCCATCTACCAATGGCCAAAAGGTTGTGCCACATCCAACATCACTGCCACCGACAGCTGTGGATGCCACAAAAGTGATACGTCTGCAATCTCCTGAGGTTTGTGATAAATTGCACCCTCTGCCATAAGTTACAGTAATCTCTGTGAAATGGGATGATGGTGTTTTTGTCAAACACAGTGCATTTGTAACCAACAGTGGGGTCCTGTGTGGGAGTGGGGTCCTGTACCCATTATTTAAAACCATCCCACACAAAAAAATTTATATCGGCTTGCTAAGCGATGCAGTGCAATGTGCAGCTGCAGTTTTCATCAGCAGGGGGTTCTGTAGGTGAATATGGGATTGGAAGCTCCATGATCCTGGAAAACGAGAATAGGTGGTAACCCCTCTTTGCTATATTATCCAGCAAGAGGCATAGTTTGTTGGTTATTATCTCTAAGCTTAGTGAAGTTTTTATTACCATCAGTGAATAAAGCTAGGGGAGCTAAAATACCAACGGCATAGCTCCCAACTGTCCCTGATTTTCGAGGGACTGTCCCTGATTTGGAGCAATGTCCCTTTTTCCTCCTCATTTGTCCCTCATTTTGGTCTGATCTATATGGCTGTATATAAAATGCACTTTTTATCTTTCAAAAAGGGTTTCCCAGAGCTAAACCTTTCGTCCAATTTCTAAACTGCTGCATTTGTAAATGTCAAAAGCCAATTTAAAGAAATAGTAGAGTAAAAAAAGCACTTGTGGGTTTAACTATTTTCTTTTTGTATAATTCTCCTTTAAAGGGGCATGGGGGGGTGCACATTAGGGGGGTCACTTTTGGGTTGGGGCTCTACTCCCCCCACCCCAAAGCACCCTGTCTCCATGTTGATGTTGTGGAGGGCAGATCCTGATGCCGAAGGGTCTGGTATGGATTTGGGGGGAGGAGCCAGTCCCCTTTTTTTGGGGGGGGGGTGGTATGGGGTTCCCATTAAAATTTATACCAGACCTGAAAGGGCCTGGTATGGATTAGTGGGGGGACCACCACCCTGTTTTTTTCAGATCGAATTTGTGTATGGCTGGCCTTAGGCAGCACATAAGAGGATGGAACAAAGTGCTACATGAACTTTTTTCCCCTGGGGAACCAAACACAATAATAAAAAATGACACGAGACCTTTTTTAAAAAAAGTTCATCTACCAAAATCTGTTCCTATTGTTTTTTCGCAAATGCTGGAGAAATAATTCCTGACAATCTCCTCTATCTCTTAGAGATATTGTTGATGAGATCTCTCATTTCCTGGGTTTGTACACATGCTGTGCCCATAATAAAGCGCTCCCGGCATCTCTGATAGAATTTTAATTACTTTATATTTTACAAATTGTAAAATTTTGAAACACATAAAAGGTGGGGGGGAAACACACGAAACTCCCAGGTGCAAAGCAATATAATTTTGGCAGGGAAGAAGGCGTTTGGAATATCTACGAGATATAGGACCCCAGGGACTGGCACCACACATACATATTGATATCTGCCCAATCTCAAAGTCATCTAATGTCTGATGATATTGCTCTTCATGTTTGAAACTTCAGCAGATTTCCCAAGAAATCTCATTAGTAAAATATATGTTTTTTCTATTGTCTTTGGAAAGCAGACGACGGTGACATATAACGGACGCGTTCCATCGCCAGGGCGTTACGCCTTCATGATTCACTACTATCAACCTTCCCAACCATCTTTTACTTTGGAGGTACAGGTGCATGGTGGCCGGGTTTGGAGAGGTAAGGATTATGGGTGTTTAAAGGTCATGATCCAGCTATAGACCTGTTTAGTGAAGTAGGTATGTCATCTACGTCTTTTCTCTCCCCAGGCTCTGCCAATGCCACATTCTGCCCTCATGGTTTTGGTTGCCGTAGTTTGGTTTTGTCTGAAGATCAAGCCATCCTGGGCATGACTGACAGTGACATCACAGTCACCGTACATGTACCAGATGGAAAGATCATATGGCTGGTAGGTTCCACTGAATTTCTCAGGAAGATAATGCTGTAAATCAAGGACCTCCAAACTACCGTCCTCCAGCTGATGCTGTACTATATGTCCCATGAGGCATTGTAAAACTCTCACATTCACAGACAAGACTGGGCATGATGGGAATAGTAGTTTCTAAACAACTGGAGGCCCATAGTTTGGAAACCCCTACTGTAAATGAATGTCGGGTACTCTTTAATGATGAGGGCTGACCAATATGCTTGCAATCTGTGTTTTAGGAGTACATACTGGTGATACCAGAGGATAGTTACAGCTCCAGCTATCTGGTGGAAGAACCACTGGACAAGTCATACAGTTTTATCAGTCAGTGCAGTACCAACAGCTTCCAGAGCAGGTAACTACATTTATTTATTTATTTTTTCTCTAAGAGTTCAGATAGGCAAAATGGGGCCATGCTGAAATTTTTATTTGGTGGTTATGACTAAGGCCTTATAGGCTGAAACGCGTCAACCTTTTGTATTGCGTTTGTCTACTGTGGCTTGTCAATAAATACGTCAATTGTTTAAAGCGGGACCCATTAATCTATTTTTTTAAACAATCCCCCTAGATTAATGCTCATTTTGTCTAGGGGAATCGGCTAGTTGTTTTAAAATATGAGCTGTACTTACGGTTTACGAGATGCATCCTCTCCGTCGCTTCCGGGTATGGGTCTTTGGGAGCGGGCGTTCCTTCTTGATTGACAGTCTTCCGAGAGGCTTCCGACGGTCGCATCCATCGCGTCACTCGTAGCCGAAAGAAGCCGAACGTCGGTGCGGCTCTATACTGCGCCTGCGCACCGACGTTCGGCTTCTTTCGGAAAATCGTGACGCGATGGATGCGACCATCGGAAGCCTCTCGGAAGACTGTCAATCAAAATAGGAACGCCCAGTCCCGCAGCCCATACCCGGAAGCGACGGAGAGGATGCATCTCGTAAACCGTAAGTGCAGCTCATATTTTAAAACAACTAGCCGATTCCCCTAGACAAAACGAGCATGAAGCTAAGGGGAAAAAGTATATTGTACGGGTGAACCTCCGCTTTAAGAGCAACGACTAGAGAGCGGATCATCTTTTCCTCATTATTCTACGCAGCCAGCGACTGTGGTTCGAGCACCCGGGAGCTCTGGTTTCCATGGGATGTATGGGTAGTAGCACTGACTTTTTTGTTTATATTCTGACATTTTTATTGGTGTCTCTCCCCAGCAGTCCAACCTCGTCTAAATTCTGCCGAGACGCCGCCATCTCTCTGTCCCTCTTCTATAACAATGGTGCCCAGTCCTGCAACTGCCACGAGGTTGGCTCCCAGGGCACATCATGTGAGCCTTACGGAGGACAGTGCACTTGCAGACCCAACGTGATTGGAAGAGATTGTTCCCGCTGTGCCACAGGATTCTGGGGATTCCCTGAATGCAGGCGTAAGTTCCAGTGCGACTGTTGTACAAGAGCAAACCTTTTGTCTTGGTGTGGTGATTGCAATTTGTGTTAAGGGAGTTATTTAGAATATGTTATAAATAAATACTTGTAGCATCCAAAAAAATCCAACAAATTCCCTTCTTCCTGCACTCCATCTATTTATGTGAGTCTTGAAACCATTCCAGAATACCAGTTGGCATGAATACCTGGCTATGTTACACTAATTTAAATTGAAAGGTCAAAGTTATAAAGCCAAACATATATAAATGAGTTGGGCACAAGGGTCCCATTGTTGCTTGCAGGTGGGGATTGGTAGGGCACCTTTAATCTATATATTTCAATATTAAATTGTCGGAATGATGAGTGAATGACTCACCAGTCCTTTTTTTTTTCCCTCTCTTGCAGCCTGTGAATGTGGATCTCGTCTGTGTGACGAGGTGACTGGACAGTGTATCTGCCCTCCTCGTACCGTGAAGCCGGATTGCACAGTTTGTCAGTCGCAGACCTTTGGTTGCCATCCGCTGGTTGGGTGTGAGGAGTGCGATTGTTCTCAAACTGGACTACAGAACCTTACTGAACCTGGCTGTGACATCCAGACAGGACAGTGCACGTAAGTGACGGCACAATATTCCTGATACACAAGGGAAATGTGTGCTAACTTCCATTTAGGACAAAAACAAGCTCCTTTATTCCAAAATCCCACATACGTAGTCCTGAAGCTGTCACATAGGCATGTCATTTTGTGTCTTGTAACACCATCAACAGCAACGTCAATCATTGGGCACCGTGTATGATTATAAATGTTTGAAAAAAAAAAAAAAAGATCTGTTGCCCACAATAGCAATTTAGATCCTTTATTTTATTTTCAAGTCTTGATTGGAGAAACTGGTGGTTTCCTGCGGGACGCATGCAGGGATTGATTAAGGCAAAATTGGGCTCTAGTCATCTCCTGCCCCATCAGACACCAGCTGCCAGCAAGTACATCTTCCCTTGTGAAGTGATGGGCAGGTTCACGACTTTGAGCAGTTGTGGTATCCTGCTGCTTTACTGCAGAAGCATGAAGGCTGTAGTTGCCCCCCCCCCCCCCCCCCCCGGACATCCACCAAGACTTGAGTTCTTGCCAAGATTGTCATGTTGATGATCTGGCTCAGGACACAGATATAGGGGGAGCTGTGCATCGTAACCCATCGACCTCTAGGGCCAGATTCACGTAGGAAGGCTCATCTTTGTGCGGGCGTATCGTATCCTATTTACGCTACGCCGCCGCAACTTAGACAGGCAAGTGCAGTATTCACAAAGAACTTGCGCCCTAAGTTACGGCGGCATAGCGTAAATGGGCCGGCGTAAGCACGCCTAATTCAAAGTAGGCTGGTAGGGGGCGTGTTGTATGGTAATAAATCGTGACCCCACGTAAATGACGCACCTTACGAACGGCACATGCGCACGCATGCTCAGTATCACATCGAATTTTCTCCCTAAATTACGCCGGCTCAATGCTTAGTCGACGTGAACGTAACCTACGCCCATCCCCATTCACGTACGACTTACGCAAACGACGTAATATACAACGCTGTTCCGACGTTTCCGACGTCCATACCTTAACATGACTTACCCCTGCTTTATGAGGGGTAAAGTTACGCCGGTCGTACGCCTTGCGTAAACAGCGTATTTTAATACGCCGGGCGCAACTACGTTTGTGAATCGGCGTATCTAGCTCATTTGCATATTTAACGTGGAAATATACGGAAGCGCCCCTAGCGGCCAGCGTAAATATGCACCCCAAGATACGACGGCGTAGGAGACTTACGCCGCTCCTATTTTGTCAACCGTGAGGCGTATCTGATTCTATGAATCGGGCGCGAAGATACAACGGCGCACATTCGGACTTACGACGGCGTACGTGGAGATACGCCGTCGTAAGTCCTTTGTGAATCTGGGCCCTAGTTTTTATTGTTGAGTTGAGTTGAGTTGAGTTGAGAGGTATCTTAATATAGCGCGGTCTTCCCCCGAAGGGTCCCGACGTGCATTGTCAACGCCTAATTGAGCAAGCTAAAGTTAGAAGCTGACAGATTCTTTGTGTACCAGCTTTAGTAAATCCCCCCCATACTGTCCCTTGAAATACATTTTATAATTGTAGCTAACCAGCGTGGATTTGATTTAAATCAAGTCGATTTAAATCACAATTCAAATCATGGTTTAAATCACTAGTAAAAAGGCTTGATTTAAATCAACTTGAATTAAAGTATAATTTTTGAAGAGCAACTGTCATCTCTGTCCTGCAGCCGCTCCTCCTCTGTTGACTCACCGACATTCCCATTCACTTTAATGGGGCGGCTGGTGATGCGGCAGTGACACAACAAGGTGAGGGACGTGGCGGCAGCAGGTGAGTGAATTCCCGCTAACAGGCACTTCCATGATGGATCTGAAATGACAGGTGCTCTTTAGATGTAAGGACTAATTCTTGCTGGTAATTAGAACCTTTAATATTTGCAAACAAAATGAAGGTTTCCTATTTAGAAATCCAAAGCTGTCAGGTTAGTAAAACAGCGATATCAGAAGTGATTCAATCATTCAGTTTGTAGTGTACATAGATTTGTAAAACAATGGGATAAAAGAATATTCCTGAACTTTGTTTCATCTTATGGTTACTGTGAAATTGTGTGAATGCATCAATGCAGTGCATGTTTTCTCAGCTTGCAGAGCTTGGATTCATTGAATGAATTTTCCAAAAAATTCAAATGTTGCTGAATATTTAGCCTCATGCTACATAACAAAGCTCCATTTCATGCTGAATAAACTAAATTATTATTGTATCTTAAATAGAAAACTACCTTTGATAGATTTTTACTCCAAATGCATTTTATTAAAAATAAATTTGATAAAAAATCAAAAAAATCTGATTTAAATAAAACAAATCTGTTAAAAAAAAAAAAAAAAAAAAAAGGAATCACAGACACTGGCGCATATTTATTTATGCCGCCGTAGCGTATCTTCTTTACGCTACGCCGACGCAGCGCAGAGAGACAAGCTCTGAATTCACAAAGCACTTCCTCCCAAATCTGCGCTGGGTTTCTCAGGCGTAAGTCGGCGTAAGTGGAAGTGGGCGTGAGCCATGCTATTGAGGCGTGACCCCATGCAAATGATAGGCCGAGCGCCAGACAGCTACGTATCGCCAACTGCGCATGCGCCGTCCCGTGGGCGCATCTCAGTGCGCATGCTCACAATCACGTCGGAACAACTGCCTAAGATACGTCGGATCACTGCCTACGGCGTCAACGTAACCTACGCCTAGTCATATTCACGTCCTACATAAACTACGTAATATACGTCGGCTTGTGTTCCCTGGTGCAGCCCTTTGCATGGATGCTGCTGAGTTACACCTCCTTTATGGGGCATAACTTTACGCCGGGCGTATGACTTTACACGCACTGCGTCGGACGGACGTACTTTCGTGAATCGGCGTATACCCCTTATTTGCATATGTGAATAGAAAATCAATGGGAGCGCCAAATACGACCAGCGTAAATATGCGCCCACTCTACGCAGGCGTAGGCAAGTTACGTCGGTCGGATTAAGCCTATTCTCAGGTGTATCTTAGTTTCTGAGTCCGGCGCATAGAAACAACGGCGCACATTTGTACTTACGTCGGCGTATCTCAAGATACGTCGGCGCAAGTGCTTTGTGAATCCGGGCCATTGATTTTTATCTACCATGTATCTAACTATGCAGTATGTAGAGAAAGATCTATTCTAACTATGCAGTATGTAGAGAAAGTGGTTTGATTCTACCACTCATGCTCCCATTGTAATACTGAATACCTGAAAGAGAATATCTAAAGGATAGGTATATAAGTTTGAAAAATGTAACCTAGTGTTACAGGGCTGGATAGAGAGGCAGATCTTATGGTACTGTTCAGCCATAAAGCCTGTTCTTTATAGACTGTTTTATGTTTCTTCTATGTCCGTACCTCAGTTTATCAAATTCACAGGCAATCCTATCTCTGATGCCTAATTTCCTTAAGCCTTGTACACACGATCAGAATTTTGTAAAAAAATACCACTTTCAAAGCGATCGATAATCTGATCGTTAGTACACAGCTGTCGTCCAACATTTTCCAAAGGGAAAAACACAAAAACATTCTCATACAATACCAGATCATTTAATTTTTGTTTAATCAGTAGAGTTTTCGTCCAAAAATACAATACAAATAAATTACATCACTTCCGAATTTTTATTCTGTCGTACGAGAATTTTCGTACAATAATAACCTATTTGTTTTCAAAATGGAGACTAGCATGGAAAAAAAAAAAAAAAAAGACGATCATGCGTCCGATATTCTCATTGTGTGTACAAGGCTTTTGAAATGTCACTGCTTGAAAGGGAATTCTCAGGGTGCATTTCACCATTCATTCACCATTCATTCACTATTGATTCAGACAACAAAATTGTTGTTTCTGCTTTGTGTAGACACCACCCGCTAAGGTATTGTCAACCCATTGTCTGCCATTATTACATGCTTGGGTGGGCTATTACCTTCTAAGAACCCATGCATTGTTATATAGGAGGCTCTTCATATATAAATCTGTCAGGGTAATAATGTTTATTATGGGCTCCCAACTCTTAAAATCAGATCCATTATGTCGCTTCTTCAAAGGCTGTGAGGTCTGAACCCAGCCAAATGACAGACCTTTAAAATGTCTATCGCACTTGTTTTGGTAAAGTGAACCATAATTTACATCTGAAAAAAAAAAGTATCAGGAATCCCATAAGACTTGGCGTCACTATTCATGTTCTCTTCACACATTTCCTATTGTAGGTGTAAACCAAACATTATGGGACGGCGATGTGAGAAATGCGCTCCTGGGTTTTACGGATACCCCAACTGCAGACCATGTGACTGCAACCAAGCCGGCACCGAAGCCGGCATATGTGACGCTCTCACTGGGCAGTGCCTATGCAAGGTCAGTTTTTAAGAAAATATCGTATTTACAATTTGATACTTTTTTTTAGCTAAGCCTGTGAAACTCATTGGGTTATTATTTATTTTCATTATTATTATTATTATTATTATTATTATACAGGATCTATATAGCGCCAACAGTTAAAGTGGAGGTTCACCCGGAAATACAATTTTTTACCCTTAGATTCCTGCTCATTTAGTCTAGGGGAATTGGCTAGTTGTTTTAAAATCAAAGCTGTACTTACCGTTGTAGAGAGCGATCTTCTCCGCCGCTTCCGGGTATGGGCTGCGGGACTGGGCGTTCCTATTTTGATTGACAGTCTTCCGACGGTCGCATCCATCGCGTCACGATTTTCCGAAAGTAGCCGAACGTCGGTGCGCAAGCGCCGTATAGAGCCGCACCGACGTTCGGCTTCTTTCGGCTACTCGTGACGCGATGGATGCGACCGTCGGAAGCCTGTCGGAAGACTGTCAATCAAGAAGGAACGCCCACTACCGAAGACCCATACCCGGAAGCGGCGGAGAAGATCGCTCTCTACAACGGTAAGTACTGCTCGGATTTTAAAACAACTAGCCGATTCCCCTAGACTAAATGAGCAGGAATCTAAGGGTAAAAAAAATGTTATGGGTGAACTCCCGCTTTAATGCAGCACTTTACAATAAAAAAGAGAGACCATACAGTTACAATACAATGAAGTACCAGAAGGTTAGGAGGGCCCTGCTCAGAAGAGTTTACGGTTAATCCTCTTGTTAGATTGATAAACCTTTAAAAACAATCTTCTATATGATTTGTATTTAAAGCAGAGGTTTTCCAAAAAAATAAATGAAAAGCCAGTAGCTACACATACTGCATCTGCTGGCTTTTAATAGACAAACACTTACCTGTCCAGGAGTCCAGCGATGTTGGCACCGCAGCTTATATTATCATCAGCTGTTGGGTGCTGCCGCCGCCATTGTGGGTAAGGGAACCCGGCAGTGTAGCCTTTCGGCTTCACGCCGAGAACCCTACTCCTCTCTCCTACTGGCCTGGCGACAGGGGGAGGGAGCTCCACGGTGACGTCATGGGCCGCACTGCAGACTGCTGGACATGGGAACAGGATACCTGTCAAATCCCTTGTACACACCATTGGTTTTCCCGGCGGTAAAAATTCTGCTGGGAAAAACCAAGGGGAAAACCAAGAACCTGCTCGGTAGCTTTTTCCCCCTATACACAGGAAAACTGTCATGAGAGCTTTGGTTGTGAAAGCCGGCCGTGTGTATGCTCCACCACAGGCTTTTCCCCATAGAAAAACTGCCAGCTTAAAAACCGCCGGGAATCCCGGCAGGAAAAAAAAAACATGTTCTCATTTTTCCCGCCGGGATTCCCAGTGGCTTTCGTGTCGGGAAAACTGCGATGGAGCATACACACGGCTGGGATTCCCGGCCAAAAGCTCTCATGGCAAAAGACAGGTATCCTGTCCCCCCCTCCGAAAGGTGCCAATTGTGGCACCGGAGGGGTAGAGGAGACAAATGAGCAGAAGTTACACTTTTGGGTGGAACTCCACTTTAAATCATCAGTTCTTGCTCAGAGAGGTGTAGTAATTGTAGTGAAATAAATATTGATAGTAAAAAACCTGCATAATGATATACACGTATGGAAATATAATATAAATGTGTAAAAATGTGAACATTACATCAAAAATGACCTTAAAGTATATACTGTATACGCCCAATTGGTTCCAGTTTTCTGGTAAACAGCTGATGTTACAGCAAAAAAAATTCTAACAAATCATGTTTGGCTGAACAGATCTTCCATTGTATGTGTGTTCTCATAGGTGTGTGCAGCCTATTGCATTAGAGTGTGCACCCCAAAGCTCAAACACACATACGTATATGTGTGTATATATGTATATGACCCATTCAAGTGAATGGCAGCACTCTGCAAGTCCCCTGCAACTGCGTGCAGTGCAGAGTTTAAGGTGTTAAAGCAGGCGGTGTGGAGGTGATACGCCTCCTCAGCACCTCTCAAATGCTCTCTGAAGAGTGATCTGACCATGAATCGCTTATCAGAAATCAAAGCGTGTGAAAAATTAGCCCCTGCATATGCATGCATGTCTGTAGTGGAAGGCAACTCAAACAAAACCTCATGCCTTTTACAGTGCTGGACTACTGCTAAACAGTGACTGTGGTCCCTATCACAGTCCTAGCAGAGGATCCCCCCTGTCTGTCCTTATCACAGGATCCCCCCTGTCTGTCCTTATTACAAGATCCTCCCTGTCTGTCCCTAGCACAGTCCTAGCAGAGGATGCCCCCTGTCTGTCCTTATCACAGGATCCCCCCTGTCTGTCCTTATTACAAGATCCTCCCTGTCTGTCCCTATCACAGTCCTAGCAGAGGATCCCCCCTGTCTGTCCTTATCACAGGATCCCCCCTGTCTGTCCCTATCACAGTCCTAGCAGAGGATCCCCCCTGTCTGTCCTTATCACAGGATCCCCCCTGTCTGTCCCTATCACAGTCCTAGCAGAGGATCCCCCCTGTCTGTCCTTATCACAGGATCCCTCCTGTCGGGCCCGAACCTAGTCCTCTCCCTGAGCCCCTCCTGCAACCCGCCCAACTGATGACAGTCCCCGGTAGGAGGGAAGGAGGGAGGAGTAGGCGGGACTAAGGATGGCTGTGTGGCCTCCAGACAATGGAGCCGTCCAGATGACAGGCAGTGAGTATGTGGGAGCTGTCCCTAGATCAGGTGCTGAAATTGTATGATCAGCCCATCAATGAGAGCAGACATGGGCTGTGTTTTACCAGTGTTTCTGGTGGATTGGGGTGTGCCCAGGCACATCCGGCAAACCTTGCGCATACGCCTATGTATGTTGTACAGTCAAACAAAAAAAAAATAGTAAGTAAAAACATTGAATACATTGTTAGCAGTCAGAGTTATCTCATTACTGATCCAACAATTGCCCAATAGATGTTGCATCCATAAATTATGACGTTGGGTAAATTCACAAGTCAGTCTCAGTTTTGGGTTTATACTGGTGGATTTTGATCATATATTATGTAAGTTCATCTGCCATTTATATAAGTGATTAATGTTGCTAACCAAAGCTTCTAACCGCATTTAGGAAAACGTGGAGGGTCCAAATTGTGACCGCTGTCGCCTGGGAACTTTCTATCTTGATGCACATAATCCGAAGGGTTGCACTCGCTGCTTCTGTTTTGGAGCCACAGATCGATGCCATACTTCATCCAAGCACCGTTCTCAGGTAAAACTGTCCCGTCTGCACGGTTTCAACCACAGCAAGGAAGAACATTGTCCTATTTTCCATCTTTTATTTTTAATTCATTTTAGTTCACAGTTACATTTAAATTATAGGACCTGCATATAATGTTAAAGGGTAATAGCATGCACACACAGCGGTGTCTGCTCTGACAACATCTTTAATTGATTTATAAGGTTCTCTTACTTAAAGCGGAGGTTCACCCATACCTTACACATTTTCCCCTTCGCTTCATGCTCGTTTTGTCTAGGGGAATCGGCTATTTGTTTTAAAATATGATCCGTACTTACCCGTTTACGAGATGCATCTTCTCCGCCGCTTCCGGGTATGGGCTGCCGAACGTCGGTGCGCAGGTGCAGTATAGAGCCGCACCGACGTTCGGCTTCTTTCGGCTATGAGTGACGCGATGGATGCGACCATCGGAAGCCTCTCGGAAGACTGTCAATCAAGAAGGAACGCCCGCTCCCGAAGACCCATACCCGGAAGCGACGGAAGAAGATGCATCTCGAAAACGGGTAAGTACGGATCATATTTTAAAACAAATAGCCGATTCCCCTAGCCAAACGAGCAGGAAGCTAAGGGGAAAAAATAAATAATTGGGTGAACTCCCGCTTTAAGCTGGAGACGCACAATACAACTTTTGTTGTTCGATTTCCTTTAGCTTTACCTTTAACTATGTAGTGCAAGGGCCGGCCTGATTGCATACAAATTGAAAGTGTTTAGGTTTGACCTCATATTATATGGTTTTGATAAATCTAAAGGAAAGATTCTAAAGAAAATCGTATAGTGTGTATCCGGCTTTAATTTCACGTCCAATGACTTGTTTGTCATGTTGATCTCCTGCAGTTTAGTGACATGCGGGGATGGGTTCTGGTTGGAGGAGATCGACAGGAAGTGGAGATCTTGGAAAGACCTGGTGAGGGCCTCGTTGAGGCAGATCTGAGAGATGTTCCTGATGTCTACCAGGAGTTCTACTGGCACGCTCCACGAAGCTACCTTGGAGACCGGGTGAGTTTTGGCCTTCAGCATCTTTGTTGGCTGAACTAATGACAACACAACAAATCGGATATTACATGTCCTGAGAAAGTTAAACAAGCCTGATAATTTTTTCTTTTTTTAACAAGAGAAAGCCTGCTAGTTTTAATCTGTAGACTAATGATCGCTGAATTTTAGAATAACTATTATATGATAATTGGAGGTGATGAAAATGTGACTGCTATGCATTACTACACTGTAGTAAAAAATTATAAAGCTAATTACCTTGACAGCTTAAAGTGATACTTTTTAATAACAAACATGTCATACTTGCCTCCACTGTGCAACTAGTTTTGCACAGAGTAGCCCCGAACATCCTCTTCTGGGGTCCCTCGGCGGCTCTCCCCAGGGGGATACCTTGCGGGCGTGCTCCTGAGTCATTAATTCGGCGTCCATAGACGCCAAGTGTATAACTCGGTCCCGCCCCCTCCCCCCCCCGAAACCCGTGTCATTGGATTTGATTGACAGCAGCGGGAGCCAATGGCTGTGCTGCTATCTATCTATCCAATCAAAGCTGGGACTCCGTAGAGAGGAGGACGGCGGGACGCGCTGAGGAGATGAAGCGGCTCAGGTAAGTAAAACAGGGGGGGGGGGGGGCTGGTGACTGCCAGGTTTTTTTTCACCTTAGTGCATCCTATGTAAAACATGAAGGTTTACAACCCCTTTAAATCAAGGGTGTCAATTCTTTTCACCTTTCTGGGCCACATTGGAAAAAGTGGAATTGTCTTGGGCCACAGATAAAATACACTGAAGCCTCGTACACACGACCGAGTTTCTCAGGAAAAACCGGGAGATATTTTTTTGCCGAGGAAACCGGTCGTGTGTACATTTTCGTTGAGGAAAATGTCGAGAAACTCGACGAGCCAAAAAGAGAGCATGTTCTCTATTTCCTTGACAGGAACGTTGAAAATTGGCTTGTCGAGTGCCTAACAAGGAACTCGACGAGGAAAACAATGTGTTTCACCCGTCGAGTTTCTCGGTCGTGTGTACGAGGCTTGACAATAAGGATAGCTGATGAGCCAGAAAAGTCGGGCAGAATGCAAGTTATTGATCACTGATATAGATAATGTGCCTATATTAATTTAAAAAATATACAGTAAAAGGGGCAACAAAAACCTAGTGCAATATTTGACACAGTTTTTGATAAACTAACACATCAATATCTGATTCAATGGATGTAGTAGCAATTCTCAATGAATTCTCAAGGTGCTCATCAGATATTTAAGTCCTAGTTTTGTCCTTCTCGTGCTTCATCCGTGAAAATAATTGCTAACAAATAAAGGTGCTGCCGAAAACTGATGACATGAATAAGGCGTGATTGTGAAGAGTGGGATATTTTTCTTTGGAAAGATAAAGCTTACAAAAGTCCAGTAAAGAGACATTGTCAAATTCCTCTTTGGCCGGATATGTATAAACGCATTTTTTCAAAAATATTCCCCCCAAAAAATCAACATTTTGTGTTGGAACCCATTCATAGCCATCTTGGGCTGCATGTTGGACACCCCTGGTTTAGAGGATTTTCCCCTCTACTATTTGTGTTTTATTTCCCTTTTCTTTTGACCATACCTACACTATTTCCTTAGTGTAGACAAGAAGACCACTGATAATAATGTTTTGTGACCTCAGGTCTCTTCTTATGGTGGATTCGTGAGGTATGAGCTTAATTCTGAAGCTCTCAGAGGAGATTACATCTACAATCCTGTGGAGCGAAGGCCGGACGTGATACTGAAGGTATAAACGACTCCCAAATTCCCAGAGATGATATTGATTACAAAACAGCTGAATAGAACTGGATATTTGTTTTCTCCTTCTGCAGGGAAACCAGATGAGTATTGCATTCCTGGAGTCAAAATACCCGTTACCAGGAGAAAATCACGAAGGACAGATTCTACTCGTCGAGGTGAGAATAGGACCTTTGTATTGGGTAACAAGCCAATGTGTTCTGGACAGACCATGCAGCTTAAAACAGGGAGAACCTAAAGTAGTCTGGCTGTATTAGGAGTCCCTAATAGATTGTATGCCACCCAAAGAAATGTTTAATTGCAATTTACATACAGCTCGCTTAAGTACCTGAATCTGTCTTTCATAGGTGTGTGCAACCTATTGCATTAGGGGGAGCACCCCAAATGTATAAAACATGGATGGTGTTAGTAAGCAGTGGATTTTTCTGTAGGGCCGAGGTTGGTGTTAGTAGGGCAGTAGATAGTGTCAGTGTGGTAGATTCACAGAGAATTTACGCCGGCGTATCCATAGATAAGCCACGTAAATTCAAATCTGCGCCGGCGTATCTACTTTCTGTATTCAGAAAGCAAGATACGCCGACTTTAGCCTAAGATACGACTGGCATAAGTCTCTTGAGCCGTCGTATGTTAGGGTGCATTCTGCCGCTGGCCGCTAGGGGCGCTTCCATGGCTGTCCGCGCAGAATATGCTAATTTTCTAGATACGCCGATTCACAAGCGTACGTGCGCCCGACGTTCGTTTTTTATGTCGTTTGCATAAAGGCTTTTTCTGCGTAAGGTTGCTCCTGCTATTAGGAGGCGCAGCCAATGTTAAGTATGGACGTCGTTTCCCGCTTCGAAATGTGAATTATTTACGTTGTTTGCGCAAGTCGTTCGCGAATAGGGCTGGACGTAATTTACGTTCACGTCGAAACCAATACGTTGTTGCTCCGTACTTGGAAGCAATGCACACTGGGATATGTACACGGACGGCGCATGCATCACGTC
The DNA here is from genome assembly GCF_905171775.1 of Rana temporaria. NCBI lineage: Eukaryota > Metazoa > Chordata > Amphibia > Anura > Ranidae > Rana > Rana temporaria. Next base: position 19,275,669 of record NC_053500.1, read on the forward strand.
AGGTCATCACACATTTACATAAAACACGCCCCCCATTCCACATTTGAATTACGCGCGCTTACGCCGGCCCCATTTACGCTACGCCGCCGCGACTTACGGAGCAAGTGCTTTGTGAATACAGCACTTGCTCCTGTAAGTTACGGCGGTGTAGCGTAAATACGATACGCTGCGCCACCGTATCATTGCGCGCCCCTACGTGAATCTACCCCAGTATTTTTTTTATATCTATTATTTATTTATTTTACAAAAAAATTTTTTAGGAGCCCCATTGTTTTTTTGTTTTTTTTTGGGGAGAAATAGCAGCAGGGGGAATCTGCGCCGCACAGGGTGATTAGGATGTGCCCATGCACACCCGGCACACCCCCTGCACTTGCCTATGTTGTCTTTATATCAGCCGCCTGTAACAGCAAAAATGGAGTAGGAGGGGGTCAGTGAAACAGCCAGGGTTGAATGGCTTTATAGGAACATGCTAAGGAGAGAGGAGAGCACAGGGCTGACTTATACATTGTGCTGACACTCCTGGAGATTGCAGCCCTGTAAATTGATAGGTCAGGAGGCGCCTGCATGTCAGCTCTCACTGGGAACTGTAGTAGAACATGTCACTCTTCACTTTGCCAAGTGTTGTCAGAATATTTCTCATCCGCAGAGTAACTTTATCCATATTGGGACAAACAATCCTGTATCCCGCGAGGACATCATGATGGTTCTGGCCAACCTGGAGCAGCTGCAAATTCGAGCTTTAAACTCTCAGTCTTCTGCCATGGTGTCTCTGCGCCGAGTCGTTCTGGAAATCGGACAAAATGCTGGTACTGGAGTGAAGGCCAGCAATGTGGAGCTGTGTATGTGCCCAGCCAACTACCGCGGAGACTCCTGCCAGGTACGCAACTCACCCACCCAGCCATAGGTGCTGCCTCATTTGTAATGGAAAAGCAACCACTGTGGACATTGCTACTAGTAATCTAATAGTGTAAGCTTTAACATTTGTCTCAGCATGCATGAAGTGGCAGAGGTCTGTGCTGCCAGCATACTCTGGCACAATAGGAGATTTGTGGACAAGATGTGAATTTGTACATCCCACAGACTGCCACTTTTCATGCTGTCATTGCCTGTAATAGAGCACCTTCCAGTGTTTTATGCCTTGTACCGCATTCTATAGGGCAGGCAGTTTAAAGCGGAGGTTCACCCTAAAAAAACATCTATGAACCATCCCATACAGCATACTAGCGTCAGCTATAGTATGTTTTTTTTTTTTTCCCGCTGTATTTACCGTTTAATCCTTAAAGCGGATGTGCCAGTATAAGAAAATATTAAAAGCCAGCAGGTACAAATACTGAAGCTGCTGACTTTTAATATTAGGACACTTACCTGTCCTGGAGTCCAGCGCCGTCAGCAGCAGAGGACGAGCGATCGCTCGTCTCTCTGCTGCTCCCCCCGCCATCCTCAGTGAGGGAACCAGGAAGTGAAGCGCTCCGGCTTCACTACCCGGTTCCCTACGGCGCATGCGCGAGTCGCGCTGAGCACGCCGATTGGCTCACACGCTGTGTGCTGGGAGCCGAGTGTTCCCAGCACATAACGGGGGACAGACGGGAAGTCAGAAAAACCCGTCTTTTGCCCGTAGCGTGTGGCCGGAAGTGGGTGCAAATGCCTGTCTTTAGACAGGTATCTGCACCCCCCTCCCCCCTGAAAGGTGTCAAATGTCACACTGGAGGGGGGGGCGGGTGCCGATCAGCGTGAGTTCCACTTTAGGGTGGAGCTCCGCTTTAAGTTTCGTTTCAGACTCCCGTGGGGAGTAGGCGTTCCTATGAAGAGGGGAACATGATTGACGTCCGGCTATGGCGCGTCACGTGTTCCGAAAATAGCCGGAGTAGGACTCGGCTCTTCACGGCGCTATACGGCGCCTGCGCACAGACTAGGAGCTGACTGCGCAGGCGCCGTATATATCCGAGTCCTATTTCGACTATTTTCGGAACGCGTGACGCGTCATAGCCGGACGCCAATCATGTTCCCCTTTTCATGGGAACGCCTATTTCCCCGCCGGTGATCTGCCAAGCTGGTTCCGGCTATCGTGAAAGTTCCTGTGCAGGTGCAAAGTGATCTACCAAGATGGTTCCGGCTAACAGGAAAGTTCCTTCAAGGACTGCGCAGGCGCAAACTTGCCGACGGAAATCCCCGAACCTCGGCCGGCATCCAGGGCGACGTGGATTTTGAGGAAAGTGGCCAGTTGGCCTCACGTCCTCGCTTCGCTCGGACGGCTCGCTCCGCTTGCTCGGCCTTCTGGCTCTTTTTTTAACATCCTCCAATCCACAGGGATGTTAAAGAATGAGCCTGGATGCCGGGCGAGGTTCGGAGATTTCCGTTGGCAAGTTTGCGCCTGCGCAGTCCTTGAAGGAACTTTCCTGTTAGGGGAACCTTAAGGACAAGTCACCGGAGTCTGAAACGAAACTGGACGATTAAATGGTAAATACAGCGGCAAAAAAACCCAAAAAAAACATACTATAGCTGACACAAGTATGCTGGATGGGATGGTAGCTAAAGAAAAAAAAAATGTAGGGTGAACCCCCGCTTTAAGCAGAGCTGTAAATGGCGTATTTCCTTAAGAATTTAAATTACTTAATACATTACTAATTAAAATATTATCTCTCACACATCAGCCATAAATCAGCTTGGCTGGCTTCATGAGTGACTTTAGATTTAGAAACAGTCATTACCGAAGAATGCAAAGGGTGGCGTGTCCAATTACAAGCTAGCTGATATATCTGTAAAAACCCGGTGCAGCTTATAGCAGGTGTATTTTCATATATTATCCAATAGCAAGTTACCGATGATAACCAAAATGCCAAATACAGCTGGTCATCATATATTGTTGTCCCCGGCAGGAATGCGCTCCTGGATTCTATAGAGACAAGGGTCTCTTCCTGGGTAAATGTGTTCCATGCAGCTGCGGTGGACATTCTGATCAGTGCTTACCAGGGACAGGCAATTGTGTGGTGAGTATAACACAATATATCTAGGACTGTGAAGGTCTTTGCAGGCCCTACCCCAGACATTTAATACTTAGCCTTCTCCTCCCTAGAAATGTCAACACAACACTGAAGGAGACCAATGTGAGCGATGCAAAGATGGATTTGTGGCCAATGGGACCATTGGGGGGTCATTACAATGCGTGTCATGCCCCTGCCCTCTATCTGTGCCCTCCAACAAGTAAGAATCTACTAATGTTACATTTTAAGTATCCTGTGACTACTTTTACACAATTGTAACCTCACATGGGTCAATTCTCTTGTAGTTTTGCCATTGGATGTGTGCAGAGAGGCTCAGCAACTCAGTGCCTCTGTAAACCAGGCTATGCTGGAGCCAGGTGTGAACGGTAAGTGGACACTTCTGGATTTCTGTATCAGAATCGTATTAGGATCATAAAGGTTTTGGTAGATCATAAGCTCAATAATTGCATGCAATGCCAAGCTACGGTTTCCAAAGCAAGCAAAGTCCTTTCTTGTATTAAGAGAGGTATGGACTCCAGAGAGAGAGAGATATAATTTTGTCCCCCTGTACAGATCATTAGTAAGACCTCATCTGGACAAATGATTCTTGCATACTCTATGTATAAGAAAGCAATTAAAAGATGTATATAGTACAGTAAAAACATAGCTCCCAGATTTGTCCCTCTTTCCCCCTCATTTGTCCCTCATTTTGGTCTTATCTATAAAGTTGTATATAAAATGCACTTTTTGTCTTTCAAAAAAGTATTTCCCAGAGCTAAACCTTTCATCCAATTTCTAAATTCCTGCATTTGTACATTTTAAAAGCCAATATAAAGGAATAGTAGTGGTAAAAAAAAAAACACTTGTGGATTTAATTAACTTTTTTGGGGGTTAATTCTCCTTTAAGGGGGTGTGGCAGGGGGCGTGTCATATGGCAACATACATTTGCAAATAGGTGTCCCTCATTCTCATCTCAAAATGTTGGGAGGTATGTAAAATTAGAGAAAATATCTCCCTAGTGAGACCCATAAGAAGACATGGCCTGTAACAATTTGTTCTGATGCAGCATGGAAGTAAATGGCACACTGGCCACTAGCTGGCCTACTTAAAAAGGGGTATCGGCATGCGTGGAGAAAAAAGAGTGGAGGTGTAGCCTGCGGCTCTTCGCAGCAATGATGAGAGAGGACACCCAATGTGCCATTGTTTTGCGCAAAATTCTTCCACTTATTTTGTTCACCCCAGGAACATTGCCTAGTTCTAGAGGGATACTCAAGTGCAGGATTTATGACATGTTTGCTTAATATTGCATATTTTTCTCTACATGATTATCTGTCTTTTTTCACCCAATAGCTGTTCCCCCGGTTTTTATGGGAACCCCTTGGTAATTGGAAGCACATGTTTGCCTTGTAATTGCAACGGAAATACGGACTCCAATATGCTCTTTAGTGAGTGTGACCCTCTGTTCGGCACTTGCACTGGCTGCATGTTCAACACAGCTGGACGTCACTGCGAAGTATGCGCACCTGGGTTTTATGGGGACGCCATCGTCGCCAAAAACTGTACCGGTAAGTTTACGGAACAGAAGTTCTCACTTTTTGCTATTGCAGAGCCATTGTGTTCAGATTTGACTTAAGCCAGGGATGACACTGCTGCCTGGGAACTTGTAGGTAGATTCAGGTACATTGGAATAACTTTAGGGCAGCGTAGCCTAGCCTGTTTAGACTACACCGCCGTAAATTAGCTAGGCTAGTAGTGATTTTCAATCTACTTACCTGCTAATCTACGGCGGCGTAGCCTCAAACGAGCGGGCGTAAGGGCGCCTAATTCAAATGGGTTGGGGGGGCGTGTTGTATGGAAATGAGGCTTGATTTCACGTTTTTTTGACGATTTTTGCTACTGTGCATGCGCCGGGCTCCTACATTGCCCAGTGCGCATTGCGGCTAAGTACGCCGTACGGGCCTATTGATTTCGACGTGGACGTAAACGACGTAACTCCCGATTTGCGGACGACTTACGCAAACGTCGTAAAAAATTCGAACCTCGCGGGGGGAACGGCGGCCATACTTTAACATTGTTATTCCACCTCATAGGTGGAATAACTTTAGGCCGCCTAAGGCCTTACGGAAACGACGTAATTCGACTGCGGCGGCCGGGCGTATGTTCGGGAATCGGCGTACAAGCTCATTTACATAATCTACGCCGGCCGCAATGGAAGTGCCACCTAGCGGCCATCCGAAAAATTGCAAGCTAAGATAGAACGGCGCAAGCCGTCCTATCTTAGCTTTGTTTAAGCGTATCTCTGTTTGAGCATACGCTTAAACATACGGCGGCGTAGATTCGGAGTTAGGTCGGCTTATCTACTGATAAGCTGGCCTAACTCTTTGTGAATCTACCTATGTATGTTTGCAATTTGCTCTTCACTGGTATACATGTCTGATGCCCTGTACACAAGGCCGGACTTTTAACCGGGCAAAACTCAGTCGGAAAAATAGAGAACCTGCTCTCTATCTAAGTCCGTCAGAAATGCCGACGGGAAATGTCCAATGAGAAGCTCCCATCGGAAATTCCGACCGTGTGTACGCGGCATAAATGTTGGTGGTTCAGAAATCAGTCACAGTTTACCAGTGAGAAGACTGCAAAATAAATGTTTTTATTTATTTTTATGCAAAATTATATATAAAATTATATATTCTCTAGTATTGCTTGTAGGAGGAAAATTTCAGTTCCCCAGTATTAAAAAAAAAAAAAATGGCCTCTTCTACTAATAACCATTTCTCAGAACATCTTTATACCTTTTTTTGTTTTTTTAGGCTGTAGCTGCTCTACCTGTGGAACAGAAACGTGTGACCCAAGATCTGGACGATGTCAATGCAAACACGGAGTAACCGGATCTCTCTGTGATCGCTGCGAGGTACATACTACATGCCCAGCAGTCGTTCTCCAATCTTTGTGTTCTTCTTAAGCAGTAATAACCCTTTTCTCTTCTCTTCCAGGAGGGTTATTACGGGTATAGCAGCTGCTCTGGATGCCAGCGTTGCAGCTGTGGTTCCGGCTCTACCAGTTCAAGTTGTGATTCTCGCACTGGCCAGTGTCTCTGCCTTCCTGGTGTCACCGGTCCTCGCTGTGAGCAGTGTGCTCCAGGATACTGGGGTTTCAGGCCGAGTGGTTGCACAAGTATGTACAAATGTGTGGGGTCTTATGAACCAGCTGTTCTATGTTCCTTATAAAATTATCATTGTCAAAGAGGAATCTTGATCTCGTAGAGTCATTTACGTTAACGTCGAAACCAATGACGTCCTTGCGACGTCATTTAGCGCAATGCACGTCGGGAAATTTTAGGGACGGAGCATGCGCAGTACGTTCGGCGCGGGAACACGCCTAATTTAAATGGTCCCCGCCCCATTTGAATTAGGCGGGCTTGCGCCGGGCGGATTTACGCTACGCCGCCGCAACTTTACAGGCAACTGCTTTGTGAATCAAGCACTTGCCCGTAAAACTTGCGGCGGTGTAAAATAAATGTAATACGTTACGCCGCCGCAGAGTAAGCCGATTCTACCTGAATCTGGCCCACTGTGTTATAGTATAAATATTTGCAAACTGAAAATCAATTTTTTTAGGTATTAGGGGTCTTTGCCAAGGATAACATTAGCATGGTCCATATTCCTATGGGGCAACTCCGATATTTATTCATCCTTTTTACTGGAGCATTATCAAGATATTTTTGCTATCATCATGTAATTCCATCAAATAGGCTATAAATTCACAAAAATTTGAGTCTCCAAACTTTTTGTAACACTCTATTTCGTATTAATCTATTGAGTATTTATCAGATGTTTTCCTAACAGGAGTCTACCCACTCCAATGGAGAGATCCCTATGGCCTATGGTAAGGACCCCGGTAAGGGAGTAATCCCCTATTCCAGGTGTGTCCAGGTATCTACAAGCCAGGTGACCCTCATCATCTTGTCAGAGTTCAGGTAGAGTCAGGCCCCATACACACGACCGAGTTTCTCGGCAGAATTCAGCCAGAAACTCGATTGGAGCTGAATTCCGCCGAGAAACTTGGTCGTGTGTACACTTTCGGCCGAGGAAGCCGACGAGTTCCTTGTCGAGCCAAATAGAGAACATGTTCTCTATTTCCTCGAGGAAAGTTGGCTCTCCGAGATCCTCGGCGGCTTCACACAGAACGTGTGTACGGGGCCTCAGAGAGAGAAAAGGTTAAGTTTGAAAGAAGAAAGACAGAAAGGGAAGTAAAGGAGTAAAGTGTTAGAGAATGACCTCGCTCCCTGGTTCCCACCCCACTTCAGCCGCTCTACGTTGGTGCAATTTGAGGGTCCATCGTTAGATACCAAATCCAAGGGTCCCAGACCTTTTCTAACAGCTGCATTATGTCATTTAAGGTTGCTGCGATACGTCCATTAAGCATGAATTAATATTTTTGCCCAGCATTCTTCTTTAGTCAACCCACCTGGAGACATTTCAACTGCATTTCATTATTAAATCTATCCCTCCTTCCATATGGTTCCCTAAGAATTTGGCTTATTTTACCGTTTGCTCTTCTCGGTGATGCTTGTGGAAGCAGCTCAGCAGCTGACATGTTTATTATGCTGCATTAGAGACTCCCTTTATACTTCAGCGGAGGTTTCCTTCTATTATGTCATTAAATTATAGTGAATATTCGTATTGATTTCTGGGAACAATAGCTATTTTAATGCTTGGTCCTAAATCTGAGTATGGCTGGAGGCCTGAAAACACCTGGGCCATCTGCTCTAATTATAGGTATTACTTTTCCAGCAGACAGATTGTGCGGGATTCCATGAAATGTATGTTATTCTATTACAGAGTGTCACTGTAAAGGGGGCTCATGTGACCCGCGGACTGGTGAGTGTCAGTGCAGTGACGGGTTAACGGGAAAGCAGTGCGACAAGTGCAGCCGCCAGTACGAAATTCCTGTCAGCCACGGGCCAGAAATCCTGAAATGTGAACGTAAGTATTATTTAGATTCCCTTGTATTTGTATTTATTAAAGATCGGAAAAATGTGTGTTTAACTTTAAAATACGATCAGTCACCAATGAACTCAAAGGCCCGATTTATTTCCTATGTCTTCAAAGTGCCAACATATTCTGCAGTGGCTTACAGCATGCATGGACATTAACATCACTCTCTGCACTCAAGGGGCTTACAATCCTATGCTTGCACCACAGTCATACATATACAGACATTGGGCCAGATTCACATAGAGATACGACGGTGTATCTCCTGATACACCGTCGTATCTCTGACTTAGGCCGGTCGTATCTATGCGCCTGATTCATAGAATCAGTTACGCAGAGATATGCCTAAGATCCGACAGGTGTAACTGTGTTACACCGTCGGATCTTAACTGCAATTTAAAAATGGCCGCTGGGGGCGTTCTCGCTGATTTACGCTGAGAAATATGTAAATCAGCGAGATACGCCAATTCACGAACGTACGCGGGCCCGACGCAGTGTTGTTACGACGTTTACGTAGCGGTTTTCCAGGTGTATACTTACCCCTGCTTCTATGAGGCGCAGCCAATGTTAAGTATAGCCGTTGTTCCTGCGTCAAATTTTTTTTTTTACGTCGTTTGCGTACGCCGATTCTCAAACCCACTCGTCGCAAGTTACGCTCACGCCGAAACCACTGATGTCCTAGCGACGTCAGTGGGAGCAATGCACGCCGGGAAAATTCGCGGACGGCGCATGCGCATTAAATCTAAAGATCCGCTGATCTATGTGAATCTAGCCCCTTAGGTCAATAGATCATTTATTCCAAGAGTGGGGTAGATTCAGAGAGCAATTACACCGGCGTATCCATAGATACGCAGCGTAATTGCTAAGTAGCGCCGGCGTATCTACTTTCTGTATTCAGAAAGCTAGATACGCCGACTTTAGCCTAAGATACGACTGGCATAAGTCTCTTACGCCGTCGTATCTTAGGGTGCATTCTGATGCTGCTCCCATAGATGTCAGCGTAGAGTATGCAAATTACATACTTACGCCGATTCACGATCGTACGTGCGCCCGGCGGTAGTTTTTAACGTCGTTTGCGTACGCCGTTTTCGTCGTAAAGCTGCTCCTGCTATTAGGAGGCGCAGCCAATGTTAAGTATGAACGTCATTGCCGTGTCGTGATTTGAAAATTTTACGTCGTTTGCGTAAGTCGTCCGTGAATGCCGCTGGACGCCATTTACGTTCACGTCGATACCAATGACGTCCTTGCGACGTCAATTACCGCAATGCACGTCGGGAAATTTTAGGGACGGCGCATGCGCAGTAGGTTCGGCGCGGGAACGCACCTAATTTAAATGATCCACGCCCCCTACGGGATCATTTGAATTACGCGCGCTTACGCCGGCACCTTTTACGCTACGCCGCCGCAACTTTATAGGCAAGTGCTTTGTGAATCAAGCACTTGCCCATAAAACTTGCGGCTGCGTAACGTAATTGTCATACGTTACGCCGCCGCAGTTTTGCGCGCCCCTACCTGAATCTACCCCAGTGTATTTTAGGATTGTGAAAAAAAATACACACTAAAAGGAGAACATACCAGCCCTATCTAAATGGATGTCTACTGGGAAATGAGTACAAGGTAGATTTGATAACCACTTAGTTCAAGGTAAAAGAACATCAAAGTAACTCAGCTCCTGCCCCGCAGTCAGCACATTTTTGTACAGTCAATAATTTGTGTCTAATGACTTTATGCAGCATGTGACAGCTGTGTGGTGACCCTTCTGGAGGATTTACAGAGGATGGGAGACTTTCTCCCCAGTGTCCGGGACCAGTTGACCAACCTGAGCCTCAGCTCTATTGCCTGGACCCGCTTGGGTGGCCTCAATGCCACCATTACCAACCTCACAGTAAGTAAGATATAAGTGCTGACTTTGGTTATGTAGTTGAGTGCCAATTTTTTTAGACATGATATATATATTATGTATATCACCTTCAGGATCTTTGGCTCCATTATCAGAGCTCCATCAATGGCGTCAAGGATAAATCTGATGATCTTGAAGATGACAGTTTTAGCCTCGCCCAAGATCTCGACACACTGGAAGAAAAGGTGAGAGCTGCTCTTTTCACTTTTTCAATAAGCGGGTGTCCACACATCTGCCTGAAAATCAAGAAGTAGAAAAGACAACTTGGCTCATATTAAAGAACTGTTCATAACAGTTGTTCATTTGCATTTGAGAGCACCCAGAAATTTGGGGTATTTGAGTTAAAGGGGTTGTAAAGGTTTGTTTTTTATTTTCTAAATAGGTTCCTTTAAGCTAGCGCGTTGTTGGTTCACTTACCTTTTCCTCTGATTTCCCTTCTAAATTTTTTTTTTCTTCGGCTGAATTTCTCACTCCTCTATAAGCTGGCCCCCATCAAGTGAGCCGTTCTGGCTGGGGGTTAGTCAGCGTTCTCTGCAAACACAGCGTCTCCCCGCAGGGATGTAGTCCCAAGGGAGGGGGCAAGCAAGCTGACCACAGCACAGCATATGTGAACACAGCGTCTCCCTGCAGGGATGTAGTCCCAAGGGAGGGGGCAAGCAAGCTGACCACAGCACAGCATATGTGAACACAGCGTCTCCCTGCAGGGATGTAGTCCCAAGGGAGGGGCGAGCACGCTGACTAACCCCCAGCCATAACAGCTCGGATGATGGAGGCAAGCTTACTGTGGAGGAAGAGGAAGAGAGACCTTTAAAAAAAAAAAAAAAAATTTAGAAGGGAAATCGAAGGAAAGTATAAGTGAACCAACAATGCTCTATCTTAAAGGAACCTATTTACAAAATAAAAAAACAAACCTTTACAGCCCCTTTAAACCATGTGTGGGAACATAGGGCCAGATTCACGAAAATTTGCGGCCGTGTAACGTAACCCGTTTACGTTACACCGCCGCAAGTTTTCAGTGTAAGTGCCTGATCCTCAAAGCACTTACCTGGAAACAATTCAAATGGGGTGGGTACCATTTAAATTAGGCGCGCTCCCGCCCCTGACGTTCTGCGCATGCTCCGTTTGCAATTTTCCCGACGTGCTTTGCGCGAACTTACGGCGGCCCGACGTTTTCGTGAACGTACTTACGCCGGAAAAAAAAAAATTCAAAAGCGACGCGGGAACGACGGGCATACTTTAACATGGTGGAGTCATTTTACACCATGTTAAAGCACACCTAACTTTGCGACGGGAAAAAAGACTTGTAACGACGGGAAAAACCTTTGTGGATCGCCGTAACTGCTAATTTGCATACCCGACGCTGGAATACGACGCGAACTCCCCCCAGCGGCGGCCGAAGTATTGCATCCTAAGATCCGACGGTGTAAGTCAATTACACCTGTCGGATCTTAGGGCTATCTATGCGTAACTGATTCTATGAATCAGCCGCATAGATACGACAGGAGATACGACGGTGTATCAGGAGATACGCCGTCGTATCTCCTCTGCGAATCTGGCCCATAAACTTGTTTCCTATACAGTAAAGACAGAGTAACAATCACAATTGGGTCAGTCTCTCTGAGCCTGAAATGATGATAAAGTCAAAGCAATAGGTGACATCTGATACTAATAATGTATAACTTGTATGTGCCAATTAAAAAAAAAAAAAATTCATTAAGGGTATTCTTTTTCAGGTGAATTCAACCAAACACAAAGCTGCAAATGTGCAACAGGCAACCAAAGTCACCAATCAGAAGGCCAAAGACTTTACAAACCGGGTCCAAACTCTCAACAACCTCACACAGGGTAAAATATTTTCGGGGTGCTTCAGAAAAGGGTGTTGCTCTCCAAACTGGTAACTGTGTTAACAGACGGGTAGTGACAACCAAATGAATGAATGAATGACTTGTATAGCGCAACGCATGCGAACTGAATCGCCTCTGGGCGCTTTTTCCAGCCAGTATCTGCTTGGCTGGTGCGGTCATTTTTACCCCGTAGGATCATGACACGCTCCACCAAAGCCAACATAAACATAACTCACAGAAAGTGCCTTTTGAAATACAGAATAGATTCATGCCCTTGGTTGCTAACTGTTGGTAAATCTCAGTTGGTAAAGTTTTTGTTGAAAAAACGTTTGTCACCCTCTTCACAGCGCTTTATCACACAAAAACAACATGCTAGTAAGGCCCCTTTCACACTTGTGCGGACTGAAAGAAATGTTGCCACGATTTCGACACGACTTGAAGCAATGCCTGTATAATGTTGAGTTCTAGGGACCTAAAGTCGGACCAAAGTAGTGCAGGGACTACTTTGAAGTCACTGCAACTTGAAGTCACACAGATATGAATGGCACTCATTGAAAATCATGGAGTACGACTTTGCAGTCCCAAGTCGCACAAGTATAAAAGGGGCCTAGTGCAAAGCAACAGTTTCACTTTATTGGCTGCCTTATCACAATGCTTATAGTTATCTTCCCTTTGCTTTTCTGCTCAAGCCAGCCACCAGGAGCAAGGAGAAGAAACTCCAAGTCACAACACAGGGCTGAGGACTCTTTTCCTTTGTGGCAGGGCTGGGTGCCTAAGCTACCCATCACCAAACACAAGCACAATCCTATGGGTAGACGGGGAGTAAATCACATATTCCTTCTTACTCGGAAGTGGCAGGTATTTTTCTTCTGCGGCTGAAGGGAGCAGCAGGGTAGCGAAGAGAAGTTTAAGCAGCTGATGGGACCCCTATTAAAGTGAACGTGCATGGGCAATGCAAAGGTTCACTTTAAGGCTGTAGATACTGGGGTGGATTCAAGAAGCAATTGCGCCTGTGTAACCATAGGTTACACAGCGCAATTGCTTACTTGCCCCGGCGTAACAAGTGCTCCTGATTCAGGAACCTCGTTACGCCGACTGCAGCCTAAGATCTGCGCAGCATAAGGCTCTTATGCCCGCATATCTTAGGCTGCATTCTTGCGATGGCCGCTAGGTGGCGTTCCCGTTGTGCTCAGCGTATAGTATGCAAATTGCATACTAACACCGATTCACAACGTTGCGCAAGCCCTGCGTACGCAATTTACGTTGTTTCTGTACGGCGTTTTTTGCGTAAGGCTGCCCCTGCTATTAGCAGGGGCAGCCAATGTTACGTATACCTGTCGTTCCCGCGTCGCTAAATTAGAATTTTACGTAGTTTGTGTAAGTGATTCGTGAATGGCGCTGGACGCCATTCACGTTCACTTTGAAGCAAATGACGTCCTTGCGACGTCATTTGCCGCAATGCACGTCGGGAAAGTTTCCCGACGGAGCATGCGCTCTACGATCGGCGCGAGAACGCGCCTAATTTAAATGATTCCCGTCCCCTACGGGATCATTTAAATTGCGCGCGCTTGCGCCAGGCATTTTGCCGGCGCGCCCGCGCAATTTACAGAGCTTCTGCTCCGTGAATCAAGGGCAGCGGAGCAAATTTGCGGGGGCGCAGGGCAAAAACGTTGCCCTGCGCCTCCGTAAATAATGCGCAATTCTACCTGAATCCGGGCCAATGTATTCTTAGATGCTTGTAGCTCAAGCCCGCTTGGAGGAAAACCCTCCCCAGATTATCATCATTGTTACCCCAAAACAGCTGTTGCCTGTAGTGTTCCCTTTTCCCTCATAGGCACAGATATAAAAATTCACCTGAGGAAAGCTTGTATATATGTAGAAAGCTTTTTACATTATTCAGGAGTATGGTTATGCATGCAAGGCCAGTCACCTTCCAATATATTATGTAAACAAACATTTATAGACACATAACCATCACACCTATAGGAGCTTGTTGGACATCCCTTTTCACAACCATACGCAAAACATTGGATTTGTCCCCCTGGTACCCTTGTAGCTATGACAGCCTCTGTTCATCTGGTAAGGCCTTCTATAAGATGTTGGAGTGTGTCTGTGGGAATTTTGCACTTTAAGCCCTAAGACCATTTGTGTGGTCAGGTACTAATTGTAGATGAGAAGACTTGGCTCAAAATCAGCATTTCAATTCACCCTAAAGATATTTTAGGTGGTTTAGGTTGGGGCTATGTGCAGGCCAGTGGAGTCCCCCAACTTGTTGCCACAAGGTCGAAAAAACACTCAATTGTCCAAATTGTCTTTGTAGTGTGTGCTGTACCATTAACAGTATCCTTCACTTGAAGCACCTGATTTTGGAAGAATCGCCATATAGTTTTGGCCATATAGTGTTACCATAGGCAATAAGTTTGTGGATTAAGTAACATCCTTTTGAGTAGGGCACATGACATGCCTTCTTTTACACTACGATCCGTTCCAAGAAAAAAATAGTTAATGCCAACTCCACAGCTATGCTTCAAATATGTTTCAGATTGTGGCCTCCATGGTCCAGGAATAGTCAAACGTGTCTTCATTGTTACTTTCTGACTGCCCAACAGATCTGATCAATCAGCTGAACAAAATTGGCACCTCAAATACCACCAACATGACATCCACCGAGGAGTTCAGGCAGATCGTCACAGATGTAGAACGAATGCTGAAGGAGATGAGAGACAAAGATTTCAAGCATGCTACAGGCTTGGCTGGAAAGGAGCTTGAAGAAACTAGAAAATGTAAGTAATACGGGTCCTCCATCATTGCTGGATCAATAATCTATTAGGCTCACAAAACTATAATTACAGTTTAAATGGTGGAAGTCAGAAAGCTATAAAGGTCAGAGGAAGTAAAACTTCACTTAGGTTTTTAAGGAGACAACCATTTGAAGGGATTTAAGCTTATTTTAGCTTTCACAACTTAGCTTATTCTTTAAACCACACTGATAAAAAAAAAGCCCTCAGCTAGATTTCTGCTAGATCTAAGACTCTAATTGATCCTGAATTTTTAACCTTTATGCTTTAGTGCTAGACCGGGTGAAATCACAGCTACTAAACAGTGTTAAAACCAACCAAGACATTCTAAATGACATCAAGACACGGCTGGACACTTACAGCTCAGAGGTGATGGATCTTCGGGATGCCATGAATGAGGCAGTGAATAAGACTATAGAGACAGAAGGCCTCAACAACCTAAACCACAACAGCCTGGAGGAAAACAAGGTACAGCTACCAAGAGCAAACATATTACGAACCTTTCAATTTGTAAAAGTTAATTTGATATA
The DNA here is from genome assembly GCF_905171775.1 of Rana temporaria. NCBI lineage: Eukaryota > Metazoa > Chordata > Amphibia > Anura > Ranidae > Rana > Rana temporaria. The sequence goes on from NC_053500.1 coordinate 19,290,716, forward strand.
TGGGTGTTTCTCCATGTCATTTTGAGAAAGGGACCCCTTGTAGCTCTGAAATCTTGTTTTAATTGTATTATGGAGTGTTGGCTATATTGATGAATCTCACTTAAGATTTATTCTTACAGCTGAAGCTTAAAGACCTAAAGACTCAGCACAAGGAACTGGTGGCAGCCGTTAAGATGGCGGAAGATGCTCTTGTCCAGGTCTCACAAATCCTGCAGATGATGGAGAACCTGAAGGAAGTAAGTTGTGGTCTGTATATAGAAATGAAGACTGGAAAGAGTCACATCCAGCCTAGTGTCACCTAATTTACAAGCTACCTATCCTTTTTCTTCTTTAGGAATATGAGAAGTTGGCTGCAGGGGTTGATGGAGCTCGAAGCTCAATCATGGACAAGGCAAAGACATTCTCCCCCGCGAGCAGCAAGCTAGCCATTGTGGAGCAGGCCGAGGAGCATGCCAAAATGCTGGGACAGGTGGCCAAAAACCTCAACAAGTAGGAGACCTAATGACTTCCTATAGCTTGTGTCTGATGGATGAGTGGCCACTAGTAATGTCTGGAGATCTGTTGCCTATTACCTGATCAATAAAGATAACACTAGTTTCTTCACCAATCTTTTCATAATATAATAATGTGCAATTTAGGTAAAATACTTTTTTGTGTACTGCTGTTGGGCATCGATATCTTAAGCCCTGTACACACGATCGGATTTTCCGTCGGTAAAAAGTTGGATGGTTTTTCCGACGGAATTCCGCTCAAGCTTGGCTTGCATACACATAGTCACACAAAAGTTCTCTGAACTTTCGACCGTCAAGAACGCGGTGATGTACAACACTACGACGAGCCGAGAAAATGAAGTTCAATGCTTCCGAGCATGGGTCGAATTTTTTCTGAGCATGCATTGGAATTTTGCGCGTCGGAATTGTCACAGAGGATCGGAATTTCCGATCTGAATTTTTTCCGGCGGAAAAATTGAGAACCTGCTCTCAATATTTTGCTGGCGGAAATTCCGACAGCAAAAGTCAGATGGAGCCTACACACAGTCGGAATTTCCTTTCAAAAGCTCACATCAGACTTTTGCTGGCGGAATTTCCGATCGTGTGCATTAGATGTGATGTCAGCTTCTTCCCTGGCATAATGCTATCATTTAACATTGAGCAATAGCAATGACAAATATCTCAATATATTTATAGGTATATTGGACTTTTTCTTCTATTTTTCTTTTTCATAGTGCCATTAAAGACTCCAATCAAGACATATTCATCCAGAAGGCCATAAATGCCTCCAATGCTTACTCCAGCATCATCGAAGCCATGAAGCAAGCTGAGAAGGCGGCAAAGGACGCCAGCCGCGCAGCAGGAGAAGCACTTAAGGTGAAGGACATGGCCTATTGTGATGCAGCTGTTGTTATGTGCTCTTAAGCTGGTCCTACATGGGCTGAATTTCATCTGATTTGTGTTGGTATAGACAAAATTTGCTCTGTGGGTGGCCCTGTTGGCATAACTTTATTTAACAAAAGTTTTTTTTTCTTTTACAAGGGGCCAGTTTGACTTGTGCAAATGAACTGGGCAGAAAATTGTGGTCTGAACAGCGCCTGCTGTTCAATCAAATGCAGCCACTGTGTGGGTTTTATGATACCCGAAGGTATCAGCCGTCAGAATACAATACCCGGCACTTCAGATTATTCCATCCATGCTTTATAGGGTGGATGGTGGAAACAAGTATGGCTGGTTTTGGGGTCTGTGATGTCTTGTGTTTAATCCACAGAATCATAGGAAGCTGATTTATTAAACGGTAAATAGACCATGCACTTTGCAATGTGCAGTTGTACACTACAAGAGCAGTTGCTCCAGAGCTTAAAGGGGTTGTAAAGGTTTAATTTTTTAAATAACAAACATGTCATACTTACCTTCACTGTGCAGATTGCTTTACACAGAGTGGCCCTGATCCTCGTCTTCTGGGGTCCCTTGTGCCGCTGTTTCGGCTCCTCCCCGCAAGAGCTAACCCCCCTCTGGGAAGCTTTCTCCCAAGGGGGGTTAGCTTGTGGGCGCGCTCCCGTCTGATACAGTCGGCGGCCATAGCCACCGTGTGTATCACTCGGCCCCGCCCCCCGGCGTAACGCGTTGTTCATTTGATTGACCGCAGCGGGAGCCAATGGCTGTGCTGCTATCAATCATCCAATGAAGAGCCCACAAGAGCTAGGGGAAAGCAACGCGGGATCGCGCCCACAGAGATTCTGTTATGTACTGGAACGTACCTTGTAGCCAGAGCCTAGTGTGCAGGAAGAGGCCTCTCTTACAGCCCCGGCTCTGGAGCTGCTGGAGTTGGGACAGCAAGCTCGGGAGCGCGGCGAGGTAGGAGTGCCTGGTGATGATAGCAGCTCGGCACGGTTGGTGGTCCTTCGGGACGGTGGTTGCAGGAGACAGCGTCTCTGGAGCTGGCACAGGCACTGGATAGCAGGAGCTGGCGAAGCAAACCGGGTTAGCAGATAATCAGGTGGGTTAAGGAAGCGTAGTCAGATTCAGGCACAGGGTCTGGTAACGGTGGGCAGGAGAGCAGAGCGGAGTCAGAGCAAGCCAGGGGTCGGAGTGGAGAGGGTCGGATGGTCAGACGGAGCCGGGTCGGTTTGAGGTAACAGGTTACAACAGGTCACAGATTTCACTGATACGACGCTGCAGATCAGACAGCAAAGTGTCACTGCAGCTGCTAGCTTTTTAAAGTCTGAGTGGTGCCAATCGCGCATTAACGAGCACGCGTGTGTTCCCGCCGTCGTGCACGTGTAGTGGGCGCATGCGCGCGCACATTTGGCGCGCAGATTCGCGCATTTGGCACATAACCGTGTGCATGTGGGGCACGCCTGCGCACATGAATAGGTGACTGGTGCTGATTCCGACCATTAGTATGTGTGCGCATGCGTGCACGCCGGAGCCTATTGGCAGGTCCCTGACAGATTCGGGGCTCAGGTAGGTAAAACGGGGGCTCAGGGGGGCCGAAGAGTGAAAGGTGTTTTTTCACCTTAATGTATAGGATGCATTAAGGTGAAAATACACAAACCTTTACAACCCCTTTAATAAATGAGCAGAAACTCTGCTGACTCCCATCATCCAATCATGTGCAATCAAAAAAAATGTTTTTTTATTGCCCTTGCACGTTATTGGTTTTTTTTTTCAAAGTGAAGCCTAACCTCATTTACTAAGCTCTGGAGCAACTAATTACCTTTAGTAAATCCACCCCATAGCATCACATACTATAAGGATCTGTTAGCAGCGTTGTGACAGGCTTGGAGTATTATTATTATTATTTTTATACAGAATTTACTTAGTGCCAACAGTTTGCACAGCGCTTTATAACATAAAAACAATCACAACCTATCCTCTCCAAGAATCTGCTCAGAGACAGGTGAAAGATCATTTTTGATTGGTTGCTGAACTTTGAACCTTGCTTGATGCCTGATGGAATAACCCAGTTGGGTAGACTTACTAATGCTGGTGCACTCAGAATCTGGTGCAGCTGTGCATGGCAGCCAATCGGCATCTAATTCCAGCTTGTTCAATGAAGCTCTGACAATAAAACCTGGAAGCTGATTGGTTTCTATGTAGAGTTGCACCAGATTTTGCACTCTTTGGTTTTAGTAAATAACCCCCTATGTGTCTCTTTACAGGATGTGGTGTCCCAACAGCTTGCAAAAAAAGGAAAAGAACTAAAGGACAACAGCTCAAAACTGGAGGAAAGAGCCAGAACTGCTCAGAGCGAATTAAACGGAGGTGAGATTACACAAAAGGTCATGTACTAGTTGTGTTGTGGCCGACTTTGATGATTGGGTAGGGTGATGGCTTAAATAATTGCATATTTTTCCATTTTTTTTCTCAACCTTTGTTACATCTTAGTGCTGCTGATTTCCTGAAGCCACTTCCTGTGTACTTGCATGCCAGCGATGGCAGCATGGCATTTTTCAGGGCAGTTTCCCTGTAACTGACAATGGTGGACTGTGCTTACATAAATGGTTGTTGGCACAGTTGCTTGTAGTCAAAACTAGTGGTGTGTGACAGAGCGCCAACACAGAAGCACAATTAGAAGGCTGCCGTTCACCCATAGGTGCCTACACAAGGAACTTCATGGCTGAACCACCATTCTCTTGTGTCATAAAAATCCTACCTGTCACATGTGCTCAGGGCTGCTGATAAGGCAGTACAGCCAGCTCTCCTGTACTGGGTCCAGGCTTTGTCAGTTCAAACAGGGGCGCCCAGGCACCTGCCAAGCAGGAGGGTCAGCAGTACTGCCTGATTGCTGACTCTTGTGCAGTGCTGCCGGCTTCTACTTTTCTTTTCTATCTCTGGATGTGCTGCAGGAAGATCGGTTCTAGTATCTGCACCCCCCTTCTCTCTGCTGTCTGGGACCCCTGTGTGCCCCTTTTCCCCTCAGTGCTGCTGTTTTCCCTCCTCTCCTCTCCCTCCGGAAGCTGCTGAGGGCACACAGGCGGGATGTTTCAGGATGGTGAGTGGGGGGGGGGGGGTGCTGTCCATTCTGAATGGACACAACACCCTGAATAAACACAGTGAGCGATCAGTACTGTTTGCTCACTGTGGAGGTGCAGATATTGCCTCTGTGCCCCAATTCACTTGACTGGGTCTTGTTCGACGGGGGTATAATTTCTTCCACAGCTGCAGAGCAAAAATATAATTTTATAGTTTCAGAGGAGGAGGGCCCTGTCAGGTAAGCTGTACGGGGCCCCGTTATTTTTATCAGCAGCCCTGCATGGGTTATAACGTATATGACATTTTAGAGATTGGATTTATCTCTACTTTAGCAGTTGTTGATAATAAGATATCAGCCACTCAGGGAGGGCATTGTTTTCAGTCTGTTGACTGACTCATAGGGCTAGATTCGGAGAGAATTTACGCCGGCGTATCTATAGATACGCCGCGTAAATTCAAATCTGCGCCAGCGTATCTTCTTTCTGTATTCAGAAAGCAAGATACGCCGACATTAGCCTAAGATGCGACTGACGTAAGTCTCTTACACTGTCCTATCTTAGGGTGCCTATTTACGCTGGCCGCTAGGTGGCGCTTCCGTCGTTTTCGGCGTAGAATATGCAAATGACCTAGATACGCCGATTCACAAATTTACGTACGCCCGGCGCTATTTTCTTACGTCGTTTACGTTAGGCTTTTTCGGCGTAAGGTTACTCCTGCTATTAGGAGGCGCACGCAATGTTAAGTATGGCCGTCGTTCCCGCGTCGAAATTTAAATTTTTTACGTCGTTTGCGTAAGTCGTTCGCGAATAGGGCTGGAAGTAATTTACGTTCACGTCGAAACCAATGACGCCCTTGCGGCGTACTTTGGAGCAATGCACACTGGGAAATTCCACGGACGCGCATGCGCCGTTCGGGAAAAACGTCAATCACGTCGGGTCACCAAGAATTAACATAAAACACGCCCCCTCATCCACATTTGAATTAGGCGCGCTTACGCCAGCCCCATTTACGCTACGCCGCCGTAACTTAGAAGGCAAGTGCTTTGTGAATACAGCACTTGCCTCTCTAACTTACGGCGGCGTAGCATAAATACGATACGCTGCGCTGCCGTAAAAATGCGCGGCTCTACCTGAATCTAGCCCAAAGCTTTTAAACTATTTCATATACTGATAAGATAATCTGCACCTAGCTTATCTCTTTTACCTTCTTTAATATATATATATATATATACCGGTAAATGTTGAAAAGTCTAAACATTCCCTTAAAGCCGTAATGACTAGAGCTTCAGACATAATAAAAGACGCTGCAAGACATCAATGAGCATTCCATTTTTCCTGATTACAGTAACTGAAATCTGATTGGTTGCTCATTATGTTGTCTTATTCGATAAGCCTCAAAGGCCTCTGGAAGACATGGCTCTGCCATCCTGTAAATTCTTTGTGATGAGAAAAAATGTGACATGGACACTAATACGTTTGTTAGGGAGAATGTTACACAATTGTCTGTTACTCAGGGAGTCGGTGCAGGTCCTGTATTCCCGGGCTGACCTCTCTTTCTCTTCAGATGTCCAGAAGAAGCTGCAGGAAGCCGCAAAGAAGCTGGAAGACAGCAAAGCAAAGAAGGCGAAATTGGAATCCGACCTAAGATCTGCCATAGAGAAAATCAGCATGACACAAGGTAAATTGTTACCATCGCGACCAAAGCCAAGAGGGCTCCTCCGGGTCAGAGTGACCGGGCCATGGTTGTGATCATCCGCCGTTACCTGTGGCCCCCTGCTGGGACTCTTTACATCTATTCTGAGTCTTCCCTTCATAAGATAACCCTTTATGTTACATCTTTACAGCAGGAGGTCTCTGTGGATCAGAGTTTATTAGTAGATCCAAATGCCGAGCAGTCATTAGCAGGTTCTCTGTATTAACATGCTCACAAGTATTGTCCAGATCTGCATGTATGCTCACTGTACAGACCTAGAGAGAGCAACAATAGAGGCTCAATAGAGGCTTCAAGCCATTTTCCAAGAAATAGGATGATTAACCAATGTATAAAGAAAGATATGGTTGCTTATATTATCCAATCAGCATCTTCCTGAAGCATGTTCTGTGCATAGGCGTGCGCAAGGGGTGTGCCTGGGCACACCCTTATCACTCTGTGCAGTGTCGACTTCCGCTACTGCCCGGGCTTTCCTGCCTGTTGCCCCACCCCCACAGTGCCGCTGGCCTCCCTCCTCTTCTCTTCTCTCCCCTTGGATGCCACTGGAGAAGTGGGGGGAGAGGGCTAGTCAATATGTCATTTACCGGCCCCTTCCTTTTCTAAAATGAACACAGCGTGTTCATTCATAACCAAAGCATAGTAAACACAGTTTGTTTGAGCTTTAGGGTGCACACCCTAATGCAATAGGCTGCGCACACCTTGGTTCTTTGGTAAGTTAAGAGAGAAATGGTGGCTCTGATAAGCTCTGATAAGTTGTTCTAGATAAGATCTTTGAGGCACTAGATCAGTGATATGCAATTAGCGGACCTCCAGCTGTTGCAAAACTACAAGTCCCATCATGCCTCTGCCTCTGGGTGTCATGCTTGTGGCTGTCAGAGTCTTGCTATGCCTCATGGGATTTGTAGTTCTGAAACAGCTGGAGGTCCGCTAATTGCATATCCCTGCACTAGATCTTCAGGTAGAGAATACATCATATAAGGTTTGGGCAATTTTGGCTCTGCTCCCAGAACATGGTGGTGAGCAGAGACTTCCATGTTTCTACACTGTTGTAATTTGCTCTCTTCTTTTTTTGATTTTTTTTTACAGATAATGTGTCAGATAATATAAATAGGGCTAAAGCAAAAGCTGCGGAGGCAAACCATACCGCCACCAAGGTGGAAGCCACCCTAACCGACATCAAGAAGAACCTAGAACAGTGGAAGAACAAGTATGGGAATATGCGCAATGAGGACGTGAATAAGGCAGTTGAAGAGGCAAAAACCTCAGGTTAGTTACAAAATGTTCTGATGGTATAACTTTACCATTTATGGTGCTTACGTGGCTTTAGCCTTGACCTACCTTGCCATAACTCAATGGAATCAATTGATCTCTGAACTTAGGAACCAGTAAGGAATGGGCATTTATAAGAATCAGAAGCTTCACTCATAAGGTGGTATACAAGTGCAGCCATAGTTCTCAGGGTTGGGTGTGTGTGCTGTTATTCATTTGTATTCTCTCCCTGTCATCACAGAAACTCCAACCATTGTGGAGGTAGGCGGGTGTAAACAGACACAAGTCCACCAGAGAGGAATGGAGGGTCCACCTGGGAAAAAAGGACATGTGGATCCGATCGGACCAATTGTGTGAAAGAGGCCCAAGGCTGCTCTCTCACTGATGCGCTGCGGTTTTCCTGCGCCACGCATGCAGCACAGTGCACCAGGGGCTTTCCTATGGCACCAAGCCAAAGATTTCTATTATATTCTGCAGGTGTGGTGCAGTTTCTGAAAGCTCACCAAAACTCCTGCATTCAGATGTTTTGGTGCGCTTTCAGAAACCGCACAAAACCAGCAGGTAATAACAGAAGTCTATGGCTTAGTGCTCAGATCAGTTTGAAAGCAGCCTAGTAACCACTGCGAAGAATATGTCTATATATACACACTGTTATTTTATAATATAAACTGACCTTTAATAATAATCTTTCATTCAGGAGTCTCCCTTGCTACGCATATTATGGGCTGTTGCTTTCCCAGGCACAGTGCAATTGGTATCACTCTGCTTGTGACAGGAGCTGGCACTATACAGGAAGCATCAGCTTATGTGGCTCTGCTCCTCTCCTCTTGCGCCGGTTCCATTCAGAACACTGATGTTTTGGGAATGTCGGGTCAGGAACATGAGGCCTGGGTTTGCAGATCCGCCATCCTAGAGCAGAAGGTTGCGGGCCACATCAGAGGGCCCCGCGGGCCAGTGGTTGGGCACCCCTATGTTAAAGTGTCACACAGCTGCAACTACATCAAGTAACACAGGTTCCCTCTTTGTTTCTTCCCTATGTTTAGTGTCCAACTTGGAGAACACCATCCCGCTACTTCTGGATAAACTCAACAAGCTAGAGGGCCGCCAAGGACAAAATGGCAGCATTTCGGACAGTATCCAGCGAATCCGTCAGCTGATCTCTCAAGCAAGAGATGCTGCCAGCAAGGTGAGTGGAATGAGAATCAGAAAGAAAACAATTTATTTTTACTACGTGGACTTTGAAGAACTAATAATGCTATAAAGGTGGGCAGAGGTGGTAGGCATTTTGTTTGGTTTTCCAGTTGTTGCAGATTGTAGTGTGTTTTTGGAAGTGTTCCATGCCCCAGTCTAGTCCTAAAGTGCCTCCATGCTCATTTATCACCTTGGAATATCAGTTTGGCAACACTGGTCCCTCCAGGTTTTAACTAGAACAGTACACTAAAGATAGTGGAGGATTGGCCGTGCCCAGTCCTTGGTTGTACGATCTTGCGGCCCAAATGCAGCATCTAATTGGCTGCATGGCCTATGATCCGGTAGGCTCATCAGCATGGTTAATGCTGATTGGTACTGGAGCGGAAACTGTTCTGATGGGACTGGAGGCATGGGTATTTCATAAATAGAATAGAATGGCGCCTACTCTTATGCCGCGTACACACGATCGGAAATTCCGACAAAAAAAACGTGGGTTTTTTTCCGACTGAATGTTGGCTGAAACTTGTGTTGCATACACAGGGTCACACAAAATTCCAACCGTCAAGAACGCGGTGACGTACAACACTACGAGGAGCCGAGAGAAATGAAGTTCAATGCTTCCGAGCATGCGTCGACTTCCGAGCATGCATGTTTTTTGTACGTTGGAATTGCTTACAGACGATGGGAATTTCCGATAAGAACTTTTCCCCATCAGAAAAATTGAGAACCAGCTCTCAAATTTTTGTTGTCGGAAATTCCGACAGAAAAAGTCCGATGGAGCCTACACACGGTCGGAATTTCCGACATCGAGCTTTTCTTGTCGGAAATTCCGACCGTGTGTACGCAGCATTACATTAATTAAAAAAATATGGAAAAAGGGCAAACAGATGCAGAGGGTGCTGGGGTTCACTGAATACAGTCCAATTTGGGGTAAGCTCTCCTATGTAGAACTGGGAATATCAGGTTGGCTCATACACCAGACTCTTCCACAGCTGATCTCTTACAGAGGTCAGTAAAGGTTCAGTGGATCTTAAAAGAAACCTGTCATGGATTCTGCCATTCTGAAAATGCAAGTTTTCTGGATATCACCCTAATCATAGCGTTTCATTATTTTGAGTCTTCCTGATGAAGCAGTTGATGTTTGCTCAGTAGGTGGCCCTCTTGGCTGCCATCCCACCCAGCATCCCTTGACTGAAAAATAAAGGAGCCGGGTGGAAAATAGCAATGTCTAACTTTTATAATATTCGTTCTCTTCATGTCTGCTGCTACACATTGATATGAGCGATAACTAATCCCAGCTAATCCTGTAGGTTAAAGTTCCTGTGAAGTTTAATGGCAGCTCCGGGGTCCAGCTCCGCACTCCCAGCAACCTCCATGACTTGTCTGCCTACACGTCTCTGAAGTTACACATACAGAACCCAACACCGCAGAGCAAGAAGAAGCGTCAGGCCGAAGGTGAACAGACGCGCTTTGTGATGTTCCTTGGGCATGGAGATGTAAGTATGACGCAGTCAGCGCTTTAATGAGGAATGTTCAGAAATACTTATTTTTTTTATCCAAGTTGGCCATGTTACATAAACACATCACTACAAAACACTGAGTGCCCTTCCTATGAACATATAATTGGATTATGGTGACCAGCGCCTCCAGCTGTCTGTTATATGTGAAGTTTTGTTTCCCTCTGTAGTCTCTCCCGCTTTTCCTGTCATATGTCTGTGTCAGGGTATTGGGAAGCTGAACTCCAGTCACATATAAAAGAGAGCTCTGTATTCATGAATATAGCGATAATATACTTTTTCCACATTTTGTTATGTTGCAGCCTTATTCCAAAATGTTTAAAATTCGTTATTTCTCTTTCGTTCATGGACGGACACAGCAGCATTGACCTTAGGGTTATTTACCTTTTCTCTAGGAGAGACTCCTAGTCTCTCCTAGAGAAAAGGTACATAACCCTAAGGTCAATGCTGCTGTGTCTGTCCATGAACTCAGAGAAATGGATTTTACGGTGAGTACAAAAATCCTATTTTTCCTTAAAATTCTACAAACAATACCCCATAATGACAACGTGAAAGAAGTTTGTTTGAAATCTTTGCAAATTTATTAAAAATAAAAAACAAAAAAAATCCCATGTATATAAGTATTCACACCCTTTGCCATGACACTCAAAATTGAGCTGAGGGGCATCCTGTTTCCACTGATCACCCTTCACACCTGTACGACATACCCTCCGACTTTGGGAGCTCATGTCGCATGGCGTGTACAAATCAATGGTTCCCTATGAGAGCCGTCTTAACTGATCCGACACAAGTTGGTCCGACTTTAGAAAAGGTTCCTGCACTACTTTGGTCCGTTTTCAGCCCATTTAATATCATTAAAGTGGGATCCTCGTCCTAACCATCCGACTTGTGACATCTGACATGGTGATTACAGCAGCAGGAAAAGAAATGTGTCACACTGGGATTATTTTGATTGGTTAAAGGACAAGTCGGACTATCTCAAAGTCAGAGCAAAATCTTATCCTGTTCATTCAAGTCAGATGGATGTAGGACCGATGTAGGACCAATTTCGCAGGGCAAAGTAGGGTGACAGTCATACAACAGTCGTGTCATACCAGTGTGAACCCGACCTGAGATGTTTGTTTCTACAACTTGATTGGAGTCCACCTGTGGTACATTCAGTTGGTTGGACATGATTTGGAAAGGCACACACCTGTCTATATATAAGGTCCCACAGTTAACAGTGCATGTCAGAGCACAAACCAAGCCATGAAGACCAAGGAATTGTCTGTAGACCTCCGAGACAGGATTGTATGGAGGCACAGATCTGGGGGAAGGGTTCTGAAGCATTAAAGGTCCGAATGAGCACAGTGGCCTCCTTCATCCCTAAATGGAAAAAGTTTGGAACCACCAGGACTCTGCCTAGAGCAGGTCACCCGGCCAATTTGAGCGATTGGGGGAGAAGGGCCTTAGCCAGGGAGGTGACCAAGAACCTGATGGTCACTCTGACAGAGCTCCAGCGTTTCTCTGTGGACAAAGGAGAACCTTCCAGAAGATTAACCATCTCTGCAGCACTTCACCAATCAGGCCTGTATGGTAGAGTGGCCAGACGAAAGCCACTCCTCAGTAAAAGGCACATGACAGACTTGGGAACGAGCATGCACAAGTGCCCCCAAAGCAAGCTCTGGGGGCACTCGGCGTGGGGGAGGAGTCAGGAGCGCTCTTGGGGGATCTGAGAAGAGGGGGATCGGGGCTGCTCTGTGCAAAACCACTGCACAGAGCAGGTAGGTATGACATGTTTGTTATTTTAATTAAAAGCAACAAAATAAAACAGACCATTACAATCACTGGGCCATATTCTGGTACTTTTTAGGCGGGCGGCGCGTAAGCCATTTACACTACGCCGCCCCAACCTACAGGAGCAAGTGCTGTATTCCCCAAACACTTGCTCCGTAGTTTGGGGTGGCGTAGTGTAATTGGCCCGGCGTATCCCCGCGTAAATCCAAGGGGGCGGCTTGTATTTAAATTAAGCGTGCCCCCGATTCGAACGAACTGCGCATGCGCCGGGCTTAAAATAGCCCAGTGCGCATGCTCCAGTTCTCGGCGTAAAACGTCAATGACGCCGACGTGTGCGTCATTGACGTAAAGTCGTATTCAAGAAAGACTTAGGGAAACGGCGTACCCGACGGGAAAAGACGACGCGGACCTGACGCCATACTTAACATGGCGTACGTGGGACTGGCGTAAGGTTACGCGACGGTTACGCGACCGAATTCGTTCGGGAATCGGCGTATCAGGCTCATTTGCATAAACAAATGAGACCTGAACATAAACGCCACCTAGCGGCCGGCTGGGTAATTACATTTAAGATCCGACAGTGTAAGTGACTTACACATGTCGGATCTACAGCGTATCTATGCGAAAATGATTCTAAGAATCACTTGCATCGATACGCCGGGCCAAAAAAGAGAGATACGATGGAGTATCCTGAGATACTCCATCGTAACTATACTCAGAATATGGCCCACTGTAATTATATTAACTTATATTAATTTTGCAGGCTTTAGCTAGACTGGAGTTGCACTTTGTAGAGGTTTTATCAAGAAAGGAGCGATTGTGCTTGCAGCAAATCATAATAAGATGAAGTGTTCCCAGTCTGTCAGTTTCAGATTAACCTAAGAATACAATATTTCTTTCACTCTGTGTGCCAGACAACGTTAAGCTGGCCGTACATTATACAATTTTCTTATTCGGTTTCCATTTAAATTTACCTTCAGCTATGTAGTGCAAGGGGCCTGCCTGATTTCATACAAATTAAAAGTGTTTCGTTTTGACCGGTAATGAAAAATGTGTACCTTTACAAGGTAAAGCAATCTTCTGCCCACTGCTGTGAGCGCTGACCAGGGAAGGAGCTTGTCTTGACTCCATACAACTGTTGAGCAAAGGATGGATCCCATGAAGCCGCACATCAATGCAGTCCCACTGGTATTCGAATGAATCCCCGCCAAGCCACACCCCCATTGTGTTTCACTCCACCCCTCTGAGCTTAATTCTGATTAACCACCGAGGGGCGGAGTGAAACGCGTAGGGGGCATTGCCTGGCAGGAGCCCAGACTGAGACTGCCGTTCTTTCCAATACCGGTGGGACTGCATTGATGTGCAGCTGCATGGGATCCATCCTTTGTTCTACAGTTGTTTAGGTTTGACCTCCTATTATATGGTTTTGGTCAATCTAAAGGAAAATTGTATAATGTATGGCGAGCCTTACTCCATGCATATTAAAGCAACCATATCTGAGAATTATAGAGGACATAAAAAGGTGACTTCCCACTGGTTATTATTTGGCAATCTTTCTTTACAGGGTGAAGGAGATTATTTTGGGCTGCTCCTGAAAGGTAACAGACTGCAGTGTATCTATCGTCTGGGGGACCAGGAGCCGACCGCCCTGACAGCTAACGAGGACATCAAAGAGCAGTTTGTCACCGTCGTCATAGAGAGGTGAGCAGTTTATTTCCCACATTAACAGTGGAAATAGGAATCACGTTTATTACTTTATTACTGTACAGGTTTCCTACAGCGGAACTGTAAGGGCCTAATTTTCAAGGCAATCTCTGTGTGCCGAAACCTATACTGAAATCTCCGCAGCTGTCATTATTCTTAGCATGTGTTACACTCACAGCGGCTGTTATTTTCAGGGCTGTCATTGCATTTAATACACTGAAACTGCAGGTTATCACTGCATGAGAAAACCTGCTGGAAAATGTCGATTGGGCAGACCAGAAAACCTACTTCCAACTAGTATTAACTCAGAATAGCTTAGTTAGGAGGCCTAGAGGAAGAAAAATAGCCTCCATATATGTGCTTTCCTGTTGGATTTATTTGCTTTATCTGCTAGAATGACACTTCAATTTAATAAAAAAGTCACATTCAAGAGGCACTGGGACTTGCTGGATTGGTCAGTATCCCGTAACACCAACATTATAGACAGGAATAAACCATGCCCTATAATGCTGGCGTTACTGATATCGTAATCATAAACCTCACAGATTAATATGGAAAAGCCAGACTTTAAAGCGCAAGTAAACCCATCCATCAACAGTTTCATTTACGGCACGTGCCAGAAATGTGACACTCCCATTGGTTGTGCTCTCGACCAAACTGTTAAACCATCCAATGGCTGGTGTCATAACTGATCACATGTGCAGAATCATGGCTGTTGTAGATTAAACAGAATAAAAGATGGCAGCTTCCTTGGCTCAAAACAATAGGGGGGTTTACTTTCACTTTAAGGTCGATTCCTACTCAAATCAAAGCAGTTCTTCACCCTAGAAAACAAAAAAGAAAAGTCAGCAGCTACAAATCCTGTAAGGCTTCATTTCCATGGACGTTTTTACAGCCACTTTTTTTAGCCTTTTTTACAGCTTAAAAACGCCTGTCCATGTATTTTTTTATTTTTTTAGCTGGAGCTGAAAAACGCTGCGGTAGCTTTTTTCTTAGCGCTTTTGCACGTTTTCTGAGCATTTTTTAACGTCTGGCATTTTTACAGCTCTAAGGCTGGAGCTTCAGAACGCACTGGTCCTGTTTTTTTTTTGCAGCTTAAAAAAAGCTCAGCCATCTACAGCTCAAAAACGTCATGGTGGGCATGAGGCCATAGACTAACATGGAGAGCCGTTTTTAAGCTGCAAAAAAAGCTCAGAAAAGTGGCTGTAAAAACGTCCAAAAACGTCCATGGAAATGAAGCCTAAATGCTGACTAAAAGGACACTTACCTGTCCAGGGATCCAGCGCTGTGCTTATTCGAGCCCGCTCTCCAGCCATCTTGTTTCTCAGCGGGGGGACAGATGCAGCATCGGACCAATGCTGCATCCACCAAGGTAAGCGTGATTCCAAGCCGGCGGGGGACAAATGTAGCATCCACCTAGGTAAGTCTGAAAAAAAATAAAAATAATAAAAATATTCCTCTTATAAGTGTAACTTTTGCCATATTTTTTCTCTTGTTTTTTTAAAACTTAAAAATATTTTCAATAAAAACGATTAAAAAAAAAAAAGCTATTTGGTCTCCTCTACCATTAGGCCAAAAAATGTTTATTAGAATGTTCATAACCAAAAATGTAATCTTAGAAAACAAATAATAGTCACTGCGCTTAGATACTCGAGAGCAGCTGACATAAAATTGTTGGTAACAATAAAACAAATGGAAATAGGGGGTATATGCATCGCCGATGATAAATAAAATCACAGGAAAGTCCACTGATAAGTGCAAAAAAAGAGGTCCGTTATCCCAAACTGGAATCACCCAGAGTGTAATATAGCAGGCTAAGGTGAATAATAAATCCTCCACCGGACACCAACACACCAGGCCTCTTACCGCAAGCAATGGACCACTAGATTATAGGTGGTCTAACATGCATGATGTATCCACAATACGGTCACGACTCCACTCAGCTATCAGGCAAATGTATCTCGTATGATCCTCACATATAAAATCCATAAATTCATGCATAAGATAAAAGAAAGCAACTCCTCATGGTGCAGTATATCAAAACAGGATGAATTTATTCCAAGTAGTACATCCAGGATACTCACATTTCATAAGTTAAAAACGAGCATATCAAAGATTGCTCTCCTCTCGATACTCCCTGGGTCTAAACCATCGCAGAAACGGAACCTCTGTTTTTTTATGTCTTCAGCGAGACAGCTCATCCCATCATATTGGAAGACAACCACCACTCCTCCCTTGTCATGGTGGGTCTCGATTATGAACGACACTATGAGAATGGACGAGATGTTGGTGCTAGAAAATGACACCTTTGATAAATACAACCTCAGACACCCTCACGGATATGCTGTCGACCCCGACAAGACCATCCTAACACGCAACCTAACCATGGGATGGGTTAAGACCATCTACCCATTGGTCATCCAACCTCCATCCTATAATTACTTCAGCCCTTCCGCTCTTCCATGACTCTCTCTCTTTTCTTCCTCCCTTGTTTTTCCTTCTTTACTTTTCCTCTCTGTTTCAATTCACGCCCCTCCCTGGGTCGCTTCTCCCCTCTTCTTTTTCTTTTTTTTTCCCTTTTCTAACCTTGTTTTACCTTAATATTTTTATTATTTCTTAATATTTCATACATATGGTTTTATTAGGAACAACAAGGCTCTCCTGCCAGAATTACTCCTTGTAACAGTGCGACAGTCGTCAATCCTAGCACTGTGTTGTTTGATAATAGGAGTCCAATTGTGTGCAATAGCCATTGGGCTGACTAATTTTCTAAGTGTAGCTATGACTGTCGCTAGACTGTAACTTCTTATATTGTTCGTTGTGATATACGTGAAATTGACAAACACATTTTCAACCCTAAAAACAAGCATATCGGCATCTAAAACAATCCAATGTTTCCGGCCAGCACGTGTAGCGTCGTGACATCAGATCCCAATCTCATGTAATATTTCCCCCAAAAAAAACGCAATGGTAGTTGTAACGAATTGGCCCGTGACACCCAGAGACTTTTGAAGGATTGGGGGTACTCCTGTGTCAGCTTCACCAATGACTCTTGGGTCTAGGGTCATCCCTTAGGGGCATAGGATGACTGAGAACTGATATCTCGGAATACATGAGATGGGACATTAATGATAATTCATGTATTGCAGGAGATCTTGACATATTACAGGTGGTTTATTCTGACCCCCAACAGGTCAATAAGAATGTCTCATAGACTGTTGAGATGCTAATTAAGTCTGCTACTGTGATGATGTGAAGTGGAGCTTGGTAGCCAGTCTGGCTGCCTATTGTGGGATGTTTAAGTGTCTTGCTGTCATTGCATTCTGTGTCCATTGTGCTAATTAGGTCTGCTTCTACAGACCATTTCATTGTGTATGCTAATGACACTGTTTTGTGTGAAAAGTCTATTGATGATAAGATGTGGAATGTGACTTGTCAGCTGTAGTAAAACTCCTCTAAATGCGGTGCCAGAATGTCTGTCTGGAACGTGGATTGAGGGGGAACTCGTTAAAGGCCCATTGTGTGATGGTTTGGGTGGAGAGTTTCATTGTCCCTGTAGCATGCTTCTAACTGTATATAACAAGCTGAGTGTACCATTAAAGGATTCCTTCATTTGAACCAGAAAGAACAGAGCTGTGTGTCTCGTCCTTATTCTGGGGTCCTGTTTGTTGGAGTGTCGGATAAGCTGTCTTGGGTTGGTGGAATGGAAGATCGCAAACGGTGTTAACCCCTGACCGTTACAGTAGTTTATTGTACTTTTCTTCCATCTGGATGTGAGAATGTAATAAAGTAGAATTCTGTTTAAAAACTCAGCTGAAATCTTTCCAACGGAGACATAGCCAGCACTGAACATCTGGCAGAAAGAAGTTTTACTATTCCCAACTTTAGCCAAAGCGAAAAAGAAAAAGTTTTGGGCTGAATTTCACTTGAGTTGCAGGCGAGAAGTCCCCCTGAAACCTTGGGGGGTAGCTGGGTAATGAGCACCTGGAGTCTGTAGGAGGCGTTTGGACAGAGCTAAAGCTTAATAAAACAGGAGAGGTTTCTGTGATGTGGAAGTTTGTATTCTGCTGGTTATCCTCCCATGTCTTGTCCTGGCTTTGTTATGGAAAGCAGCCTGTGCTACCATCTCTGTCTTCTCCCTTCCCGACAGGATTCTGCAGTACGGCCAGATGTCTATCTTTGTCACCAAGGACAGCCTGCACGAGATCAAAGGAGACAGCAAAGCAAGTGGAGAGCAGGGACTGCTGAACCTGGACCCCCAGAAAGTGGTCTTCTATGTCGGCGGCTACCCAGCAAGCTTCAAGGTAAATGGCTAATTGGCACAGATCTCACGATCCACTGCGCTCTCAGAACTTTATCTCATTCTCCATTGCCCAGAATTAATTCTCCTTTTAAGTTTCATCTCTTAGATTTTTTTTTTTTTTCTCAGATTGAACTGTGATATCGGGTTATGACATGCCCGTAGCCTGTTTATTGTAGCTGATGGTTTCCCTCGCCACACCATTCTCTCTGTTCTTGCTGCTTTTCTCTCTGCTTGCATTATACTTAAGTTTGAATTTATACAGTTTGTTACCCACAACCCTTTGCTCCAACAAGTCTGCCATAGGAAAATAAATTGAAATTCTAGTCTATGTTGAACTCTTTGGGCCAGATTCTCAAAGGGCTTACGACGGCGCAAGGCAATTTGCGCCGTCGTAAATCCTAATCTGGCCCGGCATATCAATGCGACTGATTCTTAGAATCAGTTACGCATAGATATCCATTAGATCCGACAGGCGTAAGGCTCTTACGCTGTCAGATCTTAGATGCATTTTTTTTCCCCCGCCGCTAGGTGTCGCCGACGTCGTTTTCCCCGCCGTCTATGCAAATTAGCTATTTACGCGAGATTCCCGAACGTACGCACGGTCGACGCAGTGAATTTACAAAGTTTCCGTAGCATTTGCGACGCGTAAAGTTGCCCCTGCTATATGAGGGGCAACCAATGTTAAGTTTGGCCATCGTTTCAAATTTAAAAATGTACGTCGTTTGCGTAAGTCGTCCGTGAATGGCGCTGGACGCCATTTACGTTAACGTCGAAACCAATGACGTCCTTGCGACGTCATTTAGTGCAATGCACGTCGGGAAATTTTAGGGACGGCGCATGCGCAGTACGACCTAATTTAAATGATCCACGTCCCCTACCTGGATTTTTTGAATTAGGCGGGCTTGCGCCGGAGGATTTACGCTACGCCGCCGCAACTTTACAGGCAAGTGCTTTGTGAATCAAGCACTTGCCCGTAAAACTTGCGGCCGCGTAGCGTAAACGAGATACGTTACGCCCGCATAGTTTTACGCCAGGATACGAGAATCTGGCCCTGCAGATAGAGAAAAAAAAATATGAAGTGATTTTTGCCTCCTTTGTAATACAATACTTGGTGCCTGAACAACAAAATAAAGTGTGATTAGCTCTTGGCGTATGTTGCCGCCAGGCTCTGCCAATGTCAATACAACAATGTTGTAATCTAATTGCAGCCTCCTTCCTCACTGGATTATCCAAACTTCAAAGGTTGTATAGAAATGGATACCCTCAATGAGAAGCCAATCAGCCTGTACGACTTTGAGAGAACCTTCCAGCTGGACACGGCAAAGGATAAACCATGTGCCAGGTACGTATCTGAACAGTGCCAGTCTGGTTTTAGTCTATCTCTATGGATGGCGCACACATAACTACACACACAGAAGCCATTGTTCTCCTACTAATATCAATTCACACCTTACACTACAAAGTGGGCCTTAAATCCAGCAGCTCGGGCACTTGTCAAAAGAGCTCCTTATTCGTATCTCATTACTGCCAGTGCCAAATTGTTTTCAATCTGCGGGCTATGGCCCTTACTGGCTGCATGCTTTAAAAATTATATTGGAATGCCCCTTTATTGTGCATAACAGAAATACAGTAAAACCTTGGTTTGAGAGCGTTTTGCAAGACAAGCAACATTTTAAATTATATTTTGACTTGATATACAAGCGATACAAGCGATGTCATGATATAAGAGTAGCGTCATGTCACAACTGAGTATAAAAGAGAAGAGAGGCGCCTCTAAGTGTAGCAATATGGTTACATTTAATGAAGGTATAACATTGAGCAACTCACAAGGTTGATGATGGGGGCGGATTGACAACTCATAGGGCCCCCGGGCAATAGGAGATTATGGGGCCTCTGGGCAATAGGAGATTATGGGGCCTCCGGGCAATAGGAGATTATGGGGCCTTTGTGCAATAGGAGATTATGGGGCCTCTGGGCAATAGGAGATAATGGGGCCTCCCGGCAATAGGAGATTATGGGGCCTCTGGGCAATAGGAGATTATGGGGCCTACGGGCAATAGGAGATTATGGGGCCTCTGGGCAATAGGAGATTATGGGGCCTCTGGGCAATAGGAGATTAATGGGCCTCCAGGCAATAGGAGATTATGGGGCCTCTGGGCAATAGGAGATTATGGGGCCTCTGGGCAATAGGAGATTATGGGGCCTCTGGGCAATAGATTATGGGGCCTCTGGGCAATAGGAGATTATGGGGCCTACGGGCAATAGGAGATTATGGGGCCTCTGGGCAATAGGAGATTATGGGGCCTCTGGGCAATAGGAGATTATGGGGCCTCTGGGCAATAGGAGATTATGGGGCCTCCGGGCAATAGGAGATTATGGGGCCTCTGGGCAATAGGAGATTATGGGGCCTCTGGGCAATAGGAGATTATGGGGCCCCCCCGGCAATAGGAGATTATGGGGCCCCCGGGCAATAGGAGATTTTGGGGCCTTCAGGCAATAGGAGATTTTGGGGCCTTCAGGCAATAGGAGATTTTGGGGCCTTCAGGCAATAGGAGATTATGGGGCCTCTGGGCAATAGGAGATTATGGGGCCTCTGGGCAATAGGAGATTATGGGGCCTCCGGGCAATAGGAGATTATGGGGCCTCTGGGCAATAGGAGATTATGGGGCCTCTGGGCAATAGGAGATTATGGGGCCTCCTGGCAATAGGAGATTATGGGGCCTCCGGGCAATAGGAGATTATGGGCCTCCCAGGCAATAGATTATGGGGCCACACAATACATACAGTATACATAAACCGTATGCACACACAGACACACAATATACACACACAGAATACACACACACAGAAAAGGTACTGGAGAGGCGGGGCAGCTATAATCTTGTGATTTTTTCTAAAACACAGATTTTTACATACTGTCCCTGGTTTTACTGAGGCTGGCAACCCTGATGGGGCCCCCTAGTGGCATGGGGTCCTCGGGCAGTGCCTGAATGGTCAGTCCGCCCATGGTTTATAATTAAAAGAGGCACATCTAAGTATGCAGGCGTCCGGGGTAAAGCCGTCCACATAGACCATTCTCTTCACTGCCATCGACGTCTTCCCTTCCACGCTGCGCTCCATGAGTGCTTCAAGCCTCGCTTTCAGATCGCTCTACTGCAGAGTAGTCTTCCCGGTCATGATTATAGACTGACAGCGGTGAGAGCCGGTGGACCGTCCATGTGGACATCTTTACCCCGGATGCCTCTCTCCTCTTTTATACTCTGTAGCTCCTGTTGGATTTTGCTTTGTGGAGGCTTCCATTTGTGGATGGACATTTTATGGTTACACAACCTGTCACGTCTTTTTTTTATATGGACTATAGACCAAAGGATCTATGAATAAATGGCTCATCTGAGCTTCCATTATTTCTTATGGGAAAATTTGCTTCGATATAAGAGTGCTTTGGATTACAAGCATGTTTCTGGAACGAATTAGGCTCGCAATCCAAGGTTTTACTGTACATTATTATTGGCAAACCTCCAAATCTAGTCTCAGCTACTAGTTCCAGGTAATAGCGGAGGCATAATAAATGATAATACGCCAAATGTATCTAAAAAGCTATTTACACAGTTGAAGTAAACGTATGTGATCTGGTTTATCTCCCAAAGGATTTGTAGTGCTTTCCAGTGATGTCTGCAATTCATTCACCTCTGCCATCACTGCCAAGAGAGTGACTCCACCAGTTAAAGTGTACAGTGGTGTCACTTCCATGCCTGCCTGGACATCAACTGAAGCAGCAATTCATTGTTAGGTCATCAGCTCTGCTCACTCTGCTGTCTCCTGTCAGAGCATATGTGTGTGCAGCAAAGCCTGATTGGCTTCTAGTAAAGCCCCTCCCTCTCCCAGTGTAAGTGCTGCTGTGCAGGTGATGACAGGACACAGATATAAAGACAGATACTGCTACATATGAAGGTTGTATGCAGGGCCGGCCTTTGGGGTGTGCGAGCTGTGCGGCTGCACAGGGCGCCATGGGCAACAGGGGGCGCTGTGTGGCACACACAGCTCACAGAATGTGAGTCACATGAGGGCCGATCCTAGATGGGGTGCAGTTCACCCAGGCGCCACAGAGGTGGGGGCGCTCAAGCCCCAGCCTGCCCTTTACCACCCCAGCCTGCCCTATGCCACCGCAACCTGCCTTATGCCACCGCAACCTGCCTTATGCCACCGCAACCTGCCCTATGCCACCGCAACCTGCCCTATGCTACCACAACCTGACCTATGCCACCACACCCTGCTCTATACCACCCCATCCTGCCCTATGCCACCCCAGCCTGCCCTATATCACCACAACCTGCCTTATATTGCCCCAACCTGCCCTAAATCGCCCCAGCGGTCCCAATACCACTCTATACTTTAATTTACAGGGGCCATTTGGGGGGCGGGGCACCACAGGATTATGTCGCACAGGGCGCCTGAACACCTAAGGCCGGCCCTGGTTGTATGTAAAGTTCTATTTGATTTAGAGATCTGTGGTTGCCCAACAATATTCTAAAATGTCCCAGTACCTCCTGTTACACGGGCATAAAAAAACATTATTTAGGGAATTTTACAATATGATTGCTCCTGCTTCTTTTCATAGTGGTTCTGTTTTACCAGGTCTAAATCTACTGGAGACCCGTGGGTCACTGATGGCTCCTACTTTGAGGGAGCTGGCTATGCTCAGGTCAGGCTGGAGAACCTTTCAGGAGTATCCAAGAGATTTGAGATGGATGTCCGTTTGGTTTCTTATAACGGCATTATCTTCTTTCTCGATGCCGAGGTAAGCACCTTTTTTCCATATGTAGCAGCTGAATGTACTGAGTGACATCACAACCAGTTCAATAGCTATTGCATCACAGATACACAGAAAGATGGATGTTATTTTGTTTTACTTTGTGCTTTTCGGTAGAAGCAAGAAAGCATTGAAACCTCTGTAGTGTATTAAAAAGTCTTGTTTTTGTTTTTGTTTAAAAATAACAAACATGTTATACTTACCTGCTCTGTGTAATGGTTTTGCACAGAGCAGCCCGGATCCTCCTCTTAGGTCCCTTGCTGGCGCTCCTTGCCCCTCTCTTCTTCTGAGTGTCCCCACTGCAAACAGCTTGCGATTGGGGGCACCCGAGCTGAACTGCTGTTCTGTGTGTCCGCCCCCTCTCTCTTCTCATTGGCTCACTGACCTTGGTTGACAGCAGCGGGAGCCAATGGTGTCCACTGCAGTCTCAGCCAATGAGGAGGGAGAGTCCCGGACAGCCGAGACTCTTGTACAACATCGTTGGATCTAGATAGAGCTCAGGTAAGTATTAGGGGAGCTGCTGCACACAGAAAAGTTTTTTTTTATCTTAATGCATACATTGCATTAAGATAAAAAAAAAAAATTCTGGCTTTAGAACCACTTTAATGTGCTTTTACTAAACAAAATGCTGTACATACAAACTATTACAATTATAGGAATACAGTACAAGACTGATAGAAATGACTAAATATGCATGTAATGTACACGTTCAAAAGCGATCTCTTCTAGCAAATTACCAGAGATACACTAAAAGTTGGCATTTGGCATGTCATTTTTTTTGGGGGGAGTGTGTACCCTCTTTTTAGTGTCCCACTTCCTCCTTCTTTTGTCAGCCTAGGCGACTCCTCCTCCCGTCCTAGGCGGCTCCTCCCTGCCAGCGATATTCTTGGACACAACTCAGGTCCCAGAAGATCAGCTGGCCAATAGGAGAGAGCACAGCCGGGTGCCCACAGTTACGATGATGGTGGAGAGGAGGGGGAGAGGAGCGAGCCTCCGGGGGGCCTCATCACTGGACTGCGAGTCCAACTGTGAGTCCAACAGTATGGTAGTAAATAGTCCAGTCTCTATGGAGTATCAGTGGATTGCTCTAAACACACAGATCAAAGGATTTTTTTCTCAGCTCTGGCAGCAGAGGGAAGATATTTGAGGTCTCACAGTGCAGAACCATGATGGGAGCTCTAAGCCCTGATTGGACGAATGGGACACATATCCCTCCTCACAGTACACAGGAAACATCTTGAGCTAAGGATATGAATCCCAGGCTGTGTGCCGGAGCTTTCCTCTCTGTCACCATCTATCTTTTGAAGTCAGGAAAACCTGTCAGGCCCCGTACACACGAACACACAGAATTCAGCCAGAAACTCGATCGGAGCCGTATTCTGCCGAGAAACCCGGTCGTGTGTACACTTTTGGCCGAGGAAACCGACGAGGATCTCGCCGGGCCAAATAGAGAACATGTTCTCTATTTCCTCGTTAGTCAATGAGGAAACTTGGCTCGGCGAGATCCTCGGCGGCTTCACAAGGAACTCGACAAGCAAAACGATGTGTTTTGCCCGTCGAGTTTCTCGGACGTGTGTACGGGGCCTCAGAAGTGACTCATGCTGATAACAGAGGAACGAGGCAGCAGAGAGAAATCACACTCAGTGCTTTGGATAGAGACAAGTACACACTATAGTATTTTCATATATGTATACGCTTTGTTCATATTTCATGTCTGAGGTTTAAGATATTTATTTTTTTGGTTCTCTTAGGATCAATTTTTATGCCTTGCGGCTCAGGAGGGGAAGCTGACCCTTTATTATAATGTTGGAAGAGGCACAGAGAAGGCCAAGCCCATGGAATCCACCCAGCTGTTTGTCAGCAGTTCCAGTACTAAAGCGGTAAGATGGCATTTGTAATGACCCGGAAAATTAGAGAGAGTTCTGTTGGCTGTACAGTAAGAGGAATAACGCTTTATCTGATAACACCATGGCGGGGCTTCTCTTGCAGATACAAGTTATCTTGGCCTTTAAGAAAAAAATCTTTGTACGCTTGGAGAGAACGACTGTTTTCACAGTGGAGTATGATGGAGGTAATCTAGAGACCTCCCAATACTTCTACCTTGGAGGTCTTCCATCAGAGAAGATCCCTGAAAGGTGAGTGTCAATCAGACCCCCAACTTAGATTATAATGCTAGCTGGAGACACTTGAGAAGTTGTGGCATTTCATCATATATATTGTAAAGGTGACATAAGCCCAACTGCAAACATTGATTTATTCATTTCTGGATGGTATGTGGAGGGGTTGGGCTTTGTTTTCATTGTCCCTTTTTTTCGAGGGCTCTTTGTGTGTCAGTGAGTGATACGGTGACACCAGAGTAAGAAGTGAGGATAAATGTGGTCTTTATTTGTAAAGCAAAACATTGGGGCAGATTCAGAGAGAATTTACGCCGGCGTATCTATAGATACGCCGCGTAAATTCAAATCTGCGCCGGCGTATCTTCTTTCTGTATTCAGAAAGCAAGATACGCCGACATTAGCCTAAGATGCATCTCTTACACCGTCGTATTTTAGGGTGCATATTTACGCTGGCCGCTAGGTGGCGCTTCCGTCGTTTTCGGCGTAGAATATGCAAATGACCTAGATACGCCGATTCACAAATTTACGTACGCCCCGGCGCTATTTTTTTACGTCGTTTACGTTAGGCTTTTTCGGCGTAAGGTTACTCCTGCTATTAGGAGGCGCACGCAATGTTAAATATGGCTGTCGTTCCCGCATTGAAATTTTAATTTTTTACGTTGTTTGCGTAAGTCGTTCACGAATAGGCTGGACGTAATTTACGTTCACGTCGAAACCAATGACGTCCTTGCAGCGTACTTTGGAGCAATGCACACTGGGAAATTCCATAGACAGCGCATGCGCCGTTCGGGAAAAACGTCAATCACGTCGGGTCACCAAGAGTTAACATAAAACACGCCCCCTCATCCACATTTGAATTACGCGCGCTTATGCCGGCCCCATTTACGCTACGCCGCCGTAACTTAGAAGGCAAGTGCTTTGTGAATACAGCACTTGCCTCTCTAACTTACGGCGGCGTAGCGTAAATACGATACGCTGCGCCGCCGTAACTATGTGCGCCCCTACCTGAATGTAGCCCATTGCGTTTTAGTCAGGGCAGCCATCACAATTTTTAGGGCCCCTTACACAGCTTTAGGCAGGGCCGCCCTTGAGCAGAGAACCGGAGGGGGGGGGGGGGGCCTGCTCTCTCCTGCCGTGAGATGATAAGCGGGGGGGGTTGTGGTAACGAAAGTGTCGGCATCTCTTCTCTTCTCTCTCCTGCCGCAAGATGATAAGTGGGACGGGGGGGACTGGTGCTGACGAACAAAACAAAGTCAACTCAAGTCTTCTCTTTCCTGCCGCGAGTTGCTAGAGTCAAACGAAAACAAAAAATTAAAAATTAAAAGAAAAAAAATGAGGGGGGCCCCTGCCGCTAGTTGCTAAAGGGGGGGGGTCAGACGGAAAAAAAAAACAGGCCCCTGGGGACCATCGGGTCCCTATCAGGTGTAATGCCTGTACCCCCCTGATGGCGGCCCTGGTTTTAGTACATAATGGGCATTTTTGTTTTTATGCTCTTGAGTTTGTGTCTTTTCCGTTGTAGTTTATGTTTGGCTTTGTGCTTATGAGCTCCGTGGCACTCCTCCCAACATTATGTATTCTGGCCCGGATTCAGATACATTATCGTATCTATCGGCGGGCGTAGCGTATCTCAGATCCTGACTCCGTTTGTGAGTGTTGTCTCACAAAATGAGCAGGATTCAAGCCAAAGTGGTGTGTGTGTGGGGGGGGGGGGCAGAGCCGAGCGGAGCCGAATGGAAATGCTTGGAGAGACTTGAAAATACTCAGTTCCCGAGCCTTTCCGTGGTTTGCAGAGGTCAGCAAAGGTGTCCTCGGGTCTTTCTGTGTGTTTCCGAGGCTC
Organism: Rana temporaria; assembly: GCF_905171775.1. Lineage (NCBI taxonomy): Eukaryota > Metazoa > Chordata > Amphibia > Anura > Ranidae > Rana > Rana temporaria. The sequence continues at coordinate 19,317,419 of NC_053500.1, forward strand.
TCCGGTGCCCCACCCCCCACCTCTGGCCACATGTGGTATTGCATGCCATTGAAGTCAATGCGGAACCAATTATTTTCGTTTCCATTGACTTCAATGAGGAAACTCGCTTTGATATGCAAGTACTTTGGATTCCAAGCATTCTCCTGGAACGGATTATGCTCGTAATCCAAGGTTCCACTGTATCTGTGATGGACTCTTCTGATATTAATCTACAGTAGTGCTCAGAGCAGACACAGCTGGCCATATTTCTTAAACTTTCCATTGACACTCTGTGCTGCCCATATCGACCAATCTCATTCTGTTTTTGCTCATCCATGCCACTTTGGAAGATTGGATTTGTTGCTAGAGGCATCAGTGACCGTCTGAAAGGGGTTCACAAACACTGATAAATAAGACCCAGTGGAAAAGTCGGAATCATTTATATCACACTGGATGAGTTGACAGCAATAGCAGGACACCACTATAGGCAATACTCTGCTTCAATTTCATGACCTTAATGTGGTTCCATTAGAGGGTTCTTGGCTCTCCCTGCTCGCTTGTCACCTATAATTTGTAATCTTCACACCGTGCCGGCACCCCATTAGATGGCCAGTGCTGCGAGCCGCTGTGGAGAATTATATTGTTATCTTTAGTCTTATAGTATTGTCTGTGGCCAGGGCCGACCTTAGGTGTTCAGGCGCCCTGTGCGAGCTAATCCTGTGGCACCCCCCCATCTTCACCCCTCACCCCCTGGTCACCTAAACATACACAAAGAGGCTGTCCGGGGCCCCTCTATCCTCTGCCAGGAGCCTGGGGAACGACAATGAGGAGGAAGAGGTGAGGCAGGAGTCAGTGGCGCCCCTAGGTGGCAGTGCGTCCTAGGCGGCTGCCTTCCTAATCCGCCTAGTGGTAGCGCCGGCCCGGCCCTGCTACCACTCACATTCTGCGAGCTTTAGGTGTTCAGGCGCCCTGTGCGAGCTAATCCTGTGGCACCCCCCCCATCTTCACCCCTCACCCCCTGGTCACCTAAACATACACAAAGAGGCTGTCCGGGGCCCCTCTATCCTCTGCCAGAAGCCTGGGGAACGACAATGAGGAGGAAGAGGTGAGGCAAGAGTCAGTGGCGCCCCTAGGTGGCAGTGCGTCATAGGCGGCTGCCTTCCTAATCCGGCCCGGCCCTGCTACCACTCACATTCTGCGAGCTGTGATGGTCGCACGGCGCCCCTGTTGCCCATGGCGCCCTGTACGGCCGCACAGTTCGCACACCCCAAAGGCCGGGCCCTGTCTGTGGCAACATGTCTTTATAAACAGCAGCTCACAGCCAGAGAGGCATTGGGTCAGCATGTGCCCAGTGACAGTTATTACAGTTGCTTGCTTTCAAACCAGGGGAAAAATTTAGGAAATTGGTTTATTGATCAGAACAGACCTGAGAATTCCTAAATAAAGGAGGATTAGTGGCACATCATCCTACTGTAGATCTCCAGAAAGCCCCACAAGCATTTCATTAACTGTATCTCGTTATTTTCTGACAGTCTGAAGGAGTTTTTCCCAACCGGAGGGTCCATCAGAGGCTGTATGAAGGGTCTCAAAGCATTGGGCAAATACGTGGACTTAAAGCGTATGAATACGACTGGTGTCAGCTATGGCTGCACCACAGACCTGCTGGTAAGTGACATCCTACTGACTTATTTCATGAAAATGCAGTGATGGCATGCCTTGTGTAGGGACTCGTAACAATCGTCTTCTATTGGTTGGACTACAGTAGACTGAAGTCTTGTCGCTATAATTTGCCATAGTCTGCATCCCATAATTGCTCTGGGCATAACCCCCTATCCTTGTATAGCCATAGCAATGGTGGGATTACATGACTAGGCTCTAGATTTTGCAGTTTTTGCTCACGGTGTCTCTTCTTGATGACAGATCGCCAGGTCGGTGCAGTTCCATGGACACGGCTTCCTCGATGTGAACCTGAAGAACGTGCCCAGTTTCCAGGATGACTTTGCTGCAGGTTTTGGATTCCAGACCAGCCAGCGCAATGGACTGATGTATCACCAGTCCAGTGAGGTATATGCATACTGATACGACCAATTTAACCATCAAAATACTGAGCTCATTCCGTAGAAGGGCAACTTCAGCCCAGCAACTGGAGCACATACGCCCAGGGGCGGACTGACAACTCATGGGGCCCCCGGGCAATAGAAGATTATGGGGCCCCCCGGGCTTACAGATGGCCACCATGCCAGGAGGCAGGGCAGCTAAAATCTCAGGATTTTCACATCAAAAGCATGTCGGTTTCTGACATATCAGGGACAGATGTAAAAAAACACAGATTTTTACATACTGTCCCTGGTTTTATTGAGCCTGGCAACCCTGATAGGGCTCCCTAGTGGCATGGGGCCCTCGGGCAGTGCCCGAGAGCCCCAATGGTCAGTCTGCCCCCCTGCATACGCCGGATCCCATCTACCTGCACAAAGATTTGTACAGTAATTTACATACACTTGTATGACCACCCTCCCATATTGTACTGTATGGCTGCAGAACATTGGGGGGGGGGGCACTTTTATATTTTGCAGTTCCGCTCCAAATAGCTAGTGACTATTAACACATTAGCGACACCAACCCACCCTGGACTTACTTCTGTAATTTTGCCCGCTAAATTTTCCTTTCCACCCATCACCTGACAAGAGGGCTACTCCCATTGTAAGGCTGATTTTAGCTTTCATGTGGTGCAGGGCAACTCAGTACTGTATAGACTTACATATTTTACTATGTTGAAAACGGACACATCCGTTAAGCTCTGCACCTCAAGAACTCCAGTTATGGAAGGCAAACAACACCCCAACCCCAATATATATATAAATAAATAAAAAAACTTTTTTTTTTATAAAAAAAGAAATAAAAAAAGGGGGGTTGCCGTCCGGCAACCCCCTATTGGGCGGCGCCCATGGGCTTGAGCCCAGTCAAGCCCAATGGTAAGTCCGGCCCTGCCACTGCTACTTCATTTATGTGCTACAGAATTCCACAGCTTAAAGCGGAGTTCCACCCAAAAGTGGAACATCCGCTTTAAGCACTCCTCTCCCCCGTACATGCCACATTTGGCATGTAATTTTTTTTGGGGGGGGAGTGGGACTTCCTGTCCCACTTCCTACTTCCACCTACGGGCCGCCCAGGTGACTCCTCCTCTCACCTTAGGCGGCCCCTCCCTCTAGGTGATCGCCTAGGACACGTGACAGGTCCCAGGAGATCGCCTGTCCACTCCTAGAGTACAGCCCGTGCCGGGCCATGAAGCCGAAAGCTGTCACCGCCGGCGGAGAGGGGGGAGAGGAGCGTCGTTCCGGGCGGCCGCATCGCTGGACCGTGGAGCAGGTAAGTGTCTGTTTATTGAAAGACAGCAGCCACACTTTGTAGCCGCTGACTTTTAATAAACATAAAAAGGCTGGAACTCCGCTTTAAGCACTGTTACTGTAAAGAATCTCCCCCTACTCTAATGGTAAAATCACCTTTCCTACAATAAGCAACTGATAATCACTTGTTCCTTATGCACTCAGCCATTCATAACTTTCTAAATATAAACTGAATTATTATTATTTTTTTTATTGAACCTTTTTTTTTTTATTGAACTCTGTCCCGTCTTTTCTCTTTCCAGGAGGGATCGTGCCAGGTGTCAGTGCAAGATGGACATCTCTCTGTGAGGCTTCTCTCCACAGAACTCACCTCTAGATCACCGTATTCAGATGGAGCAGGACACTATCTGTCTCTTTACAGCAATAAGAAGGAGTGAGTGTGCAAGAGGGGTCCCTTCTAAGAGTGTGGGACTTGAGAATGGTATAAGAATTCCATTACATGGCATTGCTGTGCAGTAGGGCTGGCTTGTTGAGAAGGGAAAATGGCTTCAGGGGTCCTGTTGGCCAGAAGGACAGTTCGTACATGTCTGTATGTTGATTGGGTTCTCTGTAGGGGAAATAGGGCGGGAAGTCCCAACAGTTTCATACATCTGCTCAGGGCCGGCCCTAACATGGGACCTGATGGTACCATTGTACCAGGCAGCACTTTCAGGGGGGCAGCAAATTTCCTGCCTGCACGCCATTCCCATTCCGCCAGCTCCACTCTCCACTCCACTGTGGGGCTAATTGTCGCCCGACCGCTCCTCCCGTTCCGCTCTCCGCTCCACTGTGGGGTTAATGAATAGAGCCATAACAGGTCCTTTTTATACTCCTATATACATGTATAGAGCCATGATAGGTCCACTTTAGTTACCATCAGGGCTTTTTTTCAGGGGGAACTTGGGGGAACTCAGTTCCACCACCTCTGGGTCAGACCCTTTGGTGCCTGCTCACCACAATCACTTGTAAACACAGAAGTCTGGTTTATGTGTTTACAAGTGACAGCTCTGCACTCTGTGTGTAACCCCCCTGAACTCTGCACTCTGTATGTAATGCAATCCTGGTATTTAATGTCCCTTAAGACCATTCTACTGTTTGTGAAATCTGAACGGGGTCATGGTTGAGTTCCTGCACCTATTTTCTGAGAAAAAAAACTCTGGTTACCATGATATAAAATAATGGATGTGGGGGCATTTTGGTGGGCGTAATTTTTTTTTGGGGGGGGGGCAGCATTTCATTCTTGGTACCAGGCAGCACAATGTCTTGGGCCGGCACTGCATCTGCTCCCATGTGATTCGGTTGATGGAAGAGGTTGGAACATTTTGTTGATTAAGGTGCGTGGGCATTACAGTAAATGTCACGATTATTGACACTCATTATCACTGTGCAGGGTGCGGCTTTACATAGACGACCAACTAGAAGGAAGCCGGCAGTTGTCGGACAGCAGCAGGAGGAGGCGGCAGGAAGCGGCAGGTATTAACCTTCTCCTTGGCGGCGCACCTGATAGTGGCACACCTGGAAACCTGAGTGGCTGCATCAGTAACGTCTTTGTGAAAAGGTGAGATTATGGCCACGGTGGGCATCTCCTTCCTCCATTGCCCAACATTCTATTGTTCGATAGTCCATTTCTGACCTAACCTAGTATGCTGATCCCTATGTTCTATTTGGCTCTAGTATCACTGGACCCCAGATGGTTCTAGATCTGCAACAGAATCTACGTAGCCTGAATGTAACTATGAGCTGCCAGGAGGCGACAGAGCAACGGCCACAAGAGATTCGAGCTCTGCTAAAGAAGGATAAACTGAAGAAAATTAAGGTAGGGGGTCCTAGAAACATGAGGATTGTTTATATTCTAAATTGTATTATTATGTATTTTATTTAACATGCTGATATGTTGTTCATGTTGGCAGGCTCGGCAGAGGAAGCTGGCCTTAATGAGCCACCGGAATCAGCTCAGTTCATCATGCATGCTTCCCAAAGCTGTCAAAGGGGCGTTCCAATTTGGAGGTTCCTCTTCCAGCCATCTGGAATTTACACATCTTCCTGACTTCCAACAAGAAAGGTGAATAATCAATAAACTACGGTGACATTAGAGGAAACACAGATCACCGTATTTGCCGGCGTATAAGACGACCCCCTAATTTTCCAGCTATAATTTTGGTTTTGGGATATACTCACCGTATAAGACGACCCCCATTCTACTAGTCTGTCTGGAAGCTGAGGGGTAGCCGGGAACAACCGCTGAAAGGAACAGGCTTTATTCAGCTTTTTTCAAATCTCACTGTGCCCATTACATGCCTCACTGTGCCCATTACATGCCTCACTGTGCCCATTACATGCCTCACTGTGCCATTACATGCCTCACTGTGCCATTACATGCCTCACTGTGCCATTACATGCCTCACTGTGCCCATTACATGCCTCACTGTGCCATTACATGCCTCGCTGTGCCCATTACATGCCTCACTGTGCCATCAACATGCCTCACTGTGCCATCCCATGCCTCACTGTGCCATACCTTTTTCCTCCTTGTGCTGTTCACGTGTTCCGCCTATCACGGAGGTCCTCTCGTCCGAAGCCTAGAATGAGAAGACATCTGTGATAGGCGGAACACCGAACAGAGGCTCTGTTGGAAAACCAAGTGTTCCGCCCCCATCACGGAACACCACAAGGAGGAGGCGCGGCTTTTGAATAATGGATCCCAGAGACAGGTACCGGCGTATAAGACGACCCCCGGGTTTTGAGGCAAGTTTTTAAGCCCAAAAGGTCGTCTTATACGCCGGAAAATATGGTATTCAGGAGGACATCATCATGTGGTTGTATTATTTTTTACATAGTAGGTGAGGTTGAAAAAAGTCCATCAAGTCCAACCTAGTCCTGTGAACTTTGCATAATCTGGCAAAGGTGCAACATTATGGCTGCTTAAATTATGCAGCTATAATGCTGCACATATAAATTAGCAGGAAGAGAAAAAAGATTTTGAATGACTTCTTACATGTGAGAGGTGTGTACCCAGCCAGACAGGAAGGGAACGCCCACTGAGTGGTGACATCATCGTACCAATTGTTGGCAAACCATTGATCTACAAGGACCCCTCCATGTTCTAAACATTCTTCTATATTTATGTTGCACAGGTTCTACTTTTCAATGGAGGTCCGGCTGAACGCCTCCAGCGGGCTCCTCTTTTATTTTGCTGATGAGCAAGGAACCTCCTCCCTGTCTCTCCACGTGATCAATGCCCGGTTTGTGCTCCTGATGAACATCCATGGAAGAACTCATCGACTGAGAAGTAAAGACAAGTACACAGATGGGCTCTGGCACACGGTATGAGGATTCTCTTTTTGTTTTTTTGGGGAAGTTATATATTATACAACTATTTTAATGCAGCCAGAGTAGCCTCTGCCATAAGCCAAGATACCCATTTTGCCTCCTTGCAACAGTCCATGTAAATGGTTTAGATACAGGAGACACATACGTTATCTAACCCCCCCCCCCCCCCCATTTATTCAATCCAACTATCTGTGTCAAGCACTTCCACTTATCTGTTCCAAACATAATCTAATCTGTATCAAGCACTTCCACCTATTGTTCCTTTCCCCATTCTGCGCCCTTTGTACTGCCAAAGCTGCCAGCAGACTGGAATGGATTGGTGCAAACGGAACCTATGTGGCTCATCATGAAGGGAAACGTATAGGTAATATCATAGTTGCCTATCTGCCCCATATAGACCTATCTATTCATATTGTTTATCTCTTAGTCTCTGTTAAAGGAAATTTTGTAAGAAAATTATTGGGCTAATGAGGATTTTTTTAAGAAGTACAAGATTGTAGGTGTGGTGCAGCATGGTGTGGAGGCAATAATTCACTCAGGCAGGTACAATAGAAGACTCGTATTGAAGTAATGGGGTAACCGTTCACGCCAAACCTGGTGGGAAGGCTACCCAGCCAGGTGCACTCACAGTTTCCTGCCACATGGAAGGAGCAGATTCCAGCCAGAGTGATGACATCTGTTGAGAGGGGACAGAAGGGGGCCTGGCGGTCTCGTGTTCAATCGGGAAGGTGTCCAGACGAGTTGGACCAAACGCTTTTCCTCCTCATCAGGAACCTCTCCTTAATGCTACTACTGTCCCCGAAAAGAGGAGGTACCTTTCCCTACTCTGCCAACTCACAAAATGCGTGACAAGCCTGAGAGCCAGGGTCTTAAATAGGCCCTGCCTGACCCAAGATGGCCACTAGACTACACCTAGAAAGTATTAAAGTCGAAGGGTGGCTGGACTGCTCATTAAGGGTGTCCAGTCAATGATTCCTGTTAGGAGGTGAGGCCCACCATGGGATTGGAAGAGTAGAAGATTGAATGGGAGTGGATCAGCAAATTACAGAAGCAGGTGAATGTTGCCTTGAATTTGAGCCAAAAACTGTGACACAAATGATTTTGTACCTGCCACGTGTAAGCAGAAGCAAGATTTCAAGGTCACCTTTGATTTTCATTTATGTACATTTAGGTTTTCTTTGGGAAAGAGAAGAATAAGCTCCGTCTGGTCATTGATGGCCTGAGAGCACAGACCGGCATCATACACTTGGGATCCACCTTGTCTTTGACCAGTCCAGCATACGTTGGAGGATTCCCTGCACTAAGGAACCTTCCAGACAACATGGTAAGTGATGGACACATAAAGGGCCTCAGATCAATACATTGGAGGAAGGTATTGTCTTGAGCACGGCAACCAATCAGCTTACATCTGCCATGTGCAGTATAACCCACCACTATAAGTTTGAAAACAGTCGTACTGCGTGAATTTATATATATATATATATATATATATATATATATATATACCGGTATATATATATATATATATATATATATATATAAATAATATTAATACAGGTGCTCGTTAAGTAAAAGAATGTGATTTTTCCTATTTAGATTAGCGTGTTTTTTGTGATGTTGCTGTTTCCATCTGTTTCAGGACGGAGCTATGAATGGTTTCCGGTGCTGCCTGAGAGATCTGAAGATGGATGGGAAAGAGTTGGGTGCCCCCGGGAGAGTGGTGGGGGTCACGCCTTGCTTTGAGGGGCTCACAGAACCCGGATTGTTCTTCTCAGATGGAGGATTCCTCAGATTCGGTACGCTATAGGGTTTTCTCAAAGTTCATTTCATATTTTGTAGAGACCTATTCAGGTCAAGGTTGCCAAGCCCATACCTTTGGTTCGAAGAATTGGAAAGGAATCCGTACATTTTAGTTATTTCTGCAATAAACGGATGAGCTGAAAACTTTGATTAGTATCTTAGTTATTCCGTGTAGAATTTTGGATTCTTGTTGACACAATATTTGGATGTATGTTAAGATTCATATATCTAGATTCACAAAGAGTTACGCCGGTGTATCAGTAGATACGTCGTCGTAACTCGGAATCTAAGCCGTCGTATGTTAAAGTGTATTCTCAAACTGAGATACACTTAAACCTAGCTAAGATACTTCGGCCTGCGCCATCGTATCTTCGCTGTCTAGTTCAGCCGGCCGATAGGAGCGTGAACGCTGATTTACAACTTGAATGCGTAAATCAGCGAGATACGCCGATTCACGAACGTGCGCTTGCCTGTCGCAGTAAAGATACGCCGTTTACGTAAGGCGTTTTCGGGTGTAAAGTTAGGCGAATAAATAGCTGGCCTAGTCAATGTTAAAGGAGTTCTCCAAGCTAAAACTATTAACCCCCGCTGTGCCCGGGCTGTAAAACTATACAAAATAAACTTTCACTTACCTGCCTACGATCCCCTGTTGTTCCGATATCGCCGTCCCGTTCTCCGGTCCCGGTCTCTTCCACTTCCTGCGGGTCGGTGACTCACAGTGCGCTCAGCCTATCAGCGGCCGCGTCGTTCCCGCGTCGAAATTTTTAAATTTTACGTCGTTTGCGTAGGTCGTCCCTGAATGGGGCTGGACGTAATTTACGTTCACGTCGAAACCAATACGTCCTTGCGGCGTACTTTGGAGCAATGCACACTGGGATATGTCCACGGACGGCGCATGCGCCGTTCGTAAAAAACGTCAATCACGTCGGGTCACGAGTCATTTACATAAAACACGCCCCCCTCATCCTCATTTGAATTAGGCGTGCTTACGCCAGCCCATTCACGCTACGCCGCCGTAACTTAGGAGGCAAGTGCTTCGTTAATACAGCACTTGCCTCTCTTACTTACGGCGGCGTAGCGTATATGCGATACGCTACGCCGCCTCAAAAGTGAGCCGCCCTACCTGAATCCAGCTAATTGAGATCAGTGAGAGTTTTATGTTTGGGATGTCTAGGCAAAAATGATAATCTCAGGACTTTAGTTATATGCCCTGTAATATCTGTCCTGTCTTGCCTTTATAGCTGCACCCCACTCCCCCCAAAATCATTGTAATGCTACCTACCAAGCTGCTTAAAGTAGTTGTAACGGCTGAAGATTGTTTACCTTCATGCAGCTCCCAACCCTCCCCAATACTTACCTGAGCCTGATTTCAATCCAGCGATGTGCAGGAGAGCAGAGGTGGCCTGGCTCTCTTCCATGTCATTTTCTCAGACACACCACTGGCTCCTGCTGCTGTCAATCACAGCCAGTGAGGAGGGAGCTGGGGGGGGCTGGACTGAGCTGTCTCCTGTGTGTCTTATGGACACCCAGAGCAGGTGTTCTATCTAGAAATGCCTAACGTCGAAAAAAATGCTCCCGATGCGCAGTAACGAACGTCACTCCAGCTATGTCGATCAGCCGGTGTGACGTCAACACAGGGCATGTGCAAGTAAGCTTTGGATCCGGTCCTTGGCCTGCAAATTCACAGACCCCACTGCTGGATTCATAAGGAGACTGAATAAGAACAGCCCAGTGATTGTGTCCTTCATTATCAAACAATGCTAGAAATACTCATATTTATTGGCCTGGTTCTGTCTAGCATTTGTCAGATACAGGTCATTTGTCGTTCTATTTGTGGTCAGACTTGTTTCAAACACATTTTCCTGTCTCAGGGGACCTGATTGACCTGAGGTTGGATCTGGAGCTGAAGTTGGAGGTGCGGCCCATGCACCGCTCCGGTCTTCTATTCCACATACACTGTGAGAGCGGCAACTCCATCAGTGTGTCTGCAGCTGATAAAAAGGTATTTCATTTGTTGGCATATAGGAGTGCACTTATTTTGTGAGTTTCTTTTTAACCCCACTACTTAAAGGGGTTGTAAAGGTAAAAAAAAAAATCCCTAAATAACTTCCTTTACCTTAGTGCAGTCCTCCTTCACTTACCTCATCCTTCCATTTTGCTTTTAAATGTCCTTATTTCTTCTGAGAAATCCTCACTTCCTGTTCTTCTGTCTGTAACTCCACACAGTAATGCAAGGCTTTCTCCCTGGTGTGGAGAAAGCCTCCTGAGGGGGGAGGGGGCGAGCAGGAGTGTCAGGACGCCCACTAACACACAGCTCCTTTCTCTATCTGCAAAGTAGAGAGTGTCCTGACTCTCCTGCTCGCCCCCTCCCCCCTCAAGAGGCTTTCTCCACACCAGGGAGAAAGCCTCGCATTACTGTGTGGAGTTACAGACAGAATAACAGGAAGTGAGGATTTCTCAGAAGAAATAAGGACATTTAAAAGCAAAATGGAAGGATGAGGTAAGTGAAGGAGGACTGCACTAAGGTAAAGGAAGCTATTTAGGGAAGCTATTTACATTTAATAAATTTGACTGGTGTGATAAAAAATAAGATAAAATATTTTATTATTGCAGTCATATGAAAAAAAGCAATTGTTGTGTAAATACTAACCACACTGCTTTGTAAATTGAAAGTCTAGCCAGTACTTTTGCGTACAGCTCTGTAAGGGTTAGCGCCTCTGTCAGTGTCTGTATCTCTGTGCCTCCTTGCTTCCTGTCTCAAGGACGGCATTGTCACAAAGAAACCTCCCCAGTGAGGACACAGAAGGCAAAACCTGGCAGAGGCCAGTCATTTAGAGGAAGAAGATCAGCATGGCAAGCAGGCAGCTAGTATTTGCGTTAATGGTAGGCCACAAAGGCCACCTCCATGCTTCAGCTCACCGGTGTGATAATGTATTGTTTTCTATTCCAGGTCACTCTAGTTCTAATGGATGAACGAGGCAAACACAGCACAGAGGTGAACCTACAGCAGCCCCTGTGTGATGGGCAGTGGCACACCATAGCCGGTCAGTATAGTCTGCAGCCAATGGGAGGAGAGTTGGGAGATTTACAAAATTTCAGTTTGCAAATGTATGTCTGTGAAGGTTCCCATTTGTCCAGGTCATGGTATATCTAGTTGTAGTTATTCACATTTAACTAGACTTGTTTTAAATTCTTGGAGAGGTTTGGTAGCTTCTTAGTGCCACTACTTCACACAGGTAGCACCAGTGGCGAATTCTCCATTAGGGTCCCTAATCCATGCGCCCGGGCCCTGATATACATGCAGGTCACCGGATGCCTTGATCCCAATGGGGTCTTTCTTCTTTCTTTTTTTTAAGCACAATGGGCTCTAATTGGCTTCACAAAACTGTGGGCTCGGGGGTTGGTTGACCGACCAAACAAACGGGGGGTCAGGTTTTTTTGCCTCCACCCCAAAAAATAGAGCACCAGCCGCCACTGGGTAGCACCATTATCTAACCATGGAATGTAGATGTTGATTGGCCATGAACAGGATAGGAGGTGTGAGAGTTGGGGGACTCCCCCTGTCCTAATTATATAATCCCACCCCTGCTGTTAGGAAGTCTGCACACATGTTAATCCTTCGATTTAATATGGCTGAAGGAGTGAATTGTTGTCAAATTGTCAGGGTGGAGTTAAAACTGTATTATATGTGGAATACAAGGGCCCCCACCCATGTTCAGGGATGGTTGTAAAATTTTGATGTAGGTGGCCTCTTGAGACACAGTTGTCCTCTCTGTCCAAAATGTCCTCCTCCTGGTCATTGGATGAATATCACTTTTCCTTATAGTTGAGGAAGACTGCTGGCCTGTAGAATGAGTCCTCTTATGTTGGGCCCTTCAGTTGTTGATTGTTTCATCTCTCCAGTATATAGGTCTTTGCATTCCTCACTGTGATAGAGACTCATTAATTAATTGATTTCCTGATACAATCTCAGGGCTAACCCATCCTGCCGTCTGATTCAAATTACTATGGTGATACAGTGCAATCTATGGAGAAAACAGACCACATGCTCACCTTCTCAGCTTCAATCCCAAACAGGAAGAGCAAGCCTGCTGGCTCTTTATTAAAACCACAGAATCACAAAACATGCACACCCACTTTACCCATTTCACCCACCCCCTGTGAGTCTGTCATTGGCATGAAGCCTCTCATTGGCCAGTTCATATAAGGGATGGTTTCCTATTCCATGTTCTTCTCAGACTAGTTGCACAGACCCTTCTTGTCATGTGACATAAAGTCCCCTCGTGTCTTTTTTCAAACTCATTCGCCATTTTACATAGAATTCCTTTGGTTACAAGATTCAAGCAGTCATTTGGGTGAGGGGAAGACAGGATGAGGGGGATGGGCCGGAGCACACATTCCAAAGACGATAAACAGAAGGAGAAGATGTAGAGGCTTCTGAACAAAACAGTTTTCCCTTGTATTTTCAATGCTGAATTCATTATTTTAAAAACCATCATATATCATTCCTGATATAAACTCTTTAAGGAAAATAAGCAGTATTGATCATTCTCATACACACATATGCATATATAAAAAGAAATATGGAAATATAAAAAGAATTAAAGAAATATAAACCGAGAAACATTTTAATAGTTCTAATCATAACATAAAATTTTCATTTTAGTTTCAAGTCCATCACAACTGCACTGCGTATACCAAGTCACTTCCCTTGTGTGATACTCATTGGAACTGAAGAAGTGATGTGTAGAAACTATAAAACGTCTTCCCAATTACAGAATAATGGGACTACTACTGACTTATAATTCACAAAGAGGGGGGCGTTTTTGTTGTAGACTGCAGAGAACCGAGGTCAACCTTCTGCACTATAGGACTATCCAAATACTTTGTTGAGGAATTCATTAGGAAAATTGGCCACTGACTTGAATAATTGGGCATTGCAGTTCCATAACGAGCAATGCCTGACCGCTTCCCTGCTCATTACATTCCAGCTTCATTGACAAGATGTGTTGTACATCCTGTAAATGTGCCGTGATTGGTAGACCAGCGGGGTTGTTGCAGATTGTACACGTCACTTATCAGATCTGGCTCCATGGCGGCTGTTCAGCGTCTCCTTTCCTCTCTCCCCTCTGCAGTGACCAAAGGCAGTAACGTCATCCAGCTGGACGTGGACACAGAAGGAAGCCACTTGGTGGGAGTCAGTCCGTCCTCCCACGTCCACAGTCATGGGACCCTGTTTGTGGGCGGAGTTCCCGGTAAGTACTGTTAATGGATTGTGTGTTGCTGCATTATATAGAGGTGTCCATTGGCACTTTCATGTTCTGGAAAGACCAGTACGTTTTTAGAGAGCCATTGTTCAATTTGGCAAAAATCCTCACTCGAGTTTCAGTTTATGAAAGGGCATTCAAAACATTCTTGCACAAATTTTCATGAGGTCTTACCATTTTGTCGTATAAAAGGCTAGTAAAAGATATTAAGCCATCATGCGGATCAGACTCCCTTTTCAATTTTGAGGAAGATCAGTACAAATTTTTATAATTTTTTTTGTCATTGTAAAAAAGATTAGTAAAAGTGAAATTTTTGTGAGCTGTTGTTCAAATTGTTAAAAAAGTCCTTGCACTGAATCTTAGCCCAGGTTCACACTGATAGGTAGATTCACAGAGAGCGCCGCAACTTTAAGGCGGCGTAGCGTATCGTATTTACGATACGCCGCCTTAAGTCAGAGAGGCAAGTACTGTAGTCTCAAAGTACTTGCCTCCTAACTTACGGCGGCGTAGCGTAAATGCGGCGGGCGCAAGCGCGCCTAATTCAAAATAGGCTGAGGGGGCGTGTTTTATGATAATATGCTTTGACCTGACGTGATTGACGTTTTTTTGGAATGGCGCATGCGCCGTCCGCCTATATTTCCCAGTGTGCATTGCGGCTAAGTACGCTGCACGGTCCTATTGATTTCGACGTGGACGTAAATGACGTAATTCCCTATTCACGGACGACTTACGCAAACGACGTAAAACGTTCGAATTTCGAAGCGGGAATGGCGGCCATACTTTAACATTGGCTACGCCACCTAGGGGGCATCTTTATCTTTAGGCTGCCTATCTTTTACAGAAACGGCGTATCTGTACTGCGTTGGCCGGGCGTACGTTCGTGAATAGGCGTATCTAGTGATTTACATATTCTACGCCGACCGCAATGGAAGCGCCACTTAGCGGCCAGCCTAAATATTGCACCCTAAGATAGGACGGCGCAAGCCGTCGTATCTTACATAGGTTTAAGTGTATCTCTGTTTGAGAATACACTTAAACTTAGGTCGGCGCAGATTCCGAGTTAGGTCGGCGTATCTACTGATACTCTACTGATACGCCGACCTAACTCTACCTGAATCTAGCTATGAATGTGGGTTTGAACTCGTGGGATTTCGGCTGAACTTGTACGACTTCAAATTGGCATTTCGGCCTGACTTCGGGGGGCGATTTCAGAGTCATTGGTGCGGGTTCCTGTACAGATGTCTATTGAAATCGCCCCCAAAGTTGCCAAAAGTAGTACAGGAACTACTTTTGGGAACCGGTGCGGGGGCCGCAAAGTCGGCGTCACACCGATTCGGACGGTGCCGTTGCCAGCAATAGGCGCCGATTTAGCCTGTGATTTGACATGGGCCCGATGTGAACGCAGGCTTATGATGTGGTTTGCATATGTTCCGCCTCTGTATGTCCTGATCATTGATTCTCCCTCCCCCTCTTGTTGCAGCGACTCTTCGCAGTACAGAAGTCCTATCACCCCCATACCAGGGCTGTATGAGGAACCTCAGCATGAACAGAAAGCTGGTCGACGTCTCAAAGTCTGGAACGTTCTCAGGATCTTCTGGAGTCAACATCTGTCCAGCGCTCTAAGTAAAGGACAAATGGTCATGTGACTGCTAGCGTCTAATGGGCAGACACCACTACACTGTGCCAGTAACGGGGGAGGAAAGAGGACCTGTTCTAGCCTTTCCCCATCTCCTAGAGTCATGGGTGCTTTCTTTTGCGGGTTAGACAACGGAACTAATCTTCTTCCGCAGACTTCACGACACTTCCCCAGCTACTTACGACTGGATCTCCTGTGGTCTTCCTGTAACCTGTTAGAGACTCATTTCCTGTCCGGGGTCACTGTGGTAATCTTATAGGTGGTGGCAGAGCTTCACCACGGATCACTTGCCAGCCTTGTCACGAGTCTATCGGTCCTGTACACTGCTGTAAGTATTCGCTCCTAGATGTTACTCATTACAGGCTCTGACGGGTTTATTTTTGTGAAGTGTTCTGGAGCTTAACATTTATCTAAAGCCAAAACCTTGTTTTGTTTTTTTTGGATATAGCAGGAAGGTATTTTTTTTTCCCATTCCAGGCATATCCCTTCACGTCCTGTCCTGTAGACCCAACAGGAAGTGAGAGGAAATCCTCCTGACCGTGAGACAATTTTGCCTCTATTCCCGTTCTGGTGAAAGCCCAACATTTTAAATTTTCCTTCAGTTTCAGTGAACCGCCCCAGGTGGAGACTAAAAACCTGACAGGGGTTCAAAACCCCCCCTCACCCACCCTGTTTCTGAATGACATTGAACTTTCTCGTGCAGCAATTAGATTAGTTTTAGATCTCTGTCATTTAAAACATTTAAAGTATAATTCCAGCCAAGTGTTTTTGTTTTTTTAGTATGTATTTCTGTGAGGTGACCCACATGGGGAGAACCGTCTCACAAACCCGACCCTTCCCCCCTCCTCTATACAAAACAAAATAATGCTTAGGCTGGAGTTAAGCTTTAAGTTGGTCCTTTAAGGGAAACTATATTTTAGTGAGTATACATTTAAGTTATTGTGACATTACCCAAGAGTAATTGTTGCTCGGTGTACATTTCTGTTTTATTGCTGTTCCAGATTTTAAAATACAATTTTATTAATTGTGCCCTCTAGTGGTCATCTTTCATGGAATGTAATTGGCTGTCCCGCTTTTACAACTGTTGGGGTAGGACTGGTTAGCCTTGATAGCGCTCTATGGAAGTATTTTTCCGAACCCATCCTCAGGTCCTACCCAAAGATTCTCTTACCTGTGCAGAGGTGAGAATTTTATCATCTGCAATGGGATTAGTCACCTCCGGGGGCAGTCACAATACATGACCTGCTGGTGGAACTTAATGAGAGGTCTGAGAAACATTGGTCTGTTTCATGTCACACCCAACCAGAGTTGGAGCAGTGAAGTATAGTCACTGTGCAGAGCTACTAAGGTCCATATTACACTTATGATCCTATAAAGTGCAGATTGAGGTGCGTCATGGTGTAACTCCATCGCTGTTAGAAAAGCAGCAGAATGTAGATACGTCGGTCTCATTCAGCCATCATCTTTGCCCCTTGGTCATAGGACATCCCTCTCTGCCACCCACATCACCCCCTGGTCACAGCACGCCCATCTCTCTGATCTATCCCACCCCTTGATGGCAGTGATCCTTGTTTACCACCCGCCTCACCCCCTAAGGCACAGGGCATCCCTCCCTCCTCACAGCACATTTTGCACCCCCCCTCCCACCCAACAAGCCCCTTTATCACAGCACATCCCTCTTTTGCACCCACCTCACCCCCTCTTCACAGGGCATGCATCCCTCCTCACCCCCTGGTCACAGGGCATCCCTCCCTCCTCACCCCCTGGTCACATGGCATCCCTCCCTCCTCAACCCCTGGTCACAGGGCATCCCTCCCTCCTCACCCCCTGGTCACAGGGCATCCCTCCCTCCTCACCCCCTGGTCACAGGGCATCCCTCCCTCCTCACCCCCTGGTCACAGGGCATCCCTCCCTCCTCACCCCCTGGTCACAGGGCATCCCTCCCTCCTCACCCCCTCTTCACAGGGCATCCCTCCCTCCTCACCCCCTGGTCACAGGGCATCCCTCCCTCCTCCCCTCCTGGTCACTGCACATCCCACTGGCCTCATACACCCACCCGAGTGTTTGAGTGTAGGCTTGGATGATAAGACTTGACCAGTTAAGTGGACCAAAAGTGGCACCAAAACTTTTGCTTTTCGTTGTCACGGTTTCAAATGACAAGCCGCAGAGCTGTCCACCAAAGTCCTTGTCCATTTCACTGTCTCCACAGGCTGGATTAAACTAATAGCTGGGGGTCTTAAAGAGTAAGGTGAACTTCGGGAGACTTCTTTCATAAAAGTGACCATCCAGCCAAGGGGCCTCAATAGATGAACTAAAATCACAAGTATAAAATGCTGAAAGATGAAGTGCCATTTTCTGTAGCACCGATTCCTAGGTCAAGTATCCCATATTTGTGGACGTTCCCATCCTGCTTGGGTTCCAGGACATTCCCAACCATTAGACATTCATCCCAAGCATCTCCACACAGCCACTCTGTCACCATAGGGGAAGCAAACTAGCCAGGCTGGGAAGTCATGGCTGCAGCTGGTTAGAGATGTTTGTTCTTCAATATGAGTTGAATGTACTTACAGCCCCCTAAGGGATGGCAGGAGCAGTGTATGGGAGCTGTTCTTGGTAGAAATGCGTTTGACATTTTTTTTTTTCCTCTTTGTTGAATGCCTTTCTATTTCTGAAATAGGAACACGTTGATGGTTGAGCGTAGGTGATAGCTCAGAGGGTTAGAACGCTGACTGTGCTGCTGGAGACCTGAGTTCTAATCCCTCTCAGGGTGTGATACCAGGTACTGCGCAGTACCTGAATCCTCCTGGTGGTGGGGGTAGAGTAGTGGGCAATATTTCAGGCCCACTACCCTATCCCACCATCTGGGAATTCAAGTACTGTGCAGTACCTGGGGGGTGAGGCCAATAAAAACCTAAGTCCCACTTTTTGAATGGGCTACCCCGGTAAGACAGCCCATTCTTATTATATATGTTGCATTGATGTCACAGACTGTGGACCGAAGAGGCGGGGTGTCCACAACCTAATGTGATGCCCACACATGTTACAGGGCTGTGGGGCCCTGGGACTGGAGCAGACTGGTGGGTTGTCCATGGCCTCCAGGCTTTCACTCAGAGATTTGAGCTCGGGGGTCTTCAGCACTTTTCAGGTATTTGCCACCCTCGAGGTCTACAAGTGCTTTTCTGGATTCGAACTCGGGTCTACAGCGTTGTGGTCAACACTCTCATCCTCTGAGCTACTCGCCTCTGCTCAATGTCTTTTGTGTTCGTTTTGCTATATCAGGAGTATAAGGTTGTTACAAATTCAAGAAGATAAACCAGGATTCGAACCTGCAATTTACAACTCCCATTGGGGCTGGAGGGTGGCTGCTAAACCCCTCAGCCAGCCAGCCCTTTCCGTTCCTCCCTAAGCTTAATCCAGACTTTAGATTTGTAGTAGTTGGCAATAATATTTTTTTTTACAAACATACAAGCTGAGACTAGAACCAGCAACTTTGAAATCCCTGCTAGGCCCGGGGTCGGCTGCTCAACCACTATGCCACAGCAAAGCTCTAGCTTGTGGTCCAGCAGACAGCCCTTTGAGCATGAAGACCTGGTAAATAAAATGCTCATTGACTCCACACATTGCATGTTGGGAATGGCATTGGAGCCAGCAAAAGACACAGCAGTGCATTTTGAATCTATCGGGGCAGAGCCTCTACATTCTTATAGGCGACCTTTAAAAAATATGGCCTTTTCTGTCCACTTATTATGAGAGTGTGCACAGGGACTGCAGCCTTAATGTTGGATCCCCTATGGATTTGTAATCTTCTGACCAGCACTGGGATTCAAACCCAGGTCTCCAAAAGTTGAAGTCATGGTGAGCCATTGGCCAGCTTGGTGTGGTAGTGCTTTGTTCACATATATATCATCTTAAATTTTGTTCACAAAAAAAAAGGGGGGGGGGGGTTAGCAAGCATACAGCTTGTTCATTTGTTATTTAATATCATCTTCTTTAGGCCTCTTTCACACTTGTATGACTTGTCCCAAGATTTGGGAGCCGTTCCCCATGATTTCCAATGACAACCATTCATATTCGTATGACTTTGTCATTCCGACTTCAAAAGTAGTCCATGCACTACTTTGGTCCGACTTTGATGCGAGTTCAGCTTCATAGACCTCAAGTCTCCCTGAAATCGCGGCCGCGAAATTGCAGTAGCGTGAAAGCGGCCTTATCGTTATGAAAACTTTCCTTTGAATTCCAGCGTTGGCAATCCTTTATCCATTTGTACTGTGTTGACCCGAAGAAATATCAGCCGTTGTATTTAGGGGCGGTCCATAGAGGAGGCGGGTGGGAGACTTTCTATCCAGTTCTGGTCCAATGGCAGATTAACCCTTCAGAACACATTCCTCCCACCCAATCACAACACACCCCTCCCTGGTGGGGTTAGGGGCTGATTTTTTTTTTTTAATTAAACATTTTATGTTAAAAAAAAATAAAAAATAAAAAGCAATAGCCAATTACATTTCTTAGAAGATTCTTCAAAGGTCTTTGCACCATTTTTGTTACATTAGGAAAATGGAGCAGAATAAAGTGTAAAGCCTCGTACACGCGATCGACTTCCATCTGACTTTTGCGTGGATTTTGGTCCCAAGGGGGGGGGGGGGCTGGCCGTGAACTGGTTCTGCATACAGACGGCAAAACATTTTCAGCCAACATACACCAAACCACATGTTTTTTTTTTTTAGTGTATTTTGTGCGTGTACTTCTCGAGAGGAGCCAGACTGCAGGAGTTGGGAGTAGGCAGGCCTCCCCCAGAGGCAATCTGCCACCTTTCTCCATGCCCCGGGTGGCAATGGCGGGTGTGTACGGAGGTCCTCCCACACAGCCCACCCTACCTGCTCCGCTTTGAAGCCCAACGGGGCAGAGGGACTCCCTATAAGGGAGTGAGAGGATCTAGCCCGCTCAACCAGCCCCGTTAGTCCTTCGCCTCTCTTTTTAGAGACCGCGTGGTTAAAGTGCGTGCATGTTAACCCAATTTCGGTGGCTTTTGTGGGAGGGGGGTGGGCGTACTAAGCGCAGGCTTACCTCGCATAGCACACCCACCGGGAGCCGGGCTGAGACCACCAAACTCAATTCATATGTAGCAGAGACCGGGATCCGAACCCCTAGCTGCAGAGGTGAATGGCTTGTCAGCGCAGTGCCAATCGCGTTGAGCCACCGCAGCTCCCAAACCACGTGTTTTTTTTTAGCTCTTTACCGCCACCATTTGGGCAACTTCTGCTATTTTGTTCTGATGTTTAGCATTGGTTCCGAGCATGCTTGTTTGTACTTTGGATTTTAGTTGGATGGACTTGTGTACCCACGATCGGATAAACCGACGTAATGCATTTGTTGTCAGACAGTTGGTGAGCATGAACAGCCAACATTTGTTGTCATTAATTCAGCCAACAATTGTCAGATGGAGAATACACACGGTCGGATTATCCAACACAACACGTCCATCAGACAATTATGGCCATTAATTGGATGGTGTGTACGAGGCTTTAGCATTACTTGGACGTGTCAGTTTTCCATGTCCCCCCAAAATACTACTGCTTAAAACAGGGATCTCCAAACTACAGACCTCTAGCGGTTGGGAACTACACGTCCCATGAGACATTGTAAAACTCTGACATTCACAAACATGACGGGGCATGATGGGAATTGTAGTTCCTGAATCACTGGCGGGTCATAGTTTGGAGACCCCTGACTTACAATCTAAATAAAAGGTCTGTCCTTATATGTTCTGTAAAGGTAGGAAACGTCAATTTTTCTATCATACCCCGCCGCACATAATGGACAGACTTGACATTAAACAGTTTACATTGTGCTGACCACCGAGTAGATTGTAGTTTTCTGAAGCAGCATAGAAAATGAAAGCTGCAATCCAATTGGTTACTACTGGCCCCTATACTGGAGCACTGGGCATCCATTCAAATACCCTTTAAAATATATATTGTACATTTTTTTGGGATATAATAGTTTTGTGGGTAGAAAGAGTCCTGTGAAGATATTTATTACAATGTCCCTCCTGCTTTTTGTTCTTCCTGTGGTAGTCCTGCGTGAAATGTTTTTTTAATAAAATATAATTATATATATATATTTAAAGTCTATTTCAGTCACTGATTTCACCTCTGCACTTACATGTTTAATGTCTGTGTATACATGCATGTGTATAAAATGTTTAAAGTACACAGAACACTCTCTAACACTTCATCCAATGTATATTTAGAGGCAAGAATTTCCAACACAGGCAGCCATCTTGTAGGCGGAGCCACTAAGTGGGGGTCAATGATATTACAGTTTAAGGATTCAGTAACCTCATTGGCTCCTATAGACAGTTCTTCTCACCTGGACTGCCGCTGAACACATCAAATCCGCTTGACAATATGGCTGCCCATTAAACTCGTTGTCATGGCTACAGTAACCATTCAAATGTTTATTTCTAAAATAAAAAAAGGTAACGCTCGCCTGATTTTAGTTTCCTGATGGAGATGTGTAAATGAAATGGTACAAGTTGTCTCTCTAAAATAAAGAACACACTTTCTATATGGTGTCATGTGTGGTTATTTGTTATACAGAGTGGAGAAATGATTGTCCTGAGCCGTGTTCAGCAGATAGAGCGCTTTATTAAACATGGAAAGGACATACATGTGGGGTATAAAGCCCTCAGGCCTAAGCACATTATTCTATTCTGCAGCAAAGAGAGAAGAAGACCAGACTTCAGTCTAAACTCATGTCCTCCTCTTCCTCTTTCTTCTCTTTGGAGTCTCTCTCTTTCTGGGAGGAGGTGCTCTGCATTGCCTTGGCAAACGCTTCAATATCTGTATAGGAGGAAAAAACAACGTCAGCTTTTCACCATTACAATTCTCCTCCTCCTCCATTTTATATTTACTCTTTTCTTTCATTCTGCTGGACCTGCTTCCTGCCTCATTCTCAGAGAAGACAAAAATCACACTCACTTCTGCATGGCAACCAATCAGCTTCTAACCTCAGCTTGATCAATTAAGCTTTGGAAATAAAACCTGGAAGCTGATTGGTTACTATGCGGAAGTGAGACAGATTACAGATTTTGCACTCTCCAGTAAAATAAACCTCATAGTGCTCTCAGCCTTCTGACATCACACATCCCGGGGGCATTACTTTCCATTCATCTAAACCAGTGATGGGGAACCTTGGCACTCCAGATGTTTTGGAACTACATTTCCCATGATGCTCGTGCACTCTGCAGTGTAGTGGAGCATCATGGGAAATGTAGTTCCAAAACATCTGGGGTGCCAAGGTTCCCCATCACTGATCTAAACAGAGCTCCAGAGCTCACACATGTGCAGAGTCTCATTGTTTTATGAATGGTGGAAAGTCATTGAGAAATATTAGGAAATCTGTACTGAGTGGAAGTGGAAGGTCACCACTTCTTACAAATGTTACATGGGGCTCTGGGTCCCAATATTGTGTGTCAATTTACTGACTTGAACCATTTCTGGATCATTAACTCATTCCTGGCCCCTCACAGCAATCCTTTAACTGGGTCCTAATGCCAGGAGGTGGAGCAAGCTTCCCAACTAGGTGATCCCTGTGATTGGCTGTCACATGATCAGGGGTCCATCCTGCTAGCATTCGATCAGAAGTGCACATTGAGCATGCTTCCCAGCATGGACACCTCAGCCTCCATGAACGCATTAGAGTGATTTTTTTTATTAATTTTTGTTAAAAATAACAAAGGACGCTACAAACATGTTGTTATACTTACCTGCTCTGTGCAGTGGATTTGCACAGAGCAGCCCCAATCCTCCTCTTCTCAGGTCCCTCTCTCCTGTTGTGTGTCCCCACAGCATACAGCTTGCTATGGAGGCAACCAAGCTGAGCCACAGCTCCCTGTGTACATTCAGACACAGAGCTTCGGCCCGGCTCTGCCCCTTCTCTCTCCTCATTGGCTGACTGACGGTTTTCCAGCAAGAGTCAATGGTACGGCACTGCTGTCTCAGCCAATGAGGAGAAGATTCCCGGGCAGCTGAAACGCTCCTGCAAAATTGCTGGACATCGGCACATGCATGGGACAGGGGATATCCTGGGTAGCTACAGGTAAGCCTAAACATAGGCTTACCTGTAGCATAAAGTGGTTGTAAAGGGTTTACAACCCCTTTAAGGCTCACCTTCCATGCTGCCACACATATGCATTACTGTTGATGTTGTCAGTCTTCTGAGTTGAATGACACATAGGGGGAGATTTACTAAAACTGCATGGTGTCAAATCTGGTGCAGCTCTGCATGGAAACCAATCAGCTTCCAGGATTTGTTGTCAAAGCCTAATTGAACAAGTAGAAATTGAAAGCTGATTGGCTACCATGCAGAGCTGTACAATATTCTGAGTACACCAGTTTTAGTAAATCCCCCCTCAAGGACCGGAAGCAACCTCAGTGCAGGGCACGATAAGCCTTACCCTGTCAACATGGCGCCTTACACTCATACACTGATGCAGAGAGCGGTACTGACACTCAGCAGTACCTCTTCTCCCCCCACAGAATGTCCAGGTTAAATGACGCCCAGCATCACTTAACCCGAATGACATGTGATTATGACATGCAAGGCTCCCACCTGCAATAAAAAATGCCAAGAAATTCTTCAGTAGTAGTTTAGGATGGCGAAAGTGCAGCTGAAATCTGTGTTTGCAGACTAGAGAACGTGAGCAGTGAAAGGTATGAAAACAGGAAAACATTCCACAACGTGGTAAGAGGAGTACAGAAATCCATAGTGATCCAGCTACTCTTACCTCCTTTATTGGCGGCATCCACTGCCTCTGCAGGCAGACCAAACTGGCTCATCAACGGACCCAACTGGCAGGAAGCAAGAGCAGCGCTGAACATGCTCAGAGCCTGGAAGAGAACAATGTCATTATAGAACAGAGACATTATGGAGACATCCATCTAGTTTTCACACAATTTGTTTATACACTAAAATCCTAAAGTGTGCCTGTACCGGAATGGGGGAGTTTGTGGAATAAATTGAACTGCCAGAGTGGTGCACAGTGTGCAGGAGATGAGGACACAGAGGGGGCACTTAATTGTCAGAGTAGAGAGTAATGTTCTGGTGGCAAAAGGAACGACAGGCCGTCTATGAAGGGGAATGGTCACCGCCTACAAAGTTTGCCCCTTGATGGTACTCAAGGCTTGACAACAGTGCAGACCAGAGTGGAGTACTTCCAATTATGGAAGCTTTTTTTCCTATTTCCACCACTTCCCGACACACACACTCCCCTCGTCCTTGGACATGGATACTTGCTGATCCATGACCCGGTATCATTCTTTAGGCAATGTTTTTTCTGGTAAAATTGATCCAAGTGGCTCTGTTTTTACAGACGGCAGTAGGGCATAGAGTTGCGCTATCCTTTGTAATCTGGTTTGAGCACTACAGCCAAAAATGTCTATAAAAAGGAAAGGTCGGATTGTTTCCAGAAACAGATAATGGCATCTCACAGTCCCAACAAGCAATGAAAATAAAAAAAGAGCACGAGAGAGACAACTCTCCCAAAATAAGGGATTTTAATGAGAGATACCAATACTCTTAGAAGGTGAGCACACTTGACACATGTAGTTGAAAGAGTAACAAAATGTATTAAAGGACATAAAAATAGAATATCAAATTGAATATAGACCGCGAGAGATACAGAAACCAGATATTGTGATATGCAGATGGCCAACAAGTTTCGCACACTGCTTTCGTCAGCCAAAAATGTCAAATTAAATCAAAAGAGTCAGTCTGATAATTACAGAACCGATGACTCACCTGCTGAAACTGAGGAGAGGTAAGTGTGTTCTGGATCTCGTCTGCAGTTTGCGGCAGGGACTCTCCAGATGGGAGGTAAGGCATTAATCTCTCCTGAACTTCTGGGTTAGCCAGGATAGGAGCCATTATTTCTGGAGTGAGAACACTGGCCAGGTCCACTGTGTACAGAAAGAAGGAGGACATAGAATACAAGTTGTCATCGGCTTTACAGTTACATTACATTGGTATTGCACAGGACTTGATGAAGTATATAAAATTGTTCACATTAAGTCCTTGAAACCCAAAGAGCTTACAGTCTCCTAACCCCAACACAGATCAGAAGTGCACACTCTCTGGGGTCAGTCTGAAAATCTACTAAATTATTACTAGTGGTGAAAGTAAACTATAAGTTCACAAGGACATCCATCACTATATACAAGGACGGCATTAGCCAACCAATCTGCTGATTTATTATACAATACATCTTTATTAGCTTAAAAGTAAAAAAATAAAAAAATCTTTGCTCATTGAGGGCCATGAAATGGTTTCTCCCAATAGTCTACCTGATCTCCAATCTACCTGATGCACAAAGCTGGCAGCTACCAATTGTCGTTTACAAAAAAAGGTGGTTAACCATTTATATTAAATCAATTTTGGAACATTTGGTACATTGGGGGAAAAAATAAATAAATTAAAACAGCCCTCATCACAGGAGCACTTACCTTGCTGACCACCTTCCGCTGTGGCAGGCACATTCATGGTCGCTAGGATGTTCTGCAGGTCACTTAGCTGGATGGGCTGTGTAGGGCTTGTAGCAGTGCTGGCACCATTGCCTGAGGTCACCGCAGCAGGGGTGGGTGTAGCCACCACGGGCACTGCAGCAACAGCTGGAGCAGCTGGTGTAGTGGTGGTGGTGGTTCTTGTGGAAGACGTAGTGGATGACGGAGTCACAGCTGCCGACTGGCTGCGAGAACTACAAGATAAAGACGTAAAATGAAATCTCGTATAAAATTTGCAGAGGTTCCATTGAGGGTAAAGCTATCGCTAAATTGGGATATTGTATCTGTAATATTATCAAAGAAAAGATGTCCGGAGCTCCTCAATAACTCAATGTGCAATACCAAAATGTATATATGTTGCTAAATATTAAAGTAGATGAAGATCATGGGCAGAACATTGTGACAGTTCCACAAACACCGACGGAACCCTTTATTCAAACTGTATGACATTTGACTGTAATGTCTATTGTGTCGGTGACTCATGGGGATGCTCTAAAAATCACTGGAAAGTTTACACAAGAGACTTTAGTTGTCCTAAAGCAGGGGTCTCCAAACTGCGGCCCTTGGGCCTTTATCTGGCCCTTGGGGCATTATTCTTCCCATTGACACCAACAATGGGGCACTATTCCTCCCATTGACACCGACAATGGGGCACTATTCCTCCCATTGACACCGACAATGGGGCACTATTTCCTCCACTGATGCCAATGATGGGGTACTATTCCGCCGAGTAATACAAATGATGGGGTACTACTACTTCTCCTACTAACCATCAACCCCGAGGCCATGTTTATTCTCACTGATGTTGGACCCGGGACATTTTGTACCCCCACTGGCACCAATCTGGCCCCCATAAGTCTTAAGGACAGTTAATTGGCCCTTTGTTTAAAACATTTGGAGACCCCTGTCTTAAAGCATGGGTGCTCAACCTGTGGCCCTACAGCTATTGCAGAACTACAAGTCCCATCATGCCTATGCCTTTGGGAGTCATGCTTTTAACTGTCAGCTTTGCATTGGCTCATGGAACTTTTAGTTCTGCAAAAGCTGGAGGGCCACAAGTTGAGCACCCAAGTCCTAAAGTAAAGTAAATGCTTCTGCAGGGTAAAAAGGGACTTGGCTGTACCCAGCTCATAGGTCCAGACTATCTGGCCTGTATCTGCTGCTGAAGATAATGACCAGGACTGTGAGGTACACTGAACTCTGCAATCATACACATGCCTATGAGATTATTAATAAGGTGGTCCCGCCAATGTAAATAAAACATCCATCTTACCTGGAAGAAGAGCTGCTTGTTGTAGGACCTCCACTGCCCAACAAACTGGCCAGTCCTGGACCCGTCAGAGCTCCTAACCCACCTGTGAGAGACAGCAATGTATAATTATACACAACTGACACTTCCCAGCAACATAGAAATACATAAAATGAACTGTGACAAGACCTAACCTGAAATCATAAATTCCACACACAGCTGGTCTAACTTGCCAACAATCCCCTTCCATCTCCAATGTGAACAGCTCTGCTGCCTGTGGAGTTGTACTAGCTCTGCTATAACATGGCAATTCCCATTTCTACATAAAGTGAACTCAATGATTGCAGTGGAACATTCCAAGGTACCAACGTCATAAAAACGACACCAAGGCCCGGTTCACGCTTGTGCGATGCGAGAACACCGCAAATCCACTGTGGGTTCCCGCATCACACAGCAGTTCACACTGCCATATGCGGACTGCTGGGGAGTGTCATTATAACTTAACGACACCCCCATTTCAGCTGGTGTATCGCAGTGCGAACTGACAGTTCGGACATGAATCGGATCGCATATGTGTGAAAACCCATGCGATCCGATTCTGGTCTGAACAGAAAAAGGGTCCTGTGCGTCTTTGGACTGAATGCGGTGCGATATCAGCCATATTATCTGTATGGCCGATATCGCACCGCACAGACATCGCATGTAATGTGAACAGCAGTGCGCTGCGGATTACCTCCGAATTACATTTTTTTTGTTAGAAAATTACTTGGGCCCCCAAAACATTATATAAATTTTTTTTCTAACACCCTAGAGCAAGGATCTTCAAACTACGGCCCTCCAGTTGTTCAGGAACTACAATTCCCATCATGCCTAGTCATGTCTGTGAATGTCAGTGTGTTGCAATGCCTCATATGATGTGTAGTTCCGCAACAGCTGGAGGGCCGTAGTTTGAGGATCCCTGCCCTAGAGAATAAAATGAAGGTCGTTACAATACTTTTTGTCACACTGTATTTGTGCATCGGTTTTACAAGCGCACTTTTTTTTTTTTAAATACACTTTTTTATTTAAAAAAACAAGAACAAACAGTAAAGTTAGCCCAATTTCTTTATATTTTTTTTATATTGCGAAAGATATTATGCCGAGTTAATTGATACCCAACATGTCACGCTTCAAAGTTGCCCCTGCTTGTGGAATGGCGACAACATTTTACCCTTAAAAATCTCCACATGCGAGGTTTAAAAAAAATTCTACATGTTGCACGTTTTGAGTTTGCAGAGGAGGTCCAAGGCTAGAATTATTCCTCTCGCTCTAACATTTGCGGCGATACCTCATATGTGAGGTTTAAACACAGTTTTCATATGTGGGCGTAACCCACGCAAGATCGGCGGGACAGGGCACGTTTAAATGATATGTTTTTTTTTTCCATCTTTGGGGCGGTGCAGAAGCGATGTATACACCGCTCCTAAACCGTCCTTGCCCATTGAAATAAATGGGCAGTGCTGCCGAAGCACCGGCAAAGTGATTTTAACCCTTTTGGCGGCCGCTAGCGGGGGTTAAAAGCGCCCCGATAGCATCCGAAAAGCACTGCTAAAACTACCGCTAACGCCGGCACCGCCCCAGTGTGAAAGGGGTCTTAATGTGATGTTCCAGACTATCGTTTTCGAGCAGAGAAGACTGTGTATTTGGTTTTCTCCAAATTACGACCAAAAGTGGTCCAAGAAAGAAAATATGGTGAACTGACTTCAGGGTCATGGGTGGCCAAGGCTCATTGATGCATGTGGAGAGGGAAGGTTGGCCAGTGTAGTCCAAACCCAATAGAAGAGCTACCAGAGCTCAAATTGCTGAAAAAGTGAATGCTGGTTCCTATAGAAAGGTGTCAGAACACACAGAGCATCGCAGCTGGTTGTGTATGGGGCTACGTAACCGCAGACCGGTCAGGGTGCTTATGCTGACCCATGTCCTAAGCCAAAAGTGTCTACAATGGGCATGTGGGCATCAGAACTAGACCACAGAGCAATAGAGCAATAGAAGAAGGTACTCTGATCTTTCTTTTACATCATCGACTCAATATTAGGTGGGTGGTGATAATGTTCTGGCTGATCGCTGTATATCTGGTTTGGATGTAGTAGGGTACGTTTTTTTCTTTAGTGTTTTTTTATTCTGTTAAATGTACCAAAACAAAACTCATCTGAATCCCTGCAGATAAGTAGTAATTATCCCTGACAGCAAATTATCATGTCCAAACAGCGGACATGCATTATCACTTGTGACACAGTGTTGGCACTTTCTGCAGTCGCAATAATTGGGAACAGGAGGTCAGAGATTGTGCGAAAACAGCCGTATACTTACCAAGCCCCCCCAGACCAGTGGGTCCAATAAGCTGCATCAGTTGGTTATGGCTCATATTTCCCAGCAGGCTTTGCAGGCCTCCTTCTCCTATGAGACAAGACAGCGAGTAAGACAAACACGAAAAAAAACAGTAATATCAGCTCTGCAACATTTCTCAGGCACAGGGCAATGTAAAGATTAAAAGAGACTATATAATGTCGCTATACACGGGTGTAATGGCGTGGATTTACTAAAGGCAAATAGACTGTTCACTTTGCAAGTTCAGTTTCTCTCATTTTCCCCAGAGCTTAAAGTATTTTTAAACAAGACTTTACAATCAAACAAATATAACAAACATATGCAGTCAGTGGTTTTGCACAGAGTAGCCCTGATCCTCTTTTTCTTGGGTCCCTCTTTACTGCTCCTGGCCTCCTGTTAAGTGCCGAACAGCTAACTAGAGGGGCACCTGAGCCGAGCTGCAGCACCAGGTGTCCATTCTGACATGGACCTGCCGTTTGGCTAACTTTGATTGACAGCCATGGGGGGGGGGGGTCGTAGTACTCTGGCAAGTCAGCTGTACTGGTACAAGATAAACTCTGCCTTCTTGCTCCACCATTGGTTTTCTCTAAGAATATTGGGGGTTATTTAAGAAAGGCAAATCCACTTTGCACTACAAGTGTAAAGTACATTTAAAAGTGCACTTGGAAGTGCAGTTGCTGTAAATCTGAGGGGTAGATCTGAAATGAGGGGAAGCTCTGCTGATTTTATTATCCAATCATGTGCAAGCTAAAATGCTGTTTATTTTCCTTGCATGTCCTCCTCAGATCTACAGCGACTGCACCTCCAAGTGCATTTTCAGTGCAGTTTCAAGTGCACTTTGTACTTGTAGTGCAACGTGGATTTGCCTTTAATAAATAACCCCCATGATGTCACACGGATGTTCTGATTTATAGTATAGTTATCTACACCCATTGTACAACGCATGTATTACTAAATGGTGTGCTACAACATTTGCATTGGCTTAAAAAACAGTCAGACCAACAAAAAGATGACCAGCCGGTCCCCACTATTACATATTTATTATATACATTTATCATTACACAAATACCGATCTTTGCTTTATTGAAGTGGAACAAAAAGAAAACACAAAGAAAAGATGATTGCTGTGTCTCCACTGGGGAGGACTTTGTGTGTTTTATTGGTGTGTAACCAGGAAAGAAGAAGTGAGGAGAATTCTTCCATAGGGACATAAAGCCATCTATAAAAATCTGAGGAAGTGATCTTCTCCCCAATTAATAATTGATGAAATCTACAACAGGCTATAGTTGTGGATAAATAAAATCGAATGGGATATTTACCTCCCAGGGCTGAAAGCTCATGGCCTCCGCTGCCACTTCCACCCAGTGCCCCAGGCATAGGCGGGTTATTGAGATACTCGTTCACCTTGCGGCAGTACTCTTCATCCTTATCAGTCTTGGGTTCCTAGAAAACATTAAATATACAATATTCTTCATCCACATCAAGAAGAGCTCCAGCACTCGGGTATACTATATACATCAATAGGGTAACCTGTATGCTCTGGTCCTCCCTACTCTTCCTATGAGCGCATCCCTCCCCTTTTAGATCCCAGTGGCTGAAACATGTCAGGGAGAAACACTGTGGAATACAGCAAAGACAGACTACAAATGTTTAAAAGTACTGACCATTAAGGATGAGCTCTGGCGTGTTCTCATAGAACACGTGCAGAGCCCGCCAGGAAGTCGGCACCCGCGCTGCGCTAATCACAGCCAGGCAGACATTTCCCGATCTCTGCAGCCAAGCATCGGACAATGTCTGCCTGGCTGTGATTAGCGCAGTGCGGGTGCCGACTTCCTGGCGGGCTCTGCACGTGTTCTATGCGAACACGCCGGAGCTCATCCTTACTGACCATCTGTGAATCACTAAATTGCTAAACTAAAGGCGGAGCATACATTCTGCCAATCTTGCTTATGTATCTCAATGGAGTATTTGCAGGGCAAACTACAAGCTGGTGTACATCAACACCCACCACATCTACCAATGTCATTGGACTTAGGATGATGGCAGCGTGGACAATAAAGTATATGAAAGTGGTTGTAATGTCATTTTGTTTTCTTCCCAGAATCCTGTGTTCAATTAAGTTATGTGCCCCAGTGTACATGCTTTATACTTCCAGCACGTCCGACCTGCTTTGATCGGGTCTCAGATCTAGTAACCCCGGAAGCAGTGTCACAACATCATTTTTTTTTAAGTGCAAAGGAGAGATTTTAGGTATTATAGACCCTAGATCCATCCATAAAAAGTACCTGTCAATGCCTATTACTGTCACAACTACCAATTACTGTTATGTTTAAATTCCTTCTGACATCAATAATAGTGATCATAAAGGAGAAAAAAAAAAAGTAATGGGGCCCAGAGGTGGGGGGGCTGTGTAATGTTATCTTCATTAGCAGGTGAATGTGGCCCTCCATGCATTCACATACATAAGTGGAAAAAGGTTGCCGACCCCTGCTCTAGGGCCTCTGCTTAAAAAAACATATATAATGTTTTGAGGTTCTAAGTATCTTTCTAGCAAAAAAATAAATAAATGATGATTTTGTAGAAGAGGTGTCAGAATAGGATTGGGAATCAGTTAAACTTTAATGACAGAACATTACTAGCGACTGACCTGCATCCAAAAAAACAGTCTCTTGGAGCCGGCCTTGAATTTAAGCACGTACACGCGCCCAGTAGTACACTGCGCCACTCTCTTGAACTCGCAGTCGTCTGGAAATATAATCAGATCCTGAAAGAGAACACAAGGGTCAATATCGCAGCTTGTTAAGGGTAAGAGAAAGAAGATATTGGCGGCAGAAAGTACAATGCATCCTGGGTAAAAACGCACACCCGCCAGGCACAGCGTGACTTTTTAAAAAGCCTCCGCTTTCTGCTACAGTAAGCCACCGGACCAAGCCGCTTAATTGCTTGTGGATAAAAGTGGCTGCACCTGGTTCAAGTAACCTTTCATTGTAGGGAAGAGACTATTGACTAGAGAAGATCACAGCAACTTACATCGTCTACATTCCCAGATGTTCTATCCTTCCAGCAGAAGTGGATGAGGGAGTCATCAGTCTGCTGGATGTATACAAGTCCCTTCCTTTTGTCAGGAGTCACGGTGCTTCCCTTCAAGGACATCTTCCCAGCCCGGAATTCCACCAGATACTTGCTGGAGGACCCGCGGGACCCGGGCACCAGACTCGGAAACAAGGCTCCTGATGACGACATTCTGAAAAGATAAAAAAAACAATTAACATTCATCTAAACCCAACAGCAAAAGTTTCTTATAATCACAGTTTACCAGCCTTCAGATGTTCTGGCTAAATTCGTTTTATTTCTTAGGCCTTTCTCCCTCTTTATGCAGCCATAACACAGTTCCTGTCCTAGAGTGACATCACACACTCATTGTATTGAATCTATGGGAAAAACACCCTACTCTGCTCTCTCTGATTTGGACTACAGAACACCTCTTCTCATCTCCATAACACAGGAGAGGCTGTCCTGTAGTTCATAGGAGGTGAACTTGGCAGAGCTGTTAACACAGCTTGGAATTTCAGTGCCCGGGCAGAGCGCTCAGATCGTTCGCTTACTGTAGGGTGAACGGGTGTTTTTTGCACTTATCAAACAAATGTAACAATACAATTTTAATAATATAAGACAAGTTCATTGTTATGGTTTACAAAGACTTTAAAGTGGAGGTTCACCCTAAAAAACAACTATGTACCATCCCATCCAGCATACTAGCGTCAGCTACAGTATGCCTTTTTTTTTTTTTTTGCGCTGTACTTACCGTTTAATCCTTCAGTTTCGTTTCAGACTCCCGCGGGGCGTAGGCGTTCCTATGAAGAGGGGAACATGATTGACGTCCAGCTATGGCGCGTCACGCGTTCCGAATATAGCCGGAGTAGGACTTGGCTCTTCACGGCGCTATACGGCGCCTGCGCACAGACTAGGAGCTGACTGCGCAGGCGCCGTATATATCCGAGTCCTATTTCGGCTATTTTCGGAACGCGTGACGCGCCATAGCCGGACGTCAATCATGTTCCCCTCTTCATGGGAACGCCTATTTCCCCGCCGGAGTCTGAAACTAAACTGGACGATTAAACGGTAAGTACAGCGCAAAAATAAAAAATAAAAAAAAGGCCTACTGTAGCTGACGCTAGTATGCTGGATGGGATGGTAGATAAATACATTTTTTTTTTTAGGGTGAACCCCCGCTTTAAGGTGGTTCTAAAGGCAGAAGATTTTTATCTTAATGCATTAAGATAAAAAAAATAAAAATAATTCTGTGTGCAGCAGCCCCCTCTCGATCCAGCGATGTTAAGCGGGAGCCTCAGCTGTCTGGGAATCTCCCTCCTGATTGGCTGAGACACAGCAGCAGGTGCCATTGGCTCCCGCTGATGTCAAAGTCAGCAAGCCAATGACGAGAGAGAGGGGGCGGGGCTCGAGCTGCAGCTCTGTGTCTAAATGGAGCAGCTCAGCTTGGCTGCTTGCTGTGGGGGCACTTGGCGGGAGGGAGGGACCAGAAGCGCCGGCAAAGGCCCCGAGAAGAGGAGGATATGGGCTTCTCTGTGCAATCCACTGCAAAAGAGCAGGAAAGTATAACATGTTTGTTATAATCACTTTAAGGGTCAAAAAAATTAAAACCTCTAGAATACACAAAGGAAAGAGTCACTCCAGTCAAAATGAATGATGCAGCCTTGAAACACAAACATGAAAGCCAGCATGGCTCCCCGGGGCCTAATTATCTCATTAAGTCATTGCAGTAATACACTAAAACTCCTTTCTCCCTTTTTAAGGTGATTTGTGCGGCAGGAGAGGAATTAATGAAAACTCCTACTGCAGACTCCCTGCTGCCCGTCACATGAAAAACAAAGGTAGCCGGACCCAATTTATTAGAGCCGCTTTATTACAGCCATCTAATAGATTCTCAGAAAAATATCTGGCTTTACCATAGTGGGTACAATTAGTAACTCACGGGATGATTATACTCCATGCCTGGGACTTCTCTGTAAAGGGTTGGTTATTATAAATGGATATTTGGTGTGTGATGTTGGAAGGTTGTTTAGCTCAAGTGTAGGGCTCACCAGTCCACACAAGATATGATGTTTAACCACTTGCCACCCAGGCCAATGCTGACACTAGAAAATTACATAGAACTCCCAAACATTATATACCGTTATTTTTCCACACCGTAAGACGCACATTCCCCCCCCCCCCCCCCCCAGAAATATGGGGGAAATAGTCTCTGTGTCTTATGGAGCTAATGTATGTGAGGCACCACCCCCAGAAGAGAGGCAGAAGAGCGGAGGACAAATAGCTGAAGCCCCTGTGAGCATCGGGCCATCTCCCGGCTGGGCCGGATATTGTTGCCGAGACAGAAGACAGAGCATTCGGCCACTCGGGCTGCTCTGTCTTCTGTCAGGGGGATGGAATGACATCAGGAAAGGCTATGTTTATGGCACTGGTCAGGCTGCATTTCATGGGCACTGGTCAAGCTGCACTTCTTGGGCACTGGCCAGGCTGCACTTCTTTGACACCGGCCAGGCTGCACTTCTTTGACACCGGCCAGGCTGCACTTCTTGGGCACTGGTCAGGCTGCACTTCTTGGGCACTGGTCAAGCTGCGCTTCTTGGGCACTGGTCAGGCTGCGCTTCTTGGGCACTGGTCAGGCTGCGCTTCATGGACACTGGTCAGGCTGCGCTTCATGGGCACTGGTCAGGCTGCGCTTCATGGGCACTGGTCAGGCTGCGCTTCATGGGCACTGGTCAGGCTGCGCTTCATGGGCACTGGTCAGGCTGCGCTTCATGGGCACTGGTCAGGCTGCGCTTCATGGGCACTGGTCAGGCTGCGCTTCATGGGCACTGGTCAGGCTGCGCTTCATGGGCACTGGTCAGGCTGCGCTTCTTGGGCACTGGTCAGGCTGCGCTTCTTGGGCACTGGGCAGGCGCAGCAGGCTGCGCTTCATGGGCACTGGTCAGGCTGCGCTTCATGGGCACTGGTCAGGCTGCGCTTCATGGGCACTGGTCAGGCTGCGCTTCATGGGCACTGGTCAGGCTGCGCTTCATGGGCACTGGTCAGGCTGCGCTTCATGGGCACTGGTCAGGCTGCGCTTCATGGGCACTGGTCAGGCTGCGCTTCATGGGCACTGGTCAGGCTGCGCTTCATGGGCACTGGTCAGGCTGCGCTTCATGGGCACTGGTCAGGCTGCGCTTCATGGGCACTGGTCAGGCTGCGCTTCATGGGCACTGGTCAGGCTGCGCTTCATGGGCACTGGTCAGGCTGCGCTTCATGGAAACTGGTCATGGCTGCACTTCTTGGGCACTGGTCAGGCTGCACTTCTTGGGCACTGGTCAGGCTGCACTTCTTGGGCACTGGTCAGGCTGCACTTCTTGGGCACTGGTCAGGCTGCACTTCTTGGACACTGGTCAGGCTGCACTTCTTGGACACTGGTCAGGCTGCACTTCTTGGACACTGGTCAGGCTGCACTTCTTGGACACTGGTCAGGCTGCACTTCTTGGACACTGGTCAGGCTGCACTTCTTGGACACTGGTCAGGCTGCACTTCTTGGACACTGGTCAGGCTGCACTTCTTGGACACTGGTCAGGCTGCACTTCTTGGACACTGGTCAGGCTGCACTTCTTTGCCACTGGTCAGGCTGCACTTCTTTGCCACTGGTCAGGCTGCACTTCTTTGCCACTGGTCAGGCTGCACTTCATGGGCACTGGTCAGGCTGCACTTCATGGGCACTGGTCAGGCTGCACTTCATGGGCACTGGTCAGGCTGCACTTCATGGGCACTGGTAAATATTTTAGGACACCATTTGGTTCAGAATATTTTTTTTTTCATGTTTTCCTCCTCTAAAACCTAGGTGCGTCTCATTGGTCAGGTGCATCTTAAGGAGCGAAAAATACCGTATGTTTTTTTTAGCAGCTCCCCTTGAGAATAAGATGGCGGACATTCCAAATTTTTATCTCGCATGGTATTTGCGCAGAAATTTTTCAAACGGGTGTTTTTTGGAAAGAAACGTTTCATGCATAAAAAAAACAAAGCAGTAAAGTTAGCCCAATTTTTTTGTATAATGCGGAAGATGATGTTATGCCAAGTAAATAGATACCCAACATGTCACGCTTCAAAATTGCACACGCTCGTAGAATGGCGCCAAACTTCTGTACTTAAAAATCCCAATAGATGGCGCTTACATTTTTTTTTTTTACAGGTTACATTCGTGGCGATACCTTACATGAGAGAGCACAGTACCAATGAACCTGGAGTGGAGGAAATTGCTGCCAAGGTGCTGCATATGCGTTCACATGTGACTACCGCGGACTGTCCACTGTGTAATGTCATGTGACTCCGGAATGTACCGTGATGTGACAGTGATGCCATTTCCAGAATTCCATCAGTAAAGTGCAGAAAGTGGAAGAAATTTCCATTAGGGATGCAAAGGTCAATAGCTAGGAATGCCATGCGGAGGTCTTTGGCATAGGTTGAGCCACAAGATGGCGGAGGGTTCGGCCTCAGCAGGAAGGATAGTATTCCAGCAAAAGGGACAGGAGCAGAGAGCGCTCTTGGTGTCAATTCTAGCCAATAGCAAAGCTTGTCTTACAACTTATTTCATGCCAGACTGCACAGAGATGGGACTAATGTCTCCAACTGTGCAAATGCAATCTGCCATGCCAAGCAGTGCAGAAAAACACATCAATGGAATGTCAGAAGCAACAGGCGTCTCTGGGATAAATAAGAACAAAGAGGGGTGAACAGAGGCCCAACTATGAGAACAAACACAGAGTGCTGTGATAAGGAAGCACAGGGCAATCCAGGGATGGTGGAGACCCAGCACGACACTCCGTACACCTATCAATTCCGACACTGACCCCTCCACCTACATACAGAACAGCACTGCAACCTATGTCAGCACATGTGCAGTCTGCAGAGGCGCATTGCCGGCGGGATTACCGCGCTTTCCCATTGATTTCGATGGGAAGGACCGGTAAACACCCCACTCCTATACTGCTCCAAAGATGCTGCTTGCAGGAGTAATTTTTTTCCCCCCTGCCAGGACATCGCCTCAGTGTGAAAGCACTCAGGCTTTCACGTTGAGAATGCTAGGGCAGGATTATTTCAGGCGTTATTTATGCGATATTTTTAGCGCTAAAACACCTGAAATACGCCTCAGTGTGAAAGGGGCCTTAAAAGTGGTTGTAAACCCTTACACACCACTTGTATCTATCGGTGAGCCTATAAATAAGGCTTACCTATAAGTACTGTTCCACTGTATATTTTGCCTTTGGGAAGTTTATCTGAATTTATCCTGAGTGCTTGGAATCTAGGAAGTGTACTGCGCTCGGTATATGCCGGCGCAGTTGTTCAAACTCAGCGCGGGATCGAGCGGGAAGGACACCACGATGGCCGCAGAAGAACACCACCGAAGCCGCAGACGGACCTGACAAGGCCGCCGATGGACGCCGCGCAAAACACTAAAACTGTAAGTACTAAAATGTTTTTTTTTTTACAGGAATGCGGGTCCACATTAGGGGTGCGCGCTATACGCCGGAGCGCGCAATACCCCGATAAATACGGTACTTGATCTAGGTTATTCTGTGGGAACATGTTCTCCGAACATCTACTCAGTGCCTACCAGCAGAACTGAGAAAAAACCTGGGCATGCTCAGAATCAAGTCGGCGCACGCTGGGAAGCATTGAACTTCATTTTTCTCGGCTCGTCGTAGCGTTTTGGACGGTCGGAATTTAGTCCGACAGTGTGTATCCAAGACGGATGGAAGTCAGCGGCGTCGAAATTCCGACGGAAAATTCCATCTTGTGTACGCAGCTTTAAAGCAACAAGTATTTTCATCTATTCAAATCACAAGCACCGCCGCTCATCCCAATGTGTCCGGGGGATGGATGAGCCACCCCGGAGCGCATCCCGTCTGCATTGGGGGAGGTCGCCACCCCGGGTCACATTAGGGAGAGCGTCAGCGTTTGTGCGCAGGCGCGACATGCCCATTTAAGTCTATTGCATGCCCACCGCTGCTCGTTCTGATATGACCAGAGTCTAGAGATGGAGGAATAACCAGTATACGGTCCTCAGCGCCCCGTCTGTGCCAGACCTCACACCTAGCGTCCCGTAAAAACGCACATTTTTTTATTCCCCCCCACGTGGCAAGGAAGCGCCCGCATCTTTTCAGGTGTAGAGCTCCACACATTTGTCATGCGTCCGCTGCCCCGTGTTTGGGGCGCCATTAGGAATTAGCGCGACTGGCAGTTTTTTGCACAATTATAGAATGCAAAGACGTTACTGCGCCCTCATATGGACGTGTTTTGCGCAGGAACTTTCTCATAGGATGATAGCAAGGAGACCATGAAGTGTGTGTATACACACACATATATATATATATATATATATATATATATATATATATATATATATATATATATATATATATATATATATATATATATATATATATATATACATACACATACACACACACACATATACATACTGGAGAAAAAAAAATATATATATATATATATATATATATATATACACACACCGTGACCGGGCCTATATATGAACACACACATACAGTATATACACACATTGTATATAGAGCAGCAATAGACACACAGACATAAAACTCCCGGGTCCCGGTCCCACACCCCTCCCTGGGTCCCCTTGTAGGTCCCAGTCCTGTGGCCCCCTGGTATTTCCCAGTCTCAGGGCCCCCCGTTTTTACCTCAAAGTCTTCTCGGCTCTCGGCTCGCTTTACACACACACTGCAGCCTGCCAGGCCTACCACGTCACTGCGCTCTCTGTATTGCGCGCTCCGATTGGCCCCCTGCCTCCCGCATCACGGAATCCCGAGCCGCGATTGGCCGAGGAGGACATCAATCAATGGCGGTCATGTTGGTGTAGGCCCGGGAGAGGCGCCGCGTTTGCTGTGTCACCGATGTCCGTCCATTGAGAGTGGCGGTTGGGGGGGAGGGCGGTATACGGGCACACAGGGGCTCATTGTGTCCTGACATCACGAGTTGGAGCCGGGGAGCCGCCATTGGGGCCGGGCCGTGTTATCCCTTTAAGCTGTATGGATGGCCACATCATCGCAGCATGAGAGCCCAGGCCTAGCTGCTGACCCCTGTATGTATGAAAACAGTGAGGGGCCACAAGGGTCCGGAGCCGTGGACGACGCTCCTCAAACGCAGCCTCCCGGCGTCAACTGCGCGCCGACGGCGTCCACCGCCGAGCACCCGACGTCCAGAAACGGCGTTGAGGTGCAGCCAACCGGCAGCCATGAAGCCACTGCTAGTCCACAGGGGGCCGATGAACCGCGCCTGACCGGCCGAGGGATGAAATCGTCTCGGCTCATCGTGGACACCGACCTTCTCATCAGCGAGGTGAAGAAACGCCCGTCCGTGTACGACCAACAGGAGGACGACTACAGCGACCGCACCAAGAAACAGAAGTGCTGGGAGGAGATCTGCGCCGTCCTGGTGTCAGGCTGGGAGGAGTGCACACAGCTGGAGAAGGGCCGCAAGGGTAAAAAAAATTAAATAAAAATGTCACGTCACCACGCCTCCGAGCGCGACCCATAAAAGTCTTCACCTTTTTCCGCAAATGAGACAAAAACCTGCCCCAACCCCCCCAATTGAAACTTGCGGCCTACAAGAGATGGTCGAATCCTGGCACAAAATGCGAGGGGTCTTCAAAAAGTTTCCACACTTACCTTAGTTAAAAAATTAAAATAAAAAAGTGTGGAAACTTTTTGAAGAACCCTTGTATATCCAAAGCCGAAACGTAAAAAATAAATAAAAATCTTTTGGATGGGGTCGTAAGAGTTCAAACTGGTTGGGGGGAGATTTCCCTTCACGTCTTGTGTTGTAAGACCCAACGGGAAGTGAGAGGAAATATCTCGAGAGCAACGGTTGACACCAGGCATTGGAGGAACTCAACATTTTGGATGTTCCCCTCGCTTTCAGTGACAAGAGCCCTGGGGTCTCCATGGTGGCATAAACCATATGTTTGCCGTCATGGAGGCACCAGGAAAACAGAAGATTGAATCCTTACCGTTGTATGATTTTCTATTCCTGGGGCCTATCTATGGAGGATTACACCATACGTATGCCGCCCTGGAGGCACCAGGAAAACCCATACATCTTTAGGCCAGTGCAGTGATCAGAGATGACCAGATGAAGGAGTACTGGCACTTGTGACCATCTCACCAGACTGATGATGCCAGCGGGCACCTTTAGGGGTATTACGCCCTGAGCGTATGACGTATTTTCTCCTTTTGTTTCTACCAACAATTGCTATTTAGCCCAAAACTTTCTACTCAAGATTGGGGGGCCACCAGTTCCCCTCTTACATCACTGGGACTTCTGGATTGGGGAGTACTTGGTGTGCTGTATCAGGTCTGCATGTTCCATGATTCTTCACTCCCAGCCTGTAGTGCACGTGCATGCTTGCCCTTTCTAATGGCACCAGGTGACCTCCAGCGCTGGGACATCACATCCCGTGATTATTCACACCCAACTCAAAATGTGGAAGTGTCTTTAGTCTAATGGCATGAGGTGACTTCCTGTGCTGGGACTCCATATGCCATGGTTCCTTGTGCCCAGTCCATATTGTGCTTTCAGATTAGCCTATGCTATAATGCATGTGTTCCAACTCTGACAGCAGGTGACCTCCTGTTTCAGGAATGCATGCCCCATGATTCCTCACACCCAGCCCATAATGCATGTGTGCCCACTCCAATGGCAGCTGTTGACCTCCTGCATCAGGAATGTATACCCCTAGATTCTGCACACCCAACCCATAATGCACGTGTGTGCCTGCTCTAATGGCATCCGATGACACCTGCTTTGGGACTACACGTTCCATGATTCCGCACACCTAACCCATAATGCACGTGTGTGCCTGCTCTAATGGCATCCGATGACACCTGCTTTGGGACTACATGTTCCATGATTCCGCACACCCAACCCATAATGCACGTGTGTGCCTGCTCTAATGGCATCCGATGACACCTGCTTTGGGACTACATGTTCCATGATTCCGCACACCCAACCCATAATGCACGTGTGTGCCTGCTCTAATGGCATCCGATGACACCTGCTCTGGGACTACATGTTCCATGATTCCTCACACCCAGCCCATAATGCATGTGTCCCCACTCCAATGGCAGCTGGTGACCTCCTGAGTCAAGAATGCATGCCCCATGATACCTCATATGCTGCCAATAATGCGTATGTGTGCCTGTTCTAATAGCATCAGATGACACCTGCTTTGCAACTACATGTCCCATGATTCCTCACACCCAGCCTGTGATGTTCATGAGTGCCAGTTCTAACAGCATTATGGGGCCTTCTGCATCAGCACTACATATCCCATGATTCCTCATATCCAACCTATAACACGCAAGTGTCTCCACTCCTATGGCACCAAAGTCAAAAGTCTCGGAGTCATTCTCGACACCTACATGACAATGGATGCGCAAATAGGGTCAGTAGT
This sequence comes from Rana temporaria, assembly GCF_905171775.1. Lineage (NCBI taxonomy): Eukaryota > Metazoa > Chordata > Amphibia > Anura > Ranidae > Rana > Rana temporaria. The sequence continues at coordinate 19,359,518 of NC_053500.1, forward strand.
CAGCGGATCCCATCTGCTGCGCCTACTACGCAGACTCACCCCCTTTATACCGAAAGAGGCCATAGCAGTCGTGGTGGGAACAATTATTAACTCCAGTCTCGACTAAGCAAATGCCCTTTACCTCGGACTCCCAAAGTACCAAATCACTCGTCTGCAAGTCATTCAAAATACGGCCGCTCGACTTGTGACTGGGAAAAAAACATGGGAATCAATCTCACCTTCTCTGAGATCCCTTCATTGGCTGCCAGTAAAAGACAGAAACCCTTTCATGAGTTTTTTTTTTTTGCGTGTATTTTTGTGCGTGTATTTGAGAGAGGAGCCGGACTGCAGGAGTTGGGAGTAGGCAGGCCTCCCCCAGAGGCAATCTGCCACCTTTCTCCATGCCCCGGGTGGCAATGGCGGGTGCGTGAGGGGGTCCTCCCACACAGCCCACCCTACCTGCTCCGCTTTGAAGCCCAATGGGGCAGAGGGACTCCCTATAAGGGAGTGAGAGGATCTAGCCCACTCAACCAGCCCCGTTAGTCCTTCGCCTCTCTCCCTTTTTTAGAGACCGCTTGGTCAAAGTGCGTGCATGTTAACCCAATTCCGAGTGCGTGTGGTCGTTTTTGTGAGGGGGGTGGGCGTACTAAGCGCAGGCTTACCTCGCATAGCACACCCACCGGGAGCCGGGCTGAGACCACCAAACTCAATTCACATGTAGCCGAGACCGGGATCCGAACCCCTGGCTGCAGAGGTGAATGGCTTGTCAGCGCAGTGCCAATCGCGTTGAGCCACCGCAGCTCCCTTTCAAAGCTCTCTGTCTAACGCATAAGTGTGTTCAAGGAAATGCCCCCCAATATCTATGCGAGAAACTAAAAGCTCACAACCCCAATCGCGTTCTGCGATCCACCAATCAAAATCTACTCCAGATAGTCCAAAGGAGAAAGAAGATTTGCACTCCAAGGACCTAGACTTTGGAAAGCTCTACCAACCAGCATCCGATTAGAGGTGAACTACTTGGCCTTCAGAAGAAAAATCAAAACCTATCTCTTCTGAGGGGAAAATAAAGTTTACTCAGGAATGGTTACCAAGCGCCCAGAGGCGATTCAGTTCACATGTGTTGCGCTATATACCGTATTTATCTCGGTATAACGCGCTCCCGCGTATACTGCGCACCCCTAAAGTGGCCCCGAATCCTGTGGAAAAAACATTTTTTTTGTACTTACAGTTTTGGTGTCTTGCGCGGCGTCCATCGGCGGCCTCGTCGGGTCCGTCTGCGGCTTCGGGTGTCCTCTTCGTCGGGTCCGGGGTCCGTCTGCGGGCTTCGGGTGTCCTATTCGTCGGGTCCGGCGTCCTCGCGTCCTCCCCGCTCGTTTCCCGCTCCGAGTTTGAATACTGCGCCGACATATACAGAGCGCAGTACACTCGTGTATTGTCGGGCAGGCTCGGCAACACTCGCGCTCACGTCCTGTACGTCCAGGACGTGAGCACGGAAGGAGCCGAGACTGGCCGACTATACCCGAGTGTACTCTGCTCGATATATGTCGGCGCAGTATTCAAAACTCGGCGCGGGTATCGGCGTATACCGCGCACCCACGATTTTGCCCTGATTTTCAGGGCAAAAAAGTGAGCGGTATACGCCGATAAATACGGTAAGTTTCTCACTCACTCATGGCACTCCTGCCTTAGGAATGCATGCTCCATGATTCTGCATGCCCAGTCTATAAAGAGTGAGTGAGTGAGTGAGAAACTTATATAGCGCAAACAAATGCGAACTTAATCGCCTAAAGAACATGCATGCCCACTTTAATAGAGCTTCTGGTCCCTCGGACTTTGAAGTCCCGCCTGGGGAAGCACACGGCGTAGCCATCTTGCAGGCAGAAATACTAAGGGTATAGAAATTGTAGGATTGTGCTGCAAAGACAAACAGGACAGCACCAGTAGAAGTAGATGAGGTATGGTGCTACCTACATACACCATTTGTTTTGATAACACAGATTTGCCCACAACTAGGAAATAAGCTCGGGCCCAGATTATGTGTTTATACTGCTGATCTATCACTCTACTGCTTCTACGTTTTAATGAATTTGGGTTTTACTTTACAGCCAAAGAGATCCAGACACGATGGAGGTCGCTGAAAGATTGCTTCCGGAGGGAGCTGCACCTACAGAAGAAAGAATCCCGGGGCGGCTCTTCTCCGGCTAAAAGGAAACGCTACATGTTCTATGATCAGCTTACCTTCCTGGAGCCCATGTTGATGCGAAGATCGTAAGTCACTCGTTTAAAGGACAACGTTCAGATATGCTTCCCCTGCCTTACGATAGCCTATCAGGAAATAATGTTTATTAGCTGTTGTCTTCCCTAATGCCAGGAGAGGTTTGTATGTCTGAATGGAAGGTGCATGGTAGACATCCTTGGCACTTTATCAGATGGAAACATATTGGTATTACTTTGTCAGATGCAAAGTATTATATATTTCAGCAGAGAAAACCACCCCTTGTGAACAGGTGCCTGTACACTGTAAAGCACTTGGAAGAAGGATTCTGACCCATGCCAATCACCTCTAAATGACAGATCTGGTAGCTGGCACTGAGTGTGCTGGATTTCGCCATTTACTTTTGTTGCCTGTCCTGGTTGGTTCCCACTGGCTGTATGACTGGTTAGGCCTTCAGCAGAACGCAACCCTAACAATATGGACCTTGGGTTCTCTTCTGCACCCATGTGATACTGGTAAAGTGCATTGTCATTCAGTGCAATATAAGTTGTCTGCCTAGATTAGTGGTCGTCAGCTTTCTTAATATGGGCCTTAAGTACGGCCCTCAACATCACCAAGGGCTGCATGGAAAAATTCAGTGAATGTTAAGAGTCAGACTGCAGACACACAGCAGGATATGGTCAAAGACTAATAGCATGATACAAGAGATGGTCAGAGACTGCAGACTTGATACCAGAGATGGTCAGAGACTGCAGACTTGATACCAGAGATGGTCAGAGACTGCAGACTTGATACACGAGATGAAAAGACTGCAGACATGATACAAGAGATGGTCAGAAACTGCAGACATGATACAAGAGATGGTCAGAGACTGCAGACATGATACAAGAGATGGTCAGACTGCAGACATGATACCAGAGATGGTCAGAGACGGCAGACTTGATGCAAGAGATGGTCAGAGACGGCAGACTTGATACAAGAGATGGTCAGAGACGGCAGACTTGATACAAGAGATGGTCAGAGACGGCAGACTTGATACAAGAGATGGTCAGAGACTGCAGACTTGATACAAGAGATGGTCAGAGACTGCAGACTTGATACAAAAGATGGTCAGAGACTGCAGACTTGATACCAGAGATGGTCAGAGACTGCAGACTTGATACAAGAGATGGTCAGACTGCAGACTTGATACAAGAGATGGTCAGAGACTGCAGACATGCTATAGAAGATTCCCAGAGACTGCAGACATGCTATAGAAGATTCCCAGAGACTGCAGACACGATACAGGAGACTGCAGACATGCTACAGGAGATGGTCAGAGACTGCAGACATGCTACAGGAGATGGTCAGAGACTGCAGACATGCTACAGGAGATGGCCAGAGACTGCAGACATGCTACAGGAGATGGCCAGAGACTGCAGACATGCTACAGGAGATGGCCAGAGACTGCAGACATGCTACAGGAGATGGCCAGAGACTGCAGACATGCTACAGGAGATGGCCAGAGACTGCAGACATGCTACAGGAGATGGCCAGAGACTGCAGACATGCTACAGGAGATGGCCAGAGACTGCAGACATGCTACAGGAGATGGCCAGAGACTGCAGACATGCTACAGGAGATGGCCAGAGACTGCAGACATGCTACAGGAGATGGCCAGAGACTGCAGACATGCTACAGGAGATGGCCAGAGACTGCAGACATGCTACAGGAGATGGCCAGAGACTGCAGACATGCTACAGGAGATGGCCAGAGACTGCAGACATGCTACAGGAGATGGTCAGAGACTGCAGACATGCTATAGAAGATTCCCAGAGACTGTAGACATGATACAAGAGATAGATGGTCAAGTGGCCACAAACATGCTGCAGGTGACTGTCAGAGACTGTGAACATACAATAGGAGTTGTTGGTGACTGGGGGCACATTACATGAGACAGCTAGGAAACCCTACTATAATAGGGCAATGGGGTAACAAATTGGTGTCTGTAGGGGCCTGGGTCATCATACAAGTGGCCCACATGAGCAACACCCACTGTACACCCCCCTTTTTATTTATTTTTTTAATTATTTTTTTACACCCTTGTGTTCAGGGCTTAGACGTTCCTGCTGTTTTTTGTTTTGTATGAGAACTACTGTTTATTTCATTGCTCATGTTTACTAAGTGATTGAAAAACATCTTGTTGATATGAGTAGGGGCCCCAAGAAAATAAAGCTCACCATACATGTTACATTCTGACCCTTCAACTTTATATGTTTAGATTATACTAAACAAATCAATCTGTATCCAATCAGGCAGGCGCTTGCATTACATAATTGTTGGTGGATCTAAACATCAGGAGTATACCATCAGATTGTAAGCTTAAAGAAATGTAAGCTATGAAAACACAATGCAGCATGTTGTTTAAGTGTTTTCTTTCTATTGATCCTTAGCACTTCTGGAAAAGCCTCAGACACGGCAGAGAGCCCCAAGTCGGAAGGCAGCGATTCTGAGCCACCCCAGAGCCCTCTACCAGAACGTATTCCACAAGTATCGGACACGCCGCGACCCAAGAAGACCAAAGGAGGGGCCAAAGGTTTGGGGGATTTCGAAAGCCAAATCATAGACATGGTCGATTGTCTTAAGAAAAGAAGAGACCACGAGGCTGACGAAGATTACAATTTTGTCCAATCTCTGATTCCATACTTGAAGAAAGTGCCAGAACAGAAGAAGATTGACCTGCAAATAGACATGCTAAGGCTGGTGAAGAGATACGTACAGCCAGCATCCCATGGGGCACGTGACGGAATAGAGCGCGGTCAGCACCAATAATGTGAATGGACCCAACGGTCTGATCCTTTTGGTGCTTTGACATGTACATATGTGATATTTGTATATACATTTAGTAACTCTGAATTGTGCTTGAGGATCATCAACACAGTGTTATGCATGTCTCTGCCCACATTACTGCTAAACTGAAGATCTGGGGGAGGACATGAAATAACCCCTATAATTAATATTATTGTGTTAGGGCAGAACTATGGATAATTTTTTTCATTAGGTTCAAGACATGTTATATACCGTATTTATTGGGGTATTGCGCGCTCCGGCGTATACCGCGCACCCCTAAAGTGGACCCGCATTCCTGCGAAAAAAAGATTTTAGTACTTACAGTTTTGGTGTCTTGCGCGGCGTCCATCGGCGGCCTCGTCGGGTCCGGCGTCCGTCTGCGGCTTCGGTGGTGTCCTCGTCGGGTCCGGCGTCCTTCTGCGGTGTCCTCCCCGCTCGATCTCCGCTTCCCGCACTGAGTTTGAACTACTGCGCCGACATATACCGAGCGCAGTACACTCGTGTATAGTCGGGCAGGCTCTTCTCCTCTCGCGTCCAGGACGTGACTGCGAGAGGAGCCGAGCCTGCCCGACTATACACGAGTGTACTGCGCTCGGTATATGCCGGCGCAGTAGTTCAAACTCGGCGCGGGTATCGGCGTATATTGCGCACCCACGATTTTGCCCTGAACTTCAGGGCAAAAAAGTGTGCGGTAAACGCCGATAAATACGGTATTCCTTCTATTTATTAAACTGTTTGCCAATTGTTCTGCTTTAAATTATATTGTTGCTAAACAGATGGACAGAAGATTTTTTAACTTTTAAAAAATACACTTTTTTTTTTTTTTTACTGCCATTTGTGTTATTGTAGTATTATTTTAATTCTTTTTGACCTGATCAGTGGCTCTCCTGGGATTCCAGCATTGGTGCTTACTAGATTATTTTCACCACTGCAAGTAGTGAGGTCCTGCACAGAGCATTGCTGGTGCTTTTTATAACTAACAGAATAGTGCCTGGATGGCCTTAAAGAGGAAGTAAACCCTCCATAAAGAAAAAAAAAAAAAATACCCTGCAAAAAAAAGACATAATGAGCTAGTATGCATAGCATACATTATAGACCAGTGTTTCTCAACTCCAGTCCTCAAGGCGCACCAACAGGTCATGTTTTCAGGATTTCCCTCAATTGAAACGGCTGTGGTAATTACTAAGGCAGTGAAACTGATCGAATCACCTGTGCAAAATAATGGAAAGCCTGAAAACATGACCTGTTGGGGCACCTTGAGGACTGGAGTTGAGAAACACTGTTATAGACAATGCCAAGGATCAACTCCTTAGGTTCGACAGTGAGTATAACAAGCATGCTTTACTGCCTATACAGACTGATTTTACGGTTGTGGGTTCAGTAACACTTTAATGCTCTGTACACACGATCAGAATTTCCGATGGGATATAATCCGATGGAATTTTCCGTCGGAATTCCGTTCAAGCTGTCTTGCATACACACTGACCAAATTCCGACCGTCCAAAACACTACGACGAGCCAAGAAAAATTAAGTTCAATGCTTCCTAGCATGCGTCGACTTGATTCTGAGTATGTATGTTTTTTCTCCGTCCGAGTTCCACATAGACGATCGGAATTTCCTTCAGAATTTCCATCAGAATTTTTTTTCCATCAGAGAAAAATAAAACATGTTCTATTTCTAAACCCTGATGAAAAAAAGTCAGATGGGCCTCACACGCGGTCAGAATATCGGATGAAAAAACCCTGTTGGACTTTTTTCATCGGAAATTCCGATCGTGTGTACAAGGCATTAGTGTTGGTTTGACAAAGAGCCATCACAATATACAGTTTGACAATCAGTACCTTTCCTTTCCCTGTAGGTGTCACTGCAGCTAATACTTTCTGTATCATTTGATGGGAAGCGTTGGAGAGAAGCACCCTTTCCCTGACTCTTGGACAGCATGCCACAGGTGTCTTAAAATGACAAAAAGTCAGAACGACATTCTCGCTCTTGGGTTTCTCACCTCTAGCGGAGCAGCTATTAGTCTTACATTTACAGGTTGAGTTCTCCTATGTGGCAAGAGCGTGGTGAAAGTGTACCAGCTTGACCTGTGCTAAGAGAGCGGAACAAAAAAAGTTGTCTTTGAATCCAAAACGCACACAAAAAAATAAATAATAATTTAGTAAGCATTTGTAGTTCTAACCTAAATACTCACACCGTCTCCTTGAATAAAACAATTGCCTAGAGATGAAGCCTTGATCTATTCCCTTTGTTTTCTTTGTGAATGCATCAATTATTCCAAATGTTTTATGCAACTTCTGAACTGTCAGCTAACCTTCAGAGGTTTCTTTGCAAAATACTGAGGCCAAAATAAATGAGCAAATTAATTATTCCATGTGTTTGAGTAATCCTTTAGATCATGGGTCTTCAAACTACGGCCCTCCAGTTGTTCAGGAACTACAATTCCCATCATGCCTAGTCATGTCTGTGAATGTCAGTGTGTTACAATGCCTCATGGGATGTGTAGTTCCGCAACAGCTGGAGGGCCGTAGTTTGAGGATCCTTGCTTTAGATGGAAGGTGTGACTGCTGCCGTAAATAGTATTTTTTAAAATGTATTTCAGGTACTTATAACGCCGCCAATTTACGCAGCACTTTTTACATATACATTGTACATTCACATCAGTCCCTACCCTCAAGGAGCTTACAATCTAAGGTCCCTAACTCATACATACACATATTAACTAGAGCCAATTAACCTCCCAGCATGTCTTTGGAGTGTGGGAGGAAACTGGAGTACCCGGGAGGAAACCCACGCAGGCACAGGGAGAACATGCAAACTCCACGCAGGTAGTGTTGTGGTTGGGATTCAAGCCAGCAACCCTGTTGCTGCTAGGCGAAAGTGCTAACCACTACACACCACTGTTCATAAATTGAACTTGCAATAACATTATTTGATCCCCTGCAGATTTTGTAAGTTTTCCCACTTACAAAGAAATGAAGGGTCTATCATTTTTATCATAGGTGTGTTTTAAATGATGGAGACAGAATATCAACCGTCTATAGTCATTTGATTGAAGAGTAGTTGAGATGGAGGACCTGGTGGCCACGGAGAAGGGCCTCTGGGTAGAATGCCTTATAAAGTGGTTCTACTGGCATGAATTTGTCTATTTTGAGGAATACAAAACTCTGTGAAATTAAACCCCCTCACAGGGAATGGGCACTGGTGGGTCTCTTGGTCCTGTCGGTTTGGTGGTACAGCTGGTTTCCCCTTTCCTACACCTCCCTTCTCCCTGCGCTTCCCCTTCCCTCTCTCCCCCTTTTGTGTGTTTTTTTTGATCAATACAACCCTAGTTTTTTTTTTTCATATTTTTAATTTTTTTTTTCATATTTTATTTTTATTATTAGGGGTGTTAACGTGTAAAATGTCAGGTGGGGTACAAACCTCCCTAGTACCTGGGATTCTGTATCCTTACAGCATCTCACATATTGATCTGAATCCACTGCATGCAATGGTTTGATTTGTTATGCTGACCTTTCCATGTACATATAGCATTATCGTTTTATATCTGTTGAGATACAGTATCTGTACTATCCATGTGTTCCTTAAAAAATAAAAAATGAGTTGCGGTTCAGTGAATAAAATAAGTATTAGATCCCCCCCTACCAACCAACAATAATTGTGGCTGCCACAGACTGGCTACAGTAGGTGCTCATGTGGTACACAGATTAGTCCTGTCCATTTAAGAAGGTGCTCCTTACGATAACTTGTTGGGGTGGATTCAGGTAGGGGTGCGCAAAACTGCGGCGGCGTAACGTATGACATTTACGTTACGCGGCCGCAAGTTTTACAGGCAAGTGCTTGATTCACAAAGCACTTGCCTGTAAAGTTGCGGCGGCGTAGCGTAAAAGGTGCCGGCGTAAGCGCGCATAATTCAAATGATCCCGTAGGGGGCGTGGATCATTTAAATTAGGTGGGTTCCCGTGCCGAACGTACTGCGCATGCGCCGTCCCTAAAATTTTCCGACGTGCATTGCGGTAAATGACGTCGCAAGGACGTCATTGGTTTCGACGTGAACGTAAATGGCGTCCAGCGCCATTCACGGACGACTTACGCAAACAACGTAAAATTTTGAAATCGCGACGTGGGAACGACGTCCATACTTAACATTGGCTGCGGCTCCTAATAGCAGGAGCAGCCTTACGGCGAAAACAACGTAAAAAACGACCGCCGGCTGCACGTACGTTTGTGAATCGGCGTAAGTATGCAATTTGCATACTCTACGCTGACGACTACGGGAGCGCCACCTAGCGGCCAGCGGCAGAATGCACCCTAAGATACGACGGCGTAAGAGACTTATGCCAGTCGTATCTTAGGCTACAGGCAGCGTATCTAGCTTTCTGAATACAGAAAGTAGATACGCCGGCGCTACTTAGCAATTACGCGGCGTATCTATGGATACGCCAGCGTAATTGCTCTCTGAATCTACCCCTTTATGTGTATAAAAAGACACCTGTCCACATAATCTCTCTCTCTGTGAAGACATCAAGGCCTCTGTTAGCATTAGCTGGGGCCCCTACCAGAGATAGAGCCAGAAAAGCAGTTGTAAAGAAATTCTACTGTTTTTGGACTCCGTACTTATGCCTGCACATCGATCTGGCACTGAGATTTGTCTTCTGTCTCAGTTGCTCGGGTTCCTGCCTAGCCACCCTGCGTCTAGGCATTATTAAGCTTTTGCACCTGTGTGTTAGTGTTCAAACAACGTGTCTTCACGTGGAAGCCAGACCCCGGTTTCTGTGCTGTTCACAGAGTATTCCCATATTCTTTGTGTTGTGTGATCCTGTTCTCTGCGTTTTCCTGCTGGCTGTGCAGTTATATAAACTTTGGTTTCTGTCCATGGATCCCTTCATTTCCTGTTGCTGTGTGTGTCTTTCTCAGCATTGTTTTTTGTTATGGTTTGCCTGCAGCCATTTCCAGATTGCTGATACTCTCGTTCTCTGAACCGTTGCTCAGCATTCCCCTCTTTCCTGCGCTGTACGCTTGCTCCGTGCGTCCTCTCCCCTGGTGTCCCTTCCTAGCTCGCTGCAGTAGGTTTCCTGGGTTCCCAGTCTCCTGTGCATACAGGGCCGGATTTGCTCTCCCTGCCGCCCCAAGGCCAGGTTCCGCAATGCACCTCCTCCCCGCCAACCGAACACCCCCCCCCCCCCCCAAATCAACGGAGAATGGCAACCGGATGGCAGGGGCGGCACGGTTAGTTCACATTTTTTTTTTACTTTATCTCTTTTTATTTATTTGTAGCTTGCAGCTTACTTTTTTTAATTTTTGTATCATTTTCTTATTATTTTTTACTTTTTAATTACTTTTTTATTTTAATAATTTAAATATTATTTCTTATTATTTATTTATTTTTTTATCAATTTTTTTTCACTTAACTTTTTTGCACACAATTCCCTGTGTGATAGCAATTGGAGGTGACATGTTCTCTTTATTGACCCTGTCACCTCCAAAACAGCACTGTGCTAGAACTCCTGTCACAGCTGAGATGGGAAGAGCACAGCTCTCCCCTCTCACTGTGTACATCGGCAGCAGGAACAGGAGACTCGGTGGCCGGGGGGAGGACGGAGTCCCGAAGGCAGAGCCAGCAGAGAGAGGTATGTGGGGTGGGGGAAGAGAGGAGGATGGACGGGAGCACACATTTTACAAGTGATTTCGGCGACATCGCCGACCTAAGTTTAAGTGTATTCTCAAACAGAGATACACTTAAACCTATCTAAGATACGACGGCTTGCGCCGTCCTATCTTAGGGTGCAATATTTAGGCTGGCCGCTAGGTGGCGCTTCCATTGCGGTCGGCGTAGAATATGTAAATCACTAGATACGCCTATTCACGAACGTACGCCCGGCCGACGCAGTACAGATATGCCGTTTCCGTAACGCATTATCAGGCCTAAAGTTATTCCATCAAATAGTTGGAATAGTAATGTTAAAGCGGATGTTCCACCCCAGCTGCTGACTTTTTAATATAAGGACACTTACCTGTCCTGGAGTCCAGCGCCGTCCGCAGCAGAGCACGAGCGATCGCTCGTCACCCTGCTGCTCCCCCCTCCATCCACGCTGAGGGAACCAGGAAGTGAAGCGCTGCGGCTTTACTGCCCGGTTCCTTACGGCGCATGTGCGAGTCGCGCCGCGCCCGCCGATTGGCTCCCGCTGTGTGCTGGGAGCCGAGTGTTCCCAGCACACAACGGGGGGGGCGACGGGATGTGACGCAATGCCCGTCTTTTGCCCGTGAATGCCGGGCCGGAAGTGGGTGCAAATACCTGTCTTTAGACAGGTATCTGCACCCCCCTCCCCCCTGAAAGGTGTCAAATGTGACACCGGAGGGGGGGAGGGTTCCGATCAGCGGGACTTCACTTTAGGGTGGAGAACCGCTTTAAAGTATGGCCGCCATTCCCGCTTCGAAAATTTTACGTTGTTTGCGTAAGTCGCCCGTGAATAGGGATTTACATAATTTACGTCCACGTCTAAACCAATAGGCCCGCGTGGCGTACGTTTCCGCAATGCACACTGGGATATGTAGGCGGATGGCGCATGCCCTGTTCCAAAAAAACGTCAATCACGTCAGGTCAAGCCCCATTAACATAAAACACGCCCCCCCTCAGCTAAATTTGAATTAGGCGCCATTACACCCGCCCCCGTTTTACGCTACGCCGCCGTAACTTAGCAGGCAAGTACTTTGTGAATCATGTACTTGCCTCTCTAACTTACGGCGGCGTAGTGTAAACACGATACGCTACGCCGCCGCAAAGTTAGGACGCCCTACCTGAATCTAGCTATTTGTGTCTTCATAATCCTTTGTGTTCAGGAGTTGACGGGATAGGAGCCACCTAAAATCGGTGAGTCGGCATACCTACCAGTGCTGGCCAACGCATAGGTCCAGCACTCCTGATCCTACGGTACCCAACCTGGGTGTTTTATTATTTATTTTTTACCATCAACAAAGAATACAGTTAATCCTTCTTCCAGAGAAAAGAGAATACAAGATGGCCGCGGCCTGGACACAGCTGTTGCTGAGAGTCCATAAATGAGATGCAAATGAGAATATCTTTCCGTAGAGGTTTGTTTATTGTGATCTGAGCTCCATACACAGTGTGGCGCCCGGAGGAAGACACAAAGGACGAGACTATGTATTGTAAATAAAGAAGAATGTCTCATAGTAGCCATGAATCACAAATACCTTTGCTGAAACCAGAGGCCGATGATATTACATGTGGTTATATGGTACAAAAAGTACAAAATGGGGGATGGGAAATATGAGCCAATTCATTGTACCACAATAGCAGAGGATCTGGACTTCTGGGTAGGTACTAAAGAGGCGCAACTGACACACAAGACAAGATTATTAAAAAACACAGTGCAAAGACCAAAGTGCCGTATTCGCAGCAAAAATCCCTCTTGTACTGGAGCGGATTCAGTAAAATAAATAGTAATTGGTTGCTATGAGTTCACCCGAAAAACTATTTTTAACATTAGATTGATGCTCATTTTGTCAAGGGGAATCGGGTGTTTTTTTTAAAATCGAAGCTGTACTTACCGTTTTAGAGAGCGATCTTCTCCGCCGCTTCCGGGTATGGTCTTCGGGACTGGGCGTTCCTATTTGATTGACAGGCTTCCGACGGTCGCATACAGCGCGTCACGAGTAGCCGAAAGAAGCCGAACGTCGGTGCGGCTCTATACGGCGCCTGCGCACCGACGTTCGGCTACTTTCGGAAAATCGTGACGCGCTGTATGCGACCGTCGGAAGCCTGTCAATCAAATAGGAACGCCCAGTCCCGCAGCCCATACCCGGAAGCGGCGGAGAAGATCGCTCTCTAAAACGGTAAGTACTGCTTCGATTTAAAAAAAAAACACCCGATCCCCCTTCACAAAATAAGCATCAATCTAATGTTAAATTAGTGACGTCCAATTAGTGACGAAACGCGTCTGGGAGGCTGCGTCAGTGACGTCACCACGCCAAGGAGGAGGGCTCCTTCAAGCCGGCCGGCTTTTACAAATTTACTCGTTATATGCTGTTTTTTAACCTCGATGCTGTAAGTACATTACTGCTTTTAATAAATTGTTGTACCCTGCGATATTACCCTATTGCGTCCCTTTCTATCTTCCGATACATGCTTTTGGGATCGCTTGACTGCTGTTGTTCCGCTGATGGGCTTATTTGTGGCTGAACCGCAACCCTTTATCACAAGCACCCGAGCCTGGGATCCTGTTTTAGTGACGGAGTGTTCCAACTAAGTGACCTGGGGATTTAAAGGCCGTGGCTGGGCTATAGCCAATTGTGTTAAAGGCTTGCCATCTGGTAAGCTGCTCCTATTTACGGTGGAGGGCTGGCACTGACTGTATGCATGTCACCTGGTGGTTTGGAGTTTTTGATCAGCCATTATGCCAATATATGAACCAACTTTGAAGTTTCCATCCGCAATATATGAACAATGTCTTATGGGATCTAATCATCCTTATCACCTGCTGAGTGTTATAGACTTTTACTTAAATCATTGGGCGCGGCTTTTTTATATTTTTAATCTAATGTTAAAAATTGTGTTTTTGGGTGAACCTCCACTTTAATGTACTCTGCTCTCATGCACCATTGTTTGAATTAACACTAAAGTGCACCCAAAACATAACCTACCTTTTTTAGTTTTACTTTAACGACATCAGTTTGATACCGATCCTTTTTCTGAAATCACTTAGGAGCCCAAGTTTCCCTGCCTGGTCATGATAAATATCCCCCAAGAAGTCTTGAACAAAAAAGAGCTTACAAAAAAATGTAAACTCATCCTTATAATCCTGTCAGGGTTCTCAACCTCAATTTAATTGCAGGTCGCATAAGCAGTATAGCTGCACTCAAAGGGTTGATTGTATCTGGGGTGCGCTGTGTACAAAGTTCAAGGCTCAGGATTATGCTAGGTACAGAGTGAAGTGTTCAGGAGTGCATTATGTACAAAGTGCAGGGTTCAGGGGTGTGCCAAATACAGAATGCAGGGTTTATGGGTGCAATGTGTACAGAGTGCAGGGTAGATGAGTGTGTTATGTGCAGAGTTCAGGGGTACACTGTGTAAAGAGTGCAGCGTTCAGGGGTGCACTGTGTACAGAGTGCAGAGTTCAGGGGTGCATTGTGTACAGAGTTCAGGGGTGCACTACAGAGTTCAGGGGTGCACTATGCACGGTTCTGGGGAGCTCTGTGTACAGAGTGCAGGGTTCAGGAGTGTGCTACAGAGTTCAGGGGTGCACTATGTACAGAGTGCAGAGTTTAGGGGTGCACTATGTACAGAGTGCAGAGTTCAGGGGTGCACTATGTGCAGAGTTCAGGGGTGCGCTGTGTACAGAGTGCAGAGTTCAGGGGTGCACTGTGTACAGAGTGCAGGGTTCAGGAGTGTGCTACAGAGTTCAGGGGTGCACTATGTACAGAGTGCAGAGTACAGGGGTGCGCTGTGTACAGAGTTCAGGGGTGCACTGTGTACAGAGTTCAGGGGTGCACTACAGAGTTCAGAGGTGCACTATGCACGGTTCAGGGGAGCACTGTGTACAGAGTGCAGTGTTCAGGAGTGTGCTACAGAGTTCAGGGGTGCACTATGTACAGAGTGCAGAGTTTAGGGGTGCACTATGTACACAGTGCAGAGTTCAGGGGTGCACTATGTGCAGAGTTCAGGGGTGCGCTGTGTACAGAGTGCAGAGTTCAGGGGTGCACTGTGTACAGAGTGCAGGGTTCAGGAGTGTGCTACAGAGTTCAGGGGTGCACTATGTACAGAGTGCAGAGTACAGGGGTGCGCTGTTTACAGAGTTCAGGGGTGCACTGTGCACAGAGTTCAGGGGTGCACTACAGAGTTCAGAGGTGCACTATGCACGGTTCAGGGGAGCACTGTGTACAGAGTGCAGTGTTCAGGAGTGTGCTACAGAGTTCAGAGGTGCACTATGCGCAGAGTGCATGGTTCAGAGGTGCTCTGTGTACAGAATCCAGAGCTCAGGGGCGCACCCCACCTCCTTGGTTCTGACCTCTGCACTCATCACTCTCCCAACACCCTTCCACCTCTGCCTCCACACCTTCACAGCCTTCCTCCCCCACCCCACAAAGCTTAAGCTTCCTTGCATCTCTACTAGGCGGCTCCCTCCCTGTGGATTGGGCCCCAGCACCGGTATAGGCAGATATGTGTATTTGTCTCCAGTACCAGTGAATGTCACCATGCAGGGAGATCCTTCTGCCAGATCTGCCTGCAGGGATCCAGGAGCCACTGAGAGCATAGATGTCACTGTAAACAAAGGAGGCTTGTGTTTATAGGTGACAGTGGGAAGCAGAGGGTGAGAGCAAGATGTGGCGGTCAGTGGCTGCAGGCCTTGTGTTTGCCACGTGTGTGTGTTAGAAAGACAGAACATAACTTTTTAAAGGAAGTTTGTATTTTTGGTTTAGTCAAATGATTGAGGTAGTGTTACTTTGCTCATTTGGATACAATCAGTACTTTGAGAAGCTCTTCATCCAACCTTATTATTTCTCTTCTCTGCCCAGCTGCGGTCCCCTATGTAGTGGCCTGCTCTGGGGTAAGAGGTTCGTTAGTTGCCTGAGCTGGATGTGCGCCACAGGCTTTTAATAACAATCCCCAAGTTACTGCTGGCAGCTTTTGTTGGTACATCTGACATCCCTGACAAACAGGCAGCTTCTTGGCAGAACACTGCGAAATGTCATATCGGGCGGCTGTGTGAAAAGCTTGGAAAACACAGTTCAGTGAGATATTTTAGTATTTGAGTAGCTGAGAACTGACAGAAAGCTCGGCTTTTCCTGTTCATCATTACACAATGCATCACGTTTAGATATGGCCTATGTATATCGAAATATGATTTTACTTTAATTAACCCTGACTTTTTTTTTTTCTTTTCAAATAGCTGAATATATTAGGGCTGTTACTGATCAAGATTTTTGTGTTCGATTAATCGTTTTTTTTTTAAATCGATTAATCGACTAATTTCGATTAATTATAACGCACATACAGATCCAACTACTTTTAGCTGATCTCCTTGCAGGCTGATTCCCAGTGCAGCTACCAAGCACTGGAAAAATGGATAGCAGGATACAAAAAACACACAAAGGCAGCGCTCGATGGGAATAGCATTAAAACTTTTATAGTCTTCAAGTAGGTAACCAAATAAATATTGCGAAGAAAAGTATACCGCTCTAAAAACAATCAATCCCCATTGCTTCCGTCCCAACAAACCAAGAGGGTTTCCTAATGCACTTCTTGGTTGACTGCATGAATTTTGGCTGTTTTTTCCATTTGAATTTTTGTTGTTTTTTCATGTTTTGAATAAAGACATCGTTTTTTGAGGAGTGCGGCGATCCAGGATTTTTCTTTCATCTCAAAATAAATATTGCACTGGAGTTAAATCGATGTAGCTACATAAACTGTAAAAATGGTGCGAGTAATATCAAATGGTAGCATAAGCAGTCATGAAAACATGTAGCCAAGTATGATACTGGTATAAAAATGTGTACAACGATACCACTGCTGAATCCAGATGAGGAGGGGTTAACATCAGTCCGTCGGCATGTAGATGTCCCGTGAAGGGAACTATCACAACTCCCAGTGGATGGCTGTAGAATCCCAGGTTGATAGAGGGAAGTGATAGAGGGAAGTGTAACAGCCCTTGCTTGTGGCAGATAGTAAGGTCCGGCCGGCATGCAGATATGAAGGCACAGCAAAGGAGCCCTTCAGATGGACACGGCAAGCCCCGCTGGTATCCATGACGTCACCGGATCTCCAACGGAACTCCCTGAAGCCGGCGGAGAGGTAAGTAACAATCAAAAGAATTTTGATCGATCCAAAAAATTTGGATCGATCCAAAAAATTTAAGATTAATCGATGAATTAATAGTTAATTTCCACAGCCCTAGAATATATTAAATAAAGTGAACCTGTCATAGTAGGACACATCCCTTAGCTGCCTTTGACAGCCATTCCCAGTCTCTGAAGCCTCAAAGTGGTGAAGTTGAAATTATTCCTAATAAAGTATTCTGTATTCCACCAGCATTAGCATGCAACCAGTGGGCTGACAGCTTATATCAGTGGCTTCAGCGAGAATAGGATTTTGACATACCTGTTAATTCCAGATCATGGATTACAGTGCAGAACACAGGATTTGATTCTTGTATCATTGGTTATATAACCTTCAGGTGATTGGACATTTTAAAAATCTTTGCCCCACACTGAGGCTCCATTTTTTTTTTTTTAGCAAGTAGTATGGATGTAGCGCTCACCCCCGAAGGAGCCGCTGGTTATAGATTGGGTGGCATGTTACCTCTGCGACTCCGCCGTCTAGGGTAGTTGACGAGAGCCAAAGCAATGGAATGTCTTTTTCTTGTGCTTTTATTTTACCCAACACGGTAAACAAATCAAACTTGATAGTAGAGATGTATGGGGAGAAGAAATAGCAGATTCAGGTCAACGAAATGGAAGCAGTCCTGCTTCCAACGACACTTTGCTTTCGTCGCCACTCCAGCCAGAGTGGGTATAGTTTACCTGGACAGGCCTCTCACACCGACCTGGAAGCCAGAGTATCACTCAGAACCTTTGAGGGAAAAGATCTCTGCCACAGACCCTCCCTAGAACTTAGATCATGGAGACGATCCTCCTTGGTAGAATTTGTGCCTGGATCAGCTTCAGGTAGTTTTCAAATTGGTTACCCACTGACAGGTGGCTAACATCCAACCTTTCAGTGTCCGGTTACCTTGATCCCCGATGGATTGTCGAGGCCCTGTTGGATCGCCAGCCTCTCTTGGCCCTCCTCAGGCGGACTCCCCACCGAACAGCTATCTTGCTTGGGATCTCCTTAGAATTGGGGACCCAGTCGATCACTGGGGCCCCGCCACAGATTTAAATGTTCCGGGCCAACATGGTCCAGGAACACCGCATGGCACGCGCAACCCAGCCTGGTAGGCCATCTCGCCGGGGGGCCGTGATGTATGGTCACCCTGAAGGTGGGTGCCACACCGGAAAAGAACCCTGCCTCAAGTACCCTCCCCCAGCATGCCCGCGAGAGAAACTCCCTCCTGATTGGCTGCTGGCAAGAGGCACCCCAGCCTGCACTCCACCAGCGCCACGGGGCGGTATAGCACCCCGGGAACAACAGAATGAGCCCACAGTACAGCCCAGCTGGAACAGAGACCCTTTAGGAATTAGGGATCAGAGTCAAATTATACTCTGATCATCCCTTAAATTTTAAACAGCACCAGTACTTAGAAGTAACCAGGCGCTACATGGAGATCACAGAGGAAAATGGGAAGAGACCTCCAAATCTTAGATATGTATGCTAAAAATTGGAATTTACAGGTACGTCAAAATTCCTATTATCTAATCATATATTAGTATAGAACAGTTGATTCTTAAACCATGGGATGTCCCCAAGCATTGAGGGGTGGGGAACAAAACAGTGAGAAAATGGCAAAAGACCCCAGAAGTCAGTCGCCAGCAGAAGCACCCTGTAGTCGAAGCACAGATCAGCGGAGAAAATAAAAAGGGCGTATGTCTCTCCTTTATCTTCGTATAACTTTTTTTCTTTATTTATTCCTTTATTTTGACAGAGAAAAATGTATTCCGGAAAGGAATAAGACTAGGGGATGATGTGTATGAGATAAGGGGATATGCCATCATAACCTTCGGGTCTGCTATGGACTGTAAGCGGAACTCCACAGCAAAAAAACACGACATGGGGTCTTCCCCAAAATGCATACCAGACCCTTATCTGAGAAGGGGGGGGGGGGGGTTTTGCGGCTTGTCAAAAATTACTTTTGACACTTTTTTGGTGAACGAGTATACTCATCTATATGAGGGGAGGGGGGTAGGATCTGGGAGCCCAAATCCCAAAGGGAGAGTCCAAATCCCACCAAGCCCCCTGCTGACAGACTTCCGCAACCACTGGGACAGGGTTGTGGGGAAGAAACCCTTGTTCTCATCAACATGGGGACAAGGTGCTTTGGTGGAGAAGTAAAGCACCCCCCCCTGTAATGTATGGTTCTGCAGAGGCATTCACTCATTCCCCCCTTTCCTGTATGCTCGGATAAGGGTCTGCTATGGATTTGGGGGGGGGGCACGACATGTTATCAAAAACATTTTGGCATGGTTTTTTTTTATTTTTTATGCCGGCATCGTTTGTTTACATTCTGCTGTCAGCAGGGAATCCTGCAGCTGCCTGCAACTTAACTGACTCTTCTCAATAAATTTGAATTAAGCGAAATTAACAAATGCATTTGTTAGTTTTGTTTTAACTTTTTTTCGGATTCCTTTACATTCATTATTATGTCCAAATAACATTTTTGGGACAAAAAAAATGAATGCAAGCGAACCGAAACACACATGTCTAGTGTCCAATCACCTGAAGGTAGTGGCATATAACCCAAAGTCTAAAAATCTATTCCTGTGTGATGAAGATATATGGTTTGCCTTATTAGGGTATCCTATTAAAGTGGACTTATAATTAAATGACCAGGCCAAGGCCGAGGGGTTGAAAAAAGAGGCGTTCCCTGTTGGTGCTTCAGCTGGAGGGTTCGCACTTTGGCCTTTTTGCCCTGGGTGCTGAAGGAAGACATACCAATGCTGTGGCATTTGGTCACATGATATCAATCAAAAGAGCCTAGGGGATGAACATTCAGACAGAGTTTCCCTACGGATGACTCTGGCTTTACATTGATCCCATCCCTTCATTTTATATAAAAGAAGCAGGAGTGGGGTGTTGCAAGTTTTCCTGTTTGTGTAGTTCTTACCTCCTTGCTGCAGTGCTTCTCCTAGTCCTCCGATTCCTTTCACATGTTTTCTTTGATTTCAGTGTTCACCTATGGGTGTGACCTGTGTTTAGATGTCCTTTCCCTTCCTTCACGTCCTAACCCACCTCCATTTGCTTCTCTATACACATGCTCAGTGCATCCTGCATTGCATGATCAATATCCCAGTTCTCTGTTCTCCTATTGGCCTACTGTTTCTGTTTCTGACTTTCCGTTAACCAACCTCGGCTTTGTCTACCTTCTATGCTTGCCTGCCGCCCACCCCGACATTGGCTTGTTTCCTTAATTTCTTTTGGTCCCCTGCACATGCGAGTGGACGGTCTCTGTATCCACAGCTGGACGTACCTGGGGGGCTGCTACCTGGTTCTAGCTTGCTGCATGCCCATCCCCACCATCAGGGGCTCTGGTGAAGAAGCATTCTGGGGCTGAGGCCCCGTACACACGACCGAGTTTCTCGGCAGAATTCAGCCAGAAACTCGGTCGGAGCTGGATTCTGCCGAGAAACTCGGGCGTGTGTACACTTTTCACCGAGGAAGCCGACGAGTTCCTCTATATGTTCTCTATTTGCTCGTTGTTCAATGAGGAAAGTTGGCCCGCCGAGATCCTCGGCGGCTTCCACACTGAACTCGACGAGGAACTCGATGTGTTTGGCACGTCGAGTTCCTCGGACGTGTGTACGGGGCCTCAGACTCTGCACCCTGGAGAACCCCAAGTTGGCAGTCTACAAGGGCTCACTGTCACAGACAACTGACATTGGGAGGTTGGTGCCTTGGTTAATGAATGCAGGTCATCTTCAATTTAACTGGCTGTCCATATAATTAAATAATTGTGTTTTCCTCTCTTTGCATTTCCATTTTATTGCAGTCATTATTCCTGCTGGCTGACTGCTTTTAATTAGACAATGGTCAGCACCAAGAAGATGAAAACCGCAGGCTCTGTTTTCATTTTATTATCAACCCATCTTTTCCAACACTGTTCATTATTAAAAATAAATAAATAAATAAAATGCATCACATTTTAAACTCATTAGTGAGAACTATAGGAGTGGAATGAACAGTTTACAGAATTTAGATCTTGCTTTAGTTGCAGGAAAGTGTGCAGGCGAGTGTAAAGATCAATAACCCTGCATTTTATAAAGAAATTGGGACAGCCTAACACATACACCAATATCTTCTCCTGCTGGCAGAATCAGGTAGATAGCACTATGAGCTCAGGGTATGACACGCCACTGTCTAATAACCTGAGGCATATCAGAATCTACTGGTGGCTGGGCCGGACTTACCCTTGGGCTTGACTGGGCTCAAGCCCATGGGCCCCGCCCCGCCCCGTCCGTTTACATTTCATTTTTTTCAATAATATGCCTGTCATTAAATTTTTCATTAAAAGTGTGTTGATTGGTCTAGCACAGTGATGGTGAACCTCGGCACCCCAGATGTTTTGGAACTACATTTCCCATGATGCTCAACTACACTGCAGAGTGCATGAGCATCATGGGAAATGTAGTTCCAAAATATCTGGGGTGCCAAGGTTCACCATCACTGGTCTAGCATTTTTACCTGTTCTAGGGACATTGATAATTTTTGCCCTACAATTAGACAAACCGTCTCCCTTTTATTATTAGCCTTGTGAAGCTATTTTTGTAATATTATGCCCGGTGTCTGTCCTTTTGCTGGATGTGGCATGTTACTTTTGCTCCAATTGCTGGATTTGCCCTTTGAATACATTGCACTCTGACTTGCAAAGTCCAGTATGGGAAAAGAAAGAAAGTTTACCGCTCAGAGGTCCCAGAGAACTGCAAAGTGGAGTCCAAACTCTTGGGTGCAGGCACTGCAATAATATGCAAAAATGTATAAGAAAGAACCGGGACGGCCGCACTCCAAAAATAAAAATGTGTTCCTTTTAATAACAACATGGATGTCGCAGCAAAAAATCAGGAAAAAGGGCTAACGCCTTTCACACTCTCATACAGTGCTTATTCATGAGGCACGCTGGACGAAGTCTTCTAAAACGAAACGGCGTAGGGTGGCGGCGTGCCCATACCTAGAACCGCATACTGTGTCCCGGAGTGAACGGGTTGTGCTAGCCGGCCGGCTATATATATTCACAAGCAAATTTTATCTACATTCTTGTAAGTGTGATTTTAATCTTTTTTAATAAATTGCTATATGGGTTCACACTATGTAGCTTTTTTTCTTCTCCATATTGGTTTCAATCAACACTGATTATCGGTCCACTGTGGGAGAAGTCTTGGCTCCTGGATATCCTGCCACGCAACCCCTTGGCTGGGGAGTAAGCCATCTGCTGTCAGAAGATCTCTAGTTGGGATCTTCCCCTCTGGTAAGGGGCCGTGTGATTAATAGGTGGAGGTGTCTTGTCTATCCATGCACTATTCTGAGTTTTTTTCATTTGATGTCACTATCTGCTTATAGGGGAAGGATACATTTTTTTTCTACTATCAAAATACCATCAGATGCATATTTTGTGTTTGAACAATAGACTCTTTAAGTTTGACCTATATACCATTCGTAACAAACGGAATATATTATCTCACCTATGGGTCAAATATTTGTTCCATTTAAACTATATTTGTACTTCGTATCAATATCACTATAGTGTTCACATTAGTTGCGCAGCTTGTTTTTACATTGATCACATGCACCCCTCTCAAGAGAAAAAAATTAAATCTCTAGCAATACACACCAAACTGAGCATGTGCAGCCTGTCCCCTAGCCTCTGTACTATCGGATTGTGGAAAAAGGGATGGATCAGAGAAGACAGCATCAAACAGCCTTTTAACACAATGCACAGGACTAACCCCTTAGGTTCCACAATGAGTGCATATACAGACTGATTTTACTGTTGTGGGTTCAGTAACACTTTAAAGTCGGGATCGATCCAGAGCTTGGACTAGCTGGAAAACGTCAACCGACAGCAGACTTTAGGCAACGGTCAGCTTCTCCTTTAAATTCATTGGCCCGGATTCAAAGAGATTTGCGCTTTTTTTTGCGGAGGCGCAGGGCAACGATTTTGCCCTGCGCCCCCGCAAATTTGCTCTGCTGCCCTTGATTCATGGAGCAGAAGCTCCGTGAATTGCGCGGGCGCGCCGGCAAAATTGCCCGGCGCTAGAGCACGCAATTGAAATGATCCCGTAGGGGGCGGGAATCATTTAAATTAGGCGCGCTCCCGCGCCGAGCGTAGAGCGCATGCTCCTTTGGGAAACTTTCCCGACGTGCATTGCGGCAAATGACGTCGCAAGGACGTCATTTGCTTCCAAGTGAACGTGAATGGCGTCCAGCGCCATTCACGAATCACTTATGCAAACGACGTGAAATTCAAATTTTGCGACGCGGGAACGACGGGTATACTTTAGCATTGGCTGCCCCTACTATTAGAAGTAACTTGCGTACGCAGGGTTCGCGCAACATTGTGAATCGGTGTTAGTATGCAATTTGCATACTATACACTGAGTACAATGGGAGCGCCCCCCTAGCGGTCATCGCAATAATGCAGCCTAAAATATGCGTGGCATAAGAGCCTTATGCCACGCAGATTTTAGGCTGCAGTTGGCGTTACGATGTTCCTGAATCAGGAGCATTCGTAACGCTGGAGCAAGTAAGCAATTGCGCTGTGTAACCTATGGTTACACAGGCGCAATTGCTTCTTGAATCTGGGCCATTGAGAATTATGTGCGGCCCTCCAGGAATGTCAGGTTGCCCTATACAAAGAAAGTTGACCAACACTGCTGTAGACAAATTACTACCTGCTGGGATTACCCTGGAAATCGTACATCCTCTTTCTATGGTATCCTGCAGTTTTCTGACACATTCACATGGGCAGCTAAGCAGAACAAGAGAAAGGCATTAGGAAATGGATGGACACCACACAAGCCAGATACGTTTTTTGTTTTTTTTTGTCACAACTATCTTTAATAAACCCTGTTCCAACCCTAAAGTTAGTGAATTTATCAGTTTCATTACCCCCCTTACTATAAAAATCATTCTGTATTTAAATTCATTGGCTTAATATCATTTAAATATTGCTTTGTTGCACAGTTGTCGTTTATACGACCCCATTCACATCTAGGCGTTTTTACGCCTGTAGCGCTACGCCTCTGCCGCCAGAGGGCTGGAAATACATGTCCCTCTATGGAGATGGTTCACATCTCCACACCGAACGCCGGACGCCTGTCGCCTGCGGCGTGAAAAAAGGTCCCGGACCTTTTTTTCAGGCGTCTTCGAGCGTTCGGCTAGGAGATGTCAATCATCTCCATAGAGGGGGTCACATCTAGGCGGACAATACCCGCGTTTTGTCACCGCAAATCGCGGTACAAAACGCCGCTATTTTTACCGCGATTTGCGGCGACAAAACGCCGCGATTTCGTCCGTCTAGATGTGAATGCAGCCTAAGATGGACATTAAAATACAGACATTGCCAGCTTCATAGTCTATGTACACAAACCACCATATAATAGGTCACTATTTAGAGACAGTTTTTAAAGAAAAAAACAAAACAAACAAAAAAAACTGATAAAAGCATGAGAATAAAACCTTGGGTTTCAATTAGTTTCCTTTTTTTTTTTTTTTTTAAGAATTAACGCTTAAGCTTTAAAAAAGAAAAAAAAAAAACACAACAAGATTCCTAGACAGGAAAGACGTTTATATTGATCAATATTTATTGCCAAACCTGCATTACTGCAAGGCAAAGAGGCCAAGACTTATGTTCAGCTTTTGCTGGTGACAGAGGCCTAGATTCACGTACGTTGCGCGGGCGTAGCGTATTGCATTTACGCTACGCCGCCGCAACTTAGAGAGGCAAGTGCTGTATTCACAAAGCACTTGCGTCCTAAGTTTACGGCGGCGTAGCGTAAATGGGCCGGCGTAAGCGCGCGTAATTCAAAGTAGGCTGGTAGGGGGCGTGTTGTATTTAAATGAGGCTTGACCCCATGTAGATGCATGGCTGAACGAATGGCGCATGCGCGCATGCTCAGTATCACGTCGTATTTACGCCCAAAGATACGTTGGCTCAATGCCTGTGACGTGAACGTAATTTACGCACAGCCCTATTCGCGTACGACTTACGCAAACGACGTAAAAAGGTACGCTTGTTCCGACGTCCATACTTTGCATGGGCTGCGCCACCTAGAGACCAGCTTTATCTTTACGCCGGCGTATGTCTTACGTAAACGGCGTAACTAATTGCGACGGGCGTACGTACGTTCGTGAATCGGCGTATCTTGCTCATTTACATATTCGACGCGGAAATCAAGGAAGCGCCACCTAGCGGCCAGCGTAATTATTGCAACCCAAGATACGACGGCGTAGGAGACTTACGCCGCTCGTATCTTGGCCAAATCTATGCGTAACCGATTCTATGAATCAGGCGCATAGATATGACGGCGGCTATTCGGACTTACGACGGTGTATCTGGAGATACGCCGTCGTAAGTCTTTGTGAATCTGGGCCAATAGGTCTACACATTTGCCAAGGTTCTTGGTTGGTTGGAAGGAAATTATATCGGCCACTTTGGGGTTGATTTACTAAAACTGGTAAATGCAAAATCTGGTGCAGCTCCACATAGAAACCAATCAGCTTCCAGGTTTTAGTGTCAAAGCTTAAAGTGGATGTAAACCCATTTTTTTTTAAGATTTCCTATCATCTGTGCCCAGTCTTGCCTCACAAACTTAATCCAGCTCGGAGCAATCCTCTTATCGTTCAGTGAAATAAAACAGACGTACAGAGAAAAACCTTAGTCCGTTCCGCCCCCCTTGCTGTGAGTGACAGGTTATTTACATATCTCATGCACTAGCCTGGAGACAGGCATTATTTTTTTAATTCCCACCCCCACTCCTTTTCTGAAGTCATGTGGTTACTTTTCTGGATTTTGGCTGGATGTTAGTGATCATAGAAGAATTTAGTGTAAAGAATACACAGGAAAAAATGCATGTTGACAAGGGGAGTGTAGAGGAGAGCGGGGAGGAGTCTACTGACATCACGACTCCACCCACCGAGCTCCAGACAACGGATCCACCCACAGAATCTGCAGTTTATAATTTCTTATAGATCAGTTTAGAAAGGATGAGAGTGGGTTTACATCCACTTTAATGGAACAAGCTGAAGTTGGAAGCCGATTGGCTACCATGCAGAGCGGCACCAGACATTGCACTCTCCAGTTTTAGTAAATCAACCTCTTGTTGAAAGCCTGTTGAAGCCTGCTAGAAGTGTTTGCTGAAGCCTGCTAGGCGCCTGTGTAAAGTGGCAATCAGCACTCCCATTAGGATTTGTGTTCAACATTTACAAACTGGAGTTGAACAATACTTTAAAGTGGTTGTAAACCCTTTGTATAGACTTCTACCTGTAAGTAAGCCTAGAATAAGACTTACCTATAGGTCATGGGTGCTCAACCTGTGGCCCTCCAGCTGGTGCAGAACTACAAGCCCCATGAGGCATTGCAAAGTTGATAGTTACAAGCTTGACTCTCAAAGGCATTGTAGTTCGGCAACATCTGGAGGGCCACAGGTTGAGCACCCATGCTATAGGTAGTGGAAATATCTCCTAAACGTGCGCCGTTTAGGAGATATTTCACTTGTTGTCCGCCGAAAAAGCCAACAGTGCCGTTTCTTCCCTAGCCTGTGCAGTTAATGGTGGTTCCTGTGCGCATGTGCGGGAGTGACGTCACGCGGCTCCGGCAAATCACAGAGCCGGAGTCCGCGGCCCGGAAGGAAGAGGGGACAGAAAATGGACACTGCCTACACAGCGGTAATCGCTGGATTCTTTTGCAGGTAAGCGTCACATAATGGGCTAGTAGGCGATGCATACTAGCCCATTATGATTTTCATTTGCAGGCAGCAAAAGAGGAAGTAAAACCCATCAGGGTTTACTTCCTCTTTAAAAGCTTCAACAAAGCGTGTGTGAAACAGGCCTAAGTTTGTTAGAAGTTTCCTTTAAATGCAAGTGTGAATGAGTCCCTAAACTGAATCTGTGTTTTAATATGCAAGGCAAAACACGTTCACTGTAGTGGGAGCCCCAACAGTTGCACATATGAATGTGGAGTTACCCTGAACTGTTGCTTAAAGTGGGAGTTCACCCATAAAGGCCGTTTTTGCTCTTTTACCCTTAGATGTATGCTCATTTAGTCTAGGGGAATCGGCTAGTTGTTTTAAAATCCGAGCATTACTTACCGTTGTAGAGGGCGATCTTCTCCGCCACTTCAGGGTATGGGTCTTCGGGAGTGGGCGTTCCTTCTTGATTGACAGTCTTCCGACGGTCGCATCCATCGCGTCACGAGTAGCCGAACGTCGGTGCGGCTCTATACTGCGCCTGTGCACCAACGTTCGGCTACTTTCGGAAAATCGTGACGCGATGGATGCGACCGTCGGAAGCCTGTCGGAAGACTGTCAATCAAGAAGGAACGCCCAGTCCCGAATACCCATACCCGGAAGCGGCGGAGATGATCGCTCTCTACAACGGTAAGTAATGCTCGGATTTTAAAACAACTAGCCGATTCCCCTAGACTAAATGAGCTTACATCTAAGGATAAAAACAGCATTTTACCGGCGAACCTCCGCTTTAACTCCTGTGACCCAAAGGAGAAGCCCAGCCAAACAAGCTCAGGCTAGACTTCTCCTTTAACTAAGAATTTGCGTTTGAATTTCCCAGCATTAGTGGCCATGGCTGAGTTTTGCGTTGCCATTGAATTTGAATGATCAGGCATGTTGGAAATATTTTGAAAAACAAACTAATTTCTAATCAATTATGGGAGAATCGTGTCAGAAATAGAATTGAAAAAGAAATGCGCATGAGCTGTGACCTGGAAAGAATTTAAAGTGGATGTAAACCCCAAAAAATAGGGTTTTTGTACTCACCGTAAAATCCATTTCTCTGAGTTCATGAACGGACACAGCAGCCTTTGACCTTAGGGTTATATCCGCTTCCTTCCAGGAGGAAGGAAGCGGATATAACCCTAAGGTCAAAGGCTGCTGTGTCCGTCCATGAACGGAAGAGAAAATGTTTTTTTTATTTTTATGTCACAATGTAGAGAATAAGATTTCCCATCATCTGTGCCCAGTCTTGCCACACAGAGTTAATCCAGCTCTGAGCAATCCTCTTTTATTGTTCAGTGAAAATTAACAGACTTCCAGATAAAAACCTGTCTAAAAAAAAAGTCCTCTCCTCTCTCCTTGCTTCGAGTGACATACATTACCTCTCACAATGAACTGTGGATCACCCCCCATATTATGATAAACATCCAGGAATGTGCATGTGTCCAAGCTAGTGCACGAGATATGTAAAAACCCTGTCACTGAAAGCAAGGGGACGGAAAGGACTTTTTATTTAGACAGGTTTTTATCTGGAAGTCTGTTAATTTTCACTGAACAATAAAAGTGGATTGCTCAGAGCTGGATTAACAATGTGTTTAAATTTTTTTTGGGGGTTTACAGCCACTTTAAGATTCCCATCCACAAATTCTTTTCCTTTTAAATTGAAGGCTTGGTTGGTCGAATTTCGAAATCGGTGGTGATCATCAGATCACAAAACACTCAAAATATCCGATGTTCAAAAGAAAATTTGTTCGGAATTTGACCCATGTATGGCCTGCATAAGCATCTAGTGATGTCAATATTACCATTACACTGTACAAACAGCAGCATAGCAATTTAAAGTAATCATGACCCAATACTATGACCTTGTGCCCTTAAAGTCTGATCATCACAAAAATATAGCGGATGCGTTCACAGACTTGTTTTTTGGGGTACATGCTACAGGGCTGTCATTCTTATATTTGTGCCAATATTTAGCGAGTTGTTAACCCGGAACACAAATATGCATGCTTGCCCTGGGAAAGCGCCAAACTGTGAAGGATGGATAACAAACACCTTGAAAAATCGATCGGCGAGGGAACTTTTCATATTTCTTTGCCGACAGGTTCTTTTCAAAGCAGAGCGGACTTGTTTATTTTACAGTCCCACGTCTCGTCTTTGAAAGCAGCGGGCTTTACTGAATAGAGTGCTGCAGCCTAAAGCCACCTGAATTATTCTCTTATAATCTATAGACTTTTTCACGTCATCGCCGTTTCCAGCTTTTCAAGTAAGCTTCCACAAAAAAGATCTTAAGAATTTTTTTTTTTTTATAACGTATCAGTGGGCTAGCAGTCGCTTATCCGCTCCTTGAACATGGCTACAAAAATATATGGGATTTAGTAGTGTATATAGGATTATTATACATACACACATTATATACACATATGCAAACATATAATGCAGTACAGGGTACGGATCACAGGAAGAACGGATTTGGTATTTTTGAAAATAAGTTTATAGAGATTTTGTATATAGAAACTGTATGTGTGTCATCCAAAAAAATATATATCAGTTCTACTTCTAGACTACAGAGGAAAGGCAAATGTGTGCAGTCATGCAGTGAGATTGGGAGATGGTATATGACAGCTATGGGGTTAATGAACCTTAACATTTCAGTTTTGGTCGGATGGCTTCATTTTTCCATACTTTGTACCAACCCTGAGACAGGAGGGTAGGATCAGAGTTTTTGGAGCTGTGCTCTAGCAGCCAGTCTATATCAACTATTACAAAGGGTTATGAGCTAATGAGACGTCCCTTGCCTATACACCTCAAAGCTTAGGTCACGTTCAATCACCATTGAGGGATTTAGCCGTACGAAGGAACCACTTTCAACTGGCATCAAAGTATCCGTGTAAGTGTAGTTGGAACATTAGCCTGTAACTCACCAGGGCCTATTCTAGCTTATTTCATCTAAGGGTGCATTTAATAAAAAAAAAAAAGTCAGGATCTTAAGATTTTATATTATTTTAAAACCCTCCCAATTCTTGTCCCCACATCCCATCTCGAACACCTACAGGCAGACCTTCTAAATTTCATGTGGAACTATAAAACGCCATGGAATAAGTAACTCAGTGCTCTTTGCCTCTAAGAATGATGGAGGTTTGGCCTTAACCAACCTCCTGCAGTACTATCATGGCACTCAACTGAAAGCTATTGGGTCCTGGGTACCCCTGCTGGCGTAGAATCTCTGGACTGAGATAGAACAATTATGGTTGGCACCGATCCATTCAAACAATCTGCTCTGGAATGCAGATGTAGACGTGTCCCCTACTACACACCATGGTGTTACTACGTAATATTTGGAGACAGCTGAGACAAAAATACTCCCTTCCATCTGAAGTATCTTCGTTGACTGCCTTTTTATACAACCCCTGGTTGGCAGATAGCCTCACTTCCCAGATGTTTTTCCCCTGGCTGTCGAAAAATGTATTACATTTTGAACACTTAATGAATCGCGCTTCGCGAATATTGCGGTCATTTGAGGATCTCCACGAAAACCACGATCTTTCACAAGAGGCGTTTATGGCTCTCTCCAGATTTGCCAAAATGCCTTGTCTTTCACACCTAACCTTAAGTTTTCCTGTCTATCCCTGGTTTGAAAGACTTTTCCTTGGGGGTCCATCCCAAAAAGGTTTCATTTCTGACATTTATAAACTACTGAATGTATACCCCATGGAAACCCTAGGTAAGCACCGTTGCATGCTTAGATGGGAACAGGTCGTCGGGGAGGAGTTGACCATGCCTCAGAGGCAGATTATTTGGTCCCAAGCTGCCAAGAGTGCAATATGCACTCTTTATTTAGAAAATACACACAAAGTACTTTATTTTTTGGTACAGGACTCCCTCCCGCCTCAAAGCTGTATATCCTCTAGTCTCAGATCGCTGCTGGAGAAGCCGCAATGACCATGGAACCTTGTGCCGCATCTACTGGCAGTGCCAAACACTACACCCCTATTGGCAGTCAGTACAGGACCTCCTTCAAAGATTATTAGCGTTCACTCTCCCCCTCTGTCCCAAGGTCTTTTTACCAGGGTTACTCCCACCTAAATTATCTAAACTTGCTAAAACGTTAGTTGACGGTGGCTACGTGTTTGGTGGCTCTCCATTGAAAAAAGCAGATTCCCCAGTCCCCTATTGAGCTATATGGTAGGATTCAGGACGTGGAGTTTTTGGAGTCACTGAAAGCCCGCCTCAATGACACGGACTATCACAACAAAGTGTCTTCTGGGGGCCCTGGCATCTGCATGAAGAGTCCTTATGAGTAACGATCCTGCTTTACTGTCTGCGGTGGTAGTGATCTCCAACTCCCAGGAACGACAGACTCAGGATCCTTTCTATTTCCCTTTCTCTGTCACTCTCCTCTTTCTCGCTTTTCTTCTTCCAGTTTGTTGGTTGCCAATTTCATCTAAGCAACAATTTTTGGACATCATTTGGTGCCTTGGGTGCTGTTCCTGTGTCCGGCTGAATTTTAATTGACCCGGTTAGGAACAGTGCCAAATTGCTTGAGCAGCTAGACCGGTTGCTATGCTTCTTTTCTTTAAAACATTGTTGTTTTTTGTAGTTGGTTTGGTTACTGTAACTTATGCATATCCTCCAGCTATTAGACTATTAAGGATTTTATATAATGTCCCTTGTCTGATACCCTATCTTTTTTATTGTTATGTGCAAAAATCGATAAAAATTGTTAACTAAAAAAAAGTCAAGGGGCATAAAGAAAACACTGAGTGACAGTTTGTAGCATAAGTTATGACCTAGAAGTATCAGCTGACAGGTAGTACAGAGGTGATGCTAGTATGCATTAGGCTGTCATTGGATTAGGATGATTAAACATAATCTGCACCTCCTTATATCAGATGTCTTTATCAGACCCCCTCCTTACATCAGGAGTCCCCAAAATAATCCCACTTTACATGAGGGTCCCTCATCAGAGTTGCCCCCTTACATCAGAGATAACTCTTACATCAAATGTTGCCTTCAGAGTGTCGCCTCATATTAATTATTCCCCCCACTGGATTGGCTGACAGATCAGTGGATGCACTCCAAGAGACCCTGGGTGGCACAAATACAATCTGGAGGGGCACAGCCCACCCCAGCAACCCCCTAGATCCGGTCTTGTAATCCAGTGGTCATCAACCCTGTTCTTAGGGCCCACCAACAGGCCAGATTTTATGTATTACCTTGGGGAGATGCAGACTAGAACACTGCAATCACTGAGCAGCAAATTATATCACCTGTGATGCATTTCAGTTATCTTGCAAACCTGCCCTGTTAGTGGGCACTGAGGACAGGGTTGATGACCACTGCTGTAATCCGTTGTGGGCTACCTGTGTTAAACCGGGGGGGGGGGGGGGGATAAAGAAATAATAAGAAACACAAGGCCATTAAACAACCCTCTAACAAATTAATCAGTGGTACAAAACCATATCCAATCCATCACAACACACATTCAAGATTGCAATTAAATTTATAGGAACAAACATCTATTTTAATGACAACGTTATACAAAATAAGCATACATTGGCTCTGGAAATCAAATATAGCTGCAGTACCTGTTCTCAGCCAGCAGGTGATGCCATCTATACTACTGGCAATGTCATAGAGTAGACCGCTCGTTTAAGCAGCACATCCTGCTGGCTATAAGACCATACTACTGCACCCAATTATTAAATCGCAAATATATTCATGAGTTATCGTGAAGTACGCATGAGGTTGTTACTAGTGTGTGCTGTGTAAACAAGAATAAATACCAGCCAGCGGTTAGACAGGAGTTCTCTGCGCATATTAGATATTAGGAACCTGGTAGGAGGACTTGTACAGAAGATCTATTTAGGAACACATATAAAAAAGGTACTGCTTGTAGGCCTGTTTTACTATTTCCCCCCTCAGGGTAAAGATTTGGATAAAGCAGCTGTTAAAAGGGGTTGTAAAGGTTCATTTTTTATTTTCTAAATAGGTTCTTTTAAGCTAGTGCATTGTTGGTTCACTTACCCTTTCCTTAGATTTCCCTTCTAAATGTTTTTGTCTTTGTCTGAATTTCTCACTTCCTGTCTCTCCTCAGTAAGCTTGCCCCCATCATCCGAGTCGTTCGGGCTGGGGGTTAGTCAGCGTGCCCGCCCCCTCCCTTGGGACTACATCCCTGCG
Organism: Rana temporaria; assembly: GCF_905171775.1. Taxonomy (NCBI): domain Eukaryota; kingdom Metazoa; phylum Chordata; class Amphibia; order Anura; family Ranidae; genus Rana; species Rana temporaria. The sequence continues at coordinate 19,392,334 of NC_053500.1, forward strand.
GGGAGACGCTGTGCAGTAGTCCCAAGGGAGGGGGCGAGCACGCTGACTAACCCCTAGCCCGAACGACTCGGATGATGGGGGCAAGCTTACTGAGGAGGAACAGGAAGTGAGAAATTCAGACAAGGAAAGAAAACATTTAGAAGAGAAATTTAAGGAAAAAGGTAAGTGAACCAACAATGCACTAGCTTAAAAGAACCTATTTAGAAAATAAAAAAAAAAACCTTTACAATCCCTTTAAGTTTTAGCGACTCTTGCACCAGATCATTCATTATTGTCTAAAAAAAGTACATGGGCACATCTCATTAAAGTGAAGGTTCACCCGGAAATGTTAATTTTTAAACATTAGATTGAGGCTCGTTTGTCTAGGGGAATCTGGTAGTTTTTTTAAAATCGAAGCAGTACTTAACGTTTTAGAGAGCGATCTTCTCCGCCACTTCAGGGTATGGGCTGCGGGACTGGGCGTTCCTATTTGATTGACAGTCTTCCGACGGTCGCATCTATCGCGTCACGATTTTCCGAAAGTAGCCGAACGTCGGTGCGCAGGCGCCATATAGAGCCGCACCGACGTTCGGCTTCTTTCGGCTACTTGTGACGCGATGTATGCGACCGTCGGAAGCCCGTCGGAGAACTGTCAATCAAATAGGAACACCCAGTCCCGAAGACCATACCGTCGGAAACCCGTCGGAGAACTGTCAATTAAATAGGAACACCCAGTCCCGAAGACCATACCCAGAAGCAGCGGAGAAGGTCGCACTCTAAAACAGTAAGTACGGCTTCGTTTTTAAAAAAGCTACCCGATTCCCCTAGACAAAATGAGCATCAATCTAATGTTAAAATTTTTTTTTCGGGTGAACTCCCGCTTTAAATGTCCATGGATTTAGACATCAATAAACGATTGGGGCTTGGAGCTGAAAGGAGCTCTAATATGCAGGTCTGAGGCCTCATACACACTGGACTTTTTACAGCTGTTTCTAGGGGAGTCTGGCATTTTTTTTCCCCCTACCTCTAAACTCCCCTGCATGTTAGCTTAAGTGTCCATGCACACATAGGCTTTTAGCAGCGTTTATTAGCGGGGGCTTTTAGAGGGAAGAAAAAACAAACGAAAAAAAAACACTGCCAGGAACAGCGTTTTGGAAGAAAAACACACTTGACGCTGCTAAAAGTGCATAGACGCTAGGCACGTTTAGCGATTGAGCATTAATTCATTTCATTGGCCAGAATAAATGATTATTCTGGCCGATTAAATTAATTAACGCCCAAACTCTTGTCACCTTGAAAACACGCCTACAAACTTGTCTTGTGTGCATGAGGCCTAAAACTGATCAGTCAAGGAAATGTAGTACAATAAAGTATAGGAGAGGAGAGAAGGATGGCCAAATGACTGTACAATTCAGCAACCAGGGACAGCGGGCTCACTAAAGGAGTAACTTGTGCTTTCATAAAAAAAGAGCTAAAAAAAAAGAAAAAAAGAAACCCCCGAAAAAACATCAGTAATTTATTTAGGCATGCTGACTACCTGGGTCCAAAGACCTGTCCATCCCGAAGACAAAGAAAAAAGTACATACCGTACGTTAAAAATCCATGGGTCATTTGCAGGTTAGGATTAGGGTTAGTACCCCTGTCACTGGAGGTTTCCCGTCAGTCCTAATGACACAACAGGAAGTGAATGGAAAGCTCCCGAAACGGAGGGGGAAATCCCGCCTTTAGCGGATGTCACCAGAACACATGTCCCAATTAAGTGCCCCCACGCGAGCGTTATTCTGGGGGAAGACTGAAAACTTAGATCTGCCCTCACTCTCCGTCCTTGCAACAGTGACACTTAAAACAATACAATATAAAACAAGACAGATACTGCCACCCTTCCTCAGTCCATCCAAAACTCCTTCCTAAATTTTGTGCAAGTTAATCCAAACATTCAAGTGAAACATTCAGGCAAATATAAATACACACACACACATACCCTTTGAGTCTAGCTAAGCAATCATTAAAAAATGAAAACGTATCTTAAGATACTGCAATGGCCTAAAAATCAAACTCATTCTTCTCCTCACACAATTCCCTGCACAGCAGGATTCAGGCTGGGAGGATCTGCACTGCAAACCAATTATGCCCTACATACTGCATTGCCAATCCAACATATTTTAGGCACTGGGGGACACATTTTGGCAAGCTTAAAGGTAATGAGAGTTCTGAAAGGGTAATGAGAGTTCTGAGAGGACAGAAGCAATGTGAATTTTTTTTTTTTTTTTAAACAACGGAATGAGTCAGGCAGCCGACACAGAAATCTGCAAGAGTGGTGCCACTGTCCTGACCATGCAGGGTGGCAGGGGCCAAATAATGTTGCAACATTTTTAAATAATTAAAATAGATGCATTCCATTCCAACTGTGGGCTAGATTCAGGTAGATTGGCGTATTTTAGTGCGGGCGTAGCGTATCCCATTTACGCCACGCCTCCGCAACTTAGACGGGCAAGTGCAGTATTTACAAAGCACTTGCTCCGTAAGTTACGGCGGCGTAGCGTAAATCAGCCAGGGTAAGCACGCCAAATTTAAATTGAGAATAGGTGGGCGCATGCACCGTTCGTGAAAGAATCCCGGTGCGCATGCTCGAAATTCCGCCGCAAATCGTCAATGCTATCGACGTGGACGTAATTTACGCAAAGCCCTATTCGCAAACGACGTTAAAATTTAAAAATTCGACGCGGGAATGACGTCCATACTTAACATACTTGGTTGCTCCTCATATAGCAGGAGCAACGTTACGCCGGAAAAAGCCTTACGCAAACGACGTAAAAAATTCCGCCGGGCGCACGTACGTTTCTGAATCGGCGTATCCAGCGCATTTGCATATTCTACTCTGAAATCTACGGAAGCGCCCCTAGCGGCCAGCGTAAAATTGCACACAATTATACGCCGGCGTATTCAAGTTACGTCGGCGGAGGAAGCCTATTTTTTCAACGTATCTGCCTTTGAGAATCGGCGTAAAGATACGACGGCGCAGATTTGAAATTACGGCGGTGTATCTGGAGATACGCCGCCGTATGTTGTTGCTGAATCTAGCCCTGTGTGTTTAGCTTGAGTTATGCACAGCAAGTATGCAGCCAGTGATGTCTGAATACACGATCTGTTTGCTTGTTCCTAATTAGAGAAATAAACAAGATGAGGTCAGTAATAGCAACCCCATTCTCTCTGTACAGATCTCTTTGTCACCACCAAACATCACTTATATAGTAAGGAGGTTGCCAAAACCCACTCAAAACCGATTTTAAATACAGGGTTGGCACTGGTGGGTCAAAGTACTGCAACTCCTCAAGTATCTTTTAATTCTAGAAATAAAATTTCTCTTTTGGAATTTCCAGTTGAGCCTCCCAGCATGGCCATTGTGTCTCCCTCTTCCAGTAGCTATGAGAGCGAGAACCTCAAGTAAATGATCATGGCAGTGGGTGGAGCTGAGAACCTGGGTGCTGAGACCCCACCCTCTAGAGTGAGAGAGGCAAAAGAAGCCAAATTGGTCAATTCAACCCAATGACATCCATTCAAAATTAAAAAGATTCATTTTGGAAAGTTAGTTATGATGCACAAGACTCCACCCTAAAAGCTGGAGCTACCATCCAAGGAGGACAGGGTGACAGACAGGCACTTAAAACATGTCCTCAAAATTAAAAATTAGCATAAAAGAAAAAAAGGACTACACAGAAATGGTTAAAGGTTTCCGTACTGCTGGCTACAATTTGACACCTGTGCGCCCTTTATACACAGATATGTACGCTGGCATATACAAACCCATGCTTTCATTTTATTTTTTTGGCAACCAAAAATAGTTTTATAATTAATTCCCTGATTGCTGAACAAGAATGTTTCCTAAAATGTTTCCAAAAGAAAAAAAAAATAATAATAAGGAGGTGCATATACATCTATAAATATATTTAAATGTACACCCGCTCCCCACAGACACAGTTAGCGAGCCGCAGCTCCGGTGCAAATGGCGACATGGTGCTTAGGTCAGATATGAGGAGTCCAGGGAGGGAAGGAGGAGGTGTCAATAAATGTTGTGACAGTCTGTAAAGTTTCTATCAAAGTATCCTCCTGTGTAGATCCAGTCTGCGGTCTTAGTGTGCGCATTAGTTCCATGTGTGAACCACCTGGAAGAGAGAGAGGGAGCGGGTTACAAAACAGAAGGCAGACAGGTGAAAAGTGTGACCACACAGAAATAAATCCTTCTTCACCGCAATCTGAACTTGGAGAAATAATACAGAGGCTGGTGACCTCCTTATGAAAATGCCAGCTGCCTAAACTACAGACCAGGAGCAAGTATGCAGATTAGGTTTGCAGCTTGTTCCAAGTCGGTGACTACTAAAGCTATAGACAGCCAAGAAACAAGCATTTTCAGAAGGATAGGTCTCTGATGACTTGCGTCCCTTTTACCTTGACTGTCCCCAATGCATTGGTGGCCCGTCCATACGGGGCACAGCCCCCTAAACCATGCGCCTGGCTCCTAATCTACATGCAGGGTGCTTGACGCATTAATTCCAGCAGGATTTTTTTTTAAGCATACGATTAGAGCCTGAGGCTCCAGGAGCTGCTGTGGCTCAACGCGATTGGCACTGTGCTGACAAGCCATTCACCTCTGCAGCCAGGGGTTCAGGTTCCGGTCTCGGCTACATGTGAATTGAGTTTGGTGGTCTCAGCCCGGCTCCCAGTGGGTGTGCTATGCGAGGTAAGCCTGCGCTTAGCATGCCCACCCCCCTCCCACAAAAACCACTACACTTACACGCACTCGAAATTGGGTTAACATGCACGAACTTTGACCACGCGGTCTCTAAAAAAGAGAGGCGAAGGACTTACGGGGCTGGTTGAGTGGGCAAATCCTCTCACTCCCTTATAGGGAGTCCCTCTGCCCCGTTGGGCTTCAAAGCGGAGCAGGTAGGGTGGGCTGTGTGGGAGGGCCCCTCACACACCCGCCGTTGCCACGCGGGGCATGGAGAAAGGTGGCAGATTGCCTCTGGGGGAGGCCTGCCTACTCCCAACTCCTGCAGTCCGGCTCCTCTCTCGAGTACACACACAAAATACACTTAAAAAAGAGGGGGCTCTGCCGATTGTCCCCTTCCCATCCATCTCCCCCCCCCCCCCAGAATTATTTAGCACCAGCCACCACTGCCCCAAAGGCAATTCTAAGTGGCAGGTCACAAGAGAGCTTTGCATGCAATATCTTTAACTGAAAATCTCAACATTATTTCAGTGTGAAAATCAAAAGCAAGCAGCAGACTGGCAATGTTTTTTGTTGTTGAAGATCCTGATCACATGGCTGCATTACAGCCATGAAATCAGGGGTATGATAATCTCTTGAGTAACTCAAGTTGGCCATATATAAATCGAAAGTCAGCTAGTTCAGCAGGCACCGGTCAGGATTCAATACATGAATGGGAAGGCTAATTGTACCCAAGTCAATCCATTGATCAACTTGGGTACATCCAGCCTGTTGTATTTTACACATTTGATTACTGCCAACACCAAAAGCCGCTGGCAGTAATCACTGTGCCCCCTCCTGCTGGCAGAGCCTAATAGTGTTGATGGGGGAATCGAGAATTTTTTTTTCTGCTTCTAACCGTGGTCGAAGGAAAGAAAATAGAGCCATCTTTGGCTTCTATAGCCTACTGTCTGTTTCTGACGGCATTTAGCTTCAATCAACATAATAGACAGATATCGGTTAAACTTTCATAACTTAGGGCTGCTTAATGAGGAACAGAAGCTGTGCCCAAAAAAACAAAAGTCATGCCAAGGTCTAAAGCCACGTACACACAACCATTTTTAATGGTCTAGAAAAAACTAGGTTTTTCTCACTGCGATTCTTGTCAAGCCTGCCTTGCCTACACACGATCGTGAAAAAAAAAAAAGCTTGAGCAAAGCGCGGCGACGTACAACACGTACGACGGCACTATGAAGGGGAAGTTCCATTCGGATGGCGCCACCCTTTGGGCGGCTTTTGCCGATTTCGTGTTAGTAAAAGTTTGGTGAGAGACGATTCGCGCTTTTCAGTCTTCGTGCTTTTCAGTTACAGCGTGACGAATGTGCTATCTTCATTACAAACGCTACTTTTACCAGAACGAGTGCTCCCGTCTCATAACTTGCTTCTGAGCATGTGCGTTTTTTTCCCGTCGTTAAAGCCTACACACGACCGTTTTTTCACGACGTGAAAAACGATGAGAAAAATTTGAGCATGTTCTAAATTTTTTAATGACAATTTTTTACTTCGAGAAAATGCTCTGGAGCCCACACACGATCGTTTTTAATGACCAATTTAAAAAATTTAATTTTTTACGTCATGAAAAACGGTCGTGTGTACGCGGCATAAGGATTAGTAACCACTAGTAGTCACTGTTTTCTAGTAGTCACTGTTTTCTTCAATACTGACTTACCATGCCTTGTTCTACACTGGGTCTCTTTCTGAATGTGCGATAATGTATATATTCGCCAGCACACCAAGAACATTTAATTTCGTCCAAACGTTCTTGATTTGAAGAAAGATCACATCACAGAACAGTGTAGTGCGTTTCAGAGTCACACAGGACCCCTTCATCAGGCATGTGACGATTAGCACATACCCAACGAAGGTGTCCTGTGTAACTCTGAAACATTGGACAACCTCCTGAGTTCAGAATGTAGTAGGGTAGTCGCTCAGCGCAGAACCCAGAAGAAAGTGGAGATCACTGGAGTACTTCAGTGATCTTCAGCTTCCAAAGGGAAATCAGTATGTTTTTGAGTTCAGGTCCACCTTAAATCAGATAAGTCAGACTCTCATGAATTCTCTAGATGGCTGGCCAGGAAATAAAATTACTTTATACAGAAACATACCATTGATTGAAATAGGATTTGTTTTAATATTTAGCCTTCGAGTGCTGTTGATAGGACTGCAGCAACTTTCAAATTCTAATCCTGTTGTTTAGTGAAAAATCAACATTTTTCTGCCCCACTAACTGTGAAATTACAAGAGGAAACCCGGCCCAAAAAAAAACAATACAAAATTTGGTGACTTCAGGTGGGACCTTGTTAAGTCAAAACGCTTTAGTGACCCTGGGCAGCAAGAACACAGGAGAGAAAACCGTAATTAGCCTATGAACAGCTATTATGTCATCATTGAGAGCTCATTTAAGCCAGGCCTACAAAGGCTTAAGGCCGGGTTCACACTGGTACGACATGACAGTAGTACAACTTTCATCCTACTTTGCTCTGCGACATCTGTCCTACATCAGTTTTACGTTGGTCCAACATCCATTCGACTTGAATGAACAGGATACTACTTTGATCCGACTTTGAGATAGTACGACTTTTTCTTTGACCAATAAAAACAATCCCAGTGTGACATAAATTCCTTTTCTCTGTCGTCCATGGACAGACACAGCCTTTACAAGTCTTGACATATGGGTTATGTCCCTGTTCATAGGAGAGGTGATAGACGCAACATAACCTACAGTCAAGATTATAAGGAAGCTGTGTCCGTCCATGGTGAGTACAAAAATCCTATTTTCCCTTTCGTCCATGGACGGACACAGCTTCCTTATAATCTTGGAAGTAGGTTATGTTCCATCTATCGCCTCTCCTGTGTACAGGAACATAACCCATATGTCAAGAATTGTGAAGGCTGTGTCCGTCCATGGACGACAGAGAAAAGGATTTTACGGTGAGTACAAAAAAATCCTATTTTACTGCTGCTGTAATCACCATGTCGGATGTCACAAGTCGGATGGTAAGGACAGGGATCCTACTTTGATCCAACTTCAATGATATTCAATGGGCTGAAGTAGGATCAAAGTCGGACCAAAGTAGTGCAGGGAGCATTTTCAAAGTCGGACCAACTTGTGTCAGACCAGTTAAGATGGCTACCATAGGAAAACATTGATTTTCACGCGTCATGCGTTTGCAACGTCGGGGGGGTTTGCCGTAAAAGTGTGAACCCAGCCTTAACCACTTGACCTCCGGAAGATATACTCCCCCCTTCATGACCATGCCATTGTTTGCGAATCTGCACTCTACCTTAACTGACACTGTATCCAAATAAATTTTATGCAATTTTTTCCCCCACAAATAGAGCTTTCTTTTGGTAGTATCTGATCACCACTATTTTTGTGTGCTATAAAACAAAAAAAGGCCGACAATTAAAAAAAAAAAAAAAAAGAATCTCTTCTTAAATTTAGGTCAATATGTAGTCTGCTACATGTTATTGGTTAAAAAAAAAAAGAAAAGAAAATCTAAATAAGTGTATATTGATTGGTTTACGCAAATATTAGTGTCTACAAACTATAGGATATATTTATGGAATTTTTATTACATTTTTTTTAATGCGAGTAATTGTGGCGATCAGTGAGTTATAGCAAAACTGCGATATTGCTGTGGACATTCTGACACTTTGCCTGGAACTAGTGACACTAATGCAGTGATCAGTGCTAAAAATCTGTATTGTCAATGTACTAATGACACTGGCTGGGAAGGGGTTAACATCTAGGGCGATCAAAGGGTTTATTGTGTGCCTAGCCAATGTGTGCTACAGTTATAAGAGGAAGAGATGGACTTTAGCTTCTGTTTTGCAGGAACACAGAATGCATTTCTTCCCCCCACTGTCAGAACGGAGATATGCCTTGTTTACAGAGGCATATCTCAGTTATCTGTGTATTGTGGGTGCCTGAGGACATTAAGTGCCCCGCACCAGCAGATCGGCTTCTGCTGTGAATGATCACAGCAGAAGCACGTCGCCCCCCTGCAGGTGGATTTCCGGAATCAAGTATACATACACGTTATCCGGCGCACAGCTGACGCCATGTATCGGTAAAACTGCTAAAGGGCAGCCGGCAAGCGGTAAAAGCAAAACCTTATTCTGACTGAGGTTAGCGGAAATAGCCAAGTGTAAGCATACAGAAGCAAGGCTCGTGGGGTTCAAGAAACCCTAACAGCTGTAGGTTGCAGGGCTGCTCCAACTTGCGCAAACAATGGTCAGCAATCTTAAAAGCTTGGGCAGGCTAAGCCCTCCAGTCAGGAATCACAGCATGTATTTGTAAATGCAATACCTTGTGTTCCATTCTTCATTTGTTTTGGCTCGTTCCCTTCTGGACGCCCTCTGCTTCTCTTCTAATCGTTCCTTCTCTTTACTAGCCTGATCTGAAAAAAAATAAAATAATAATATTAAAAAGGAAGAAAATTCACATACAAAAACAAAACAACTAACCCCATGCTAACTACAGCATAACCAAGGAGCTACAATATTAACAGAATCACACAAGTATAAAAGAGAGATGACCAACCCAGACACTTACCTAGATCCCCGCTTTCCATGTGTCTGATGTCGGGTCTTAACCGGCAGTCTGTAGGGGCCAATACTGCCAACATGTCTTTGTCCAATTCATTAAGAGCCACAGCAAAATGGGTAAAATTGTACATCTTGGGAGGAAAAAAGTGAGAATGTTAGAAAATGTAGAATCGCACATGAATCGATCATTCTTATCACAGCAGAAAATCACACATTCTTTACCAAGTCTGGATTTGTTATTTAGTACTATAGTACAGCTAAAAAAGAGTTCCAATTATGAGTGACTAAAAATGATAATTTTATATAATAAGAAAAAAACAAACAAAAAAAACTATAAAGGGTTCTGTGCTCACCTGAGAGGAGTTTGAAGGTCGGTTACTGATCCGCCATAGAAGGGTACTGCCAGGTATGACCTGCACAGTCTCATGGATTTCTGGCATATCATCAGCTTCGTCACTGTCTGGATTCGAACTCTCTTCATTCTATAGTCAATGAGGTGTGAGAGAAAGTGAGTAATCTATTCCTTACTTTGCTGCCTTGAAGATATCTCTAGGTAATTCAGCCTTGAAGATATCTCTAGGTAGGTCAGCCCTCGCATCTCAATCCTTGAAGTGAGCTTAAATTTAATTTTTTATTATTTTTATAAATATCCAAAAGCAGTTTGCAGGCTGCAATAGTCATCTGTAATTCGGAGATGTCCCCCACAGTACCCCCTCTTGGCCACAAGATGTCAGCAGTCTTCCAGGTTGAATGTCTCCCAGTGTGAGGGCACTATGACGCCTTTCATTCACAGTGTAATGGTGCAGAGAGTGGCATTGAAGTCATCTCATTAGTGCCACTCTGTGCATCAGTAGGAACCACCCAACCTAGAGAAGAGGCGAAGATGAAGAGGACCTTTGTGGCATCACAAGACTGGACATAAGACTACAGAAAAGGTAGATTTAAAAACAATTATAAAACTTTAAAAAAAAATACAGTCAGGGGAATGGGCATGGCACTTGGAACTGGGTTTTAAAGCGGAGGTTCACCGGTAAAATGCTGTTTTTACCCTTAGATGGATGCTCATTTAGTCTAGGGGAATCGGCTAGTTGTTTTAAAATCCGAGCATTACTTACCTTTTTAGAGAGCGATCTTCTCCGCCACTTCCGGGTATGGGCTGCGGGACTGGGCGTTCCTTCTTGATTGACAGTCTTCCGACAGGCTTCCGAAAGGCTTCTGACGCGTCGACGCTTCCGATGCATCCATCGCGTCACGATTTTCCGAAAGTAGCTGAACGTCGGTGCGCAGGCGCAGTATAGAGCCGCACCGACGTTCGGCTTCTTTCGGCTACTCGTGACGGGATGGATGCGACCGTCGGAAGCCTTTCGGAAGCCTGTCGGAAGACTGTCAATCAAGAAGGAACGCCCAGTCCCGAAGACCCATACCTGGAAGTGGCGGAGAAGATCGCCCTCTACAACGGTAAGTAATGCTCGGATTTTAAAACTAGCAGATTCCCCTAGACTAAATGAGCTTGCATCGAAGGGTAAAAGAGCAAAAAACAGCATTTATGGGTGAACTCCCGCTTTACGTAAGAATGAGTATAACTGGTCTAGTGTTGACCTTTCAGTCTTTAGCAGTGACTTTACCAACTCTATTACTCACTTCTCAGCCCCCACCCCCCAATAGTCAATATGAACTATTCTTAACTTAATAAACATCAGATTTATTATATGTGATCTCCTTATTGCTTCACAGCCCCTGGAATGACACTAGATGGTCCAGTTTTTAATACTTGGCAGTGAGACTCAAAATTCCCTGGAGGGTTGCCTAGATTTTTTAGCCTTGATATCTTAGCCTTGGAACAAAGTCTAGATGGTGAATTTCTAATTTCTTTGTCCTAAGTGTCCAAGTCCTCTATTTTGTACTTGTCAGTAGTCAAGTCTTAAGTTCATAGTCTCCAAATACGTCTCCGTGGTCAAGTTTTTAAGTTCCTAGACACCGGAGTGAGTCTCAATGGTCTATCCCCCCTTTCACATCTGAAGTGAAACTAGCTGATCTATTCTTTACTTCTCAAGCCCTGGAATGAGTCTTGGTGGCCTTGTCCCCCTTTCTCAGGCCAGGGGATGCATCTAGTTGCCCATTTGCTCTCATGTATGCTTTCCGAATAAGTCTGTGTGGCCAAGAAATTAGTTATGAGGCGGTGTCTATGTGGCTAGTTGCTCCGTCTTTGGAATGAGTCTAGGTGGTCTTCAATTCCCAGCCTTGGTAATGACAATAGGTCTCACCCGTTTCTCAGGTCTCACCTGTTTACTTTTCTTCAGTTGGTCACCTCCTTTCTTTTCTGACTTCTTGTAAGCCTCATACGTAAAAGGATCTATACTCCACAAGCACTCTGTCCACTTGCCGTATATCATACATAGTTTCTTCTTGCTATGAAAAGAGCAACACCATCATGTATTAACGGTGTGTACCAAGAGTAAACAATGGCCATCATCTATGCTGTAGAACAATCAATGATGAGGCGCAGAAACTAATCTGAGTGGGGACAGTACAAAGCAGAGTAATCAGGAAGCACACCTACCCACTGCACTTACGAAAAGTTGTGTGAAATCTGGCTGCAGCCCATTATAATAAATTGACTAGACCTTCTGATTAAGCAAATGCAGTATTTGCTGGATTGCATTAACACTCAGGGTTCGGTTTCACGTGTCCCTTGCAATTTCCCTTTACAGAGCAAATATACAGCAATCAGCCTCAACTTTTTGACCACTGACTGGTTAGTTAGTCAATAACAATCATTATTTTGTTACAATGGCATCTAAAAACCAGTGTGATATATTAAGCAGCAAGTAAACATGTTTCCCCTTAAGTTGATATGTTGAAAAAAAAATGGGCACTACAATTTGTTGTGTACTGTATGGAGCTGCATAGCTGCACACCAGTCAGGATACCCATGCTGACCCATGTCTATTGCCAAAAGCACCTACAATGGGCAAGTAAGTATTAGAATTGGACCACAGAGCAATGAAAGAAGGTGGCCTGGTCTAATGAATCTTATTTTCTTTAACACATTTGATGTGGTGAAGTTGGCCTGACCCCTTAGCAGAAAAACACCCCCAAAGCATAATGTTTCCATCTCCATGTTTGACAGTGGGGATGGTGTTCTTGGCATCACTCCTTCTCCTCCAAACATGGCGAGTTGAGTTGATGCCAAAGAGCTTGATTTTGGTCTCATCTGACCACAACACTTTCACCCAGTTCTCGTCTATGGTCCCAGATGCCTTGAAATTGACAAGATGCTTCTGTGTAGTTCTGGGCTGATTCCTCACCGTTCTCACGATTATTGAAACTCCACAAGGTGAGAACCTACACGGAGCCCCAGACAGAGGGTGATCGACAGTTGAAACCGTGTTTCTTCCATTTACAAATAAATCGCACCAACCCTCTCACCAAGCTGCTTGCCGATTGTCTGGTAGCCCATTCCAGCCTTGGGTAGGTCTACAATCTTGTTCCCGACATCCTTGGACAGCTTTTTGGTCTTGGCCATGGTGGAGAGATTGGAATCCGTTTTATTGATTGCTTCTGTGGACAGGTGTCTTTTATACAGAGATTAGGAGCACTAATGACGTCTCATTAACATCGGGGCGATGTCAAATCGCATTCCAAATCGCAGCCTTTTGCCGCCAACGCCACTGTCTGAATCAGTGCGACACCCAATTTGAAGCGCCGCACCGATTTCCAAAAGTAGTTACTGCACTACTTTTGGCAACTTCGGGGACGATTTCAAAAGACATCTGTGCTCCTAATCTCAGCTTGTTACCTGTATAGAAGACACCTAGGAACCAGAAATCTTGCTGATTGATAGGGGATCAAATACCATATTTATCGGCGTATACCACGCACCATAATTTTAAGAGAGACGTTTCAAGAAAAAAAACGTAAATTTTAAATAAAAGAACTTTGAAGCAAAATAAGGGTCAGTGCCCATCAAGGCAGTCTGATCAGTGCCCATATGCAGCCTCACCATTGCCCATCAATGCAGAGATGCCGGATTACAGAGCGGGGATCTCTCGTTTACTCGGCGGCAGCTGCGATATGAAGTCCCGCCTCCTGGACTGGCTCATATGATAGATAGAACACTGGTCCAATGCCGGGATGTGCGACGTCCATCATAGGAGCCGGTCCAGGAGGTGGGACTTCGTATTACAGTTGCCACCAAGTAAAAAGGAGATCCTGACTCTGTGTAATCCGGCAATGCTCGTCCTTCCCCCCTTGCCTCCGAGGCAGCCCCGGTAAATTTATGAGCATATAACACGCACACATGGTTTGCCCTTCATTTTCAGGGGAAAAAGGTGCATGTTATACGCCGATAAATACAGAACTTATTTCACCCATTAAAATGCGAATCAATGTATAACTTTTTGTTGTTTTTCTGTCTCTCGCTCTTAAAATAAACCTACCATTAAAATTATAGACTGATCATTTGTCAGTGGGAAAACTGCAAAAATGGTTTAAGAATAGTTTGAAAAACACAACAACAATGACTTTGAGGTGTTGGCTTAATCTTCAAATTGTCCAGATCTCAATCCAAATTGAGCTTTTTTGGGATGTGCTGGAAAAACAGGTCCAGGAGAACCCACCTTGCAACTTACCAGACTTACCAGCTACTGATGGCTTAGTACCAAATATCACTCTTCAGAGGTCTGCCGGAGTCCATGCCTCAACTGTTCAGGACTGCTTTTGGTGGCAAAAGGTGACCTACCCTATATTAGGAGGGTGGTCAAAGTTATGGTTGATCTGTGTATTCTGCTCTCACTATAACTAAGGGTCAGCTGATTAAAGTGCTCAAAAATATGAAAAACACTTAAATGCTGGGTCTAAGCTTGAGCAATAAAATCTTTCTGAGCTGCAATGTTCTGAGTCTGTCAGTGGAGCCTTGGATTTCTCAGCAACATAAACAAGGAAGCTCTGGGTTATGGCAGAAAGGGTTTTCTCATCTGTCCCTTCCAGAAGGCCTTCCATAGTAAGAAGTCAGGGCCAGATGCACTGTCCATCAACTGGATGTTGACAGAACCCGTCTGTTGTGTGGGTGAATGATGAGTGTTCAGGGCCAGCTTGTCATGCTGCAGACTATTAATAAGACAGATTGGACAAGATCTAATAACGGAGTTCACATTTCACATCCCCCCCCCCCCCCCCCGCTGCATTATCACAAAAACAAAAAACATTTGAAAAATTGACGAGAGGCTTAGGTACAAGATGGATTACGAGACACTTGGATCAGTACACCATTATAATAAAAAAAAAAAAATGAACTGTTATGATGCGCCACGAGTATACGCCAGCATCTTGAAAATCCTAATTTCCAGAAAGTACACACCTTCGATAATAACTAAATACGTTGAAAAACTAGGTGCAATGATTAGTGTTGCTTTGAATGAGGAAACAATAAAACCCTTTCTCTAATGCTAAATGTGCCCAAGTCAAGAAATGATGGTTAACCCAAAATTTTCAAAAGGTCTCAGGAACACGAGATAAGGGGAAACCTTCACATGGGGACATTGGTGACAACTGTATAATCTCTGTGACCCACCAGGAAAAGTTCCCCTTCCACCAGAGAAAACAGGACGATCGTATTACAAACTCTATATTGGCCGATTTAGAGGCAAAAGTCATAGCTGGTCCCAGAAGTGAGAGACCTACAAGGGGATAGGCAATCCTCTCAACACCCATCATTTCTAGCTAGGGTGGCGAAACGTGTTGAAGCGGAGACAAGATACATCTGACGTCACGTCCGGTTAACGAGGTTCAGGCGGTGGAACACATGACGGGTTGCTATCTCGTTGGTGGGGGAAGGACGGTGACGCGGAGGGAGAGCCTAAACTGCTGAATCCTGCTAGTGCCGGTTTGGGCACAATAAAATGTGAGTGGATATTTTTATACTTTCTGTTTTAATAAATGGGTTGCACTATGATCTTGCTGTATGCGGTTTACTTTTACATACGAGGATCTGTGGAGGAAGATCGCACATACCGATTTCACCCGCTTTCCAAGTCTAAGGCTCCCAATAAGCGTTACTAGATGCACCACTTTTGGGTCCAAGGATCCGGTGAGTCGTTATTGCACAAGGGGACCGGGTGCACGGAGGAGAACTGGGTGGAGACATGGAGTGGAGTGGCTGATATGTTCCCCCAACCTTTCTTCTGGGTTTGTAGGCTCTGGCGCTGTGAGTGGCTGAAGCCGCGATGAAGCCCTCAGTTCAGGTAAGAAGCTCTGAAGAAGCTTCAGAGCGCATGCGCCGCTGACGTCAGCGGCTGCAAGCAGGGTGAATATCTCCAAAACGGTGCACATTTAGGAGATATTTATTTTGCCTACAGGTAAGCCACCTCATCGGCTTACCTGTAGGTAAAAATATCCAAGAGTGGTTTACAACCGCTTTAAGAACTTTCACTTGATATTATAATCTTTAATGGGAGAAAATTTGCTTTGGACTGTGGTAACAAAAAAAATTAAATGGAGCAATTTTTTTTTATTAAAACACATTTCTATAACAGTGTATGAGGGTTTTTGTGTGGGAAAGATCATTCATTCCAAAACTGAAAGTAAACAAAAAAAACCTTTAAAGTGCTTTTGAATGAAATTTGTCCAGTCATCGAATGTTGTGAGAATTTTCATACAAAAATTTTCTGGTATATGGCCAGCTTATTTCTTGTAATGCTCAGGAGAGAAAGGCGAACACTAATCACTACAGTACTTACTTCTTATCTTGAATATATCCTTCTACTCGGTGCAGCTCTTTACCAAACAGGCCGCAGGGCTTGAAGTTCAGGATGCATTTATCTCCATTGCTGAAACAAAAACACACAAAAACACCCGATTAAAGAAGAACCTGGTTAAGCCTTATTTACCTCTAAACTATAAAATAACACAGTACCAAAGTCATTTCACCAATAGTAGAACCCCCTATTCTGCAAATAAGCATCGATTATGGGATCCCCAGACCGAACTACACTAGGGAAGAATTCAAGTCATTCTAAAAGGCAGAAGATTTTTTTTTACTTAAAGCGGAGGGTCACCCTAAATATACACTTTAGCTCATCCAGATCAGTGCAGTATATACATAAACATTTGGCTATTCATTTTTTTTTATTGTGCTTAATTACCGGGAATCTGGAGCATTTGCAGACACTTCCTGGTATCCCTCCCGTGGGAGTGGGCTTGTCTTTTCTCTTCCCCAGCGCCCCAATGTCTCCTGTCCACAGTGTCATGCATCCCAGGAGACAATTCACAACGCCGACTGTCGTAATCTCGCGGGATTTCACTCGTCACGCGACTCGTCAAGCAGGTCACGTGACGAGCATTCACCACTCCCCAGAAGTATTTGCTTGTGGGCTTCACAATGCCCACAAGCAAAATGGCAAATTCCGGCAGCGACTTTTAAAAGTTTAAATTTTCGGCCAATTCAGACTGGGGATGATTATAAACCTTAAACACCTGAGTACCAAGTTGCTAAGCATTAAAACAATCACTGCACTAATAAAAAAAAAAAAACGATATACTGCAGAACCTCTGCTTTAATGCATTCTATACAAGATAAAAAAACTTGTGTGTGCAGTTTCCCCCCTTAGCCCCCTAATACTTAGCAGAAGAGATTGCTCATGGAAAGATCACCAGATAAAAGTCCCATACTGCTGTCATGGCCGGGTGCCTGCCTAGTCCACAATATAAAGTTCCATAAGACAAAAAGAAAAGTGACGGCACTTCCAGCATAAAAGATTCCAAGTTTATTGAAGAAAGATTAAAATCCTGGACAAGACATGCATAGACACAGCTCTAGAAGCACCAGCAAACGCGCTTCACACTACTGTTTCACTATTCATTCGAGAAAAATATCCACACATGTTCCTGAGGAAGCCGCAGGGCGAAACACATAGGACATAAGTGTGGAACAATTGTATAGAGAAAATGTACTTCTTTCTCTAGGTACAACAGTACTGTATATTGTTTCTCTTTTCATCTGTGTAACAATAAAACACTTTCTATACGATAATAGTTGACGTCACACCCGGTACCCGGAAGTAAACAAAGCCGCAATCGCGGCTGTCGGTGTGAGATCGGTGAATGTTTTTTCACCGATTTCATGCTTGTAAGCCTGGAGGAGAGATGTGGGGTCTTATTGACCCCACATCTCTCCATAAAGAGGACCTGTCACACTGATTCCTATTACAAGGGATGTTTACATTCCTTGTAATAGGAATAAAAGTGATCAAAAAAAATAAAAATAAAAGTGAAGTAAAAAAACGCCCCTATCCCCAGTAGCTCACGCGCAGAAGCGAACACGAATGCAAGTCCCGCTTACATATGTAAACGCCGTTCAAACCCCACATATGAGGTATCTTCGCGTGCGTTAGAGCGTGTGCAACAATTCTAGCACTAGACCTCCTCTGTAACTCGAAAATAGTAACCTGTAAAAAAATTTAAAGCGTCGCCTATGGAGATTTTGAAGTACCGAAGTTTGGCGCCATTCCACGAGTGTGCGCAATTTTAAAGCGTGACATGTTAGGTATCTATTTACTCGGCGTAACATCATCTTTCACATTATACAAAAAAATTGGGCCAACTTTACTGTTTTGTTATTTTTAAATTCATGAAACTGTTTTTTTCCCCAAAAAAATGTGTTTGAAAAATGATTGCGCAAATACTGTGCGAGAAAAAAGTTGCAATGACCGCCATTTTATTCCCTAGGATGTCTGCTAAAAAAAATATATAATGTTTGGGGGTTCTGATTAATTTTCTAGCAAAAAAATGTAGATTTTTACATGAAGGAGAGAAGTGCCAAAATAGGCCCGGTGGGCAAGTGGTTAAGTTAGTCGACTAGAATGTTTTAGTTGATTTAACACTGGTTATTACCCTTCTGTCCCAGCCGTTTACTGGTAGGGGAGGGCACAGATAAAGCACACTGAAACCCAATAATTTAAAAAAGAAACTAGAATGAATCCTTTATGTTTTTAAGAATGTGCTTTAGATCAGTTTTTTCTTTGCTAGTTATCGAAAATTAGTATTTTACAAATAAATGTTAAATACAGGTTACACATATAGCAAAAGATTCCCAGAGCACTATGGGTTCTCCAAAGAGAGTGCACAGCATAAGCAGTTTCCTTTTACGTGTCACAGAAAAAACAATAATACATGGGGGATTTTTCTATTATTTACTTCAAGTGATTTATTAGAAGCATCCATGACAAGGGGTTCGGAGGGGGGGGGGGGGGGGGGGGTTATGTTAGTTTACCTGTGGTTTACAATTTCCACTGTCCCATACTGCTCTATCCACAGCTTCCCGATAATAACATTGTGCACACAACAGGTGGGGTTTGTCCATGTGTAGATATCTTTGTGCCTGCAGAGAAATAAGATATTAGAAGGGACAACAAGGAGACAAAAGCACAAGTAGATGTTTGATCATCCAAAGCTGGTGGAGTTTTAGAAAGGATCCATGTGTGATCTAAAAGGCAAAGGGCTAGATTCATTGAGAGTTACGCCGGCGTATCAGTATATACGCCGTCGTAACTCTGAATCTACGCCGTCGTAAATTTAAGTGTATTCTGGAAACCAGATACGCTTAAATTAGGCTAAGTTACAAGCGGCGTAAGTCTCCTAAGCCGTCGTATCTTAGGGTGCATATTTACGCTGACCGCTAGGCGGCTCTTCCGTCGATTTCAGCGTAGAATATGCAAATGAGCTGTATACGCCGATTCAGAAACGTACGTGCGCCCGGCGGATTTTTTTACGTCGTTTGCGTAAGGCTTTTTCCGGCGTAACGTTACTCCTGCTATATGAGGCATAGCCAATGTTAAGTATGGACGTTGTTCCCGCGTCGAATTTTGAAAATTTTACGTCCTTTGCGCAAGTCGTTCGCGAATAGGGCTTTGCGTAAATTACGTTCACGTCGAAAGCATTGACTATTTGCGACGTGATTAGGAGCATGCGCCGTTCGTGAGAAACGTCATTTACGTGGGGTCATGTTTTATTTACATAAAACACGCCCACCTCTTGACAATTTGAATTCGGCGCGCTTACGCCGGCAGATTTACGATACGCCGCCGCAACTTACGGAGGAAGTGCTTTGTGAATACTGCACTTGCCTCTCTAAATTGCGGCGGCATAGCGTAAATAACATATGCTACGCCCGCACAATTTTACGTCGCCCTACCTGAATCTAGCCCAAAGTCTGCTTTAGAAGACTGGAGATCTGTCCTGGAAATGAAAGACCTCTAAGTGGATGTGTTCCCATGCTCTCTCCATAACAAGTCATACATAAAATAGCAAAACATTCAGTGGAGTTGTGAATACAGTATTGTCATAGGCTTCGCTGTACATGTATATACTGTACATGTACTCGTATACAAGTCTACATGCATGCACTCTATATACTGTATGCATCTTCACTGAACAGATCTGGATAAAAATGTTTCTTCAGAAATAGAATCCACTTTGCTTCCCTTGTGCACTGGGACCACAATCTGGATTTGTGATACTGGCCAATCAGTGCCACTGGTGCGCTTGCAGTCCTCAAATATTGGGGTAGATTCAGAAAGGGCGTCCTAACTTTGCGGCGGCGTAGCGTATCGTGTTTACACTACGCTGCCGTAAGTTAGCGAGGCAAGTACATGATTCACAAAGTACTTGCCTGCTAAGTTACGGCGGCGTAGCGTGAATCGGGCAAGCGTAATGGCGCCTAATTGAAATTTAGCTTAGGGGGCGTGTTTTATGTTAATGGAGCTTGACCTGACGCGATTGACGTATTTTACAAACGGCGCATGCGCCGTCCGCCTACATATCCCAGTGTGCATTGCGGCAAAGTACGCCGCACAGTCCTATTGATTTCGACGTGGACGTAAATGACGTAAAACCCTATTCACGGGCGACTTACGCAAACAACGTAAAATGTTCAAATTTCGACGCGGGAACGGCGGCCATACTTAACATTACTATTCCAGCTATTTGATGGAATAACTTTAGGCCTGATAATGCGTTACATAAACGGCGTATCTGTACTGCGTCGACCGGGCGTACATTCGTGAATAGGCGTATCTAGTGATTTACATATTCTACGCCGACCGCAATGGAAGCGCCACCTAGCGGTCAGCCTAAAAATTACACCCTAAGATAGGACGGCGCAAGCCGTCGTATCTTAGATAGGTTTAAGTGCATCTCTGTTTGAGAATACACTTAAACTTAGGTCGGCGCAGATTCTGAGTTAGGTCGGCGTATCTACTGATACGCTGGCCTAACTCTTAACTGAATCTAGGCCATTGACTTCAAATGGAAAGTGCATACAATTTTTATTGACCAACAGAAGATAATTGGCACCACTCAAAGAACAATATTGGAAACATCCCTTACTAAAAAATATTGGAAGCATGCTTTTACTACTTTAATAGATCAATCTACTAAATCTAAAACAAAAAAGACACACTATGATAAGAAGCTACAAGAAAACATTCAAACACGTTAACAAACTTGCTATGGAGATGTTATCATTTAAGCTGGCATGTCTGGCAAGAGGAGCCATGAACAAGACAATAGTCTGTTTTTTTCTATTAGATTACTTGACAAGAGGTCAGCTGTAGCTTTTAAATGGTCTTTCCCGTTATACAACTTTCATTTTAAAATACCCTCAATTTCCTGAAAGCTTCAGATAAACAATATTGTCAAAAGTATTGGGACACCTGCCCTTT
Source organism: Rana temporaria (assembly GCF_905171775.1). NCBI lineage: Eukaryota > Metazoa > Chordata > Amphibia > Anura > Ranidae > Rana > Rana temporaria. The sequence continues at coordinate 19,413,349 of NC_053500.1, forward strand.
ATACATTTGCACATAAACTTTAATGGCATCCCAGTCTTATAGCCAGATTCAGGTAGGGCACCGCATCTTTAAGGCGGCGTATCGTATTTACGCTACGCCGCCTTAAGTCAGAGAGGCAAGTACTGTATTCACAAAGCACTTGCCTCCTAACTTACGGCGGCGTAGCGTAAATGGGGCCGTCGTAAGCGCGCCAAATTCAAATGAGGATGGGGGGGGGCGTGTTTTATGTAAATTACTCGTGACCCGACGTGATTGACGGTTTTTACGAACGGCGCATTCGCCGTCCGTGTACATATCCCAGTGTGCATTGCTCCAAAGTACGCCGCAAGGACGTATTGGTTTAGACGTGAACGTAAATTACGTCCAGCCCTATTCACGGACGAGTTACGCAAACGTAAATTTTTCAAATTTCGACGCGGGAACGACGGCCATACTTAACATTGGCTACGCCACCTAGGGGGCAGCTTTATCTTTACGCCGGCGTACCTCTTACGGAAATGGCGTATCTTTACTGCAACGGGCGCACGTACGTTCGTGAATCGGCGTATCTAGTCATTTACATATTCTACGCCAAACTCAACGGAAGCGCCACCTAGCAGCCAGCGGAAAAATTACACCCTAAGATACGACGGCGCAGGCCGTCGTATCTTAGCTAGGTTTAAGTGTATCTCAGTTTGAGCATACACTTAAACTTACGACGACTTAGATTCCGAGTTACGTCGGCGTATCTATTGATACACTGGCGTAACTCTTTATGAATCTAGCTATTAGTCTGTAGGGTTCAACATTGAGTTGGCCCTCCCTTTGCAGCTATAACAGCTTTAACTCTTCTGGGAAGTCTGTCCACAAGGTTTTATGGGAATGTTTGACCATTCTTCCAGAAGTGCATTTGTGAGGTCAGGTACTGATGTGGACAACAAGGCCTGGCTCACAGTCTCCACTCTAATTAATCCCAAGGGTGTTCTATTGGGTTGAGGTCAGGACTCTGCACAGGCCAGTCAAGTTCCTCCAGCCCAAACTCGCTCATTATGGACCTTGCTTTGTGCACTGGTCCAAATCATTTGGTGGAGAAGGGATTATAGTGTGGGGTTGTTTTTCAGGGGTTGGACTTGGCCTCTTAGTTCCAGTGAAAGAAACATCAGCATACCAAGACATTTTGGACAATTTCATGCTCCCAACTTTCATGCTCCTGTTCCAACATGACTGCACACCAGTGCACAAAGCAAGATCCATAAAGACATGGATAAGCGAGTTTGACTGGCCTGACCTCAACCCGATAGGACACCTCTGGGATGAGTTAGAGTGGAGACTGCGAGCCAGGCCTTCTCATTCAACATCAGCGTCTTACCTAAAAAATGCGCTTCTGGAAGAATGGTCAAACATTCCCATAGACACCCTCCTAAACCTTGTATGCAGCCTTCCCAGAAGAGTTGAAACTGGTATAGCTGCAAAAGGGTGGGCCAACTCAATATTGAATTTTATGGACCAAGACGCCATTAAATTTCATGTGCCTGTAAACGCTGGCGTCCCAATACACTGTATATATCTAGTGATCTTTTTTTACATACCAAAGCTTGTAAGTTTAGTGCCCCTTGTGTGTCTCTGGTACAAAAAAGCCCCTCAAATTAAGACTTACTTAGGCAGCTCTAGGGTGATGGCTCCCCGGGGTTCGGCCTCTACGCTCTTGCCCCAGAACTTCAGCTTTGGATAGATAGAACCACGAAAGATGAAGTCTTTATTCAGGCCTTCGGAAAAGAAGGCACTAACGGGAGGGTGATGGCTGACTTGCTCAGATATAAACCGGAAGCCCAGGTCTTCCCTGCAAGAGACAGTAAGTATATCAGTCACGGGAAAGCACTTGGGTCAGTCCTCCCCGAAATTGCCACAACTTACCTTACTAGTTCGTAGGTCTCCCCCAGAAGAGGGTTAAATGGTTTGCCAGTCCTCTCCCATTGAGATGCTACAGCTGATACAGCAAAGGCAGCCACAGACTGTAAAGGATAAAAGAATGGCACACAAAGTGTTAGAAATTATCATAAAAAAGCAAAAGAGCGCTTTAATTACTAAATACAACCAAGTTTGGCCAACTTTTGTACCGACAGGAGGGCACAACCAAGCTACGAATTACCAATTTAAGCACCCAACACCTTTGAAATCATGTGCTTGTGCCCTCTCTTCTCCACGACACCACGCTGATGACAAAGAAAAGCATGCAGGAAAACCTTCTACTTTTTCCAGGTTTAGACTTGGAAGTGTGTTGGAGTATTTAAAATTTCAAGTTAAGCGCATGTACTCAGGGCTGTCTTAATAGTGTCATGGGCCACCGGGCAAAGTAATGCATTGGGGCCCATACCAGCCTGGTCCAATTTACGCACAGTAAAAATTGTAGGGGCACAATACTGGCATCAGGAGGGCACAGTACAGGTTCTGGGATGCTGCCTGGGACATGGCCATCTCGGGCCAACTTAGTAAAAAGCGTGAGTGTCCTGGCAAATCCAGGACAGTTGGCAAGTATGATGTAATGCAAGATTATAATGGGGGCCTCTATGCACCTGGGGCCCCTGGGCAGTGCCCATGCATTAAGACAGCCCTGCATGTACTTTGCAGTTAGAATAAACTAGACACAATCTAAAGTTTTATTCACCTTCAGAGGAATATTTTTGGTTAAACTGTTTAAAATGGTGTAATATGGGCATTTACACTGATCAGCCACAGCTTTATGCCTACTGACAGGTTACGTGAATAGCATGGATTACAATGGTACAGACAGATTTAACAAAAGTGTCTCGTGTGTCCTAAAAGTGGCGCCAAGTTCAAGTACAGGTTCTAGACAGGTACCGTGTTTCCCCGAAAATAAGACCTACCCCGAAAATAAGACCTAGCATTATTTTCCAGGAGGGCTGCAATATAAGCCCTACCCCGAAAATAACCCCTAGTTTAAAATGCGTGTACAATCCTATAATCCCCTCTATTACAGTAGTATATAATGTACAATGTGTGTGTTTCTGTAATATAAATGCCGGAAAGAGATCTCCGGCGGGTCACAGAAGCGCAGAGCGGCGCTATAATGAAGGTATTTGGCACAATTATATTACAGAAACACACACATTGTACATTATATAATACTCTAATAGAGTGGATTATAGGATTTTACAAGCATTTTAACTCAGTTCACACTGGGGATTCCTGTCAGGCGAGGGGGAGAGAAGGGGGAGCACATTACATGGTAAGACCTACCCCGAAAATAAGCCCTACTGTGTCTTTTATTGCCAAAATTAATATAAGACCCAGGCTTATTTTCGGAGAAACACGGTACATGAATTTGGTGCACACTGTGCCCCCTTTAGGGGGCACATGAGACACTTTCACAAAATCTGTCTGCACTAGTCCTTATGAATTCCAGGGATTGTTCCTGAAGTTTAAAATTGATGCGTTTAAAGCATCACTTGGTGCCCATGCCGTGTCCACAGCCAAAAGTGCCTACAATGGGCACATGAGCATCACAACTGGGCAATGGAACAAAGTGGTCTGGTCTGATGAATCGCCTTTTCTTTTACATCACTCGTCTCACTTACATGGGGAAGAGGGCAAGCCGGTGGCAGTATGATGCTTCTGCTGGGAAACATTGGTCCTGCCATTTATGTGGATGTTACTAGACACATGCCACCTACCTAAACATCGTTGCCGACTAAATACACCTCTTCATGGAAACCCTATTCTTGGATAGCAGTGTCCTTTAAGCAGGATAATGCACCCTGCCACACTGCAGGTTCAAAAATGGTCTATGGAACACAACCAGGAGGTGTTTACTTGGCTTCTGAATTCTCCAGATCTCAATCCAATTGAGCATCTGTGGGATGTGCGTGAAAAACAAGTCCAATCCATAGGGGCCCCATCTCACAACTTACAGGACTTAAAGCATCTGCTACTGAAGAATTGGTGGCAAATACCACAGCGTACCTTCAGAGGTCTAGTGGAGACCAATACCTAGATTCAGGTACGGCGGCGCATCTTTAAGGCGGCGTAGCGTATCGTATTTACGCTACGCCGCCTTAAGTCAGAGAGGCAAGTACTGTATTCACAAAGTACTTGCCTCCTAACTTACGGCGGCGTAGCGTAAATGCGGCAGGCGTAAGCGCGCCTAATTCAAATGAGGATGGTGGGGTGCGTTTTATGTTAATTACTCGTGACCCAACGTGATTGACGTTTTTTACGAACGGTGCATGCGCCGTCCGTGTACATATGCCAGTGTGCATTGCTCCAAAGTACGCCGCAAGGACGTATTGGTTTCGACGTGAACGTAAATTACGTCCAGCCCCATTCACGGACGACTTACGCAAACGACGTAAAATTTTCAAATTTCGACGCGGGAACGACGGCCATACTTAACATTGAATACGCCTCCTAGGGGCAGCTTTATCTTTACGCGGCGTATCTCTTACGGAAACGGCGTATCTTTACTGCGACGGGCGCACGTACGTTCGTGAATCGGCGTAGCTAGTCATTTACATATTCTACACCGAACTCAACGGAAGTGCCACCTAGCGGCCAGCCTAAAAATTACACTTTAAGATACGACGGCGTAGGAGACTTACGCCGCTCGTATCTTAGCCTAGTTTAAGCGTATCTGGTTTCCAGAATATGCTTAAATTAACGCCGGCGTAGATTCAGAGTTACGACGGTGTATCTACTGATACGCCGGCGTAACTCTCTATGAATCTGCCTACATGCCTCAACGGGTCAGGGCCGTTTTGATGGCAAAAGAGGAACCTACTCAATATTAGTTAGGTGGTCAAAAAGTTATGGATGGTCAGTGTATATACAAAAAATAGGTTTAAAACCATGTACAGTAATCCACAGAACTCATCTTCCGACCGCAATCAACTCAGCTATCTGGGGAGGACTTTTTTTTTTAAGCAATACACTTTATCTTATTGTCATTATATGAATTGGTGTTTTTCTCTGCTGTGAAAGCTGCAGAAACGTGATGGCAATTGCTGTCACTCTGAGTAATTGTGGTGACATTTCACTTTCTATGGAGAAGGCACAAGAAAGGTTAAGCCCTCCCCGATCCTTGCTGGATCGCTATTCACCAACCACAAAGAGCTCCTAGAGTGTTTGGGAAAACCGCAGTGTCTTGCCACGTACAGATCCTACCATACGTAGGTGACTTCTGACACCAGCTATGCGATTTAACTGCTGCGAGGAGGGTCAATGCGCCTCAGTTAGATGATTATTATGTACTGTGCTAAAATAAACATCTTTACCTATGCTGTACTTGCATTCCTGGTGCAAATCTTTTGAAAAAAAATGCACTTAAAAAAAAAAAAAAAATCGGTCATCACTGACTGCCTCCAGTTTTCTGGCACAGTCTTGCTGATCCTCCATGTTCAGCGCTTTCTAAATCCCTGACATGAAACAAGAATTCGGCCCGTGAAGTCAGAACCTGTGATCTTTGTACTAGTCTGGGTCAATGACTCGTACTACTGAAGCCCCCACTACAAGAAACGTTTATCTAAATTCAAAGAACACTTTAATAGATCTACGGTATGTATATATATATATATATTTTTTTTTTTATTGCCGATCAGTAACGATCGGGTTCAGGTAAGAAAAAGGGGGGCTCTGGGGGGCAGCACAGAAAGTTTTTCACCTTTATGCATAGAGTGCATGAAGGTGAAAAACCCTGAGTCTTTTAAACCCCTTTAATGATCAATTCCACTTTTGTTGAGGAAAAAATAACCCCCCCCCCTGGGTGATCTATGTACACTGCAGGGATTTTAACAAACGTTGTTGTAAATTCCTCCCTTTGTTATTCTGAAGAAATCCCTCTGTGTTTGTCTGTGCCTCCATTTTGAGTGGGTCTAAGGCCCCTTTCACACGGGGCGGATCAGTAATGATCCGCCCCGTGCACCTCCGCTTGCTCAGCGGGGATCGCTCTGTTGATCCCCGCTAAGCCGGCGGATGACAGGGCGGTCCCCGCACACTGTGCAGGGACCGCCCTGTCTTTTCTCCGCTCTCCCCTATGGGGGGATCGGATGAACATGGACCGTCTGTCCGTGTTCACCCGATCCGATCCGCCAGACGGATGGAAAAGTAGGTTTTTCCTCCGTCTCACTTTGGCGGATCGAAGCGAGTCAGATGTCAGCAGGCATGTGACCGCTGACATCCGCGCTCCATAGAGGAGCACGGAGCGCCCGTTCAGGTCCGCTAAAAAAACTGGCAGGCGGACCTGAACGGGCCTCCCGTGTGAAAGAGCCCTAACGGGAGTGGTTTCATAATTAACCGTCAGGTGTGCAGATGCAGAGCACTAAATGAGGAAATCTGCTGGGCATGCATCCCTTTAGACGTGTTCCTATTGAAAGTATCTCTCCAAAAATCAAAGTTTTGTTGCAGGGGATGCCTGAAATCTGACTAGTATGTTAGTGCAGACCTCTGGGAAATCAGACAAGCAGGAAATTATGTTTCTGGTGGGGGGGGGCGTCCTGTACTCCATTTGTTTACAGTAGGCCTCCAGGTTGCCATATTGCATTTTATAGAAAATTACAGCGGCTGCAGATTGAAAATGAAAGGATGAACAGAACACCCACCTCCAGGTAGTCAATATTGCATTTTACAGAAAATTATAGCTGTTGTATATTAAAAAGGAAAGGTCATTTTTAATAACATTCAATTACAATATGACTTGTGTCACAATTGTATACACTATATTAGTTTCATTTGATATTTTTCCCCCCCAGCGAAAGTGGAGTTACCCATTAAACAGCCCCTATGGTCGGTGATGTTCCCGCTTTCCAGGGAATTGACAGGACCACAACATGAGCAGCAACTATAGAAACATTGTAAGATCACACAATGCTTGTCCTCTTCTAGCCTCCAGATCCGAGCACCACGCCTGAAATACTTCTTTGCATGCTCCGAATTCCATCGTACAATCCCAGGCACGATGCCACTACACTTGTGGGAGAATGATCAGGTCAGAGCTGTTTTCACAGCCATGGGAACAGCACCGATCTAGGTGTATCCAGGACAAGCTTACATAAAGCGGCAGTGTCTAGTTTCATGCATGTTATAGAAGTGGGTGTAGTGTTCTCACCTGGACAACCTTATTATCCCATAAACACTTGGCTTATAAGAACAATGACAAGGGTAAACACATACAAAAATAGCTAGTAAGGTTTTTTTTTTTATCTTTCCTTTAAAAGAAACCCGTCATGAAAGAGATATGTGGGCTGTCATGGCAATAGCTTTGAAAAACGCTGGTTGCCTGGCTATTACGCTGACCTGCTTTTATATTTAGCTAATGCATGGCATGGGGATGTTCAGAATCAGGTTTATAGTAAAAGTAGAGGTTTTGAAATCAAACTGGTGGGTACACCAGTACAGAATGGGCTTCACCCATTAGATGATGTTCACTGGTAATCCAAGAAGCAGGTAGGGCGCAGGAAAGTGGAAGAGTCTGCAGAACATAAACCGTGCCAAATCTTAGGAAGAAAATCAGTTTTCAAATGTGGATTTGAACGGTGGGGGAGACGGGATCAGTACAGGTGGTCCCCGGGTTACAAACAAGATAGGGACTGTAGGTTTGTTCTTAAGTTGAATCTGTTTGGAAGTCGGAACAAGTAAAATTTTTAAGTGTAGCTCCAGCCCAAAACATTTTTTTTAAGCTTTTTGGATATTATAGGGAAGGGTTAGCACCCCTGTCACAGTTTTTCTGTCTGTGCCCCTGTTCAGAAGATTTCACCTCACTTTCTCACCCAATGACAATTAGATTTGGAAAATTTTGGGCTGTTGTGGAAACAAGCCTTGGTGATAAAGCTTCAGTGGAGGAACCTTCCTTTTTCCCATAATAAATCTTACAGGAGTGAATTTCCCTTGCTAGAGGTAGATTTCCTCTCACTTTCTGTTGTCTCCCTCTGTTTGTAAGTAGGAGTCTTTTGTAAGTCGGATGTTTAATTAGGGGACCCAGGGGCGTAGATAAGGGGGGGGGTCAGGGGTGTTCAAAAACCCCCATAGCATCCTGGCAAAATGTCCAGACAGTGTCCCTGCTGTTTAGCATAAGCACAGTAGAAGCAATCAGAGTTTCTAAATGCAGCTCCCCCTCTATTGTGCCCAATCCACTCAGTTTAATAAGGGGTCCCTATGTAAAGCCCCATGGCCCCACTCTGCTGTCACATGTTTTTACCGTACATTCCCCAACATAAAAGTGTAAATGATGCCTTCCCCTGAGGGAACCGCCTGCAATGCATCATGTACTACACTACATATGCCACATTATTATTATTATAATACAGGATGTGTATATCGCCAACAGTTTGCGCAATGCTTTACAACATGGGGGGGGCAGATAGTACAGTTACATTACAATTCAATACAGAAAGAATCAGAGGGCCCTCCTTACTGAGTTTACAATCAATGGGAAAAGACGACTCCTTTACAACAGGAAGAAGCACTGTTGGGATTCAGTGAATGGCACTACATGATATAAAAAGGTCACACATCCAACATGTCCTGGCCACTTCTTGATCCCTCATATAATGTAAATCTCTGTCAGTGATTCTCAACCAAGGTTCCAGTGAACCCTAGGGTTCCTTCAGCTATTGCTATTGGTTCCTTGAGCTTTTTGCGATCTGACCTCCTGTTTAAATGGTTCCTGCATAGTTCCATGGCCAATGCCATTTGGTAGAGCCAGCCTGTAGGGCTGGAATCTGACCGCCACGGAGGTGGTTCAAACCTCTTGCTGACCACCAACGTAAGGGACATTTTCCCATTGATCCCCGATGAGACCTGAAATTATTTTAGGGGTTCCTCTGGGATAATAAGGTTGAGAAAGACTGCTCTATGTGGTCTTATATCAGATGATGTATTTACTATTGTGGAACATGCTTATTATGTATATTGCCTGTGGGTTCCCAAAGGGCGTATCGGTTACACTTGGATGAGCCATGCCTTTATGGATGACTCATGGTGCAAGTGTTCCATGCTGGAATGTGGAAGTCAACGATGACAAGCCAAGATCGAAGTCCCAGCTTGGAAGATGGCCAAAGAAAATGTGTCATCAAAGAAAAAAGGTTTTTAAACGTAGAATTCATTATTGGGTACATTTTATCGCTAAAGCTGAACTTTAGGCAAAACATCATTGCATTTATATTTTACCTTGCTACCGGACCTGACTTTAACTTTGTATTGGACATAGAGATAGGAGGAGAGAGCAGCTCATCTGTCTGCTGCTGCTGCTCCTCTTTTCCCAAGGACAGGCTGGGGGAGTGTTGAGACCTCTATGCTCTCCTCTGCAGCAGAGAAAAATCAGGTCTCCTCCTCTGCAAGACAGGACTCTGCCGTTTGACACTCAGAAATGGATGGTCAGAAATACAAATCCTTGGGGCAAGAAAAACATCTCTCGAAGAAATTATTTAATTGGGTGTATTTAGCGGTTTGCCTGGTGTTCAGCTTAAAATGATGCGTTATTAAATAAATATCTATACATTTCTATGAGCCATTAATTCTATATGTAGGTGGACGGCTCTCTTTAGGTAGCCCTCAGAAGATTTGGTTTTCTTTCCTTCCACCATAGGTGTGTCTGCTGCTGGCGGGGAGTCTTCCCGACTGGCAGAACACAACAAATACTGCTAGCGGCTTCTGGCAGTAAATCACATTTAAAAAATCTGACAGGCTGGTTGCACCCAAGTTGATCAATGAAACCACTTGAGGACAATCAGCTTGCCCATACCTGGATTGAAATTCACCAGGTCCCTGATGAGCCAGGCACATTTCGACCCATGTATTGCTGGCTTTAGAGCCATCTAGATATATAAAAGCACTCTATAATTCCCCGATTGAAAGGCTTCACTCGTTGAAAGCTACAGCTACGGATTCTAGAGGTCAGGAAACATTTACTTAACCTATTAATACATCCTTGGTTTATTTCAAAATTCATGTTTCTCTCCTTGTACTTCGTGATTGATCACTAGAGATGTAAACCTCAACAATTGTGTTGGTATGGCAAGTATACTACTGAAAGGGTTTTGTTGTATCTGTTCGACAAGTTCAAGTTTAAAAGATACCTGTTGATGATGGCAGAAATTTGGTGAGTCTTTAACTTCCTGTGCCATCTGCCTTTGCTGGGTGTTATCAATGGCAATGCTTTTGGCTATCTTTCCTATGGAGAATAGGCGAGGGGCAGGGATCTGTAGCATCTGTTGTCCTGATACAGGAGGGTAAACGAGTCATCCTGGGACTAACATTGTCTTACCGTCACAATTACCAGGCAAAAATAAAGGGAAAAACCATGAAAAAAATAAAACTAACGCAACCACCACAACTAAGGGTTGGTAATAGAGGTCGACCGATATATCGGCCGATATTCGACCGTTTTTGTGAAATCGGCATCGGCCGATTTTTGGGAAGGAATCGGCCGATTCGCGGCAAAAGTGTCCAGCCCGCATGGCCACCTGCCCTGCAGTACTGACCCCGCTCCCACTCCCATCCGATTTCTCCATCTGCACGGCCACCACAGAAGGGACATAGATTGCACCGACATCGCGCCGCCAGCCGTGCCCCGCCCCCTCCCTCGGCGTGCTGTATTAGGGACAGGGAGCAACAATGATTGGCTTACACTGCCGCCTGACTAATGTAACTCCCCCCAGCAGGAGATCGTTGCCAGCAATAGCTCTGTCTTCCTTCCCTGCTGAGGCGGAGCCTGCACCAATTTCCAAACAGCAAAATCGGCCTAAAATATCGGCCATCGGCCGCCCCAATTTTGAAATATCGGCATCGGTATCGGCCAGAGAAAAACCCATATCGGTCTACCTCTAGTTGGTAAGCTGCATTATATGGCATTTCTCTTTTTCGGTTTAGATATACCAAGTGAAAGGGAGGGTGATGTATTTAAAAGGACAAGTACACCTTTCAGAACATGTTACACCCTGAATACGGGTATGACATGTAACATATTGCAAACGAACCACCCCCGCCCCCCGAACACCCGCTGTGACAGCTAGCAGTCGAAATGTAAAAAATAAATAATAAAAAAATAATAATAATTCACACAGTGCTCTGAATGGAAAACTACAAGGTCCGTCAGCCTTTGCGGCAGTCGGCTTGTAGTTTTTAATGAACTACCACAGCGCTGTGGTAGTTTGAGTCTTCCTGTCAGAATGTATTGGCTTCCTCATACAAGCTACAAGCAAGCCTGTATACAGTGACAGATCTGCAGGAGACCTGCATGGCATCAGCAATTTGCTGATAGCGGGTGCAATACTTTAAAGGCTCCCAAAACAAAAAAAATAACAGATACACATTTTTTACCTGCAACAAACCTGCATTTATTATTTTTTGTCAAAAGGTGAACTTATCCTTTAGACCCCTTTCACACTGGGGCGATTTTCAGGCATTTAAGTGCTAAAAATAGTGCATGTAAAGCGCCTGAAAAGCGCCTCTCATGCCTCCGCAGTGTGAAACCCGGGGAGAACAGAAACTTCTCATTGCTCAAGGAACCTCTGATTACTTTCTTGGAGTACATTATGGGAAATGGGTCATATTTCTCTGTTCTTTTCTTCTGATCTTTCTACTGTTACTTGCTACTAAATTAAAGCTTTTTTTGTCCAGTATCCAATCTCCAGGAATATCATTTTTTACGGTGAGTCAAAAATCCTATTTCTCTTACCATTCATTTACCAACACAGCTTCTCTTCTCTATTCATGACTAAACAGGGTTTCATAGTGCCACCTACAGTAGGAGGACACCAGGCAGAAAGAAACAAAGCAGTCCTATGTGCAGTCCTAGCTGGTTTAAAACCCCACTCTCTGCTATACGCATCCATTTCTTTGAGGAGTAAGGACCAAGTTCCCTAGTGGGACCTTTGATTCCGTAGCATTTTCTTTTCTGTTTTTTTCCCTGGGAGTTTTTTCTTGCAGAGATCTTTAATCAACAGCCAGGCTGGGCAAGCTAGATCCAGTGGTCACCCCAGTCTGTGCAGGGAGTACGTGCCAAATTTCAACTACGCGCTAGGCTGGCCGGGACCAAGCCCCATCTTGAACCTCTGGAGGAACCCTAGAGTTCCACAGAACCCTGTTAGAGAAAGTCTGCTATAAGGCCAGGCCAGTCACAGAAGCGATGCCCTCACTGGCAATAACTTGTCATGGCTGAATCGCTAAACCTCAGCTTCTTCTATGGTGTCTCTTTTCTGTTCTAAGGAAAAGTCATGCGTTTAATTTTGGTGACCCTGTTGTTGGTCAAGTCTGACATACAAAGTGTGTCTGTTTTGCCATCACAAGTTCCAAATCTGCAAACCAAAAACTTCTGTGCTGTTTAAGAGGTCTGACAGCAAATCTTTAAGGATCAGCACTGCCTAATACTGTCGGTACCCCGCGGTGAAATGCTGGCATGCAGGCTTTAAGCGTCACCTCTTCCAGCACAGAGGGGGGATGAAGCCTGCTGGAAAATGTATGCGTGTACGTGTCAGGTACTGACCTGCATCCTGAGTAGCGGATCTGTACAGGAGCAGGCCTTGTTGATCAGGTATGTGTGCTCCATGTATTCTGTGATTCGCTGCAGGAAGCTCAGCGGCTCGTTAAAAACGATCGGCATGGTGATTTTCGACAGCTCCTGCAGGCCGGGAGAAGAACAAAAAAAAGAAAACAAGGTTAGAGCGGGCGACTCTCGGGACTGAGAAATCCATTTCTGCCGCAAGGGTAATGCGGGCAATTTAAACTGAAAAAATATTCATGGGAGAAAGCAACATTGACTTATCAACAATGTGATTTAAAACTTATCTTCTATATGCTGAATACTAATACCAACCATGGAGAGTGCTTAGGGGGTTGGACATTGAGCTCACGGTGTCTTCTTTGAGACATACGGCGATGGGCACAAACTGTACGCGGGATTGCTTCTACTCCCATAGGTATGTGCATAAACTTGTAATACGTGAAAGTTTAGCTGCATCTGCTGAAAGCTACCAAACTTGCTCATCTGCCTATGAAAATCAAGCCAAAGGGGGCAAGCAAATATTTCCTAGACTCTGTCGCAATTATATATTGTAGCAGGAATGCAAAGCGTGCAGCGTGCAAAGATTTGCAGACTGTAGTAGTGTATTGTATACATATTGTTTGGCTACAGTCACATGACCATCACCAGGAGGTGGAAGAATTCCTGGTTTTCAAGGAGATGATTTTAGCTTTAAAAGGATAGGTTCAGGTTTTTAGAAGAAGTAATAAATGCAAACATTTTTGCAGAAAAAATTTTTTGCATTTATTATGTTTTCCTGCAGAAGCCTGGAAAGCATTGCACCCCCTGATCAGAGGATGAGGGGTGCAATGTCAGGCTTCTGCAGACAACCCCTGCAGCTTTCAGCTCATACCTCCATACAGGCGATCGGTTTGAAAGCTGCAGGGCTTCTGAATGAACTAAAGTGGCGCTCATCATTGCCTTTGCAGTTCATTCAGAACTACAAGCCATCTGCAGGGATGCTGATGGTACTTGTAGTTTATTCATTCACAGTTTATTCATTCACTGTTTATAAATGATGCGGCCGTGTGGGTGAAGCTCTGCACGGCTGTGCTGTTTTTGAATTGTGACAGTGGGTATAGGGAGAAGATTCCCCACCCGCTGTCACACTGAGGGGAGGAGGGGGTAGTCAAGGGGACAGGGGGCAGGAGTTAATACATGTTGCATGTTCCACCTTAAATATGGGTGGGAACATGTAACATGTTCCAAAGGGTGAATGTATCATTTAAACATCTACATGCGGGGGCATTGAACGTTTTTAGAACACTGTGGCCCAGATTCACAAAGACTTAAGACGGCGTATCTGCAGATACGCCGTCGTAAGTCCGAATGGCCGCCGTCGTATCTATGCGCCTGATTCATAGAATCAGTTACGCATAGATCTGGCCAAGATACGAGCGGCGTCAGTCTCCTACGCCGTCGTCGTATCTTGGGTAGCAATAATTACGCTGGCCGCTAGGTGGCGCTTCCTTGACTTCCGCGTCAAATATGTAAATGAGCAAGATACGCCGATGTACGTACGCCCGTCGCAATTAGTTACGCCGTTTACGTTAAGACATACGCCGGCGTAAAGATAAAGCATGTCTCTAGGTGGCGCAGCCCATGCAAAGTATGGACGTCGGAACAAGCGTATCTTTTTACGTCGTTTGCGCAAGTCGTACGCGAATAGGGCTGTGGATAAGTTACGTTCACGTCACCGGCATTGAGCTGACGTATTTTTGGGCGTAAATACGACGTGATACTGAGAATGCGCGCGCATTCGCCGTTCGTTTGGCCATCCATCTACATGGGGTCAAGCCTCATTTAAATACAACACGCCCCCTACCAGCCTACTTTGAATTACGTGTGCTTACGCCGGCCCATTCACGCTATGCCGCTGTAACTTAGGACGCAAGTGCTTTGTGAATACAGCACTTGCCTCTCTAAGTTGCGGCGGCGTATCGTAAATACGGTACGCTACACCCGCGCAACGTAGAGCGGCCGTACGTAAATCTAGGCCTGAGGGTCTAGTACTTGTTGATCTTGCTTATACCATGCCAGCTTAATGTGCCAATGTGTTCACAATACTGCCGTTTTAGCATTTAAAAATGGCTTTGCACATTATGTAGATTAGTCTCGCCTCGGCATCGTGGGTTCAGGACTTTGTTTTGGAACAAGCAACAATCTCATTGTAGGAGTAGTATGAGGAGAGAAAGCTTTGCTGGGTATAATTACACAACATTATTTAATGTACAACAGAGGGAACATAGCAGGGAATGGGCACAAGCAGCCAGGTGCCATCAATCTGTCTGTTATGTAACACACAGATTAAAATTCAATACTTAACAGGCTGCTTCTAAAGAGCTTTCAAACACACAAAATCTGCCACCTGTCTCCAAACACACATCTAGGTTATTCCACGCTATTTCTACTGGCATTTCACATACTTTAATTTGCTTTCCTGCCTTCTGGGAAACCAGCCACGGCACACAATAACATAATAAGGAACATCACAATTTTTCTGTAAAACCAAAAACCGTAAGCCAGGGTATAATTCTCATTTTTATACACCTGCACAGGATCCACAAGTAACTACCATGCCCAGCTGGAGAGGTTTTAGCTTTGCTTGCTGCTGGCAATGTTGTGCCAATCGGAACAAAATAGAAGACCAGTGGTGGGCAAAATTTTAGACTGTAAAGGTCACAAAAATAGTTTTCAAATCTATCTTTAAAGTGAACCTGTGGTCAGGTGAAAGGGGTTGGAAAGGTTTGTTTTTTTTTTCCCTAAATCTGTTCCTTTAAGCTAGTGCATTGTTGCTTCACTTACCTTTTCCTTCAGTTTCCCTTCTAAATGTTTTTTTTCCTTTGTCTGAATTTCTCACTTCCTGTTCCTCCTCAGTAAGCTTGCCCCCACCATCCGAGCCGTTCTGACTGGGGGTTAGTCAGCATGCTCACCCCCCCCCACTTGGGACTACATCCCTGCGGGGAGATGCGTCCCGCAGGGATGTAGTCTCAAGGAAAAAAGGGCGAGCACGCGGACTAACCCCCAGCCAGAACGGCTCAGATGAGGGGTTTGCGTAAAATTTATAGCGTTTACAAAATAGGGGATAGTTTTATTGCATTTTTATTAATAATTTTTTTTTTTTTACTGCTAATGGCGGCGATCAGCGTTTTTTTCCGTGACCGTGACATTATGGCGGACACTTCGGACAATTTTGACTTATTTTTGGGACCATTGTCATTTTCACAGCAAAAAGTGCTATAAAAATGCACTCTGGTGACCGAGCGCGGGACACGGGGTCCGCGGGCACGGTCACGAAGCTTAGGACTGGGTCGCGCGCTCGTGCCCCCCACGGCTGGGCTTAAAGAGACACGTACAGGTACGTGATTGTGCCCAGCCGTGCCATTCTGCCGACGTATATCGGCGTGAAGGGGTCCTTAAGTGGTTAAGGAACAACCATTTTCAAACCAGGGTTATGTGGAACTCTAGGAGTTACTCAGGGGGTTACTAAGGGGTTCCTTGCGCTATGACCGATTGACCTCTTACTTGATGGTGTCTGCATAATTCCAGATCCACTACCACTTGGTAAAGCCAGCTGCAAGTCATTTATGAGTTTTTTAGCTGTCTGTAAGGGTGGAATTCTCACCACCACCGTAAAGGTGGGAATATTCCTACTGATCACCAATGTAATGTGATACGCTCTTTCCTCTGATCCCAATTATTAAATTAAAGCTAGGGTTCCATGAGACCTGAAATGTATTTATTCTGTGGCGGAAAGTTTGGGGAAGGCTGCTATAGACATTCAAGTATTTACTTATTCCTAGCAAGCAGTAAATGAGCTTTAAAGCAAATCCGCACTGGCCTAAGAGACCATGGGGCAATTCATCCTTAACCCTTTTGACCAGAGCTTCTTTTTTTTTGCAGCTTAGAAGCCCAGACGAAGTTCAGCAAGGTTGGTATGTGTCAATTAAAGCCTAAGTTTAACCTGTGGATTGTTGGGTGGGTTTATGCAAATGCCAACATGTTTTGATGTCAGCCTGGAGGAATAGACATACCTTAAAAGGGTTAGTAAAGTTTTTTTTTTTTTTTTTTAAAAACATGTCAACTTACCTCCACTGTGCAGTTCGTTTTGCACAGAGTGGCCCCAATCCTCAGTCGGCGGCCATAGCCACCAAGTGTATCACTCGGCCCCGCCCTCCCCGCGTCATTGAGTTGATTGACAGCAGCGGGAGCCAATGGCTGCACTGCTATCAATCATCCAATGAAGAGCCGAGAACAGCCAACAAGATCGGGCCAAGAAGCCAGTGCATTTACGAAGCGGGACTTTCAAGGGCTAAGGTAAGTAAACGGGGGGGGCTTGTAAGCATTGCATGTTTTTTCACCTTAAAGAGGAGTTCCACCTAAAAATGGAACTTCCTCTTAACCCACTCCTCGCCCCCTTACATGCCACATTTGGCATGTAATTTTTTTTTGGGGGGGGGGGGAGTGGGGGCTTCAGGAGAAGGGGACTTCCTGTCCCACTTCCTCCTTCCGCCGAGGGGCTAGAAAGGCGATTAGCTTAATCGCCTTTTCACAGCCCCTCCCTATAGGCGAGCGCCTGTCCAATCGGACGGCGCCACGCCACTCGCGCATGCGCAGTGGGTGCCCGGCCGTGAAGCCGAAAGCTGTCACTGCCGGGTGCCCACACTAGAAATGAAGACGCCGGCCGGCGAGGGGGGGCGAGGAGCGGAGCCCCGGCCGGCGCGTCGCTGGAGCCGTGAAGCAGGCAAGTGTCAGTTTATTAAAAGCCAGCAGCTACACTTTTTGTAGCTGCTGACTTTTAATAAACTTAAAAAAAAGGTGGAAAAGCCCTTTAAGGCTGCTCTCAGAAACTCTCACATGATATTGATTCATGGGTGAAAGAACTGAAATCCAATGAATGAAAAGGACCATCCAGGGACGGCCTGGCTTTGAAGGAAAGGACTAGATAAGTACAGGAGGGGAGCCCCTGCAGCTGTGCAAGAAGACTAAAGGAAAATCTGGAGCTTAGCTTTAATTTGACAATAACTATAGGACTACATTTTCTGATTCAAAGCAGGTCTGGAAAGGAGAACACACACAGCTGCACATTCCTAGTTCTCTCCTGGTAAAATAACATTCTCACAGACTTATCATGTCATATTGTGGCCATGAAGGGGTTAAAGCCCATAGCAGAATTATTGTAAGACTTACCAGTCCAATGCATTTTTTTAATATGCTCCACACGCTGAAATTATTTCTAGAGATCATAGGGGCCGGCAGGGAGGTCCTAAAAGGCAACAAAGAAAATATTAGAAGTGCAGAAGCTTGTAAATGGAGCAAACAAGGACAGCAAGTGGTTGTTGTGTTCAGGCTGCTTAATTGAGAGGAGGGTGTGAAGGACGTAGGCGGAGGGGTGGTCAATTTCTACATTTAAAGGACCACACTTGGATACTAATGGATTCCAAGGTATTTCCAAGCCAGCAAGAAGAGAAAATGACATCATCATTGACTATGTTGGCACCGGACCGGAGCCTCCCAGGAGACTTCGCTATGAAATTCTAAAGTCAAATGAACTGGCACCTCTCGATCCGCTCGCGAAGCATGCTGAGCAGGGCACTCATTTTTCTACCTTTCAAGGACAAAATTCAAGCAGTCGATGCATTTCTACGCCAGCTGGGAGATGAAATCAAACCAGCATTAAACTAGGTTGGCACTGGAGTCTCCCAGGAGTTTTCTGTATAAAATGTTTAAGCCAAATCTACTGTCACCTCTTAATCTGCTCCGCAGCCCTACAGATTCCATTAGAATACAAGTTCAGGAATCCTGAATAGCAACAAGATATTAGAAACATGTCCACATAAAACGTGTTGATTTGATCATAACCTACAGTTGTGCTCAAAAGTTTGCATACCCTGGCAGAAATTGTGACTGATCATGCCAAAAAAAATGACTTTTATTTAAGGATAGAAATCACACGAAGCCATTTATTATCACATCGTTTTTTTGGATCCTTTTAAAATCATAATAAACAGAAATCACCCAAATGGCCCTGATAAAAAGTTGACATACCCTGGAATGTTTAGCCTTGGTACATACACAGAAGGTGGCACACACAGGTTAAAAGGGCAATTAAAGGTTAATTTCCCACATTTTTGGCTTTTTAAATCACAATTAGTGTCTGTGTATAAATAGTCAAGGAGTTTGTTAGCTCTCACATGGATGCACTAAGCAGGTTAGACACTAAGCCATGAGAAGGTAGAAAAGAACAATCAAAAGACCTGCGTAACAAGGTAATGAAACCTTACAAAGATGGAAAAGGATAAAAAAAGATATCCAAAGCCTTGAATAGGCCAGTCAGTACTGTTAAATCACTTAATAAGTAAAACATTTGGGGATCTCTTGATACCAAGCCAAGGAGAGGTAGAGCGAGAAAGATTTCAGTCACAACTGTCACAGGAACTGTTTGGGATACAAAGAAAAAGCCACATGAGGAGAAATACAGGCTGCTCTGGAAAAAGATGGTGTGGATGTTTTTAGGGAGCACAATTCAACGATACTTGAACAAAAAAAAAGCTGCCTGGTTGAGCTGCCAGAATTAAGCATTTACTGTGCCAATGCCACAAAAAAAGCCTATGAGGCATGTCAAGGTGTTGTTGGGCATATTGTAAAGGAGCACAATACGATAGCACAATACGATGATACTTGAACAAAAAAGAGCTGCATGGTGAAGTTGCCAGAAAGAAGCCTTTACTGTACAAATTTCACAAAAAAGCCAGATTACAATATGCCCACTGTATAATCCATGGCCACATGTCGACCTAGGAATGTCAACTTAGTAGCTATCTTTGAGCCTTGTCCAAAAATGTTCCTTGGACTCCACTCCTTTCCGAGAGCATCTCATAAGATTAAAAAAACAAAAAAGGAAGAGAAGGAAGAGAAGGGAAAGGGAAAGGGAAAGGGAAAGGGAAAGGGAAAGGGAAAGGGAAAGGAAGGAAGGAAGAAAGAAAGAAAGAAAGAAAGAAAGAAAGAAAGAAAGAAAGAAAGAAAGAAAGAAAGAAAGAAAGAAAGAAAGAAAAGAAAGCAGAAGATGAAGGAGGAAGAAGAACCTGAAAGAAGAAGAATCAGTCACCAACTACCAAGCCAATGAAGTAGACATTATCTACTCGGGTGCAACACTCCCTGCCCAGCTATCTGTAGTCCTTCCAGTGGAAATGAACGTGTCTGCAATGTGACCATTGTGAAAAAAAGTTGGTCCTTTCAGGCTAGGCAATGCTTTTTTGGTTCAAACGTTATTTTGGCCCAGTACATGGATGGGAGCCTAAAGGCCTAAAGAGTCAATGTCCAGTACCCATTTTAAAGCCACCATAGATTCTCTCTACTTAGGTTTCTTAATTTTAAGGCTCAGTCTACTCAAAAGTGATATTTCAGTAATAGCTTATATCTAGTTACTCATATCTCTCCGAAATTCCAGCTCTCTGCACAACAGATCCCGATCCTTTCACTGTCCACCATGGAGTCGAACACCTCCTGCTACATCAGGGGTAGGCAAATTGGGAACTTGAGAGTAGAAATCTCGAGTCCCTTAGAAAGATTTAAAAGGGAGTCGCTTTAAAAAAAAAAAAAGCCTCTAAACACAAGCACGGTATCAGCAAGCCCTCATCCAAATTCTTGCTGTTTCTTAAATTACTAATCCTTACAATTCGTTGGGATAAAAAAGAGCCACGCCAAGAACACTTTTGCAAGATCTCCATAATCTGCACGATTATATGTATTCAACAAAGTGGCACACCTGCGGCAGAGTTGTATTGTGTTCGCTGTCACTAAACACAGAAAATTTTAAATTTAAGAGTAGTAATGGGTATCGCTTATATTCCAACTGCACCCTGCAAATGTACCATCTATCTGCAAGTTTTATAGCTATGTAGCAAGAAACGTAAATAAAAAAAAAAAAAAAAATGGTGAATCTAAAAAAAATTAAAAAGCAGAAAAAACACACCATTACACATGCTAAAAAAAAAAAAAAAAAGACAAACTTCTAAGGTCATGCAGCTGACCTCTGTAACTTTCCACCATAGCCTGCAAACTCTGTGACCCTCTAACGTACCGTGCCCTTAAGCTATATTACAAGCATGTTGCACAACTGGTCAAAAAAAAAAAAAAAAAAAAAAAGATTTAAAAAGTCCACGTCTCCAATGGATTATAAAAAGTGGGTGCATGAGACCCATAAGTCCAAACAAAAGGGAAATCCTGTTTTTGTGGCCAACCTCACACCAAAACTTTTTATTAATTCTGGATAGGCCTGGAATGAGGACTACTTCTACCAAATTGCTGGGCAGATTTCACCTCACTTCCTGTTCGTGTTACAGTACACAAGAATGGAGGGTGAGCGGTTGTCACTGGGAAAGAAAGAATCGAACAACAATGATATCTGGACAGTGGTCACCAGGATACATTTGAAACTCGAAAAATTTGAATATTGTGCAAAAGTACATTTATTTCACTAATGCAACTTAAAAGGTGAAACTAATTTATGAGAGACTCATTACACGCAAAGCAAGATAGTTCAAGCCGTGATTTGTCATAGTTGTGATGATTATGGCTTACAGCTCATGAAAACCCAAAATTACTAATCTCAGAAAATTAGAATATTGTGAAAAGGTGCAATATTCTAGGCTCAAAGTGTGCCACTCTAATCAGCAAAATAAGCCATAACACCTGCAAATGGTTCCTGAGCCTTTAAATGGTCTCTCAGTTTAGTTCAGTAGGAATCACAATCATGGGAAAGACTGCTGAGCCGACAGTTGTGCAGAAAACCATCATTGACGCCCTCCATAAGGAGGGTAGCCTCAAAATGTAATTGCTGACTTATGCATGTTTACAGACGTTCGTGGAATATTGGTCAAAAAAAATCCAGAGTTGTCCAGCGTTTTTTGTGTTATCTCAAGTTCAGTTAGGCCTTCCAGTGAGCTATAGAACTCCTACCTATGGAGCAGAGAAGGTCCTCTACAATAGATTAAAAAGTTGTACAGCCAACCTGCAATTATAATAAGCTCTCCTGGGCTCATAGCCAAGTCATTCAAGCGAAAGAAGAATCCCGACAATGACCAAGCACATATGAGAGGGGAGAACACGAGAGAAGAGGAGGAGAAGGACGGGGAACACGAGAGAAGAGGAGGAGAAGGACGGAGAACGCGAGAGAAGAGGAGGAGAAGGACGGAGAACGCGAGAGAAGAGGAGGAGAAGGACGGAGAACACGAGAGAAGAGGAGGAGAAGGACGGAGAACACGAGAGAAGAGGAGGAGAAGGACGGAGAACACGAGAGAAGAGGAGGAGAAGGACGGAGAACACGAGAGAAGAGGAGGAGAAGGACGGAGAACACGAGAGAAGAGGAGGAGAAGGACGGAGAACACGAGAGAAGAGGAGGAGAAGGACGGAGAACACGAGAGAAGAGGAGGAGAAGGACGGAGAACACGAGAGAAGAGGAGGAGAAGGACGGAGAACACGAGAGAAGAGGAGGAGAAGGACGGAGAACACGAGAGAAGAGGAGGAGAAGGACGGAGAACACGAGAGAAGAGGAGGAGAAGGACGGAGAACACGAGAGAAGAGGAGGAGAAGGACGGAGAACACGAGAGAAGAGGAGGAGAAGGACGGAGAACACGAGAGAAGAGGAGGAGAAGGACGGAGAACACGAGAGAAGAGGAGGAGAAGGACAGGGGAACAGGAGAGAAGAGGAGGAGAAGGACGGAGAACACGAGAGAAGAGGAACATGAGAAAAAGGAGGAGAAGAGAAGGACGGAGAACATGAGAATAGGAGTAGAGAAGGAGAACAGAAGACTACATCAAGGTTCATAGTTGGTGGTGTAGGCCATGTTTATGTTGCGAAACGCGACTGTACAGCGTTAATCGCGGTGGAGCATGGTCCCGATTTATCTCCCAAGAGTCTACTGTCCGCATCCAGCATGGAGGCTGGGCAGAGAGGGTGCTCCTGGGTTATGCCGTGATAACGGTCACAGTTGCTAGCACTGTCAACGATAACGATAGAGATAGATCTCTATATAAAAATAAAAAGTCTTGATTTAAAAAATAAAAATGTAATTGCAAAAGAAGTTGGATGTTCCCAAAGTGCTGTATCAAAGCACATTAATAGAAAGTTATGTGGAAGGGAAAAGTGTGGAAGAAAATAGTGCAGAGGATTGTCAGGAAAAGGCCATTCAAAAGTGTTGGGGATTTTCACAAGGAGTGGACTGAGGCTGGAGTCAGTGCATCAAGAGCACCACACACAGACAGATCCTGGACATGGCCTTCAAATGTCGTATTCCTCTTGTCAAGCCTCCTGAACACCAAATAACGTCAGAAGAGTCTTACCTGGGCTAAAGGAAAACAGACCTGGTCTGTTGCTCAGTAGTCCAAAGTCCTCTTTTCTGATGAGAGAAAATGTTGCATCTAATTTGGAAACCAAGGAGCCAGAGTATGGAGGAAGAGTGGAGAGGCACACACTGCAAGATGCTTGAAGTCCAGTGTGAAGTTTCCACAGTCTGTTGATTTGGGGAGCCGTGTCATCTTCTGGTGTGCTTCCACTGTGCTTCATTAAGTCCGGGGTCAATGCAGCCGTTTACCAGGAGATTTTGGAGCACTTCATGCTTTCTTCCACAGACAAGCTCTATGGGGATGCTGACTTCATATTCCAGCAGCACCTCCCCCACACTGCCAAAAGCACCAAAACCTGGTTCAATGACCGTGTGATTACTGTGCTTGATTGGCCAGCAAACTCGCCTGACCTGAACCCCATAGAGAATCTATGGGGCATTGCCAAAAGAAAAATGAGAGCCATGAGACCGAACAATGCAGAAGAGCTGAAGGACGCTATTGAAGCATCCTGGTCTTCCATAACACCCCAGCAGTGCCACAGGCTGATCGCTTCCATGTCACGCCGCATTGAGGCAGAAATTGCTGCAAAAGTGGCCCAAGCCAAGTACTGAGTACATATGTATGATTATACTTTTGAGAGGTCCGATATTGTTCTATGTACAATCCTTGTTTTATTGATTGCATGTAATATTCAAATTTTCTGAGATTTGGAGTCTTCATGAGCTGTAAACCATAATCACCACAATTATAACAAATCTCGGCTTGAACTATCTTGCATGTAATGATCTCATATATTAGTTTCACCTTTTAAGTTGCATTAGTGAAATTAACTTTTGCATGATATTCTAATTTTCCGAGTTTCACCTTTAAATGAAGAGAGTGAATATTCCCCCTGGGGAAAAAAATACCTGACAGTGGTACTAACTGCCCTCAGCTCCATCCAAAGCTATGCCTTTAGATTTACTGCATCATCGGCACAACAGAAAGGTGAAGGTAAGGCTGCTGACATGAAAAAGGGCAAACTGAAGACCTTCCGTTACATAGGGACAGAGACCAGCATCACCTTTTACCTACATGCTAAAGGTGAAACTAAACAGGCTGTTCAAAAAGAACTGTCAGATGGGAAAGCATTCATCTTCGAAAATGTATTTAAAGAGGAATTGCAGGTTTGGATATTTTTATATAGTTACATTAGTCCAGCTTGAATTAATGTAATTACGCATATGCCATACTTGTGGGACCCACCTGGGAGCTGGAAATCACCATAGTAGGCACCCCTACTACAGTGACCTCCACTAGCTTCCAGGTCCCATGCTGAGGGACTTCCCTGCTGCATTGTGAACACAAGAGTTGGCCCACCCAGCATGAGCACCATTCAGAGACTGCAATAAATGCAAAGAATGCTCTGATTGGATGAGGTGGATAGCGCGATTTCACCATCCTGCCTCTCCACCTGTTTCAAACAGGGAGAGATTTGTATTCTTCGGGAAAATGCAAAGCAATCCCTGAATGGCGCTCGTGCTGAGCGGGTGACTTCTTGTGTTCACAACGCAGCAGGGAAGCCACTCAGCGCTGGACCCCGAAAGCTAGTGGAGATCACTGTAGTAGAGGTACCTACTATAGTGATTTCCAGCTTTCAGGGGGATCCCACAAGTAGGGTATATGCGTAGTTACATTGGTTCAAGCTGGACTAAGGTAACTACCGTATATACTCTAGGAAAAGCCAACCCGAATATAAGCCGAGGCACCCAATTTTACCACAAAAAACTGGGAAAACGCATTGACTTAAGTATAAGCCTAGGGCGTCCATCTGCATGCCTCACTGTGTCCATCTGCATGCCTCACTGTGTCCATCTGCATGCCTCACTGTGTCCATGCCTAGACTGACGATTAACATTGAGTCTATGGAAGGGGTGCCCGGATTTGAAAAATCGGTGCTCCCCAGCCGTAGGTCTCCCAGACAACAAACTTTGCACACTTGTAGAGGAAAAGTTGGGCTATATGTGTGCCAAGGTGGACCTACAACTGGCTGGTACCAGGTCCCCAAATTCACCAGTTTATTATAGAAATTACCGTTTAACATGGGAGTCTATGGAAGGAGTGCCCAGCTTTGAAAGATTAAAAAAAAAAAAAAAAAAAAAATCGGTGCTCCCTGGCTGTAGGTCCCCCGAACAACAAACTTTGCACACTTGAGTGGGGCTACATGTGTGACAAGTTTGGGGTCCAGGGGACCTACGGCTGGCCGATACCGGGTCCCCAAAGTCCGGGAGATCAGGCGCAAAAAGGTGACTCGAGTATAAGCCGAGGGGGGCATTTTCAGCACAAAAAAACTCGGCTTATACTCGAGTATATAAAAATATCCAAACCTGAAATTCCTCTTTAAATACATTTTGGAAGATGAATGCTTTCCCATCTGACAGTTCTTTTTGAACAGCCTGTTCAGTTTGACCTTTAGCATGTAGGTAAAAGGTGATGCTGGTCTCTATCCCTATGTGACACGTCAGCGGCCTTAACTTTACCTCTTTGCAATGTAACAATGTAAAAAGATCAATACCCGGAATCTGTCTTTAATAAGAAGTCCTAACTCTGAAGGGCAGTAACCAACAGAAATCAGAATTCACTTTTTTGGAGTCCAACCAGGAGATGATAAATTCTGATTGTCTACTACAGAGGAGTACACTTCTGAAAAAGCTCTTTACTGAAGAACATTTGGCTAATGCTGGCCATAGACAGGCCAAATCTCTGAATTGGCTGAGATTCGAACCATGTATAGGCAGGTTGAATGTACCCAAGTTGATTATTCAATCAACTTGTGTACTAGCGGCCTGTTGGATGTTACATGCGATTATTGAAAATAATATATGAAAAATCACTGGGTCAGATTCAGAAAGAGATACGACGGCCTATCTCCTGATACGTATCTCTGAGTGCGCTCAGTCGTATCTATGCGCCTGATTCAGAGAATCAGTTACGCATAGATTTCCCCAAGATCCGACAGGTGTAAGTGTTTTACACCATCGTATCTTAGGCTGAATTTTCTGGCTGGCCGCTAGGTGGCGCTTCCGTTTGTTTACGCAAGGAATATGCAAATTACTATTTACGTAGATTCAGAAACGAACAACCGCCCGGCGCTTTTTTTTTACGTCGTTTGCGTTCGGCTTTTTCCGGCGTAAAGTTACCCCTGCTATATGAGGGGTATGTGCGGCGTATCCTATGTTAAGTATGGCGGTCTTTCCCGCGCCGAGTTTTGAAATGTTTACGTCGTTTGCGTAGTCGTTCGCGAATACGGCTGGACGTAATTTACGTTCACGTTGAAAGCAATGACGTTTTGCGGCGGATTTTCGAGCATGCGCACTGGGATGTTTTCACGCATGCGCCGTTCAAAAAAAAAAACGTAAAATACGCGGGGTCAAGCAAAATGTAAATAAAACACGCCCCCCACATCCCCATTTGAATTAGGCGGGCTTACGCCGGCCCACATACGTTACGCCGCCGTAACTTAGGGCGCAAGTTCTTTCTGAATCCGGAACTTGCGTCCAAAGTTACATCGGCGTAACGTATCTAGGATACGTTACGCCGGCCGGAGAGATACACTCAGGTATCTGAATCCGGCCCAGTGTGTTCTCCCACCAAAACACCACAATGGCTCCGCAGGAGGGATTCTCCCATCAACACAGTCAACCGAAAGAAAATTGCTTTGTCTATGGCCGGCCTAAGCTGTTGAAGTCCAATGTGATGGCCTCTGTAGCCAGTTTCAGCATTCATAATGATAAGCTTGGGCAATAAATACCTGAACTCCTTAGTCATATCATCATAGCTATAAAACATAGGAAATCAGTCCAAAAATCAAGGTATTTCCCAGATGAAATCTCTACAACCCCTGGACTCTGAATGTCAATGTGGCACCAAGTGACATCACCAGTCATTTCCAATTTAAAGAGGAGCTCCAGCCTAATTTAAAAAATAGCTCGAAGGGTGTTAGTGGATAAGCAGACCTCTGTACATGAGCTCTCAACAAATCCTGAGTCCTGTGTTTATAGGTACCCCTGGGTGTTTGAATTCACCAAAAACGTATACTTGATTTCAGTTATTTGCAATACCTCTTGGTATTTGTGCTTCAGTTTTAGAAATAGCTCATCAGCTTTAAACTGAACACAAGTACACGGTCCTCCCAAGACCTCCTGCCCTCCTTCCATGCTTGCCTCCAGGATTTCACCAGAGCTTCTCCCATCCTTTGGAACTCCTTACCCCAATATGTCCTACTGTCCCCTAATCTATCCATCTTTGGACAATCTCTGAAAACCTTTCTCTTTAAAGAAGCCTATCTTGCTTCTAATTAATACACAGTTTCCCCCCCCCCCCCCAGCTATTACCTTTTGTATCAATTGCCACCTTTTCTTCAAGCCAAACCCGAACACTTTAGCGGCACCGGGAATTTTTTCATAGTATACACCAGGCATGTCCAAAGTGCGGCCCTTGTTCCGGTTTAATGTGGCCCCCCTGGTAATTTGGATAGATTATATATATATATATATACACACATACACACACACACACATACACACACACATACAATCTTTTGCGGCTCCCGGGCTACTAAAAATATATACTGTATTTATCAGGGCTACCTAAGAGGGGACAGGGAAGGGGCATAACAAGCGTTTACTCAGTGGCATCTGTACTCGATAGTTCTGTCTCCTGGGCTGCCATTGGAAGACTGTTCTGTCTATCATAGAATGCAGGACTTGCTATTAAAAGAGGCCGCTAAGAAAACAGGAGATTCTCCTGCATGTAATCTGTTAGCGCTCGTCCAGCCCCCTCCCTGTCCCCTCCGAGGCTGCAAATGGGCATGGATCAGGCTGCAGTGATGGCAATAGTGAGGCTGTAAATGGGCATGGATCAGGCTGCACTGATGGCAATAGTGAGGTTGCATTCATGGCAATGGAGAGCCTGCATTGATGGGCACTGACCCTTATTTTGCTTCACAGTTCTTTATTTAAAATTGTTTTTTTCCCCCTGAAACTCCCCTCTTAAAGTGAAGGTGCGTGTTATACGCCGATAAATAAGGTATACATAAAATAACACTCCCGAGCTCATCCTTAGTCTTAAGCGGCGCTCGGGGATTCATTGGGGCCACAAAAGATATATATCTATATAGATATCTATAGATAGATAGATAGATACAAATAACATGCCCAAGCTCAACTCTTCACCACACACAGCCACAAAGGCAGGAGAATTCTTGTTGGGCAGTGTATTAGTTGCTTGGACAAAAACACTTAGACCGAATTTTAATGGTTCAAAGAATGTCAGACAAAAATGGTCAGCCCTCAGGCATGTTCACTTCATCAAATCTGTCCCTCTTTGAAAAAAGTTTGGACACCCCTGGTATACACCATAGGATCATAAAAAGCCCTGGGACATCTTTGGGTGCCCCAAGGAGAGTGATAATGCAGGGCGCTGTGGCCAAACTGCTCTTGCTGATATCATCGTCCCCTTCAGTGCCCCGTTGATGTTGAACCTGTCCCCAGACAGCGGCCCGCAGCTTCCGGATGGCAACAGATTTTTGTGCGACTATCTCAGTTACTTGGGGAGCCACAGCCCAGTCTGAATAATGTGTCCGGGTTTTAGGCAGACTGAAACCCAAACACAATTCCAAACCTGAACTGTCTAGGTGAATCTTGGATATGGGTCAGTACTGTGATCGAGCACTAACACATATGGGTCAGTACTGCGAGATCACACGCATATGGGTCAGTACTGCGAGATCACACGCATATGGGTCAGTACTGCGAGATCACACGCATATGGGTCAGTACTGCGAGAGTGACAGAACATATAAGAGTAGTGCGAGAGTTACAGAAAATTTGGGATAGTACTCAGTGCAGTGGTTCTTAACCTGGGTTCGATCGAACCCCAGGGGTTCGGTGAGTGATTCTTGGGGGTTCGGCAGGTCACACAGGGCCGCCGGTACAAGGCAGGGGCGGACGGGTGCCCTGGGCGATACCATTTCGTATAGGGGGGGGCGCAGCCGCAGGTGAAGCTCTGCCACGGCCGCGGCCGCCAGCGGGACTGTACAAATTGTGTGCCGAGTGCACTCCTGCATCCGGGACCGTCACCTCCCGGCTCCCTTTCCTGTCTGCTGCAGCCTGTTTACTCCCCCTATGAAGGAGTCTCTTGGTCCCTTTCAGCGGCGTGACGTCACTCCACTCACGGCCGGAAGGGGGGGGGACTCGGAGCGCTGCGCAGAGAGCTGTGTGTCGGCGCTGCCTGTGACGAGTTAGAGAGGCAAGGACTAGTCTCGAGGAGCCTGCCTGACTAGTGGAATTTGAGCCTAGCAGATTGTGTGCTAAAAAAGACTACTGAACTTGTTTAAAAGTAAGTAGAACCTGTTAAGAGCATATAATTAAATGGCTAGATTGGAGGGGAGGGGTGGAGGCTGACTGAGGTGAGGTGACCAGCACTTTATTAAGATAAAATGGCCGATAAAAAAAATGTTTTTGTGTTATTTTAAATGAGCCTTCACCGACTACCAAAAAAAAAAAATATATATATATATATATATATAAATTGCAGCCTCACTAGGCAATCACATGCAGCCTCTGTGCCATCAAACGCAGCCACTGTGCCCATCAAACGCAGCCACTGTGCCCATCAAACGCAGCCACTGTGCCCATCACACGCAGCCACCGTGCCCATCACACGCAGCCACTGTGCCCATCACACGCAGCCACTGTGCCCATCACACGCAGCCACTGTGCCCATCACACTCAAAATCATATTTTATTTTTCCAATTAGGAAGGGTTCGGTGAATGCGCATATGAAACTGGTGGGGTACAGTACCTCCAACAGGGTTAAGAACCACTGACTTAGTGTATGAAAGTATATCTATGTGGAATTATAAAAAAAAAAAAAGGAAGGGCAATCAAAATCATACATATATACACACGTATATATATATATATATATATATATATATATATATATACACACACACACACACACATACATACGCAAATTATATATATATATATATATATATATATATATATATATATATATATATATATATATATACACACACATACATACACACACGCAAATTATATATATGTGTGTGTGTGTATATATATATATATATACACATATATACACACACACACATACATACATATATATATATATATATATATATATATAACACATATAAACACTTTACTTTGCATATGTGAATTTGTGTAAATATATCAGTAAAAAGAGATTGGGAAATTCTAATCACAATGGTGACTGACTATAATTTGCTGCCCCCCAACATTTTCATCTGGCTTTTAGATCTCTATGCCATTTCTCCATCCCTGAACTAAAATATCACTTTTGGGTGGACTGGTCTTTTAAAAATATAATACAAATGTCGACATCAAGAAAAAAAAAAAATGCCGGTTTTGCTGCTAAATATAAAGCGTCAAGCTGGCACATAAGGGAATTTTATCCAACTACTGAAAAACCAGCACAAATGTGTTCAGTGGGTGGCACTGCCAGCATCTTTCCCTCTGACATTCCACAACTGAAAAAATGAGGAGGCCAAGTGGAAAATTGTCAGTGAAACAGTGAATGCATGCAGTCAGGTGCAGCCGCTGTTCGGGTATTTTGTCCACTGGCTGGCAGGAAAAATACAATATCCACAGAAGGAGATTGGTACATCGGTGCTGTGCAGCATGGATGGAGGAATCAAAAATTTTCATTTCTGTTCATGTTTCTGTCCAGCTTCACAAACAAGGTAAAGTCATACTTTATGCAAGGTGCCATTGTCAGTTTAGTTTTAGTGAAGAGCTGGAGCACCAGTATGATCTAGGAAAACTAGACCAGTGTTCCCCAACTCCAGTCCTCAAGGCACACCAACAGGTCATGTTTTCAGGATTTCCCTCACATGAAACGGCTGTGGTAATTACTAAGGCAGTGAAACTGAACAAATCACCTGTGCAAAATAATGGAAAGCCTGAAAACATGACCTGTTGGTGTGCCTTGAGTCCTGGAGTTGGAAAACACTGAACTAGACAGTAAAAAGCATTGCATGTTCTACCACCAATGGCTGTGAAATCACACAAAACATCTCACCTGTGCTTCTTCACTCCATTCTCCTGGAGGCTTCCCTCCTCGTCGGGTGTCATGCTCTGGTTGGTGAGGGTCATGTCTGCGAGACGCGGGTTGGTGTCGGCAAATTCTGTGGAGGAATTGTCAGAGTCTGTGCCTGTTGGAGAGAGAGAATGGAAAGTGTGACGTCCGGGTGTCACTGAACTCTAATCTCCTCGGGGGAAGCAGAAGGACAGCCTATTACTGTTTTTTTTTTATTATTTTTTGTTTCACAAGCTTAAGGGATATTGTGCAAGAAGCAGTGACACGCCGCTCTGGCACACTTCAGCTGAAGTCCAGTCTTTACATGTTGTGAGATTATTTCTACAGATACAACAAAAACACATTCCTTCCACTCTGACGGATGCGGAGAACAAACCTGTAATGTCACCTCAGTAGGCAAGAAAAACCTGCAATTTAAATGCCGATAAAAAACATCATAATGTCAAATAGAAATGCAATCTGTCCAGCATGCTGGATACTCCAAGTATTAAAAGAACATGT
This sequence comes from Rana temporaria, assembly GCF_905171775.1. Lineage (NCBI taxonomy): Eukaryota > Metazoa > Chordata > Amphibia > Anura > Ranidae > Rana > Rana temporaria. The sequence goes on from NC_053500.1 coordinate 19,444,839, forward strand.
ATGATTGCCACTCATGTCATTCTGTCATTTAACTTTAATAAATTCATTTTGCATTTGTATCTGCAGCCAAGCAGTCCCTTCATGCCAAATAATATCTTTTTCATCAGACCATGCAAACGCAATATATTACATTACTACAAAGAGGGAAACTGCTTTAGTATTTGTTATTCTGTTAAAGTGGAGGTTCACCCGGAAATGTTAATTTTTACCCTTAGATTGATGCTCATTTTGTCAAGGGGAATCGGGTAGTTTTTTTAAAAACGAAGCTGTACCTACCGTTTTAGAGAGCGATCTTCTCCGCCGCTTCCGGGTATGGGCTGCGGGACTGGGCGTTCCTATTTGATTGACAGGCTTCCGACAGGCTTCCGACGGTCGCATCTATCGCGTCACGATTTTCCGAAAGTAGCCGAACGTCGGTGCGCAGGCGCTGTATAGAGCCGCACCGACGTTCGGCTTCTTTCGGCTACTCGTGACGCGATGTATGCGACCGTCGGAAGCCTGTCGGAAGACTGTCAATCAAATAGGAACGCCCAGTCCCGAAGACCATACCCGGAAGCGGCGGAGAAGATCGCTCTCTAAAACGGTAAGTACGGCTTCGTTTTTAAAAAATTTACCCGATTCCCCTTGACAAAATGAGCATGAATCCAATGTTAAAAAATGTTTTTCGGGTGAACTCCCGCTTTAAGACAGTCTTGTGATTCACACAACCACTTACCAAATACAATAGAACACTTTTTTTTCTAACTGAACTCCATAGGAATTGCTTTAGACTCCATACACACTTGTGCGACTTGTCATGCAATTTTGGACAAGTCGTTCTCCATGTTTTCCAATGATACCCATTCATATATGTGCGACTTAAAGCGGTTGTACACCCATTCTGATGACTTTTTTCAATGTGGACAATTGCAGGTTTTATAATCATTTGCTTTAGAACAGTGGTCTCCAAACTGTGGCCCTTTGCACGATTTCAGGCCCTTGGGGCACTATTTCTTCCACAGATACCGACAGTGAGGGATAAACCCCCCCCCCCCCCCACACACAAACACCGACTCCAATAAAGGGGCACAACACGGCGCCTGCGCACCGACGTTCGGCTACTTTCGGAAAATCGTGACGCGATGGATGCGACCGTCGGAAGCCTGTCGGAAGACTGTCAATCAAATAGGAACGCCCAGTCCCGCAGCCCATACCCAGAAGCGGCGGAGAAGATCTATCTCTAAATACGATAAGTACAGCTTCGATTTAAAAAAAAACTACCCGATTCCCCTTCACAAAATGAGCCTCAATCTAAGGTTAAAAATATACATTTCCGGGTGAACCTCCACTTTAGGAGTATAACATCCTCATCATGGGAAGTAATATTGCTGGGGTTCCTGTAATCCAACGTTCCAACCTGTGGACAGAGACTACATTGCTTAATGCTGTACAAGCTTGTCTTTTTGGTAAGCGGCTTTCCATGTGGTCTTTTCACGAAAGTCAAGTTCACAGTGGTGTTGTTCGTCTCCATTGTGGACACCAATGTGATTCAATCCGCACATTTGGGACATTAATCAATTTATTAATTTGAATTTATTTATGCTTGAAGTTATATAAATAATCTATTCATAACTTACATTTATCTAGCTTTTGGTTGCTAGTTAATATTTGCTGGCACAGTTTTTTTCTGTTTATTTTTGATATACAAGTGCTTTGGATTACAAGCATGTTTCTGGAACGAATTATGCTCGCAAACCAAGGTTTTACTGCACATGGAAAACACTGTGCATATGCATTTTGTGCAGAAAAAAATTGCACGAAACTGAACTGAACTGCGTCTGGTGTGACCTGGCCCTTAAAGAAGTATTTAACCCTTCCCACCCACTTTCTATGCTTCCACTCCTACCTCCACCCACCTTCTCTCTCTCAATCGGAAAGGTTTTGTTTTTTTGGGGAACACATCCCACACTTTCTGGCCTCTCGTCTAGGCAAGAATGAAAATGTTTAGCTGCTCGCTGCCTACTGAGATACTTAGGTCATGCATGTCTGGAGGCCTTGAGACAGCTAGCTCCCAATGACATCAGAGAAGAAGATGGTGGCACTGGACCAAGCAAGCAGCAGCAAAGTGGTAAGGATGGGGGAGATAGGGAAAAGTACAATGTCATCTACTTGCCCTAGCCTGCTGAGTTGACAAATAAGTAACACCAGCACATGAAGCCATCCATATGCTCGTCTCTCCACGTTCATTATGCTTACAGCATTCTGTAATTCTATAAAATCTAACTGGTCTTGATGGTCCTCACGCTCTCATTTTTTATCATACGATGTTGGGCATTATGGAAAAGAAAATTCTAATAGTAACATCTAAAATGCATATAATCATTGTGTAGCGCCCTGCTCCTGTTGAACAGGCGCCACTTTAAATTTAGTGGGGTCTGAGCTGTTATTTGGCTCAGACCAGAGTGATTAAGGGCAATTTAGCCTCTGTTCCAGCCATGGTTGTGCTAAAGGTATCCACCATTGCTCGCCTGGGGGTGTCATTACCACCCCAGGCCAAGGGTGGCAGCAGCAAGGTCAAGGTGTATTGAGTGTCCCCCTCGGCAGCGAATCAGTGGGAGTGGTTGCCCGATGTGCATGCCGGGGAGGGATACTTAAGGGACAGACGCCATTGGTGGGGGGTCTGTTGTCCGTCCGTGCCTCATGGCCCGCCTGGCCTGAGGTGCGCGTTCTGAATCCTGGTTCCGGGACCACATTGGCCCGGGGCTGCGGCTTCGTTTGAGGGCCCAGTTGTCTGGGGCCTGTACTACAGAGGTGATTATGTGCTGTCCGTCCTGCGGGAGGAAGTCACCTGATGAAGGAAGCCAGGGGAGGACCTATCCTGGAGAGGGCCATGCAAGAGGCTGGTACCTAGGGAGAAGGCCTGGAAACTTCATCGAAAGATGCACTACACACTGAGAGGCTTGACAGTGATCACCTGTCAGATTTAAAGTTCTAAAGAATCAAAGCTAAAGAGATCCGGGTGCTGAATCCTGTGGCAGGGTATTCCAGACCAAAGTGTCTCATCAAGAAACGAAGGTCTGTGGCAGAGACTGTACTTTACTTTGTGCGCCATCCTGGCTGCTAGGCCGGTGAGAGGGACCTATCCGGGTGAGCAATACCTACTCTGGCTAAAGTGGCGATGAGATTTGTATGCTGGAAACAGGAGTGTTTCTTACTTTGATTATGCACCTGAACCCACCTACCCTTCCACCCCTCATCCTTCTTTTCTACTAAAGTTCTCCCAAATAAATCCAAGAAAAATAGGAGTATTGTGTGGACACTGAAATTCTTCAGACTCTCCTTTTACCCTGCACAGCGAGGATAGAGAGGTAACGTGCCACCCAAAATATAACCAGCAGCTCCTACGGGGGTAGTGCTACAATTTTTTTAACAAATATACATAAAAACTAGCTTAGGGCCCTTTCACAGGGGTGAACTAATCAGGTCTGACTACGTTTTTCAGGCAGACCCGATTGGATGGTCCATGCAATTCTATGGAAAGAGGACTGTGAACAGACTTTAGTCCATCTACACTCGTCTACCTCCAGATCCGATCTACTAAAAAATACGGAAGGGGACCCGTCTTCTTTCATTTAGACAGATTGGATCAGAGGGTAATTGGGTGTAAACAGACAGTGGAGTGCGTTAACCCCCAGACTACCCATAGAGCACAGCAGGCTTTGTCCGTGTCCGTTCTTCAGAAACTGAGCAGACACAGATGTGTCATCCTCCCGCTCTGCTCCGATTAGCAGGGGATCTTTGAGTGGACCCCTGCTGAACGAACAGAATCTTCCCCAAGAGAAAAGGGCCTAAAAGTTTTCCTTTTTCTCATTGCCCAAAAGTTCATCTTTATAGTGGTTCTAAAGACTTAAGGTTTTTCCCCATAATATATTCTATGGCGACAGTGGGAGAAATGGCGACCCATTGTTGGCGACAGTGGGAGAAATGGCGACCCCTTGTTGGCGACAGTGGGAGAAATGGCGACCCCTTGTTGGCGACAGTGGGAGAAATGGCGACCCCTTGTTGGCGACAGTGGGAGAAATGGCGACAGTGGGAGAAATGGCGACCCCTTGTTGGCGACAGTGGGAGAAATGGCGACCCCTTGTTGGCGACAGTGGGAGAAATGGCGACCCCTTGTTGGCGACAGTGGGAGAAATGGCGACCCCTTGTTGGCGACAGTGGGAGAAATGGCGACCCCTTGTTGGCGACAGTGGGAGAAATGGCGACCCCTTGTTGGCGACAGTGGGAGAAATGGCGACCCCTTGTTGGCGACAGTGGGAGAAATGGCGACCCCTTGTTGGCGACAGTGGGAGAAGTGGCGACCCATTGTGGGCGACAGTGGGAAATTTTGCCCCAAGGGCCAGATAAAAGCAGACAGACAAAGGGCCACAGTTTGAAGACCACTTGTCTACACCAGGGAGGATTTTACAAGTAAATAACATGCTTAAATAAATAGCCTAGCAACAGAGTCTTTTTAAAGTCAATGTGTTGTTTTGACCTGCAAAGCTAAAGTTCATTTATGTATCTGTGGGACATAGACATAACCACAGATCACTGACGGTTGTATCACAGCCTGTTCCCATATGACCTTCTGGTTCCTTCACCGTGACATGAATAATAGGGGTTACTGTCAGGCATTCTGAACTGTATGATCAAATATGTATGTGAAGAGTCAACTGGCAATCCCACAAAAACAGTTTTAGTGCCAATTAAGGTTTAAAACTGTTATGATAAGATGAACAGGGACAAAATGTGGACTTTACAATAGCAGACAATGTACAAGAGGTGCAGAGAATGTATAATGAACAGAGATAACACTATGGTCTGGCTGATAGAGAGAGATCATAATACAGTCTCAAGCAGGCACTGGAACCAATTGCCCTCAGGCTACACTATCTTCCGGAGTCTTCACAAATATGCAAGCTTCAGTAGAATCTGCTGCCGTCACCACAAAGGCACAGGGAGTGAATTAGTGATCAGTAGAGGATTGCAAAACGCATTGTGGGCATTGTTCTGCAATGTCACTTCTATGAGAAGCTGTAAGATTTCAGGCTTACAAATCTCAGGATGGGGGAGGCTTGAGGTATTTGGACAGGTTAGAAATGCCTAGCCAGGCTGTGTATGCCTATAGACACACACAGCCAGGCTCAGGATCAAGCATGTCGGAGTACCCCCATAACAAGCGGCTTGCTATGAGAGCACTCTGTGAAGAGGAAAAGCCAAGAGCGCCGGCGTGGCACAACAGAAAAGGAGGTTCGGGGGCCGCTCTGTGAAAACCATTGCATAGAGCAGGCAAGTATAACATGTTTATAAATGTTCTTTTAAAAGCCTTTGCAATAATTTTAACCACTTCCTGCCCAGCCTGCTGTCAAATAACGACTGGGCGGGATAATTCATTGTTCTGGGTGGACGTCGAAGGCTTGTGTGCACCAGACACACCTGACGACGGATCTGTGTACTGGCCCACTGCCAGTACCATGTGATCACTGTGACCAATCGCAGCAGATTACATGACATTTGAACACAATGGATGGCTTCCTTTCATGCCAGTCATTGTGTATGTAGCACCCCTTTACTTTCAGAAAGGACGCTATGTTAAATTTAGTGGGAGAATGAGAGAGTTCTGTTGCTCTCATTTTTAATTTTGGCAAATTTGGCTGTCGCCAAATCTGGATTGTTCTAAAGTGACGCTCTGGCTGCCAGGCCTGTGGCAGAGGTCTGTCCGGGGGCACTTCACCCACTCTGGCTAGAGTGGCGACGCACTGATACAATTGCAGAAGGCAGAACTGCTTTCCTTATCCAAGCCCGATACTGCAAAGTTCCTCCATTTTCATCAACCTATCCTGTCTACCTCAAGTTGATGTGTTGGTCGTGTTGGACCGAGAAATAAAGCATTCAGAAAATCTTACCTACAGATTGGACATTCAATTACTGCTCTACTCACTACCATCACCCCTAGACACTACATAGAGGTAACTTAACCACTTGCCGACCGCGCACCGCCGAAATACGTCCACAAGGTGGCTCTCCTAGGCTAGAGCACGTAATATGACGTCCTGTCTATTAGCCGCCACTAGGGGTTCTAAAGCGATTAAAGTGATTTTCTAGCAAATATATATTTTTTTAGTAGAGACCCTAGAAAATAAAATGGCGATTGTTGCAATATTTTATACTCTTACTGTATTTGCGCTGCGTTCTTTCAAATGCAATTTTTTTTTTAGAAACAATTACTTTAACCACTTAAGGACCCCTTCACGCCGATATACGTCGGCAAAAGGGCACGGCGCCGTTCGTAAAAAACATCAAATACGTGGGATCACACTACATTTCTATAAAATACGCCCACATCTTCCACATTTGAATTAGGCAGGCTTACGCTGGACCACATACGTTACGCCGCAAGTTCTTTCTGAATACGGAACTTGCGCCCTAATTTACGGCGGCGTAACGTATCTAAGATACGTTACGCCCGCCGAGAGATAGGCAGATCTCTCTGAATCCGGGCCACTATGTATATTTTCCAAATGAAACCCATAGATTTTTGCTCCTTCCAGAATTTTGTTTTCATCCCTACGGTTGAAAATGAACAAAAGTTTTGAATTTTTTTTTTTTTACTGGTGATGATTTAGGAATATTGTATGAATAGAGATCTTTTATCTTTATCATGTTTACTGTAAAAGTGATGATTTACTCATAATATTGCACAATATAACCTTTGCCAAACACATGGGTTGACCTTCATCTGAAATCAATATTCTCATAACTTTCTGCATCTCCTGTAAACACCGGTAAAGACGATCACCTCCCATTACTATCAGGAAGGGTTCTCGGGCTCCTTGTTGGGAATTTGTTTAATGTTAATAAGCGGATTATCTCCTGTAGTATGAAAAATCTGAGATTATGATGGTGGCCGGGACCCTAGCAAGAAGATCCTGGTACATCCAAACTCATGACAAGGTCTCATGGCCGTTATGTGCAGGGCCGCTGATAAGGCAGTACAGCCAGCCCTTTTGTACTGGGCCCGGGCCCCATCAGTTCAACAGGGGTGCCTGGGCAACTGTTGAGCAGGTGGTCTGGCTGAACCTGTTGCAGGCACCGATTGTCTTCTGCCTCCCCCTGCAGCGCTGCCAGCTTATCCTCTTCTTTCCCCCCCTCACATAAGCCCCTTCCATCTGTTGTCTGGACCCCCTGTGTGTCCCTTTCCCCTGCCAGCTTCCCTCCTCTCCTCTTCCACCAGAAGCTACTGTAAGCACACAGGGGGGGATGTTTCAAGATGGAGAAGGGGCTAGTAAATATGTAATTTACTGGCCCCTTCCCTTTACTGAACACAGTGAGCGATCAGTACCTATCACTCATGTGTCCATTCATCGCAGAAGCATAGTAAACCAGGCCTCGACAAAATCCGGGTGCCAGGTCGCAATTGCCGCGGCCTCAATTACTGGCCGTCGCATGGCGTGGGGGCACACAGAGGCACAGGATCCTGTGTCTCCGTGCACCCCCGCCTCCATCGTGGCAGGGCCATCGCGGCGGGGCCCGCAACGGCCGGTAATTTAGGCTGCAGCTTTGCAGCCTTGTGAAGGCCCAAGCTGCCTTCTGTGACCTGGCGCCATCTGGTGGTGGCCGTTGGCATTACAAGTAAAACAGTAGTTCTAATGTGTGTTCTTTTTCTGTTTTCACTGCCATCTCCTTCCCTCTAATTAGAACCCCCAAACATTATTTATATTTTTTTATTCTGACACCCTAGAGAATAAAATGGCGATCGTTGCAATATTTGTGCAGCGGTCTTACAAGCGCACCTTTTTGGGGAAAAAATAAACTTATTTTAACTAAAAAAAAAAAAAAAAAAAAAAAGACAACAGTAAAGTTATCCCAATTTTTTTTTATATTATGAAAGATAATGTTACGCCAAGTAAATTGATACCCAACATGTCACGCTTCAAAATTGTGTCCGTTCGTGGAATGCCGACAAACTTTTACCCTTTAAAATCTCCATCGGCGCGGTTTAAAAAATTCTACAAGTTGCATGTTTTGAGTTACAGAAGAGGTCTAGAGCTAGAATTATTGCTCTCGCTCCAACGATCGCGGCAATACCTCACATGTGTGGTTTAAATACCGTTTACATATGCGGGCGCTACTCACGTATGTGTTCGCTTCTGCGCGCAAGCTTGGCGGGACGGGCGCGTTTTCTGGCTCCTAACTTTATCTGGCTCCTAGATTCCAAGCAAATTTGTCAAACCATGCCTATGTTTACTATGCTTCAGTTTGTGAATGAGCAGGAAGCCTCGGAGTGCTTCCTATTCATTCATCTGTGCAGCCGAGGCTACAGAGAAAGGGACGGATAAATCTGATAATGTCCTCAGTCACTTTCAGATGGTGGAACGGGGGGCCCTGTCAGGTAAGCTGTATGGGGCCCTGTGATTTCTTACATCTGCTCTGATCACGTGCCCGAGGCTAGCTGAAGTTTTTGTCTAGGCAGAGCAATGGTCTAATAAAGTGCCTTGACATTTTCCACATTTTGTCATGTCAAAACCAAAAAAACGTAAATGTATATTATTGGGATTTTATGTGATAGACCAGGGGTCTCCAAACTGCGGCCCGAGGGCCAGATGTGGCCCTTTGCTAGCCTTTATGCGGCCCTTGGGACACAATTCCTTCCAATGATCTGAGGTTCTATTCCTCCCATTAACACCAACAATGAGGCACTTTATCTTCCATGGATACCAATGATAGAATACTATTCCTCATACTAATAGGGGGAATCCTCCTCCTATTGACCACCACCAACCCTAAGGCCATATTTATTCTCACTGATTTTGGGCCCGTGACATTTTCTGCCCCTGCTAGCCACAATCTGGCCCTCGTAAAGTCTGAAGGACAATAAAGTGGCCCTTTGATTGAAAAGTTTGGAGACCCCTGTGATAGACCAACACAAAGTGCACATAAAATGATAAATGGTTTTCACTATTTTTTTTACAAATATCTGAAAAGTGTGGGGTCCATTTGTATTCAGCCCCCTTTACTGTGATACCCCCCAACTAAAATCTAATGAAACCAATTGCCTTCGGAAGTCACCTAATTAGTAAATAAAGTCCACCGGTGTGCAATTTAATCTCAGTATACATACAGCTGTTCTGTGAAGCCCACAGAGGTTTGTTAGAGAACCTTAATGAACAAACAGCACCATGGAGGCCAAGGAGCACAACTCCTCCAACTCTTAAAAAGCTCAATACCAATAAAACTAGCAATGCCGAAAGCCAAAACAAAAGGTCTTTCGCGGGGGCAGCTCTGCACCACAAAGTACGCATTCATTCTAAATTCTTCATCCGTCTCCAAAAACATTTTGTTTGTTTTTTTAGGCGATGAGATTATTATTCGGGGACAGAGATCGGCGCTTGAAATTCTTTCTGCAGATGCTAAATAGTTGGTTTACTTATTCATTTATTACCTGCTTTGCATCTGCTGACAAGACCTGAGGAGTGCTGTACTTTCCCCCGAATATTCAGAGCTTGTTAAAGTGAAGTGATGCCCGCGTTTGGTATGCTGCAGATAATATCTACAAATTCATTAGACTATGACAGAGGAAAAGACGGCCAGGATGGATGACATCTGAGATTAGCAAAACGGAAACGAAGACAACAGAGAGATAATGTATTTTTTATTGAGACGATACTAAATTATATTTCAGCGGACAAATAAATACAGAAGCTCTCAGGCCTAATTAACAAGTGAGGTTTTGTTTAAAACTCAAGAGATGATTAAACTACTTTTTAACGCGTATCCAAGTCTGAAACTTTTTACTTTGGTTTTGAGAGTATAGTTGAGAAGGATGAAAATTAAATGTTAATTTTTTCCTGGCTTCTCCTCCCGGCCAACCCCGTCGCTTCTCCTCCCGGCCAACCCCGTCGCTTCTCCTCCCGGCCAACCCCGTCGCTTCTCCTCCCGGCCAACCCCGTCGCTTCTCCTCCCGGCCAACCCCGTCGCTTCTCCTCCCGGCCAACCCCGTCGCTTCTCCTCCCGGCCAACACCGTCGCTTCTCCTCCCGGCCAACCCCGTCGCTTCTCCTCCCGGCCAACCCCGTCGCTTCTCCTCCCGGCCAACCCCGTCGCTTCTCCTCCCGGCCAACCCCGTCGCTTCTCCTCCCGGCCAACCCCGTCGCTTCTCCTCCCGGCCAACCCCGTCGCTTCTCCTCCCGGCCAACCCCGTCGCTTCTCCTCCCGGCCAACCCCGTCGCTTCTCCTCCCGGCCAACCCCGTCGCTTCTCCTCCCGGCCAACCCCGTCGCTTCTCCTCCCGGCCAACCCGGTACCTTACGCCCGCACAAAGATGCACGCTTCTACATGAATCCGGGCCTGTATTTTCTCCTCGTCTTCCTTCTTTCCTCTTGGTTTGCTCTGTTCGTTCACTTAAATGGCCAGGCCACGATGACATCACTCTCCTGCATACGCATGGGAGTGACTTCATCACAGCACAGAGCGGTGCGCGTGCACGGCTTTGTGTACATTAACAATGACAGACAGGGAGAAGCATTTATGACAAAAGAGACCACTAGGGTCTCTTCTGTTATAAAATCCCTGTCAGCGGTTTCAACACTTGAGAATTTAATTTCACTTTAACAGTTAAAATGGTAATATTCTAAATAATTTGGTCCATTCCTACATTTCTTTGTTATCAGAACGGTACAACCTATTCCTGTTCTCTCAGGGTTTAGCAACAAATCACAGCAGGCTTATGAATCTGGCAGTAGAGGACAGAGGGTACTACTTTAATATCTATTAGATTATCGTATTAATATTAAAAGTATTCTGCAAACTGGAACATTGATTCATTGCTTTGGAGCGCAGCCAGGGAGGAATGAATATATTCATTAACAACATGTTTTTCACCTTTAGATAATATAAAAATGTGGCCTGAGAGCTGACAATAGTGTAACAGTTTTATTGAAATCTGATCACAAATATGGTAAGGTAGATATTTTTATTTCTGTTATTTGTTAAAAGGAAAACAAAAATGTTTGTATAGGTTTTTTCTTCTTTGCCTTAATTTTTTAAGTTTGTTCCCAACTATTTTTTTTTACTACTTTATCATTTTAATTTTTTTGCTATTCCAAGCATGTAATATAGAAAAAAGATCCCCAGAGCACAATGGGTGAGCAAAAGAGACAACACAGCTAAAGGCAACAAAGCACAGCCTTTAAACGAAATTACCAAGTTAATTCCATGTACATATGATGGTAAACTATACACTAAAGTGACTGCCTATAAGGCTGCCATTACTGAACTCTTATGTGAGAATGCGGCTTTCATTATGATGCTACGACAATGATGGCTGTGTGCCGGACCAGGAACAAATGAGTAATTCTGACAGTCCTTTTCAGCATATTTGTTACGAAACTGTGACTGAAACATGCAAGTCATACACAGCCAGGCCTGCAATGGCAGCCTCCTCAAGACAAATAGCTAGATTCACATAGAGTTAGGAATATAACTCGGAATCTGCGCCGACCTAAGTTTAAGTGTATGCTCAAACAGAGATACACTTAAACCTATCTAAGATACGACGGCTTTGCGCCGTCCTATCTTAGGGTGCAATATTTAGGCTGGCCGCTAGGTGGCGCTTCCATTGCGGTCTGCGTAGAATATGTAAATCAATAGATACACCTATTCACGAACGTACGCCCGGCCGACGCAGTACAGATACGCCGTTTACGTAACGCATTATCAGGCCTAAAGATATTCCATCAAATAGTTGGAATAGTAATGTTAAAGTATGGCCGCCGTTCCCGCGTCGAAATTCGAAAATTTTACGTTGTTTGCGTAAGTCGTCCGTGAATAGGGATTTACGTCATTTACGTCCACGTCGAAATCAATAGGACCGTGCGGCGTACTTAGCCGCAATGCACACTGGAAATGTAGGCGGACGGCGCATGCGCCGTTGCAAAAAAAAGTCAATCACGTCAGGTCAAAGCAAATTATCATAAAACACGCCCCCTCAGCCTATTTTAAATTAGGCGCGCTTGCGCCCGCCGCATTTACGCTACGCCGCCGTAAGTTAGGAGGCAAGTACTTTGTGAATACAGTACTTGCCTCTCTGACTTAAGGCGGCGTAGCGTAAATACGATACGCTACGCCGCCTTAAAGTTGCGCGCCCCTACATGAATCTAGCTAATAGTCACTATAAACAAAAATACGGATGATAGAACAAGCGTGATGCTTTAATTCCTTCCTCATTAGGAAAGGGAGGAATAGTTTTTACTCAAGAAGATGGAACATTTCCTGGTGTAGTGTTGAGTGTTTATAAAGGAGTGTCTTCCCTGGAAGTTGGAAACCCTCAATGAAAGAAAGTGGGGCTCGAGGCAGCGTAAAATTTTTAGGCCAGGCTGTAGCCAACGTAAAAAACAAACTCAAAGCCCTTTTCCAGACCGAGCCTTATTGGGCCGGAATGATGATTGCTGACTGGATCCAGATTTAGGAGATTTCTTCTCACTTTGTTGACGTGACAGGTGACGGATGTTAGACAAAATGGGATATTAAAGGAAGTCCAGTTCGCTCCCTGTGTATTTGATCGGGGTCCGACAGAACAGAGAACAAAGGAAAACCTTCCCAATCGGCCACATGAAGCAACATGTGCTGGGACAAAGGATGGGCAGAAGGGAGGGCGGTTAGGGGCGTCCCTCACCAAATACTCCCAAGTCAATGGTTGGCAACCAGTAGACCCACAGCTTGATGCTTCACACTACGCATTTGCAGCTTCCTTCTAGCTGCTAAAAAGCAAGTACCGGTAATTGGTCACGCATGTGTAATGCGCATGCCAACCATAGGCAGATGGAGCAAAGGGGCAGAAAAGAGGTCACGCACACACCTTTTGTATAGTGTATGTTTTGATTATTATTTAAATTTGTTCACACTACTCATTAACTTGGATACCACACCTGAGTGGAGGCGTAGGAGGGACGCTCTGTGGGTTGGATTGTCCCGAACATACACCTCCAGGTCACCATTGATCAAAGCACTTTCACACCACACTTTAACCCCCTAGTGGGTATATCTCTTTGAATTCTCATCAAAAGGGGACCTTACAAACCTATTGGAGGCTCTTTCCTATGAGCCCACCGCAGTAAGGTGCCCGACAATTTATTATTTAAAATCGGCACACTGAAGATAAGGATACAGATCTCACTACAATTAAGCAGCGCCATCACCCTTAAAATTTCACCTCTATTCTCACCATCACTCTCCCTCTGGGGGACTAAACAGGGGGCAGCAGCTCATCTACCCACCCTTAGCGCGGAACCTTACCCTTTTTACACAGTGGTACACCTATTCAGGGTCATGCATTAGCAACCGAGGAGGGGGGTACAGTTACACATCCTTGCCCTGGTTTCTGGATAACCCTGCCCCAGTACTGTTTTCAAGTACAGTAGGGAAAGTTTTAGAATCCGTCAGGATATTCAGTGCTGTCTGCATCCCCATGTGGGGGCTTTTGTTTCACTTCCTGTCACATGCCTGAGGAAGGGGTCCTGCTCGTCCCCGAAACACTGCGCTATATCTACTGTGATCATTCTTCAATGAAGATTTGGACGTTATTTGAGGATCCGTGGTATGCTGGCGTTTATTTGCATGTGATCTATGATTTCTCCAGTACAGCTGGTTGTTGCTGCAGCTCCCGCTACCTCTAAGCCTTATGCAGAAAAGCGTGTGATGGGAATATCAATACTACTAGTTGACAGATATGAGACAGAACAGGAAGAGAATAAAATGTCTTCTACAAAAACACAGACATAATTTAATTAAAACCCAAAGAATGTTCTAAACCAAGACAATCTGCTAAAATTGGGCTTTAAATAAAAATAAAGTTTCCTAATTTCCTTTTAACCTGAAAACATGTCTCTTAATGGTGGTGTATTCCCAAAATGTGCTCACTTACCTGTAACGGCATCGAAAAACTCCTCCTCGCTGTTCATCCTTCTCTATTGAGTTGTCTTCTATTCAGCACAATTATTGCATCTTCTCGGGGGTTCAACAATCCAGCTGGGTACTAACTGCGACGGTCCCCGACTCTATTCCCTTTGACCCTAAAAAAATGTAAATAAACAATTTTAAACTTTATTACTTTTTAACTCTCATAAAAACACACAATACTTATTTAAAAACGTATTTCAAACATCCATGTTGCTGGACGGCTTTATTTATGTGAATTATGTTTTCACAAAAAGATCCTTCCGATGCCTAGAAGAGCTGAAGTATGAGAGCGTTCTGATCCTTATCTGTGCTTTCTTCCTCATCAGTTATTTCATCTTACTGATTATGTAAAATCTGTGTGAAGTTTCTTGTTGCCAAACAGTTACCCAAGGGTGACAAAAACGCAGAAACAGCAAGTTACCATCAAGACTACATTTCTTGTGATTAGATCGCCGACCGAAATACAAATATTTTTTAATGTTAGGCCCTTTCTAATCTAGATAAAGGAAAGGGGTTTTCACTCAAACATTCTCATATCAATTCTGAGGGAATAAATCAAAAGTCAAAAGAAAAACTATGCGGTGATGTTTAAACACGAGGATGGCCATAGGCAGGCAGAGGATAAAATTATTGGAACACAATCTGCAAATATACACATAAAAAAAAAAAAAAATTAATAATAATAATAAATTATATTATATTATATAATATATATATATATATATATATACATATAAAAAAAAAAAAATTAATAATAATAATAAATTATATTATATTATATTATATTATATTATATTATATTATATTATATTATATTATATTATATTATATATATATATATATATATATATATATATATATATATATATATATATATATATATATATATATATATATTTTTTTTTTTTAATTATGTTTTTTTCCTATTAGGCCTTGTACACACGACCGGACAGCCCACTGAAAACGGTCCGCCGGACCGTTTTCATCGGACATGTCCGGTCGGAGATTTCTGTCTGATGGTTGTACACACCATCAGACAGAAATGAGAGACAATCCGCGCGGACAGACAGCGCGGTGACGTGTCCGCGCCGTCACCGCGATGATGACGCGGCGACGTGCGCGACGCAGGAAGGTCAATGCTTCCACGCATTCGACACATGCGAGGGATGGCGGGCGCTCGGACATGTACGGTAGGTCTGTACAGACGACCGAACATGTCCGACGGACAGGATTCCAGCGGGCTGTTTCCAAACAAGTTTGGAAATATTTGCCCGCTGGAAAAAGGCCCGGCGGGGCAAATGTACGCTGGAATCCTGTCCGCTCGGCTGTACAGACGACCGAACATGTCTGCTGAAACTGGTCCGCAGACCAGTTTCAGCAGACATGTTCGGTCGTGTGTATGGGGCCTTAGAGGATTTGTAATTATGTACAGTCTTGTGATTCTCCCAAGAAGCTATCGGGTATGATCACGCCAGATGCCAGTTAAGAATGTAATACGGATTGCCCTTTGGGATCCCTCCAATTTGGTCAGTCCAGTACTTACGATGTATAACTGGGCAAAGCCCTGATAAAGGAGGACCCCCTTTCAATCCCCAAAATGCATTGGATTTAAAGTGATATAAAAATGAATCTGGACTTCAACTTTTGTCACTTTCCTCCTTGAATATCAAGTAATGAACTAACTAAAAGGGGTTCTGGTGTACATGTCTGCAGAAGAACCATTAGATGGCATGTTCTTGTATTGCAGGGAACAATGTCATTTGTCTAAGCCAGGCATCTTGTCAGGCATATTGTCATTTGTCTAAGCCAGGCATCTGCAACCCCCAAAAAACGCAATGACGTTTGCGTTGCACCCACTGCCACTGGCTGTAATTGACAACTCGGTACACGGTCAATATCAAAGCCTGGCCCATCCATCTGCCTCACCGGTTGCTCAGGACATTGGTGTGCTGTGTGAAATGGTTTGGGGCTTACCTGAGGTCTGAATTTAAAAAAAACACATTGATTTAACAGTTTCAAAAAACAAACGGTTACATTGCTGACATACCAGAAAATGCCAACTGTCACATTTGTTTGTGCTTTCAACCAAACTGTCAAACCATCAAATGGCTGGTGCCATAACTAAATCACATGTGCAACATGGCAGTTGAAAATCCAAAAGAGGCCAAGATGGGA
This sequence comes from Rana temporaria, assembly GCF_905171775.1. Lineage (NCBI taxonomy): Eukaryota > Metazoa > Chordata > Amphibia > Anura > Ranidae > Rana > Rana temporaria. The sequence continues at coordinate 19,460,989 of NC_053500.1, forward strand.
GGGTGTAGTTTTGCTTTAATACATTGGGGCTGATCTGTGTTTTGAAGTGTATGCATCGGATTAATCTTGAGGTGTAAAGCGTGTGCACTGAGGCCAACCTGAAGTTTGAAATGCATGAACAAGACTGATCTGAGGTAAAAAGTGCATGCCTTGGTACTGATCTGAAGTCTAAAGTACATGCACTGGGGCTGATCTGTGATCTGAAGTACATGCAATCGGATGAGTCCTAAGGTGTAAAGTGCATACACTGGGGCTGACCGGAAGTGCATGTATTGGTACAGATCTGAAGTGCATGCACAGAGGCTGATCTCAAAGTGTAAAGCGCATGCACTGAGGTTGACCTAAAAAGTGGAAGTGCATGTATTGAGATTGATCTGAGGTCTAAAGTGCATGCACTGGGGCTGATCTGAGATCTGAAGTACATGGCACTGGGTCTGATCTGAGGTCTGAAGTGCCTGCATTGGTAGTGATCTGAGGTCTAAAGTGCATGCACATGGGCTGATCTGTAGTGCATGCACTGGGGCTGATGCATGATCTGAAGTGCATGCACTCGGATAAGCAGTGATGTGTAAAGTGCATACAATGGGGCTAACCTGAAATGCATGTATTGGTACTAATCTGAGGTCTAAAGTAAATGCATTGGGGCTGATCCGAGGTCTGAACTGAATGCACTGAGGTTGATCTCGAGGTGTAAAATGCATGCACTTGGCTTGATTTCGAGGTGTAAAGTACTTGGCACTGGGGTTGATCTTGAAGTGTAAAGTGCACATACTATGGCTGACCTGAAGATGTGATGCATGTACTAAGACTGATACGAGTTCTACAGCGCATGCATTGAGGCCGATCTGAGATCTGAAGTACATGGCACTGGGGCTGATCTGAGGTCTAAAATACATGGCACTGGGGCTGATCTGAGGTCTAAAATACATGGCACTGGGGCCGATCTGAGGTCTAAAATACATGGCACTGGGGCCGATCTGAGGTCTAAAATACATGGCACTGGGGCTGATCTGAGGTCTAAAAAACATGGCACTGGGGCCGATCTGAGGTCTAAAGTACATGGCACTGGGGCCGATCTGAGGTCTAAAGTACATGGCACTGGGGCTGATCTGAGGTCTAAAGTACATGGCACTGGGGCCGATCTGAGGTCTAAAGTACATGGCACTGGGGCCGATCTGAGGTCTAAAGTACATGGCACTGGGGCCGATCTGAGGTCTAAAGTACATGGCACTGGGGCCGATCTGAGGTCTAAAGTACATGGCACTGGGGCTGATCTGAGTCTCAAGTACATGGCACTGGGGCTGATCTGAGTCTAAAGTACTGGGGTTGATCTTGAGGTGTAAAGTGCATGCACTGGGGCTGACCTGTAGATAGAAGTGTTGCATTGGGGCTGATCCAAGGTCTAAATTGCATGTCTTGGTACTGATCTGAGGTCTAAAATGCATGCATCAAACTAAAACATGCTTTGTGTGTGCACCTGCTAATCAAATTGCACTTGGTTGTATTGGGAACGGACTAGAGGTTGACCGATATATCGGCCGATATTTGGCCGTTTTGGAGAAATTGGCATCGCCCGATTTTTATCCAAATCAGGCCGATATTTTACAATTCCCGCTAGCAGTGCCACGGATCCGGAGTTAGGCCGAAGCCACAGCCTTTCCTGATGCTGTGACCGCGGCGGCAATCCGCGGATTCCCGCCGCGGTCACAGCATCAGGAAAGACCGCGGCTTTGGCCTAGCTCCGGAGCCGTGGCCATCTTGGTACACCCAGCGCGGCGTCCCTCCTCTGTTTACGCCCACAGAGGAGGAGGGGCCCGCGCTCGTGGGACACTCTGGTGTCTGTACTACGGGGGGGCAGGGGTGTCTATACTGGAGGAAGACTGGATTTGGAAGACCTTGCCGGGAAGACTCTGACTGCATGCTTGATTGGCAGACCTGACTGAGGAGTGGTAATATTAGATGTGCTAGCTAGAATTTCAGTTGATTGCTTAAATATTGTTGTGGGTTTGATAGGTATTTGTCTTAGGTGCAGAGGCTGTAATATTAGCCAGCATTGAGAGTTGCTGGTACAGGTCCAGTGCCATCTGCCAGTGCCACCATCCAGTGCCAATTAGTGCCACCTTCCATTCAGTGCCATCCGCCAATGCCACCTGCCAGTGCCAATACCAGTGCCACCATCCAGTGCCACCTGCCAGTGCAATCCAGTGCCAACTAAATCCATCAGTGCCACCTGCCAATGCCAACCAGTGCTAACTATTGCCACCCCGTGCCACCTGCCAGTGCCAACCAGTGCCATTTGCCAGTGTCACCTGTTAGTGCCACCTGCCAGTGCCAACCAGTGCCATCTGCCAATCAGTGCCACCTGCTAGTACCATCTTTCAGTGCCATCCAGTGCAACCTGCCAGTGCCAATAAGTGCCTTCTGCTAGTGCCATCTTCCTTCCAGTACCAATTAGTGCCACGAGCCAGTGCCACCAATAAAAAAATAAAAAATAAATCGGCCTAAAATATCGGCCGCAAAAATCGGCCTCATATATCAGGCATCGGCCGCCCAGATTTCTAAATATCGGCATCGGCCAGAGAAAAACCCATATCGGTCTACCTCTAGAACGGACAGTTAAATGCATTAAGTTTTATAAAATAACCAATAGGCCTCACTTGCCATCAGCAGTACACATTTAAATGCAAAAAACAAAAACTACAACCTGCTATTTTATATCAGTACGCCAATAGTCTAATGCCTGTGAATGTGACACTTATTATGGAATAGGTTGCTGCCCCCCCCCCCCCCCCCCGCCCCGGTCTATGTGCTCTGAAATACACAGAAGAATATTTGAGTTCTTTATAGCTGCATAAAGGATGAAATGTAATGTAATGTAATTTGTCTTAAGGCTCAGGGAGAAGTACTAGAAGAGAATAAGTGAGACAGTTATAGAGACGAATGACTTGGGATTTTTGGCAAATCTGTATTCTTCATCTTTAGTGAGAATAAGAGAAATACGAGTATTTCTTTGATCGTTCTATCAAATCCTGGACGTGGCGGCACGCCGACGGAGGAAGGTCATTTTTTTGATCAAATTACACAACGGCTGGCAAGACAATTGTAAATGGAACATCAATTCCAATCCAAACGGGAGTTCCACTTTATGGTGATTTGCTGCCTTTCCTCGAGTTTCTTTCCTTTCTCTCTTCACATTAAAATTTGTACTTTTTGTCAAGTTTTCATCCTGCAAGAGTTTCCAAGTGAGCAGCTGTTACCGAGGCAACCTGTGTTGTTTTAATGGGGTAGCCATTTTAATTTCCCTAGGGAGCGGGACGAACGACAACTCCAAAAAAAAAAAAAAAAAACGTTAAACAAAACAGAAAAATAGATTCAGATTTCCCCGGGGCTGATGTACAAAGAATACCTTATTTATTTTTCTGACTGGCAAATGGAGGGGAATTTCTAATGCAGCACAATGATCGCTTTATGGTGCCTTTGCCAGAACTTCAGACAAAGAGCAAAACAGACTAAGCTATTGATTTGAAGTGGACCTGTCAGCATAAAAACAAACAAACAAACACAAACAAACAAACCTTGCTACACTTCCCACCCCACAATTCCCGATATTTCTAAAAGTTTACAGAAGCCATGAAGTACCCAAGCTGGCCAAACATGAACTGAATAGCACAGAGGAGAGTTTTATGCTTTGCTCACTCAGTGAAAGCCGATGAAAAACTCAACTATTGCCAGGTGGTGCCAACAGGGCCACCCATGGAACAAATGTCAGGTGATTCATCGGGAACATTTGTTCTATGGGTGGCCCTGTTGGCACCACCCAGCACAAGTTGAATTTTTCATCGGCTTTCACTGAAAGGAGCAGAATGCATGCATGTCCTGTTCAGCAGAGGGATGCACGGCACGCAGGGCAGAAGAAGAAAAATATTCAAGCTGGGTACAAAGATTTATTATTTTTTTGTTCCTAAAAAACAAAAACTGTGGCCCTTTGCTTGCTTTTATCCGGCCCCTGGAGGCATTACTCCCTCCACCATCAGCAAAAGCGAGGCATAGTACAATTATGGGGCACTATTCCTCCCATTGACACCAATGTTCTCTCTCTCTCTCTATATATATATATATATATATATATAAAATAAAGAAGATACCTAGATAAACTCAGATCCTCTCTCTCTGCCATCTACTAGTACCATCTTTCAGTGCCATCCAGTGCAACCTGCCAGTGCCAATAAGTGCCTTCTGCTAGTGCCATCTTCCAGTGTCAAGAGCCAGTGCCACCAAAAAAAAAAAAAAATCGGCCTAAAATATCGGCCGCAAAAAAAATCGGCATTACCTATCGGCCATCGGCCGCCCAGATTTCTAAATATCGGTCGACCTCTAGTCAATAAAAGCTGCCGATTTGAAAATATAAAAAACGTCCTTTGAAATAACATTATAGCTTATATGAGATATGAATAATTAAGCAACATATAGATATAATCTAATATATTTCCCCCGCACATACAATTACCTTCTATTGTTAATATGTGGCGGCTTGTCATTTCGGTTGGTGGTCCTTGCAGCCTGGATTACAGGTAGGAAATCCTACATTTCCCCCACAATAAAAGGCATCATTGGGCAAACAACGACCCCTCCTCCATCTGCTTCTAAAACTTTGGCATCCATATTAATGAATATTCCGTGTTATTTATCTCACATAAATCATTTCTCTTTCCCCCCGCGTTCCGACTCTAGTTTTCGTAAAACGAGAATGAACCCCTCTGCCTTACGGGCTGCTGTACACCGGCATTAAGGAGCGCTAGCTTGTCTGTGTGCCGTGTACATCCCAGAGGACTAGTACTAAGCAGGGGTAAGATTTCCATTTATAGATGAACAACTGGGAGCTTCCAGCTCAGCGTTATGGCTGCCGGGATAAACACAGGCGTCTACGCCAGCTCTAAATACACAAAGAACACTCGTAGTTTGTTGTGCTATGAAATGGTAATTGTGCGCTGGATTGCGGAGGTGAAAGTTTACAAGGGGTCAAGTTTATAGCATTTGTAAACCCGACCGCTAAAATCTCAGGGAAGATTTAACTGCTTCATGTCATTTTAAAAGACAATTTCCAGTATTTTTTTTTTAAATGATACCTGGTGATCCTGCCATGAAGGTCCTAGTTCAGGCGCTTCCTGTTATAGGGTGACATCACTCTGCCCCTGTGTACTAATTGTGCTCCACAGTCTTCTGATGTCGAGTCTTCTCCATTTCAACAAACCTTACACAAGCATGCATAGGCGTGCACAAGGGGGGGGGGGGGGCACACCCTAATCACTGTGTGCTGCCGATTCCCCCCCCCCCACCCTCCCAGTGCTGCTGGTTTCCCTCATCTCCGCTACTACAGGGGATGTTTCAGGATGGAGAGTGGGGGGAAAGGGCTAGTCAATATGTCATTGACCAGACCCTTTCTTTTCTAAATGAACACACTCACTCACTTAGCCAGATTCAGAGAGAGTTAGGCCGGCGTATCAGTAGATACACCGACCTAACTCGGAATCTGCACCGTCCTAAGTTTAAGTGTATTCTCAAACTGAGATACACTTAAACCTAGCTAAGATACGACGGCCTGCGCCGTCGTATCTTAGGGTGCAATTTTTCCTTTGGCCGCTAGGTGGCGCTTCCGTTGAGTTTGGCGTAAAATATGTAAATGCCTAGATACGCCAATTCACGAAAGTACGTGCGCCCATCGCAGTAAAGATACGCCGTTTACGTCCGGCGTAAAGGTATTCCAACAAATAGCTGGCCTAGTCAATGTTAAGTATGGCCGTCGTTCCAGCGTCGAAATTTGAAAATTTTATGTCGTTTGTGTAAGTCGTCCGTGAATGGGGCTGGACGTAATTTACGTTCAGGTCGAAACCAATACGTCCTTGCGGCATACTTTGGAGCAATGCACACTGGGATATGCCCACAGACGGTGCATGCGCTATTCGTAAAAAATGTCAATCACGTCGGGTCACCCCCCATTAACATAAAACACGCCCCCTGTGTAAATTCACCTTACAGATTTTTCTGTAAAGGTGAACTTAAAGGGTAAGTTCACATCTGCTTTACGGCTACACAGGGCAAAGCAACAAGTTGGCATAGATGCCAGCTGACCCAGTTTTTCTGGGACAGTCCCGCATCTTGGACTTCAGCCTCGATAATGCGTTGTCCCCGGGTGGAATGTCATTGGATCACAGTGTCACACTTGAATGAATGTCTAATTAAGTTACTGTGCATGTGCGGAGACTCCGTAAGAAAAGCCATGGAGTAATCAATGGCCATAGATTAATTGATTTTCTTTCCTTCCACCATGAGTGAAAGGAAAGAGAAATCATTTGATTCTCCCATCAACACAGTCAGTAATATTGACTTCTGCTGGAGCTTTCCCAGCTGGTAAAATAAAATAATTACCACTAGTGGTTATAGCCACAGGCAGTAATTGTATGCTAAAAATCCAACAGGCTGGTTGTACCCAAATCGATTAGGCTTGCCCATAGATGGATTGAATCTTGGATAGACCATGCTGAACTAGCCCAGATTCCATCCATCTATGGCCAGCTTAAAAAGGAGAAGTCCAGCCTGAGCTTTTTTAGGCTGGGCTTCTCCTCTGGGTCACAGGAGTGCAATTTGTTTTGCACTCCTGTTACCCGTTTTCGGTCTGAAGTCCGCTCTCCGCTGACGTCACTGCAGTGCGTCATCACGACTTCCCAAGTCGGGATCTGCCTGCTGCCCTGATTGATGGCCGCTGAGACAGCCTCTCCCCGTCCCTCTCGGGGATCTGTGAGAACCGAGCCAGTGGCGATGTTCGGTGGCTCGGTTCTCAGTGCACAGAAGGCGGGGGACAGCTGGAGCATCTGCCTGATGCTCCCTCCACCGAAGGAAGTATAAATAGCCCAAAAACTTGAAAACCATACGTCTCCTTTAAAATGAACAGGAGCTGCAAGTGGGCAGTCCCTGCATAATTAGAGGCTAGGTTTGGGGGCGTGCCGCCCTGATAAGTGGATAAGAATTGAAAAGGACCATCTAGTCACTGGGTGGGCCTGAAGTGTACTGTGGGTGAAGCTAACTGTGTCCCCGGTCCAGGACATAATAGTTGCTAGGTATGTGTTACCAGTAGGTTAACCACTTGCCGACTGCCCTTAGCAATTTTACAGCTACAGGGCGGCTGCTGTGCTCAGGATCACGTATATATACACATGAGATCATGCACTTCCAGGGAGTGGGCATGAATTGCCACCGCCGGTGGCTCACCACTCAATGTGATTATTCACAGCGACTCGGCCCCGCCCCTGCGTCATTGGGAGCCAATGGCTGTGCTGCTATCAATCTATCCAATCAAGAGCCGAGAACCCCCGGGCAGAGGGACTGCGGCCTCGGTGTGGGACATTCCAGGGCTCAAGGGAAGTAAAATGGGGGGGGGTCAGGGGGACTCGTGACTGCCAGAACTCTTTTCAGCTTAATGCATAGGATGTATTAAGCTGAAAAAAACGGAGTGTTTACTAACCTTTTAAAAGGGCAGGCACGGATGTGAATGGATATACAGTATATGTAAAGCACTGCATACATTGATGCCGCTATACAAGTGCCTGTAATAAATAAAATACAGAAAACACATTTAAAAGCAATGCGATTACCTTTTATTTTACACACCTGTATTATTTTTTTTCTCAGTAGTCTCATGTTACTTCTCCTATAAGCCTCTCCTTACCCATTTTCTTCCATGATCTACTTAACTCTCTAAAAAGTTTACTTTGACTAACCCCTCTTCTCCCTGCCCACAGTGGTGATGATCTGGCACTGGTCTCCTGGGACTTTCCAGCTGACAGTATGGCCATCCTATACTGAGGGTTAATTCCGAACTCAGAATTCAGTCAGTATCGCGCTTACAAAAAACTTGAAGGGACGGCAACACGAGCGGGCATTCGGCGGGCAGATTAGAGCGCAGCATGTTTATATTCCAGTTCACTCTCAGTATTCTAGGCTGGTGGCACCGGGGATTAGACTCGCCACTCCTGGCGCTTCTTCTCTAATTAGGCTTAAAATCTACATTTCCTTATTCAAGTAATTGCAACCGGAGGGTATAGCAGCATGTTTTGTGTTCTGTGCGGCTGTCTGTTCACAGTAACCATTTCTACTTTCTGAGCTTTCACTTAAAGTATAATTTGCTTGTAAGAGAGGCAGCCATTGCTGTCCTTAAAGCTCACCTCTGGGCACCAGAAAATAAAAAAATATCCTAGTGGTGGGGCCTCTCTTTAGGTCAATGGGTAGAGGAATAAGTGGCAATATTTACCTTAGATCTTGCTCCAGCAGTCTCCTGCAGCCTCTTTCCTAAGGCTCTCTGGGGTGACTTCATCCATCATAATGCAGGACCAGTAGTCCTACCTGAGGACGGGGAGGGCCCACTCATATTCAAAGTGTCAGAGAGAAGGGTGCTGGCGGCCAGAGGAGCAAGGTAAGCATATGTATTACAACGCTTTCCTCTACTCTTGGTCCAGGGCTCTCCAAACTATAAAACAAAGGACCAGTTCACTGTCCTTAAAATTTTAGAAGGCTGCACTGTAGCCGGTGGGGGGGGGGGGTAGAAAATAGTCCATGATTGGCATCAGGGGGAGTAATAGTGCCTCATTGTTGCTGTCAATGGAAGGAATAGTGCCCCACCATTGGCGTCAATGGAAGGAATAGTGCCCCATCATTGGTATCAACAGGAAGGAATAGTGCCCGATCATTGGGATCAATGGAAAGGAATAGTGCCCTATCATTGGTATCAATGGAAGGAATAGTGCCCTATCATTGGTATCAATGGAAGGAATAGTGCCCTATCATTGGTATCAATGGAAGGAATAGTGCCCGATCATTGGTATCAATGGAAGGAATAGTGCCCTATCATTGGTATCAATGGAAGGAATAGTGCCCTATCATTGGAATCAATGGAAGGAGTAGTGCCCTATCATTGGTATCAATGGAAGGAATAGTGCCCTATCATTGGTATCAATGGAAGGAATAGTGCCCGATCATTGGTATCAATGGAAGGAATAGTGCCCTATCATTGGTATCAATGGAAGGAATAGTGCCCTATCATTGGTATTAATGGAAGGAATAGTGCCCGATCATTGGTATCAATGGAAGGAATAGTGCCCTATCATTGGTATCAATGGAAGGAATAGTGCCCTATCATTGGTATCAATGGAAGGGTGTTAAAGCCCCATCATTGGAGTTAATAGTGCCTCATTGTTGTCAGTGGCAGCAACAGTGTGGGGGGGGGGGGATTAATGCCCCAAGGGCCAGATAAAAGCAAGCAGAGGGCCGCAGTTTAGAGACCATTGGCATTGGCCTAGAACTAACAAGTATACCATTGCAATAGTTTTTTTTTTATGCCCAAGTTCAGTTTTAAGTGAACCAGTGATTCCTCCATGCAGTTCAATTTAATGTCACCCTCCTGAGCAGCACAGACTTCTCTCCCTTTGGCTCCCCCAACATTCTGTTCATCTGCTGGGAATGAAGGGTAGCCTTATGCGAGCTTCAAGTTGCCGGAACTGTAGTTACATAGAGCTATAGACTTCCTGTGTGGCAGTGCCGATTGGCCCAGTATTGTCACATGGCGTAGGCCATGTGATCCCCCATAACACAAAGTACTTACTTAGTTTCTAAAGGGTAGTGCAAAAAGGCAGATGAATTAACGCAAACCTGTCGTCATTAAACCAACATGGAAGCTGCAACTGCCGTATGAGCAAAGCACGGGCTCACTTTAAACTCTGCATGCATTTTAGCTTTTTTTTTCTTGCTTTAGCTACTGGAGTCATCTCTATGTCTGAAGCACACACCATTAATGGCCAATGACTATAATTTTTTCACCTAGGGAGGCTTGAATCAGAAATAAAACATGCAAAAAACGTGGACATTGATGGCTACCCACTGTCAGACCCAAAGGAAACAAGTCCAGTTCCCAAGATGCAAAGAATCTTTACCTTGCTTTTCTCATGCATAAGCCGGGTAAAGAAATGCATTTGGCATGTGGAGGGTCTCATGCCGCGTACATACGACCATTTTTAATGGTAAGGAAAAAACGTTTTTTTTCAACCAGATTATTGTTAAGCCTGCCTTGCATACACCCGATCGTGAAAAAAAACAAATGCTGGAGCAAAGCGCGGTGACGTACAACGGCACTATAAAGGGGAAGTACCATTCGGGTGGTGCCACCCTTGGGGCTGCTTTTGCCGATTTCGTGTTGGTAAAAGTTTGGTGAGAGACGATTCGCACTTTTCAGTCTGTTACAGCGTGATGAATGTGCTTACTCCATTACGAACACTAGTTTTACCAGAACGAGTGCTCCCGTCTCATAACTTATTATAGATGCGCTAATATTAACTTCTTATAAGGTGCTAACGTACAAAAAAGTTCAGGGAGAACCAAATCTCCATACAAAACAATAACTGTGAACAAATGTGATACTGAATAAACTGAATAAACATCCACCATGTGTCAATTCCTCAAACTTATACACAGTAATCAACCAATAAGATAGTCCCAATCAGGAAAATCATACGATGCCTCTCCTTCACTCAAAATGCAAATCCCAGCACTCCAGCTGTTGCAGTCCGGTGAGCGGGCACTCAATGGCGAATATGTATAAGAAAAGAGAGAGAAGACCTCATTGCGCAATATAAAAGATCAAATGGAAAATGAGCCTGTACATCAGCATATGCACTCACGAATCCCCGCGTGTATTAAGCATGATACGCCGCTCAGTGTGCAGTCTTCTCAGACGGATCCGATGGCCTCGGATTCAATCCCGTCACTGTAGGCTCCTCCCTACGCATTACGTCACTGGACACGTGACTAAATCATGGGTTACGTGTTACGTTAAGTCACGTGTCCAGTGACGTAACGCGTAGGGAGGAGCCTACAGTGACGGTATCGAATCGGAGGCCACCGGATCCGACTGAGGAGACTGCACACTGATCGGCGTATCATGCTTAATACATGCCGGGATTCGCGAGTGCATATGTACAGTCTCATTTTCCATTTGATCTTTTATATTGCGCAATGAGGTCTTCTCTCTCTTTTCTTATACATATTCGCCATTGAGTGCCCGCTCACCGGACTGTAACAGCTGGAGTGCTGGGATTTGCGTTTTGAGTGAAGGAGAGGCATCGTATGATTTTCCTGATTGGGACTATCTTATTGGTTGATTACTGTGTATAAGTTTGAGGAATTTGCACATGGTGGATGTTTATTCAGTATCACATTTGTTCACAGTTATTGTTTTGTATGGAGATTTGGTTCTCCCTGAACTTTTTTGCACGTTAGCACCTTATAATAAGTTAATATTAACGCATCTATAATATTTTTCACTGTTTATTTCTGACTCGGTATCACCCAGATTGCAGCTGTATTATTTAGTTTTCAATATTTGTTTTTTCTGTATTATTAATTTAGTAGCGCTGTAGTATATTTTATATATACCCGTCTCATAACTTGCTTCTGAGCATGCATGCTATTTTCACGTCGTTAAAGCCCACACACGACCACACGTACATGTGTACGCGGCATCAGGATCCAGAAAGCTGCTAATTGTTGCGGTTAGGGAAAAAGAATCACTGTATGCATGAAGTCGTTTCAGCAGCCTTTTAAAAAAGCTTTCTAATTAGGCGGGGTGCTATGGTAATTAACGCATGACTGTCACCAGCTTTCTAATTGCTGAGCCCAACGTGAGAATCAATGACCAATGCCATCACATGTAAAGTCTAGTACAGATGTACTTGGCCTAAAGTGACCCCTGGGGTTTGAAGAGAAGTGTGAGAAAAGGAAGAGATGACTGTTGTGTAATGTTACATGCAGAAGGGTTATCCCATACTAAGCAAAACTACGTATCACTCTACTGATTTCACCGGCCCTGGGAATATTGAGAATATTGGCCTGGACTGGGACAAAAGCGGCGCTTCATGATGGGATGTGGGGTTCCAGCACCTTGTACCTCTGGACCCCTTTACATTATACAGCCCCCTACACCTCTGGACCCCTTTACATTACACAGCACCCTGCACCTCCGGACCCCTTTACATTAAACAGCACAGCACCTCCGGACCCCTTTACATTACACAGCACAGAACCTCCGGACCCCTTTACATTACACAGCACCCTGCACCTCCGGACCCCTTTACATTAAACAGCACAGCACCTCCGGACCCCTTTACATTACACAGCACAGAACCTCCGGACCCCTTTACATTACACAGCACCCTGCACCTCTGGAGCCCTTTACATTACACAGCACCGCACCTCCGGACCCCTTTACATTACACAGCTCCGGACCCCTTTACATTACACAGCACCCTGCACCTCTGGACCCCTTTACATTACACAGCACCCTGCACCTCTGGACCCCTTTACATTACACAGCACCCTGCACCTCTGGACCCCTTTACATTACACAGCACCCTGCACCTCTGGCCTTTCTTTACATTACACAGCACCCTGCACCTCTGGCCCTTCTTTACATTACACAGCACCCTGCACCTCTGGACCCCTTTTCTCCCAATGACACCACTGATGGGACAAGTTCCTCCCAGCGACACCAACGATAGAGTATTTAAACTCCCACTGATGTCAATACATTTTCTACCTCCAATGGCTACAGCCCCCCCCCCCCTAAAGTCTCAAGGACAGTAAATTGGCCCTTTGTTTAGAAAGTTTGTAGACCCCTGCCCTAGACCAAACGAGAAACTAACCTTTGCAATGCAGGCACAGGCCCCACTGCAAGGAATGATTTTGTAGTTGCACGAAGCGGGCCTTTACTTTTTAAATACTTCCCGTATGTGTTTCTTCAGGCTTATTTTGCGGTATGGCTGGGGTAACCCTCGCAGCAGAGAAAAGCCGCAGCTGTGAGCCAAACCCTGCACTGAACACTGGATGTACACATTGAAAAAACATTTATCGAGGATCTGATCCTTCCAGAAGGCTTCCCATTATGATTTCTTAAACAATATAATAACCAAGTGGGCAAGAAGAAACTCACAGGGCACCATTTACAGTGCGAGTTCATGAAAAGACGAGATAATTAACAGAGATAAGAATCCCAGCAGGCCTGAAATCACAATTAGAAAAAACAGTACTATCAGGATTGTGAAACACAAAAGGACAGAAATATATCTAGTATGATGAATACAGAGGAGCAGAATGCACAGGGGGGTGCGCAGTCTGAATAGGTCACAGAGAACTGACGCCACTGCACAACATGTCTGAAACAAAAAAAAAATGAAAAGCAAAAAAAAAAAAAAAAAAAACACAACAACCACCCATGAATAAAATATTTAAAGACAGAAAAAACAAAAAAAAAAAAAACGGTTTAGCACACACGAATCCACTGAAAAAATGGCAAACATATGAGGCTGCCAGGGTTCCTTGTTGGTAAGATTCTTAAATGAGACCCTGTCACTTCAAAACATTGCAGGTAAATGCACAGAAAAATAAAGCGCTTCAGATGCTTATTTGCAGCACCCATGCAAGCAAAGGCATTGGCTGGGCTATAGCCACATGCCCGGTTTTGCTTGCCATCTGGTAAGCAATTTTTTTTATATGGTGGCGGTGCACTTCATGAAATAATTCTCTGTGGTGTCAACACTAGATGAATCCATCTCACCATTCCAAAAGTCATATGTTCTTCAATCAACTAATCTGGTCTCTTATTTGGACTAAATTAGCGTGGCTTCTCCTATCTATGCTTATAAACTACTCCAGGGAGAGTATACTACTTAGCACAGTTCCCCCTGGTGACAGGGTCTCTTTAAACTCTGGTTCACACAAAAATGTTCTTAATCAGTGGTCACCAACCAGTGGTCCATGAAAAAAATGTTGGTGGTTTTCAAGGGTTTTGCCGCAAATCAACATTGTGCTACATGTATACATCCAAATGTTGTTTCCAGTGTTCTCAAGGTCAATACCGAAAGCTGTAACATTGTGTGTGTAAAGCAGCAGTGTGATCCAGGGAGAGGGGGGCAGAGAGCTGGAGCATTGTGTGTAGAAGGCAGCAATGTGATCCAGGGAGAGGGGGGCAGAGAGCTGGAGCATTGTGTGTAGAAGGCAACAGTGTGATCCAGGGAGAGGGGGGGCAGAGAGCTGGAGCATTGAGTGTAGAAGGCAGCAGTGTGATCCAGGGGGAGGGAGCAGAGAGCTGGAGCACTGAGTGTATAAAGCAGCAGTGTGATCAAGGGAGAGGGGGGCAGAGAGCTGGAGCATTGTGTGTAGAATGCAGCAGTGTGATCCAGGGAGAGGGGGGGCAGAGAGCTGGAGCTTTGTGTGTAGAGGGCACATACAATTCATGTTAACGGTCCACGGGATTCAAAATTGTGAGTTTAGTGGTCCATGAGGTCTGAAAGGTTTTTCGACCACTGGTCTAGATCTCCAATACATTATATTATATGTTTGTGGAGACAGGACCATCACACCTATATAAGCTTGGCAGACATTTCATTCCAAATTCAAGGCCATAAATAGATTGAGCATCCATTATATGGAATTGATCCCTCCCTTTGTGGCTATAACAGCCTCCTCCATTTTAAAGGCTTTCCACCAGATTTTAGAGCTGGTCTGTGGAAATTTGTGTCCATTCGGCCAAAAGTGAGTTTATGAGGTCAGGTACTACTTAGCTTGTCGTCTCTCCAATCCAAAAGGTGTTCAGTCGGGTTGAGACTCTGAAGGCCACTTGAGTTCCTCCACACCAAATGGGTCAAACCATGTCTTATGGACCTGGTTTGTGCACAGTCATGCTGGTACAGAAAAGAGCCTTCACCAAACTTTTGTCACAAGTTTGGAAGCATACAATTGCCTAAAAGGTCTTGCACATTGACAGTGCCGGCACTGCATGGGTTACCTGCTTATTCTTGTCTAGGAAGGAAGGAAGGAGAGCGGACATATACTTACCCAAGTATATGATCCTCCAAGCACAAGACCAGTCCGGCACCCCGAGCTCCAGAAATCGAGTTGTGGACTGTTCAAGTCCAGAGCAGGCTCCATAGGCCAGGAACAGACCACCGCTGGACCGTGGGGGTGTGTCGTTTTCTGCTGGACTGAAGGGTCGGCCCAGTATAAGCTTTGTCCTCACACCTAGACAAAATGAGCAGTTGACCCATGCAGTGTTAGCAAAGTCCCACTGCATGGGAAAAACATTTTTTAACGAAGTTGGGCATTAAGAAACAAGGGGCTGAGTCATCTGACCAAGCTTCACCTACAGCTAAGACAGTTTTTGGTGAATTGACTAATAAAAACCAGCACATATGCTCATATTTATGGGCTACAGACTGAAATGCGTAAGCACGGACACGTTCATTCTAACAGAAGACACAATAAAAGACAGCTCTAAAAAGCCAACGTCTTTCAAGTTCTCCACATGACTACGAAGCTGAGCAAGCCTATCTGCTGCTAACCTCAATATAAATATGGTGATTATGGATGAGCAATGCGTCAGCCATCTCTTGCTACACTATGGTTTGCTCTAAAACGCTTTGCCAAGGATTTTTAGATTAAGCTCATCACATACACATACGTATCTGAAAAACTTCAATTTCCCTTTAAGCATTTCTATAAGTTTCTTCGAGATAAGGAGAGATTTGAAAATTGTTTGTAATTTTATGAGCCATGTGGCGTCGTTTGAAAAGTAATAATAAGACGCAGTGGGAGACTGAAGAAAAAAGCGAGCGTTGGAACTCTTGCAAATATCTTCAAGAGTTACTGCTGATCTTAAATGAGAGTTCAACTGACCAAAACAATTTATCTTTACAGAAGAAAGCACTCCGCTAATGACGCCTTCGGTTCTCCATGTTCTGCCCTTTTCTTCAAACTGCAATTAAAGTTACCCGAGTCCCATGTGTGTGTCAGCAGAAGGATGGGTCATTTTGGTCTGAAGGACAATCGCTTTTCAACGGGTCACAGCGCAACGGGTCCATGTTACCAACCACAGAGGACCAAGGGAAACGTGGCAGCCATGACTTCCATTAAACTGTTGACTAGTCATAAGGCTTTACGATTCATGGTTCAGTTATTTTATTTTTTTACTGAATTCTCTGCATTAAACGCTCCACTACTTGTTCCAAACACCCCTCCATCCCTAAACACTTACCTGGCTTCCATCACTGCTCACTTGCCTTAACTATTACCGGCGTCAACCTTCCCTAAACCTCCAAATTCCTGTTTTTACTGTGATCTGGGTGGTTGTACCCAAATAATATGCAAGTGCCGGCATTACACCGTTTACTTTTTTTTTTAGCGCCGACGATCGGCTCTCTTGTAATAGCAATCGGAGTGGCTAACAAGCCCCTCGACTGCTATTACAAGGAGTGGGAGGGGACGTCTGCCCTCTCCCACCACCTTCTGTAGCTCTCTCAGGCTCTCCCGTCCCACCGGGGGACCTGAGCTACTAGTCATTACCTCTGCTGGCTGGACGGAGACCCATACAAAGCTGAAATTTGGCTTTGATTGGGTCTCTGCTATGGTAACCCAGAAGCCATGACCTGACATCACTTCCGGTTTACTTGGCTGTCAACGGCACCAATTTTTGAATATTGAAAGTATTCAAAAATGCTGATCTTGGCATTTGAATGCTTTCAGGGGCAAAGGAGGGATTTGGTGTTTTAATGACCCTAAATCCCTCCATAAAGAGTACCTGTCACAAGGATGTTTACATATATAGATATATAGCTTTCTTTTGGTGGTATTTGATCACCACTGGGGTTTTTATTTTTTGCTAAATAAATAAAAAAAAGACCGAAAATTTTGAATAAAGTTTTTCTTTGTTTCGGTTATAACATTTTGCTAAAGCGGGGGTCCTCCCTAAATTTTTTTTTTTTCTAGCATCTCATTCAGCATAGTAGCGTGAGCTACAGTATGACTTTATATATTTTTTTGGCGCCGTACTCACTGTGTAATCGCGTAGTAAATTTTCAGGGGAATGGGCTTTCCTATGCAGAGGGCTCGTGATTGACGGCCGGCTATGGCGCGTCACGCTTCATGGAAATAGCCGAAATAGGCGTTTGCTCTTCACGGCGCCTGCACAGTCAGCTCCGATGTCTGTGCGCAGGCGCCGTGAAAAGCCGAGACCTACTCCGGCTATTTTCGTGAAGCCTGACGCGCCATAGCCGGCCGTCAATCACGAGCCCTCTGAATCGGAACGCCCATTCCCCGCGGGGAGTCTGAAATTTTACTACGCGATTAAACAGTGAGTACGGCACCCAAAAAAATATATAAAGGCATACTGTAGCTCGCTATAAAGTTGTTTTTTAGGGTGAAACACCGCTTTAATAAGTTTTCTCCTTCGCCTGACGGGCATTGATAAGGCGACACCGATGATGAGGCACCAATATGCAGCACTGATGGGCACCAATAGGCGACACTGAAAGGCCGCAGTGATGGGCACAGAAAAGCCACAATAGAATGTCTTGCATTCAATCTACAAAACAAGATTGCAAAAAAAAAAACAAACACACAAGCATGTGCATCACAAAACATGAATGCATAGTAAAATGTCTTGTTAAGAGATGTAAAAAGCGTACCTATAACACGTTTCCAGTTTCAGATAAGCTCCCCTTCTTCAGGGCTCTGGTTTAAAAGGGAGATTTCACCTTTACAGAAAAAGCTGTAAGGTGAACTTACACTGGACCCCCTCCTCATCCCACCCGATCCCTGGAGAAGAGGAGAGAAAGCCGTGGGGATTTCAAATCCCCGGACTAGTAAAGTGGCGATACAATGCGACAGTGCGGGAGATCACCGGCCTCAGGTACAGCGGGTGCGATGGGGAGGGGGTCCACTGTAAGTTCATCTTACAGATTTTCTGTAAAGGTAAACTTGCACTTTAAATAACAGGGACTCTATGGATGGTATAGTAACCAGGAATAGCCATTAATAGTGTGCGAGTCAAGCTGGCCATAGATGGATCGAATTTTCCCCGACAGGGATTGCTTCTAGCTGGGATCGGCAGCAGTATGCTTTGGAGCCTTATACAAAAGACTCTATGGTGGTATCGGTGTGAGAATCAGTGCAACCATCTACTCAGTTTTCCTTATGACCATCCATGCAAGCAAAGGCCTTGGCTGGGCTATAGCCACATGCCCGGTTTTGCTTGCCATCTGGCAAGCAAGTTTTTTTTAGATGGTGGCGGTGCACTTCAAGAAACAATTCTCTATGGTGTCAACACTAGATGAATCCATGTCACCATTCCAAAACACTGGAGCAAGTCATATGTTCTTCAATCAACTAATCTGATCTCTTATTTGGACTAAATTAGCGTGGCTTCTCCTACCTATGCTTATAAACTACTCCAGGGAGAGTTTACTACTTAGCACAGTTCCCCCTGGTGACAGGGACCCTTTAAACTCTGGTTCACACAAAAATGTTTTTAATAGATTCTGAAATTTGGCCAAAGCAGGGACCGGTTGAATTTCAGCCAATCTATTGCTGTTCCCATTTGTGAGAACGCTACATAAAATGTGTTTGTTTAAAGCTGCAGCCAATAGGTGGAGGAGCAGATCAGTGTATTCTGAAAGCAGAGTCTTTGGGTCAGAATACAATAACACAGTGGGCCAATTAGAGAGACGCCACCCTCTTCATAACAGGCAGGGGACAGGTAGACCAATGGCAGTACTGTGTACACAGAGGATATACCGTATTTAAATCGAGTATAACGCGCACCCCTAATTTTCGATTAAAAATCGGTATAAAATCATTAAAATTGCCAAAAATCATTTATTGACAATGTAAACTGGTATAAACTGGTATAAACAGAATACTGAAATAAAATTACTGGTAACAATATTTATTTAAAATGCTTCAAAGTCAGATTCATCATCGGATACACCAAAGAGTTGTTCCCATTCTTCTCGAGTTAATTTTTATTACACTGCCCCCCACATTACAATCCGATTAAGGCTATTATTATTTTTTTGATGCTGTACATACCGGTACCTTTGTACAGCATATTCACCCGTGCATCCGGGTTGCGAGTCCCGCGGGAGTGGGCGTTCCTAACACGTCTGTGATTGACGTTTTGCCCAAAACGAGCTCCCCCCGTCGCGTAAGCCGCATCACGGTTGGCGAAAGGAGCCGAATGGCGAGTCGGCGCTATACTGCGCATGCGCATCGCCGTTCGGCTCCTTTCGCCAATCGTGACGCGGCTTACGCGACGGGGGGGGGGGGGGGGGGAGCTCGTTTTTGGGCAAAACGTCAATCACAGACATGTCAGGAACGCCCACTCCCGCGGCCGCCACTGAGTCCTCGTGTATAACGCGCACCCAAACGTTGGAATTTTTTTTGGGTATAAAATTTTGCGCGTTATACACGAATAAATACGGTATTAGAGATGACAGCAGCCTGGAGGCCGAGGGAGAAGAAACCTGCTTTACAGACAGTCCTGGGGAGCTCCTCCATAGGGCGAGTGTGGACCTGAAGGGGGTCGTCCATGTCTCCCCCTCCAAAATCCTCCAGCACCACCTGCCACTGGTTGTCACCAAGACAGGAAGAGGGAAGAAATATCCCAAAAGAGTCCCAGACTGAAGTAAAACCCTTTGGGATGGAGTTGCACTTTTAAAATGCCACGGATCCCAAATTCAGAAATGTAACATGGGAGTTCCAGCTGCTCTGAACTGAACGGGAGCCTACAGTATCCATTGATCTAAATCAGGAATAAGCAATTATAGCGGACCTCCAGCTGTTGCAAAACTACAAGTCCCAGCATGCCTCGGCCTTTGGGTGTCATGCTTGTGACTGTCAGAGTCTTGCTATGCCTCATGGGACTTGTAGTTCTGCAACAGCTGGAGGTCCGCTAATTGCATATCCCTGATCTAAATGATGGAATGGTCTGCATTTCCTTAACACGCTGCAGATGTTTCTCACACAGAAGAGCCACGTTTTGGATTATGATTGGCTAGATCACCAATTCCCGACCACAGTAAAAGACGGAAGAAAAAAAGAGCAATGTCACCGTCCGCCTCGTCTCTATTACACGTCACATACAGTGTTTATAAAAGGCGCCAGACAGGTTTCTCCACATCTCTGTTAGTAAGGACAGGCCAGATACATTGGGAGTGATTAGTCATCACACAACGGGTAATAAAGACCGTCAGGTGCAGCTTTAGAAAACAGATCGGTATCTACGTAACCATCTTTACAATGTAACCTCTGTGACATATTTATCGAAACCTGTGCCCACATATTGCGCGCCCCCCCCCCCCCATCATTGACCTCCGACTTTAAAATATTTCTTGCCTGGCTCTGCCTGAACCCGATCAGAGTTCAATCGAAATCTATAGAATGGGGAACCACCGTGTGGTGCCGATCCCCCCTGCTTAAAACATCAATCTGACAGACATCAAACCTCAATAATATATCCAAAACTCAAAATAAAAATACAAAAAGGTTCCGCCTGAAGTTCTTCTATCTATTTAAAACGTTTGTTCACCAGACGTCATGTAAAACGGATCAGCGATAACATTATGACCACCCATCATAACCCATTGAGGCATGGACTCCACAAATCCTCCGACGGTGTGCTGTGGTACCAAGCTGTCAGTAGTAGATCCTTTAAGTGCTCTAAATTGGGAGGTGGGGCCTCCAGGGTTTAGTCTCGTTTTTCCAGCACATCCAAATTCTGGAGAATTCCGAGGCCAAGTCAACACCTCAAACCATTCTTGATTTTATCAGAGCAGCCACCTTCTTCCATTGCTCCAGTTCCGATGCTCATGTGTCCACTATTGTCACTTTTGGCTATGGACACGGGTCAGCATGGGCACCCTCTGACCGATCTTCGCTTATGCAGCCTCATACACAACCAACTGCAATACGCAGTGTGTTCCGACACCTTTCTACCAGCTTTTACAGTACGCTTTCCAGCTCCAGTAGCTCTTCTATTGGACTGGACTACAACGGCCAACCTTTGCTTCCCACGTGCATCAATGAGACTTGGTCACCCATAACCCTGTTGCTGGTTTGCCAGTTTTCCTTCCTGGGATCGCTTTTGGCAAGTGCTGACTAGGGTAGTCCTGATACAGATAAGAGTATCTGTGCCGATACCGAGCATTTGCCCGAGTACTTGTATTCAGGCAAATGCTCCGATGCCTCACCCGATACCTGGACAGTCAGGGGTGATCGGTGCAGCGCTGGGGAGCAGTTACAAGATCTCTCTGGATAGATTTCAATAAAGCAGCCGACAGCCGCTTCTCCTCCTCTCCCTTCCGCGGGTTTCAACTGCTTTATTGAAAAATGTATACAGGGAGATCGGCGATTGTAACTCCTCCTCAGCGCAGCACCCGACTGTCCCCCATATCCTCCCCCAATCCCCCTCCGTGCTCCTCGGTCCCCCCTTAGTCTTTGATCTGTCAGGATGGAGAGCGGAGGAAGGAGCCGGTAAATATGTAATTTACCAGCTCCTTCCTTTTCCGAATGCAATCTATTCATTCATAACTGTCACTGAGCATCGTAACTATATTTACGATGCTTCAGTTTATGAATGGAGAGGAGCCTCTGTCTCCTGTCCATTCATCTTCAGTGCAGCTGAGGCTACAGAGAAAGGGACTGGGGAATCTGTGTCCTCAGTTCCTTTCCCTGTCTCAAAAAGGGAGATGTCAGTGGTCTGCTAAGACCCCCTGATATCACACCAAAGCCCCCCCCCCCCAACAGGGCTTATATTATATAAATATAAAAAAAAAAAGAGAATTGTAATAAATATGGAAAAAGTGTAAAAATAATAATAATAATAATAATAAAAAAATAACACACTGGGCCAGATTCTCAGCAGAGTTACGAAGGTGTAACTCAGGAAACACCGTTGTATCTCTCTTTTTTGGCCCGGGCATCTATGCGAGTGATTCCTAGAATCATTTTCGCATAGATACGGCCAAGATCCGACAGGTGTAAGTGACTTACACCGTCGGATCTTAGATGTAATTCGCCGCCGGCCGCTAGGTGGCGTTTACTTTCAGATCTCATTTGTTTATGCAAATGAGCCTGATACGCCGATTCCCGAACGAACTCGCGTCGCGTAGCCGTCGTTTGTGTAAACGTAAGGTTACCCCTGCTATATGAGGGGTAACCTTACGCCAGTCCACCGTATGCCATGTTAAGTATGGCGTCGGGTCCGCGTTGTCTTTTCCCGTCGTTTTCCTAAGTCGTTCTTGAATACGACTTTACGTCAAATGACGCACACGTCGGTGTCATTGACGTTTTCTGTCGAGAACTGGAGCATGCGCAGTTCGATCGGCACGGGGGCGCGCTTAATTTAAATACAAGCCGCCCCCTTTGAATTACGCGGGGATACGCCGGGCCTTTTACACTACGCCGCTGCAAACTACGGAGCAAGTGTTTGGGGAATACAGCACTTGCTCCTGTAAGTTGGGGCGGCGTAGTGTAAATAGCTTACGCGACGCCGCCGCAGGATCTTAGAGAATCTGGCCCACTGACATGATCTCCCCCCCCCAATAAGAAAGCATTGTGAAAAAGAAAATAAATAAAATTGTAAAAAATGTAAATTGTAAAAATAAAAAACTACTGATGCGTCATCAGTGCTGCATATTAGGGCCACGGTCACATGACATAAAAAATAAATAGTATCAGTAAATCTGGATCGGCGAGTACTTGAAAAATAAAAAATAAATAAAAAAAGAAGCATCAGTGCAATCCTAGTCCTGACCACTGCAGACCGGGAACATCCCACAAGAGATGCCGTTTTGGAGATGCTCTGACCCAGTCATCTATTCTAGACATTACAACTTGGCCCTTGTCAAAGACACTCAAATCCTTATGCCTGTGCATTTTTGTCTGCTTTTAACACATCAGCTTCAGGGACAACATGTTCACATGCTGCCTAAAATATCTCAGCCACTTTCAGATGCCATTGTAACAAGAGAACTAATGATATTCACTTCACCTTTTCAGTGTTATGTCTGATCAGTATACAAAGAGTGCTGATCTAACATTACAAAGTATCAGAAAGAATCTCTCACTCCAACTGTAACACAAAGTATCCAGTTCTAAGGATCTAATAACAAGCAGCCGAATCCCTCTGTGACATTAATCCCTCATTCACATTGAACGCAGCTTTCAAATCGCACAAATTCAAAGCCACATTTCAGTGCGACTTGAAAAGACATCTGTGCGGCTTCATACATAGATGTCCATTGACGTCGCACCCGAAATCGCCAAAAGTAGTGCAGGAACTACTTTTGAAAAATCGGTGCGGCGCCGCAAAGGCTGCGACTTATCGCTCCAGTATGAACGAGGGCTAAAAGGAGAAGTACAGCCAAAAGAGCTTTGACTGTACTTCTCCTGTGGATCCCAGGAGTGCAGTTTGCTCTGCACTCATGTGACCCGTTTTCAGCAGACTTAAGCCCGCTGTCGGCTGACATCACAGAGCCGGCCCAGGATTGGGTAAGATTGCGTCAATGGAATCGGGATTCACCCACATGCCTGGACCAACACCCTTCTCAGCCCGAGCCGGCCGCTCCTCCCCCCTCAACAGCACAGCACTCCAGTAAGCACGTGGGAGGGGAGAGCAGAGAGCCGGTGACCGACAGCCGCTCATTGCTCAGGGAGCTCTGAGAACCGTGCAATCAGCAGCGTTCACTCGGTTCTCAATGTTAGAGGCGCCGGGGGTAGGGTGGCCACCTCAACCCTTTAAACCCAAACCCATATGAATTACACAGGTTCTGAGGCTGATTTAAAGCGGTTGTAAACCCGCATATACATTTTTTTTTTTTTTAACCCTGCAAGGCAAAAGCCATAATGAGCTAGTATGCACCGCATATTACCTCATTATGAGATACTTACCTCGGAATGAGGTAGGGAACTTACCTGGTCCACGCCGAGCCGGAGCGTGTCTTCCGGGTATCGCCGCTCCAGCGCTGTGATTGGCTGGAGCGGCAATGACGTCACATGCGCGCGGGAGATTTCAATCCGGCATGGGCCGGCCCTTCAGCCGAGGATCCCCCCTGCGCATGCGCCGCTGCAATCAACGGCGCATTGCGAGGGGAATATCTCCTAAACCGTACAGGTTTAGGAGATATTCTTTATACCTACAGGTAAGCCTTATTATAGGCTTACCTGTAGGAAAAAGTTAATTTACAACCACTTTAATACAGATAAGGTACCAAGTGAGTTTAATTACCACCAGAATCAGCCACAGAACCTGTGAAATTAATATGAGTTCGGGTTTAAAAGGGAGGAGGTGGCAACTCTAGCCGGGGGACAGATACTGCATCCACCTGGGTAAGTATAATTCCACAAAAAAGAAAAAAAACATACATATCTTTTAAACCATTTTACAAAACAGCTTCTTGCATCTCCCGAGACTCAGCAAATTCAATGCGCTCGAGTTCCCAGCTCCGCCCCCCTGCTGAAGCCAATGAGAACGCTCTTTCCTTTGCATTGGCCAAGGAGAACACTCTTTCCTTTGCATTGGCCAAGGAGAACGCTCTTTCCTTTGCATTGGCCAATGAAAACCCTCTTTCCTTTTCATTGTTTTTCTATTCTTCGGCGATCTTGAGACAAACAAAATACCAATGGGTGATTTGGCCCTTTCGCCATTATCTCTAGCTTAAAAAAATGTATATAAAAAATAGCGGCCTGGTTCACACCTATGCATTTTTTTGTGCGTTTTCAGCTTCGCAGAAACACACTACGGTTACCTATGAGTCACGCTCACATGTGTGCGTTTTTTTTTTTTGTTTTTGTTTTTTTGTGGAAAGAGAGAGGGACCAGCAGGTTGTGTTTTTTTGGTTCTATAGACTTCAATGGATTGAAAACGTGTATTAAAAAACGCACCTGGAACATCCATCAACTGCAACCTACATAGGAGTGAACACAATACAGACACTTGTGATAGAGTGTGCTTATAATGAATATACTCCGGGTGCTCCCATAGCTCTCTCCAGCGATCACCCAGCCCTGTGTGTTATATGTGTGGCCGACACAGACATAGAACATATGGGGGAATAAGACATCTATTGTAGAAAGCCGGAATAAGGCAGGAAAGTTAAAGTCCAATAAAAGGGAATAGGAAGGAGGACCTTTACCTGCACAGGCTGGAGAGGTAGAGTCCAGGACAAGGCTGCTGGGCAGTGTGTGTGTGCTCTCTGATATCCGGGGCTCTCTCTCGGTGTGTTCAGGTGATTTGAATAGAATGTGGAAGTTCAGGTGTAGTCAGACAGGCGGAGCAGGTAGTGTAAGCACCAACTGTTGCCAGCTCGGCATTTTAGCTCTATGGACTGCTCCCTTAGCAACTAGACAAAAGGGAAGCCCCGTGCTGCTGTGGCCAACAGAAGTGACACCATACAATGCGGCAAACGCTGGAATGTCATGAAATACGGGAAGAGCTGCACAGAAAAAAGGCCAATCAATGGCACTTATCTCCATTATTATAAAGGTGTGGAGACACACATACAATAAGGATATCAGCACATACGTTCCCATAATGCACCATTCTACAGGGTAGAAGTCAGAAAGCCCTCACCGGAGTGCCTTCCCGAGGGCCAGTTCACAAAGCGCACTCCAGATCTGTTCCGGAAGCGTTTCTGCATGCGCGTTTTTTAATCACTTGAAGACCAGGGGGCAGATCCACATACATAGACTGCGCCCGGCGCAGATGTGAAATACGCTACGCCGCTGTAACTTACCTGGCTTTGGTTTGAATCCTCAACGAATTTGCGCCGTTAGTTACGGCGGCGTAGTGTATCTCTCGTGGCGGAATTCAAATTGGGCGGGTAGGGGGCGTGTTTCATTTAAATGAAGCGCGTCCCCGCGCCGAATGAACGGCGCATGCGCCGTCCGTAAAAACTCCCAGGGTGCATTGCTCCAAATGACGGGAAGTCGGGAAGTGGTTAATGAATAGAAAATAAAAACAAAAAAGTTTCCCCAATTTTTTGTTTTTTAGAATGTGAAAGATGAAGTTACGCTGAGTACATAGATACCCAACTTGTCACACTTTAAAATTGCGCTTGAAACCTTTCTCCCATTTTCTATTTATTTAACTTTTTATTTTTACGCTGTCCATTGAAATACATATTTTTTGGATTACTTTTTTCCCCATTACAAGGAATGTAAACATCCCTTGTAATAGAAATGAGGATGACAGGTCCTCTTTATGAAGAGATCAGGGATTAAAAAAGTCCCCAAATCTCTTTTTTAAAGGGCCATAGGCGATCAAAGTGTTAACTCTTTAATCGCCTATGGGACCAGATGGCATCACCATCGGATCATTTCTCGGTTAAGCGGCAAACCCGAGAAGCACCTATGAGTGGCGGTGGGGGGTGGAGCAACCTCACCTCCTGCCACCTCAGAATCCGGCCACGATACCGGGGATGTGGCCGATATCTTCAGCCATAACCCCAGTAAGCCACTTGCAGACAGTGGGGTCGATTCAGGTAGCCTTGCGCATTTTTTGCGTAGGCGCAGGGCACAGTTTTTGCCCTGCGCCCCCGCAAATTTACTGCGCTACCCGCGATTCACGGAGCAGTAGCTCCGTAAATTGCGTGTGCGCTCTTTAAAATTGCCCGGCGTAAGCGCGCGCAATTTAAATGATCACGTAGGGGGCGGAAATCATTTAAATTAGGCGCGTTCCCGCGGCGATCGTAGAGCGCATGCTCCGTCAGGAAACTTTCCCGACGTGCATTGCGGCAAATGACGTCGCAAGGACGTCATTTGCTTCAAAGCGAATGGTGTCCAGCGCCATTCACGAATCACTTACGCAAACTACGTACAATTCAAATTTTGCGACACGGGAACGACGGGTATACGTAGCAGGGGCAGCCTTACGCGAAAACCGCTGTACGCAAACGACGTAAACTGCGTACGCAGGGCTCGCGTAACGTTGTGAATCGGCGTTAGTATGCAATTTGCATACTATACGCTGAGCACAACGGGAACGCCACCTAGCGGCCATCGCATAAGAGCCTTATGCCGCGCATATTTTAGGCTGCAGTCGGCGTAACGAGGTTCCTGAATCAGGAGCATTCGTTACGCCGGGGCAAGTAAGCAATTGCGCTGTGTAACTATGGTTACACAGGCGCAATTGCTTCTTGAATCCAGGCCACTGTATATATGCGTATTGTGGTCGGCAAGTGGTTACACGTATTTGACGCATTCCGGTGCATTTTTGATGCGTTTTCAGATGCATTCTAGATGCTTTTTCCTCACTATATTGGAGTCCATTGCGATGTTTTTATGCATTGCGTTTCTGATTTTACCGCGTTCCAGTACAGTCCAGTGCAGGAAAATGCAGCATGTTCTACTTTTCTTTCTGGAACTGACCTCAGACAGGACTTGATTCCTTTACAGATCTCTGTGAATGATTAATGCCACTGTGCCAGGGGAGCCATGCCCAGCGAGGCAAACCATCATGGCTGTCTGCCAATAGGATGTAAGAAGCAGAAGAGAGCGGACCATCGCTGACGCTGCCTGGAAGTGTTGGGAGTTTTGCTTGCCAAACTAAATGATGTCATTAATAAAGTGACGGCTATTAAATCATATGACATTTTCTCATCTTGGAAGCATGCCTGGGTATTTATTCTGTGTTAAAGGAAAACACATTACCTCCCCCAGGCAATTCCTTCATCTTCCTGCCACCCCCCACGTCAGCCATCATCCAGGATCAGCATTGAGACGTCATGTTCTTGATTGTTAATATGTGTTGTCTCACACAGATCAGCCCCCTGCTGCTACATCTCACTGTGCGAGCTGCCACATAGTTACAGTGTACAGGGAGCCTCAAACTACGGCCCTCCAGCTGTTGTAGAACTACACATCCCATGAGGCATTGCAACACACTGACATTCACAGGCATGACTAGGCATGATGGGAATTGTAGTTCCTGAACACCTGGAGGGCCGTAGTTTGAAGACCCCAGGTCTAAGTGATCACCGAGACTGAGGGGGCTAGACTGAGGGGAAACCCCTTCCATCTGCCTGCAGCAGTGCAACTACATCATTCTCCCACAGTCTACCCTTCAGGCAGATCCAGAAAGACAGTCACTCTGCTGGAGCCCATAGATTTATAATATAATGTGCAATGCCAGTCAGCCCTTCTATCTTGTTCTATATTAGAAATCTAGGCAGATATGCAAAGCTACCAACAGGTCCGATAGCAAAAGGAATATCAGCATAGGAGTACTACACCTTAAAGTGGAGTTCCACCCATTTTTTTATTTTTGTCTGTGCTGCATGCTCTAATCTCATAGTGTTCAGAATGGACAATTTTTATTTAATTTGTTGCTTGTAAATACCTTTATTTTGTAGTCCTTCATTACTTCCTCCTCCTTATTTGCCTAGGCTATTTGCAAGGGTTTCTGGGATAGGCATCATGTTTCCCAGTAGTCCTTGCAAACCTGACTGAAACCTATTACATTGCTTGTGCACTGAGCATGTGCGAGATATGCAAAGCTGAAATCCAGGAAGTCATACAGTCTGGCTTCATGATGCCCACACTTAAGATGGCCACGGTCTATTTCTAGATTATAAACTATTTAAATGCTGTAACAACCTAACAAAACGGACCTTAGTTTACAGACTAACTTTACTAGAATACATTAAGCTTGTGTATTACAGGGGTATTTATATTTAAAAAGTGAAATTGTGGGTGGAACTCCCCTTTAAGGCTGCTTTCACACTGGGGCGCGGGTGGCGTTGACGGTTTTAGCGGCACATTACTGTCGTTTTTGCGGAGGTATTCCGCCGCTAGCAGGGCACTTTTAACCGTAAAAGGGTTAAAACCACCCGCAAAGCGCTGCCGCTGCCCATACATTTCAATGTGGAGGAGCGGTGGAAGAGTGGTGTACACACCGCTCCAAAGATGCTGCTTGTAGGAGTTTTTTTTTTTTTTTTTTAACGAAATCGCCTCAGTGTGAAAGTTTCTCAGGCACTTTCCAGGTGCTATTTTTAGCCCAAACGAGCCTGAAAAAGCCCCAGTGTGAAAGGGGTCACTTCCACACTGGGGCGCTTTGCAGGCGCTATAGAGCTAAAAGTAGCGCCTGCAAAGTGCCCTGACCGAGCCGCTCTTCACACCCCAGTGTGAAAGCCCTCAGGAGCTGCCAACTCAGGAGCAGTGAGTTGGCAGGACGTTTCCTGCCAGCCACATCTTTGAGCCGCTTCTAAAGCGCACCTGCCCATTGAAATCAATGGGCAGCACCGCTGCAGCGGCACTTAGCGGGCAGTTTTAGCCCATTTTTGGCCACTAGAGGGGGGGAGTTAAAACAGCCGAATGCACCACAAAAATGCCCCAGTGTTAAAGTAGCCTAAATGAAGAAATGGGACTTCACAAATTCTATACTACAGAATTCCTTTCTACTGTGCAAGGTAAAGAAGTGTAATGATTAATCAGACAAACAATAGTCATGGAGAGATTAGGATAGGAGGCCACACCATGCCACACCATGCCACGTCATAGAAGTACTGACTGCACAGAGCTCAGGAAAAGAATAGGACGCACAAACACTGCGGCTTCCAGAAGCATGGCAATGGATTGTGTGTAGCTGTAGAATTATTTGCAGTGGCAAGCTGAACGGTGCAATCTCTCCTCCCTCCGTCTGTGCCCATACAGTGCCAGGCTGAACACTGCAATCTCTCCTCCCACAGTCTGTGCCCATACAGTGCCAGGCTGAACACTGCAATCTCTCCTCCCACAATCTGTGCCCATACAGTGCCAGGCTGAACAGTGAAATCTCTCCTCCCACAGTCTGTGCCCATACAGTGCAATCTCTCCTTTCACAGTCTGTGCCCACACAGTGCCAGGCTGAACAGTGCAATCTCTCCTCCCTCCGTCTGTGCCCATACAGTGCCAGGTTGAACAGTGCAATCTCTCCTCCCACAGTCTGTGCCCACACAGTGCCAGGCTGAACAGTGCAATCTCTCCTTTCACAGTCTGTGCCCACACAGTGCCAGGCTGAACAGTGCAATCTCTCCTCCCACAATGTGCCCATACAGTGGTAGGCTGAACAATGCAATGGGGCACTCTGGGGGGGGGGGGGGGGCGGCTGAGAAGAGGAGTATCAGGGCATCGGGGTTGCTCTGTGCAAAAACATTGCACAGAACAGGCAAGGCCCCTTTCACACTTGGACGACCTGAATGTTGCGTAATTTTGACGCGACTAGAAGAAAGTGACCCAAGTATGACATGCTTGTTATTTAAAAAAAAATAAAATTTAATCCCTTACAATCACTTTAAAGTGGATGCGAACCCTCTCCTATACCCAGTGAACAGCCTCACATGATACAGAGAGGATACAAATCTCCCTACATAAGTTTTACATGAATACCTGCCGTCTTCATTCTTTAGAAAGTGCACAGCATGTTAGAAATATCTTCCAGCAGTGGGAGGGGAGTCTGCATACACTGTGTGAGCTGATTGGGGGAAAGAATCCCCCCCACCCCCCTCCACATAGGCTGAGGTACATTGGAACATGCAGAGCTGTACTGTGAATAGACAAGCACTCTGCTTATAGATCTCCAAGACCGGTTATTTTTGTGGTGCTTTAGTGGCACTTTTTGGGATCTTTAAGGTCATGTGACAACCCAAGTGAGAGAACGTCCAAGTGTGAAAGCACCAATTCAAACTAGAAAATGCATTTCCTGCAGAAAATGCGTGGGAATGCTGAATAGCTGAATTGCTAACTGGATGAATAGCTTAAAGCGGAGCTCCAGCCTAAAGTGGAACTCCCGCTGATCGGAACCCTCCCCCCCTCCGGTGTCACATTTGACACTTTTCAGGGGGGAGGGGGGTGCAGATACCTGTCTAAAGACAGGTATTTGCACCCACTTCCGGCCACACAGTCTCGGGCAGACTGCGGGCAGGACGTCACCTCCCGTCCTCCCCCCGTTGTGCTCTGGGAACATTTGGCTCCCAGAGCACAGCGGGAGCCAATCAGCAGGCGCAGCGCAACTCGCGCATGCGCCGTAGGGAACCGAGTAGTGAAGCCGGAGCGCTTCACTTCCTGGTTCCCTTACTTAGGATGGCGGGGGGGGGGGCAGCAGAGTGACAAACGATCGCTCGTCCTCTGCTGCGGACGGCGCTGGACTCCAGGACAGGTAAGTGTCCCAATATTAAAAGTCAGCAGCTGCAGTATTTGTAGCTGCTGGCTTTTAATTTTTTTTTTTTCATGGCACATCCGCTTTAAAACTAGTAAGAAAAAGTTGAAGTGAGAATCAGCATTCCCACCAATTAGCATATTTTTTTAAGTAATTACCTTTTGCAGGAGCTGCCCCATAAAATTTCTACCATCAAACCTGCCCTCATCAAAATGCCTCCATCATATCCCCCCCCCCCCCATCTTATTACCACCATCAAAACTGCCCCCATCATATTACCATTAAAAAACTGCCCCCCATCACATGCTCTCATTAAAAATGTTAAAAAAAGTGTTAAAAAGCGTAATATTTTAAAAAGTATAAAAATAATAGAAAAAAAGTTGAAGAAGTCCCATCATTAGCTGAAAGAGCTAAACATTTTAAAAGTTGAATGGTCTCAATAGCTGAAAGTATGCAGAAGTTACGCAGAGCCAAAAAACGTACGGAATAAAATTAAAAATAATAAAAAACGAATATCAATACTGGGAATGCTATATAGCATTCCCACTAATGAATGGTAGGCGGTTTTTTAGGTGCTTTTCAGATGCCATTTTTAGTGCTTTAAAACGCCTGAAAACTGCCTCAGTGTGAACTTGGTCCAAGTCCCCTCCCCGACACAAATTTCCAGCTGCTTTTATCTTCTGTGTCAGAGAACAGAGGAACGGAGCAGCAGAAAGACACGTGACTTAGAAGGTTTGGAGAGCGATAAGTAAACACCACAGATATATGTACCTAGCTCAGATTTCATGAATGGGGTTTACATCCACTTTAAATGACATCTGCAGATAGAAGAGGTATCTCTTTGATCTGCAGATGATTGAACAGAAAGATACAAAAGTAATGATATGTTAAATTGCATCTGAGCAAGTATGTTTTTATAAACACGGTTACACTGCTTTCATGACAGCTAAACTGGCTGACCTTCTCTGTGTACACAACAATGCCTTTCATCAAAAGCCAAAATAGTTGTTTCGTTATTAGCTGGGGGGGGGGGGGGGATCCTTGCAACCAGGCAGAGAAACTGGACTTACTACACCTGTCCTGTGTACAATGAGGACCTTTTTTGGGTGTGTATAGAAGTCTGCAACTAGTTCAAAGCAAATTGTTAAGAATATGTGAATATATTTGAATGTCCATGGTCTAGCCACAGATACACTAAATGTCTATCTTTACAGTAACACCCCTTCTCATAAAGTCTTGTGTAAAAAAAATAATATAAAAAAATATATATATATATCTATCTATCTTTATGCAGCCAGCACTTTTACATAATGAGTGATATTTTGTGCTGCAGTACAGTGACTATAAGCTGTGAAAATATCACCGCACAGGGCAAGTCCACGAGAGTCTGTATAATGTTTGAATATGAAGCTGCGGAACTGGGCCTATAGGCCAGTGGTCTCCAAACTGTGGCCTTTTGCTGGCCTTTATCCGGGCCCTTGGGACAATTATCCACCCCCTGACAATAACAATGGGTCGTAATCCCTGACACCAACTATGGGGCAC
The DNA here is from genome assembly GCF_905171775.1 of Rana temporaria. Classification (NCBI taxonomy): domain Eukaryota; kingdom Metazoa; phylum Chordata; class Amphibia; order Anura; family Ranidae; genus Rana; species Rana temporaria. The sequence continues at coordinate 19,493,597 of NC_053500.1, forward strand.
TATTCCTCCCACCAACACCATTAAGAGAGCACAATTCCTTCCATTGACACCAACGATGGGGCACAAGTTCTTTCATTGACACCAACAATAGGGTACAATTACCGCTATTGACATCAAGAATGGGGCAAAATTCCTTCTATTGACCGAAACAATGGAATACATTTCCTTCCATTGACACCAAATGATGGGGCACAAGTCTTTCCATTGACACCAATGAGGCACAATTATCTCCATTGACAACGATGGGGCACAAGCCCTTCCATTGACACCAACAATGGGGCACAATCCCTTCCATTGACACCAACAATGGGGCACAAGCCCTTCCAATGACACCAACAATGGGGCACAATCCCTTCCATTGACACCAACAATGGGGAACAATCCCTTCCATTGACACCAACAATGGGGCACAAGCCCTTCCATTGACATTAACAATGGGGCACAAGCCCTTCCATTGACATTAACAATGGGGCACAAGCCCTTCCATTGACATTAACAATGGGGCACAAGCCCTTCCATTGACAACAATGGGGCACAAGCCCTTTCATTGACACCAACAATGGGGCACAATCCCTTCCATTGACATTAACGATTGGGCACAAGCCTTTCCATTGACCCCAACGATGGGGCACAAGCCCTTCCACTAACCCAACGATGGGGCACAAGTTCTTTCATTGACACCAACAATGGGGTACAATTACCTCCATTGACATCAACAATGGAATACATTTCCTTCCATTGACACCAATGAACCACAATTCTATCCATTGACCGCAAAGGGGCACAATTACCTCCGTTGACAACAATGGGGCACAATTCCTTCCATTGACACCAACAATGGGATACATTTTCCTTCCATTGACACCAACAATGGGGCACAATTCTTTCCAGTGAAAACAACGATGGGCCACAATGCTTTGCATTGACACCCAACAATGGGGTACATTTCCTTTCATTGACACCAAAGATGGGGCACAATTCCTTCCATGACCACCACCAATGGGGGTACTAGTCCTCCCACTGACACTAATGTGGCATTGTTTACTCCCACTGGATGCCAGGACATTTTCAAACTCCCAGCCCCCTACAGTCTGAGGCTCGATTCACGCTGGAACTGGCTGTGGATCACACAGGAACGCAATGCGTCCCAGTTCTCCCTTTCAGGGCCGAATCATTGAAGAATCTTTGCCTGAATTCGGCCCTGAAACTGACCCAAAGACGCACACGCGTTTCTGTGCAGTGCGCTCTGCAGCCGCCCCGGACACATGTGTAACGGCTCCATAGAGAGCCGATCGCATTCTCCTCCTATGCAAATTGGATGCGAGGAAACCGCATCCAATTCTCATAGGTGTGAACCCGGCCTCAAGGACAGTAAACTGGCCCTTGGTTTAAAAAAGTTTGGAAACCCAGGCTATGAGCTTGGCCGCCATTCAACCCCAAATCCTTGTGTCATTTAACCACTTAAGTCCCGGACCATTTTGCAGCTAAATGCCCAGGCCAGGTTTTGTGATTCGGCACTGCGTTGCTTTAACAGACAATTGCGCGGTCGTGCGACGTGGCTCCCAAACAAAATTGGCGTCCTTTTTTCCCCCCACAAATAGAGCTTTCTTTTGGTGGTATTTGATCACCTCTGCGGTTTTTATTTTTTGCGCTATAAACAAAAATAGAGCGACAATTTTGAAAAAAATGCAATATTTTTTACTTTTTGCTATAATAAATATCCCCCAAAAACATATATATATAAAAAAAAAATTTTCCTCAGTTTAGGCCGATACGTATTCTTCTACCTATTTTTAGTAAAAATCGCAATAAGCGTTTATCGCTTGGTTTGCGCAAAATTTATAGCGTTTACAAAATAGGGGATAGTTTTATTGCATTTTTATAAAAAAAAATTTTTTTTACTACTAATGGCGGCGATTTTTTTCATGACTGCGACATTATGGCGGACACTTGGGACAATTTTGACACATTTTTGGGACCATTGTCATTTTCACAGCAAAAAATGCATTTAAATTGCATTGTTTATTGTGAAAATGACAGTTGCAGTTTGGGAGTTAACCACAGGGGGCGCTGTAACATTTAGGGATCACTGTGTGTGTGTGTTTACAACTGTTGGGGGGGTGTGGCTGTAGGACTGACGTAATCGATCGAGTCTCCCTTATAAAAGGGATCACTCGATCGATGCAGCCGCCACAGTGAAGCACGGGGAAGCCGTGTTTACATACGGCTCTCCCCGTTCTTCAGCTCTGGGGAGCGATCGCGACGGAGCGGCTATAAACGAATAGCCACGCCGTCGTCCCGGATCGCTCCCCGCGGGAATCCGCCCGCCGCACGCGTGTGGGGGGTCGCGATCGGACCCTCCACCCGCTAGAAGGCAGGGAAAGGCTATGCCCTTCTGCCTGTCCGTGCCATTTTGCGGACGTAAATAGTCGTGCGGCGGGCGTTAAGGGGTTAATGGCAGCGAAAAAGTACAGCTGAGGACAGCTCAAGACCGAAGGTGAGAATTGAAGCAAACCCTACTTTTTAAATTACCGTATTTATCAGCGTATAACACGCACAGGCATATAACACGCACCCTAACACTAAAAGGTAAGTTTCAGGAAAAAAACTTTCCACAGCCCCCTGCGTATAACACGCAGGCACCGTCTACCCTCTATTTTCAGGGTAAAAAAAGTGAGCGTTATACGCCAATAAATACAGTCATTTTTTAAACTGTGCTTTGCTAAACCGTCTAAAGCTGGAGTTTTGTTTCAAAGGGGTTTTCTATGCTTTCTAAATCCATGAGCATTAATCCTAGCCCTGCCAAATCCCACAAAACAAATGAGATGAGAACTGTAGTAAAAGGCTTTTAAAAAGGATAAAACCAAATGATTCCTAAGTGAATGGAATCTAGACAGATGTAGCGGTTACATTCCAGGAAAAGTTCCGTACAGAAGATTTCCAGGCTGCTCCGGCTTGGCAGTCACGGAGTACTTTCTAGGTAAACAAGGGAATAGAGGTCAGTTTGTTAAATGATGCTCACAGTGTTCAGCCAATGGAGGGAACGGATGTCCACATCGCACTCATGGATCGCATATCACTCGTGTCGATCCTTCTTCTAGCGGACATGTAAAAGGAATGTTCTCGGGGGAGCGGAGAATGAGACGGTCATATGAAACAGTACAGAGATCAGAAAAATAATCATCTACTGCCCATTTTTCTCTTAAAGCGGGGGTTCACCCTAGAATAAAAAAAAAAATATTTTTTCTATACAATATTTTCTATCTATACAAAAGAATATAAGAGCGTTTTGGCTTTAGTTCTTCAGACTTTCTACCATCTTTCTCTATTGTTGACTTAAAGCGGTGGTTCACCCTGCTGAACAACATTTCAGCATAAAATTCGGCATCGTAGCGCGAGCTACAGTATGCCGGTCTTACATTTTTTATCCCCGTACTCACTGTTTAATCCGACCTAGACGATTCCGTCTGCCCACGGGGAATGGGCGTTCCAATCCAGACGGAACGTGATTGACGGCCGGCTCTGGCGCGTCACGCTTCTCCGGAAATAGCCGAAATAGGCTTGGCTCTTCACGGCGCCTGCGCATAGCCTGCGCGCAGGCGCCGTGAAGAGCCGAGACCTACTCCGGCTGTCTTCGGGGAGCGTGACGTGCCAGAGTCGGCCGTCAATCACCCTCCCTCTTGCTAGGAACGCCCATTCCCCGCGGCAGACGGAATCGTCTATGTACGATTAAACAGTGAGTACGGGGATAAAAAATGTAAGACCGGCATACTGTAGCTCGCGCTACGATGCCGAATTTTATGCTGAAATGTTGTTCAGCAGGGTGAACCACCGCTTTAAGTCAACAATAGAGAAAGATGGTAGAAAGTCTGAAGAACTAAAGCCAAAACGCTCTTATATTCTTTTGTATAGAGTAAGGGGGGGGGGGGGGGGTAATAACTCCGTTTCTGATTTTGCCATTTATATCCTATCAGGGGGATTTCCTTTTACTTTGTTTCATAACCACAACTGTGAGTGGTCTCCAAAAGCTGACCATAGATGGATCGAATCTCAGCTGGTCGAGCAGGGACCTGCCGAGATTCAAAATCGAACCTCAGCTGGTCGAGCAGAGACCTGCCGAGATTCAAAATCGAACCTCAGCTGGTCGAGCAGGGACCTGCCGAGATTCAAAATCGAACCTCAGCTGGTCGAGCAGAGACCTGCCGAGATTCAAAATCGAACCTCAGCTGGTCGAGCAGGGACCTGCCGAGATTCAAAATCGAACCTCAGCTGGTCGAGCAGAGACCTGCCCGAGATTCAAAATCGAACCTCAGCTGGTCGAGCAGAGACCTGCCCGAGATTCAAAATCGAACCTCAGCTTGTCGAGCAGGGACCTGCCCGAGATTCAAAATCGAACCTCAGCTGGTCGAGCAGAGACCTGCCCGAGATTTAAAATCGAACCTCAGCTGGTCGAGCAGGGACCTGCCCGAGATTCAAAATCGAACCTCAGCTGGTCGAGCAGGGACCTGCCGAGATTCAAAAATCGAACCTCAGCTGGTCGAGCAGGGACCTGCCCGAGATTCAAAATCGAACCTCAGCTGGTCGAGCAGGGACCTGCCGAGATTCAAAATCGAACCTCAGCTGGTCGAGCAGGGACCTGCCGAGATTCAAGCCTTCTATGGGCAGGTTGGTTGTACTGAAATGGATCGATCAATTTAATACAACCAGCCTGTTTTTTTTTTTTTTTTTTTTTTTACATGCGATTGCGGCTATAGCCACCAGCAAAAATCGTTGGAGTTGGTTTACTAAAGGCAAATAGACTGTGCGCTTTACAAAGTGCAGTTGCACACTACAAGATCAGCTGCTCCATAGCTTAGTAAATGAGGGGAATGCATTTAGGTGAAAAAATTGGATTTTTGTACTCACCGCAAAATCCTTTTCTCTGAAGCCCATGGACGGAGACAGCTCCCTCATAATCTTGACTGTAGAGTTATGTTCCGTCTATCAGGAGAAGATCCTAGGAACAGGAACATAACCTATATGTCAAGACTTGTAAAGGCTGTGTCTGTCCATGGACGACAGAGAAAGGGATTTTACGGCGAGTAAAAAAAATAAAAAAAATTCTGTCGTCCATGGACGGACACAGCCTTCACAAGTCTTGACATATGGGTTATGTTCCTGTTTATAGGATCTTGTCCTGATAGACGGAACATAACCCTACAGTCAAGATTATGAGGGAGCTGTGTCCGTCCATGGACGAAAGACAAAACACCTCACTGTCACGGGCCCCCCATTCACCCCCCCCCCCATTTTACTTACCTGAGCCCCGACCCAGAACTTGGCACACATATAGCCCCACTCTTCCTCTACAAGTGTGCAAAGTTTGTTGTCTGGGGAACCTACGGCCGGGGAGCACTGATTTTTCAAAGCTGGGCACCCCTTCCATAGACTCCCATGTTAAACGGTAATTTCTCCTGTGACTTTGGGGACCCGCTACCGGACAGTCGTAGGTCCCTTAGATCTGGAACTTGGCACACGTGTAACCCCATTGCAAGGAGTGTGTGTTGATGAGTCAGATACATCCTCTACAAGTGTGCAAAGTTTGCTGTCGGGGGGGACCTATGGCTGGGGAGCACCGATTTTTCAAACCAGGCACCCCTTCCATAGACTCCCAATGTCAGTCTAGGCATGGGCACAGTGAGGCATGCACATGGACACCCTAGGCTCATACTCGAGTCAATACGTTTTCCCAGTTTTTTTGTGGTAGAATTAGGTGCCTCGGCTTATACTCGAGTATATACGGTACTTTGAAGACGCTGCAACTTTAAGTCATGCATATATGAATGGTTATTATTGGAAATCATAGGGACCAACTTGTCATGCAACTTTGATACCCAAAGTCGCACAAGTGTGAATGGAACCTTAGCTGGAGTCTGGTTTCAATCTGTTAGTGTATTTAAATTTGCTAGTACATCCAACACTCACTACCTGTAGAAATTATACTTTAAAGTTGAAAAGAAAGAAGCTATTTATACATCAAAGTTTCAGGGAAAAGTACAGAAAAGTTGACCGAAAGCAGAATTAAAAAAAAAAAAAAAAGAAGAAGCTTCCTGCATGGTAAACCAGCAACCCTAGACAAAATAAAAGATTGTGCCCATCTCACTTCCGACATCAATACCAGCACAATCCAACGAACGTGAGGAAGAGCTTAGTGTAAAGGGAGGGAAGGCGCGATAACTGCGCCCACACAGTGTTATTTTCACAGCAAAGCGGGAAGTTACAGACAAAGAACGATAATTATTGTAATTACCAGGATTAGATTAGAATGAAGCTCCATGTAAACAGTTGAATACACACAGTACATACTCCATGTCCACCTTCCTTCAACCCAGTGGCGGGGGCTCATACACACCCCCCCCCCCCCCCCATTCAATGCGTCCGGCCCCTAATCTACATGCAGGGAGCCGGACACATGAATTTAATTTTTTTTTTTTTAAGCACATGGTTAGAGTCCGAGGCTTTCTATTTCTCCTCCCAGCCAATCGGTTCTCAGGACCACCCCTCCCCCTTTGTAGTTGTCAGATGAGGGGGGGGGGGGATAGTGTTGCCACCTGTGCAGGATAGGCTCTCTAGCTCTACGTGCATGCGATTGAGCCTGGCGGCCACGCGCATCGGGTTCCCCGCCGTGCAGTGGGCGCTCACGCGCCCTCTGGTGGCTCTCCTGGGCAAAGCTATATATATATATATATATATATATATATATATATATATATATATATATATTTATATTTATTTATATTACACACACACACACACACACACACACACAGGAGAGCCATTCTACCGCAGTATATCTGCGTAAGCCAGTCTATGGGACACGAACATGAAAAATAAAAAAAAGTGGCAATTTTAAAGGCTTATATGAACGTTATAAAAAGTGTATGGGGAGCCGGGTACTGCCCTAAGGGACATGTATCGATGTAAAAAAAAAAAAAAAAACGGCAGTTTTTTCCCCACGAGCTGTAATGTATTGCCAGATCCCAGCAATATAGATAAAAAATAAAAATAAAATCATTGGAAAAAAAATAAAAGCGGTGCGAGTTCCAGCCCCAGTCCATGCCAGGCCATGCGCTCAATTTGCCCACAAACGCCCCATAATGTTCGTATTCATTCACTTACGTTCAACATGAACATCGGGGGCCATCTCTAGCGCTATATAAATCCTGTATAATGAGGAGGTCACATGGCACACTCAGGGGACAGTGGAGAACAAACCATTGGGTTTGGAAGAAAAGTGTTTTTAGGAGCAACCTTTTTAAACTTTCTGAACTCACCCCAAGTAATTTCATGGTCATAAATGTTAGGATGTATAACGGTGTGATATAATTTAACACATACAAAAAACTACCATCATTGCGGCCACGGCGTACAACGTGCAGACTTTACAAGCGCCTCGCCGAGAGTTTCCTGCTCTTTAAATAGAAGCGGCCAGGCCAGTTTGCCGCTTTACACGGTAGGGCCATAATCACATTGGAATTCTTGCAATCCGACCTGCTTGATGTACAAATGTCAATTAGATGTGAATCACAAGCCTTGTAAGACCGGCTCCCCTGCTACTTCCAGCTTCCCTCGGGCAAACACCGACGGTAGAAATGTGTTGTACAGCGCGCTGTCGCTATGTACCAAGGCAATTACATCTCCAATAACTAGTCAAATGGGGCGACATACTGCAGTTTTATTCCTCATGCTTCAGCGGCCAAGGACTCTCCGAAAATAAGAACACCTTTGTGACAGATAAAAAAGGAAACCGCTACATTACTCCCCTGATTTTATGGCTTGGAAGTCCGCTGCCCCCATAATCATCATCAAATTTATGTAAAAATGTTTTATTTTATTTTTATGGTTATATTATTGTTACCATTCATGGTTTCGTTATCCAGCAGCTGGAGGGTTAGATTTGTGTGTGCTTTGTTTCCAGTTGGGCTCTAATGGATTAAATATGGAATTTAAACAGCAATTAAGTCTGCGTTTTCAATTTGCAATTTATTTTTATCATCTTTATTCATTCCTGCATTTTTACTGTAATCACTTAATGTGTTTATTATTTAAAAAAAAAAAGTTTTATCTCACCCATTTTATTAAGATCTGCTTCCGTTAGATTATTTATATATCTCTATAGTATTATTGGATGCAATTGAATATAAGTTCTTCTGTTTAAAATGAATTTTGTTATGACTATTTATATATACCGTATTTATCGTGGTATAACGCGCTCCCGCGTATACCGCGCACCCCTAAAGTGACCCCCCAATCCTGTGGAAAAAAAGTTATTTTTGTACTTACAGTTTTGGTGTCTTGCCCGGTTGCCCGGCGGCCTTGTCGGGTCCGGCGTCCTTCTGCGGCTTCGGGTGTCTTTCTGCGGCTTCGGGTGTCCTTCTGCGGCTTCGGGCGTCCTTCTGCGGCTTCCTCGCATCCTCCCCGCGCCGAGTTTTGAATACTGCGCCAGAATATACCGAGCGCAGTACACTCGGGCAGGCTCGGCAACTGTCGCGCTAACGTCCTATACGTCCAGGACGTGACCACGGAAGAAGCCGAGACTGGCCGACTATACCAGAGTGTACTGCGCTCGGTATATGTCGGCGCAGTATTCAAAACTCGGCGCGGGAAAGCGGGTATCGGCGTATATCGCGCACCCACGATTTTGCCCTGATTTTCAGGGCAAAAAAGTGCGCGATATACGCCGATAAATACGGTAGATCCATTTTTTAGGCAGTCTCTGAATTAAAGTGGATGTAAACCCGTTCTCTCTTTAATGAGCCAAGTCCCATAGCTCTCTCCTGACCCGTTCTTCTGTTATCTGCCTGATAACTCCCATACCTCCCAATATTTTGAGGTGGGAATGAGGGACACCTACTAGCAAATGTATGTAGCCATAGGACACACCCCCTGCCACACCCCCTTAAAAAGAAGAATTAACCACAAAAAAAATTAGGTTAAAAAGTTAATTAAATCCACAAGGGCGTTTTTTTACCACTACTATTCTTTTATATTGGCTTTTAAAATGTATAAATGCAGCAATTTAGAATATGGATAAAAGGTTTAGCACTGGGAAACACTTTTTGAAAGATAAAAAGTGCATTTTATATACAACTTTATAGATCAGACACAAATGAGGGAGAAAGAGGGATGGAGGGACTTTTCTCTAAATCAGGGACAGCGCCTCGAAATCAGGGACAGCGCCTCGAAATCAGGGACAGTTGGGAGATTTGCAACTCCTGACAAATTCTTGGACACTTTAGACAAAAGCAGCTTAACCACTTAAAGCGGAAGTAAACCCATCTATTTGATAGTTTAAAAAAACAGTTAACATTCCCGGCATGCCGGAAATACTAGATGTCACATTTGCTTGTGCTCTCAACCAAACTGTCAAACTATCCAATGGCTGGTTTCATAACTGATCACATGTGCAGCATCGTGGCAGTTGCAGATTAAACAGAGGCCAAGATGGCAGCTTCCTCGGCTGAAAACAATAGGAGGGTTTACTTGCACTTTAAGACTCTGACCATTATGCAGGTTAAGGAACTTAACCCCTTTTGGCGATTCGGCACTGCGTCGCTTTAACTGACAATTGCGCAGTTGTGCGACGTGGCTCCCAAACAAAATTGGCGTCCTTTTTTTCCCACAAATAGAGCTTTCTTTTGGTGGTATTTGATCACCTCTGCGGTTTTAATTTTTTGCGCTATAAACAAAAATAGAGCGACAATTTCGAAAAAAAAAAATCAATATTTACTTTTTGCTATAATAAATATCCCCAAAAAATATAGATATTAAAAAAAAAAAAATTCCCTCAGTTTAGGCTGATACGTATTCTTCTACATATTTTTGGTAAAAAATAAAATAAAAAATAAATCGCAATAAGCGTTTATCGATTTGTAAACGCTAAAAATTTTGCGCAAACCAAATATAGGATAGTTTTATGGCATTTTTATTAATAAATTTGTTGACTACTTGCCGACCAGCCGCCGTTATACGGCGGCAGGTCGGCTCCCCTGCGCGAGAGCACGTAGCTCTACGTCACCTCGCGAAGCGGCCACTAGGGGTGCGCGCGCCCCCCCCCACTCGTCCCTGATCCCGACGCGCGTGCCCCGGCGGGTGCGATCACCGCCAGGCACCCGCGATCGCTCGTTCGAGAGCGAGGACCGGGAGCTGTGTGTGTAAACACACAGCTCCTGGTCCTGTCAGGGGGAGAAATGTCTGACCGTCTGTTAATACAATGTATGAACAGAAGATCAGTCATTTCCCCCAGTGAGGCCACCCCCCCCTACAGTTAGAACACACCCAGGGAACATACTTAACCCCTTCCCCGCCCCCTAGTGTTAACCCCTTCACTGCCAGTGGCATTTTTATAGTAATCCAATGCATTTTTATAGCACTGATGGCTATAAAAATGCCAATGGTCCCAAAAAATTGTCAAAAGTGTCCGCCATAATGTCACAGTACCAAAAAAAAAAAAAAAAAAAAATCGCTGATTTTACTAGTAAAAAAAAAATATTAATAAAAATGCCATAAAACTACCCCCTATTTTGTAAACGCTATAACTTTTGCGCAAACCAAACGTTTATTGCGATTTTTCTTTACGAAAAATATGTAGAAGAATACGTATCGGCCTAAACTGAGGAAAAAAATATTTTTTTTTTTCAAAATGGTCGCTCTATTCTTGTTTATAGCGCAAAAACTAAAAACCGCAGAGGTGATCAAATACCACCAAAAAAAACTATTTGTGGGGGGAAAAAAACGCCAATTTTGTTTGGGAGCCACGTCGCACGACCGCGCAATTGTCGTTTAAAGCGACGCAGTGCCGAATCGCAAAAAGTGCTCTGGTCTTTGACCAGCAATATGGTCCGGGGGTTAAGCGGTTAAAGAAAGGCTTAGCGCCAGCAGCTCAGTTTTAAAAATCTGACCCCAGTAACGTCAAACACGGCTGCTAGCTGTTTCTGTCCTAACAAAGAAGAACTCAAGCTTCTGTAATTGAGAGTAATGCCGCGTACACACCATCACTTTATGTGATGAATAAAAACGACGTTTTTAAAAACGTCACTTTAAATGACCGTGTGTGGGGGAAAACTTTGTTTTATGTCTTGTGAAAAACGAAAAAAAAATTGAAGCACGCTTCAATTTTATGTGTCGTTTTTCAAAACGTCGTTTTTTACTTCACAGAAATTGCCCGTGTGTAGCAAAAAAACGACGTTTTTACACCCGCGCATGCCCAGAAGCTAGTTATGAAGCGAGCTTCAATGGGAAAAAAAGTGGTGAACGTAACCTCGCTTTGCTAGAGCATTGTGAGAAAACGATGGTGTGTAGGCAACTTCGTCTTTGAAAATTGAAGTTTCAAAAACTTCATTTTTTACTTCACAGAAAATGTCGTTTTTTTTCATCACATAAAGATAATGATGGTGTGTATGCGGCATAACAGGTATGTCAGATTTTTATGGCTGTGTGTCTGGGTTGAAGAGAGTTGCCCCGATTTCTTTCGGTCTCACGGGGACAAGTAGTAAGGAGAAATCTCCTCAATGGGGAAACTAACAAAACCTGGCAGATGAAGGATCTTCAAACAAAAAATTCTTGTTTCGGTTGGATTCGCACTATTGAACGCATGTGTTACTTTTCTTATCTGCACTCTCATTGGTTACTTTGGTCAGCTGCACACCAAGCAGAACACTGGAAGGTTTATTGGTGAAGAATAATATTTAAAGGTTTCCTCCTCCCATCTGTCAGAACTAGCACACAGCATAGCAAGTAATATAATCTCCTATACCAGCATTGCCACCTGTTCAAATATGTGATAGTGCCATGAATACGGCGCCCAGCTGTGTGGGAGGGAGAGAGGGAAGGTAATAGATTAGACTGTAACTGAAGGCCCGCTTTCCATGCTTGGCTTATTACTGTTCACCAAACATATATGGAACATACCGTATTTACTTGAGGATGGATTTCTTGCAGTATGATAAATGATTCCGCTACAGAGTTTTAGGTTATAAGCAAGCCATAGATTAGGCAATTTTGTGGTTGCAGGAAAGAAAAAGCGCTTGACGATTGCCCAATCAACACAGGGGAATCCCTCCTGCAGTGCTTTTGGGTTCTGCCAGGTGGGAGCCTTTCCTTGCCAGCAGAACACAATGAATACTGCTAGCGGCTATAGCCGCCGGTGTTCTGTCAAGAAGTGACCCCTCCCCTGCCCCCATCGAAAAATGCCCGGGAGGAACTGTGCATGCGCTGTACATCATAGCACAAAAGCCAATTTGCCGATCAGCTGGGCTGACGTAATCATGGCACATGCGCACATCGTAGGAGGTATCCCTCGATGGGAGATACAATTTCAAAGGCACAATTTAAACCGCGGGGGGAGACCGTAGTTCTCAGATTGTGCATCGCTGATGGTAGAGGGCGGCTAGTGGCGAGCTACAATGTGAGAACTACGTGCCCCCCCCCCCCCCCCCCCACCGCTGTTTGTATAGGCTTCCATTGTGCTCATGAAATGGTATCTACCATCGAGAGATACCTTCTACTATGTGCGTTTGCACCCTGGTCACATCATTCCAGCTGATCGGCAACTCACTATTCGATGGGTGGGCCCCTCGACAGAACACCAGCAGTAATTGCATGTCAATAAATCCGACAGGCTGGCTGTACTGAAGTCGATTGATAGACTGACTTCAGTACAACCAGCCTGCCCACAGATGGATCCAGTCTCAGCCGGTACCTGCTGACCTGAACAAGATTCGATCCATCCATGGCCAGGCTTTAACCAAGGCGGCTTCCTTTTTAATGGCGCACGCCGGCTTTGGCAACCTTCCCAACCTTACGTGTCTAGTCACAACCATTAGACAGCCAACGTGTCAGGGAACTATGGCACAATGAAGTCATGACGTTTATTTTCAATTTTTGCACTCGTAGTTGCACGGCTAGTAGCAAGTTAAATTCATTAAAGGCCAACTACAGGAAAAATTAAGCCCCTTTCCACCGATTGCAATCGCTCGTCCTCTGCTGCGGACGGCGCTGGACTCCAGGACAGGTAAGTGTCCTAATATTAATAGTCAGCAGCTGCAGTATTTGTAGCTGCTGGCTTTTAATATTTTGTTTTCTGCGGAGCTCTGCTTTAACTAGTAAGGTGTATAAGCACATGAGAGAAAGAGCCATTTATTTTTTCTTAAAGTGAAAAAGTGCCCCGTTCATCAGAATGAGAAGAAATGCAGTCAGCAAAGTCAAGGCGATACATAAAAACCAGAAGGAAATCTAGCGTAGGATGTGTTGCAGTAACCCCAATGAGACCCGTGGTGATGTGGACGAGTCAGCTTGTCAGTGACTGTCATCAGCCGCCGCCTCCCCGCAGTACAACAGAGAAACCCCGGAGCCACGAGGTTACTGAGAGTCACTGACAGCTCCTCGTGCTCTTCCTTCACAAGGAATTGTTTGCATTTCACAGAGAGAGCGCTTCGCCAAAAATGTGTCACAGCACAGCTACAGCAGCGGCCCGGGGTTACTGTGGGACACGCCACCAGCAAAGGGAGGGCCGGGTAACAAAACAAGAACTATGCTTCCAAAATTACAAAAAAACATAAAATAAATAAAAAAATAAAGTTACACATCTGAAGAAGTAAAAAAAAAAAAAAAAAGTAAAGTATTCTGTACACATGGGCGGGGGCTGAACAAATACACAATAAAAGGTTATAAAAGAACTTTGTCCTTGGAAAAATCTCTATATGCAACCAACATTTTTATGACTTTTTTTTTTTTTTAAAGGGGAGGGCTGCAAGTTCAATACAGGATATTCACCCAAAATACGGGGGGTGCTTTGAGGGAAAGCATAATTCACTTCAGTCCAGTTTGTAAACGCACACATCCCTGTTCTGTGAGCTGAGGAAAGACAGATTGTGAGTTCCTAATAGTTAAAACAGCAAACTGTCATTTCCTCTAGGTCAGTGGTCATCAACCCTGTCCTCAGGGCCCACTAACAGGCCAGGTTTGCAAGATAACTGAAATACATCACAGCTGATATCATTTGCTCCTCAGTGATTGCAGCATTCTAGTCTGCATCTCCCCAGGCCCAAGGTAATACATAAAACCTGGCCTGTTAGTGGGCCCTGCAGGAGAGGGTTGATGACCACTGCTCTAGGTCAGTCCCCTCCCCCTACAGTTAGAACACACATAGGGAACACAATTAACCCCTTGAGCACCCCCTAGTGTTAACCCCTTCCCTGCCAGTGACATTTTTACAGTAATCAGTGCATTTTTATAGCACTGATCGCTGTATAAATGCCAATGGTCCCAAAAATATGTCAAAAGTGTCCGACGTTTTCGCCATTAATGCTGCATTCCCGATCAAAAAAAAAAAAAAAAAGCAGATCGCCGCCATTACTAGTCAAAAAATTATAATAATAATAAAAAATGCTATAGAACTATCCTCTATATTGTAGACGCTATAACTTCAGCGCAAACCAATCAATATACACTTATTGCGGTTTTTATTACGAAAAATAAGTAGAAAAATACTTATCGGCCTAAACTGAGCAAAAAAAATAAAATAAAAAATTAGCTTTTTTAACCACTTACTGCTGGCCGTACGACTTTGTACGGCCGCAGTGTGGATCCCAATTGCCGGAAGGCCGTTTATATACGGCCTCCAGCCACTAGGGGGCGCGCGCCCGCCGCATCACTGAGATGCAGATTGCGCGTGCCTGTGTCCCTTGTACATAGGGACACAGATCTGTCACCTCCCCCAGTCAGTCCCCTCCCCCTACAGTTAGAACATTCACTAGGCTACACATTTAACCCCTTTCTCGCCCCCTAGTGTTAACCCCTTCCCTGCCAGTCACATTTATACAGTAATTAGTGCATATTTATAGTACTGATCGCTGTATAAATGTGAATGGTGCCAAAAATGTGTCAAAAGTGTCCAACATAATGTCGCAGCACAAAAAAAAAAAAAAAACGCAGATCGCCGCCATTACTAGTAAAAAAAATAATAATAAAAAAAAAAATAATAATTCTGTCCCCTATTTTGTAGGCGCTATAACTTTTGTGCAAACCAGTCGCTTATTGCGATTTTTTTTTTTACCAAAAATATCTAGAAGAATATGTATCAGCCTAAACTGAGAAGAAAAAAAAATTGGGATATAAAAAAAATGTTTTTTTTTTTCAAAATTGTCGTTTTTTTGTTTATAGTGCAAAAAATAAAAAAAACGCAGAGGTGATCAAATACCACCAAAAGAAAGCTCTATTTGTGGGGAAAAAGGACGCCAATTTTCTTTGGGAGCCACGTCGCACGACTGCGCAATTGTCAGTTAAAGCGACGCAGTGCCGGAAGCTGAAATTTCGTCTGGGCAGGAAGGGGGTATATGTGCCCAGTAAGCAAGTGGTTAAAAATAAAAAATGTGTTATTATAGCAAAAAATACAATATATTGTTTTTTTTTCAAAATTGTCTTTTTGGTTTGTAGCCCAAAATACATAAATAAATAAAATATCACAGAGGTGATCAAATACCACCAAAAGAAAGTTCTCTTTGTGGAGGGGGGGGGGGAATAGGACGTTCAATTTTGTTTGGGTACAGCGCCGCACGGCCACGCAATTGTCAGTTAAGGCTCCATTCACATCTAGACAGACAAATTCGCGGCGTTTTGTCCCGCGAATTGCGGCGGCAAATAGCGGCGTTTTGTACCACGATTTGCGGCGACAAAACGCCGCGATTGTCCGTCTAGATGTGCCCCTAGTTGTGCCCCTCTATGGAGATGGTTCCCGAACGCCGAAAGCCGCCTGAAAAAAAGGTCCGGGACCTTTTTTCAGGCGGCAGGAGTTCGGCGTGGAGATGTGAACCATCTCCATAGAGGGACATGTCTTTTCATCCCTCTGGCGGCAGCGGCGTCGCACTACAGGCGACAAAACGCCTAGATGTGAATGGGGACTAAAGTGGCGCAGTGCCGAATCGCAAAAAATGACACGGTCATTGGGCAGCCAAATCCTCTGGGGCTGAAGTGGTTAATTGAACAAGCTGGAGTTAAAAGCCGATTGGCTACCATGCACAGCTACACCAGATTTTGCACTCTCCAGTTTTAGTAAACCATTCCCCTAACTGTCATTTTGGGACAATTCAATAAAGTATATAAAAAAAAAAAAAAAAAAAAAAAAAAGAAGAAGTACACCGTGCAATGCATTTTAACAATGAATCTGACCACCCTTTACCAACATACACCTGTGTGCGTGTTTTTGTATGCGGACTAGTATGCACAACTTTTGCAGGACATACACCAAGCAAATTTACACTTGCTTGGAGTATGTCTCTCGAGAGAGTGGCCTCCAAAGACGGGAGAGAGTGGCCTCCAAAGACGGGAGAGAGTGGCCTCCAAAGACGGGAGAGAGTGGCCTCCAAAGACGGGAGAGAGTGGCCTCCAAAGACGGGAGAGAGTGGCCTCCAAAGACGGGAGAGAGTGGCCTCCAAAGACGGGAGAGAGTGGCCTCCAAAGACGGGAGAGAGTGGCCTCCAAAGACGGGAGAGAGTGGCCTCCAAAGACGGGAGAGAGTGGCCTCCAAAGACGGGAGAGAGTGGCCTCCAAAGACGGGAGAGAGTGGCCTCCAAAGACGGGAGAGAGTGGCCTCCAAAGACGGGAGAGAGTGGCCTGCAAAGACGGGAGTGAGGGGCCTGCAAAGACGGGAGTGAGGGGCCTGCAAAGACGGGAGTGAGGGGCCTGCAAAGACGGGAGTGAGGGGCCTGCAAAGACGGGAGTGAGGGGCCTGCAAAGACGGGAGTGAGGGGCCTGCAAAGACGGGAGTGAGGGGCCTGCAAAGACGGGAGAGAGCGGCCTCCAAAGACGGGAGAGAGCGGCCTGCAAAGACGGGAGTGAGGGGCCTGCAAAGACGGGAGTGAGGGGCCTGCAAAGACGGGAGTGAGGGGCCTGCAAAGACGGGAGAGAGCGGCCTCCAAAGACGGGAGAGAGTGGCCTCCAAAGACGGGAGTGAGGGGCCTGCAAAGACGGGAGTGAGGGGCCTGCAAAGACGGGAGTGAGGGGCCTGCAAAGACGGGAGAGAGCGGCCTCCAAAGACGGGAGAGAGCGGCCTCCAAAGACGGGAGAGAGCGGCCTCCAAAGACGGGAGAGAGCGGCCTCCAAAGACGGGAGAGAGCGGCCTCCAAAGACGGGAGAGAGCGGCCTCCAAAGACGGGAGAGAGCGGCCTCCAAAGACGGGAGAGAGCGGCCTCCAAAGACGGGAGAGAGCGGCCTCCAAAGACGGGAGAGAGCGGCCTCCAAAGACGGGAGAGAGCGGCCTCCAAAGACGGGAGAGAGCGGCCTCCAAAGACGGGAGAGAGCGGCCTCCAAAGACGGGAGAGAGCGGCCTCCAAAGACGGGAGAGAGCGGCCTCCAAAGACGGGAGAGAGCGGCCTCCAAAGACGGGAGAGAGCGGCCTCCAAAGACGGGAGAGAGCGGCCTCCAAAGACGGGAGAGAGCGGCCTCCAAAGACGGGAGAGAGCGGCCTCCAAAGACGGGAGAGTGGCCTCCAAAGTATTATCATGTCATTTACCAGCCCCCACCCCGCAGCCACAAGCCTACAAAACAACCAGGTCGTGCATTTCTTCTCAGGAAAATAAAATGGACACGTGGCTGGATGCTGGCAATACCCGATTCTATTGGCTCCAGTCTTCACAATGCACTCCAGTGTATGAGTGTTTAGCCCCACTATTACATCACAGTGATTGATCTCTCATACAGCAAAGAGTGTGCTGCATCATTGTTGCCGAGTGTAAATTTACTACCAACAGTTAATAAAAATACAATATTTCTCTCAATCTTGGTCTGTATTCTCTGAGACAGTGGCTGCCCTTTCCGAGTGTAAATCAAGCAATGTATGTGCCCCATAAGCCGGGGACCAATGCCGCTTACCGAGCCGTTTCCAGATGCTAAACGGCTGAGGAGGTTTTACGCAGATGCAATCTATTGTTCAGGGACATGTAAAACTAATATCAAATCAAATATTTACCAGCTTCGCTGCCAGCCAGATTTCCCGCGAGCCCCATTCTGCTCAAACAGCCAAAAACAAACTTTCCAGATTGTTTGTTCTTGTACAGATGTAAGAGGAAAGGCAGAGGGGGGGGGGGGCACAGCACCAAATAATAGTCATTTTTATATTAAAGAAGAAGTATCACCAGAAATGGGAAAGGTTTGTTGGATCTCCCAGGCTAGCCACCGAATGTGGCACTTGGTCTTGTTCAGATCCGTGGAGCTGAGCAATAGAAATATGGTTGACAGAGAATGGCACCCTCTTGTCCCCGCTGTCTGACCACATTGCTCAGGAGGAGATAAATACTAATAGTAAAAGTGACCGCCCACACAGAGGGGAGCGGGCATGACAGACCATGCACACAGAGGGGAGCGGGCATGACAGACCATGCACACAGAGGGGAGCGGGCATGACAGACCATGCACACAGAGGGGAGCGGGCATGACAGACCAGGCACACAGAGGGGAGCGGGCATGACAGACCATGCACACAGAGGGGAGCGGGCGTGACAGACCATGCACACAGAGGGGAGCGGGCATGACAGACCAGGCACACAGAGGGGAGCGGGCATGACAGACCATGCACACAGAGGGGAGCGGGCATGACAGACCAGGCACACAGAGGGGAGCGGGCATGACAGACCAGGCACACAGAGGGGAGCGGGCGTGACAGACCATGCACACAGAGGGGAGCGGGCATGACAGACCATGCACACAGAGGGGAGCGGGCATGACAGACCAGGCACACAGAGGGGAGCGGGCATGACAGACCAGGCACACAGAGGGGAGCGGGCGTGACAGACCATGCACACAGAGGGGAGCGGGCATGACAGACCATGCACACAGAAGGGAGCGGGCATGACAGACCAGGCACACAGAGGGGAGCGGGCATGACAGACCAGGCACACAGAGGGGAGCGGGCGTGACAGACCAGGCCTCATAAATCCAAGTAATAGACCTGCACAATACTCCTTCTGGGGATCTTGGTGCAACCGGGGAGGATACCGGGGATCCTTGGTGCAACCTGGGGAGGATACTGGGGATCCTTGGTGCAACCTAGGGAGGATACTGGGGATCCTGGTGCAACCTGGGGAGGATACCGGGGATCCTTGGTGCAACCTGGGGAGGATACTGGGGATCCTGGTGCAACCTGGGGAGGATACTGGGGATCCTGGTGCAACCGGGGATCTTGGTGCAGCCATCGCCAGCCGGAGGACAAGAGACTGCCAGCAGATGACTTGTGTTTTGAATGACGGTGCATGCTGGACACTAAAGTCGGATGGCTGATGAAATGAACTTTAATACAATATTAGTTTATATTTTATATAAAAAATATCCCCAAATCTCATTAGGTATGCAAGCCCTGGTCCCCAATCCTGTGCAACAATGAACACATACATACAAGAGCACTATACGTCACCTCTCCTGGCAGCCCCTCCGCTCGCCCCCGACTCCCGTGTGCGTGCCCGGCAGGCGCGATCGCTCGTTACAGAGCGAGGACCGGGAGCTGTGTGTGTAAACACACAGCTCCCGGTCCTGTCAGGGGGAGAAATGCCTAACCGTCTGTTCATACAATGTATTAACAGCGATCAGTCATTTTCCCTAGTGAGTCCACCCCCCCCTACAGTTAGAACACACCCAGGGACTTAACCCCTTCCCTGCCAGTGGCATTTTTATAGTAATCAATGCATTTTTATAGCACTGATCACTATAAAAATGACAATGGTCCCAAAAATGTGTCAAGAGTCTGAAGTGTCCGCCATAATGTCGCAGTACCGGAAAAAAAAAAAACGCTGATCTCCGCCATTACGAGTAAATAAAAAATATTAATAAAATTGCCATAAAACTACCCCCTATTTTGTAAACGCTATAACTTTCGCGAAAACTAATCAATAAACGCTTATTGCGATTTTTTTTTACGAAAAATACGTAGGAGAATACGTATCGGCCTAAACTGAGGAAAAAAATAGTTTTTTTTATATATTTTTGGGGGATATTTATTATAGCAAAAAGTAAAAAAATATTCATTTTTTTCAAAATTGTCGCTCTATTTTGGTTTATAGCGCAAAAACTAAAAATCGCAGAGGTGATCAAATACCACCAAAAGAAAGCTCTATTCGTGGAGGGAAAAAAAAGGACACCAATTTTGTTTGGGAGCCACGTCGCACGCAGTTAAAGCGACGCAGTACCAAATCGCAAAAAGTGCTCTGGTCTTTGACCAGCAATATGGTCCGGGGGTTAAGTGGTTAACAAAGAACAATAAAGTTAGCCCAATTTGTCTTATATCATGTGAAAGATGATGTTACACCGAGTGAATAGATAGGTAACCTATGTTACGCTTTAAAGTGCGCACTCGTAGAAGGACGACAAACTGCGGTATTTTAAAAAACACCATAAAACACTGCTTTAAATTTTTCTACGGGTTAACAGTTTAGAGTTACAGAGAAGGTCTAGTACTAGAATTATTGCTCCAACAATCCCTCACATGTGTGGTTTGAACACTGTTTACATTTGCGGGTGAGACTTACATATACATTCCCTTCTGGCTGCAAGCATGGAGGGATAAAAAAATGTTTCATATTTTTTTCTTACACTGTCCCTTTTATTTTTTGATCACTTTATTATTGCCAATGTACTCTTTATGGAGGGATCTGGGGTCATGTTTACATTACGTCGGTGTGAAAGTGTTATACCAATTACAGCAACACACTTTTTTAGTTTAAAAGCCAAGCATTGACAACAACTACTTCACGAAGATTTTTGCACTGGCTAGCTGGATAAAAGTGCTAGTAAATGTTTTCATTAAAAGGCAACAAGTAAAAGCAATCAATGAATTGAGATGCCTATGAAAAAAAATCAACCTTTATGCTAGAGGTCGACCGATATGGGTTTTTCTCTGGCCGATGCCGATATTTAGACATCTGGGCGGCCGATGGCCAATATATGATGCCGATTTTTGCGGCCAATATTTTTTTTTTTTTGTGGCACTTGTTCGTGGCACTGGATGGCACGGGAAGATGGCACTAGCAGAAGGCACGGATTGGCACTGGCAGGTTGCACTGGATGGCACTGAAAGATGGTACTAGCAGATGGCACTGATTGGCAGGTGGCACTAATTGACACTGGCAGGTGGCACTAACAGGTGACACTGGCAAGTGGCACTGACTGGCAGGTGGCAATAGCACTGGCTGGCATTGGCAGGTGGCACTGATGTGTTTAGTTGGCACTGGTAGGTGGCACTGGATCGCACTGGCAGGTGGCACTGGATGGAAGGTGGCACTAATTGGCACTGGATGGTGGCACAGATATTGGCACTGGCAGGTGGCACTGGATGGAAGGTTGCACTAATTGGCACTCAATGGTGGCACTGGTATTGCCACTGGCAGAAGGCACTGGATGGCAAGTGGCACTAATTGGCACTGGTGCAAAAAAAAAATGGTGTCACCCCCCTCAGTACAGACCCTCTCTCCCTCCAGTATAGACACACCCCCCCCCCTGCTACAGACACCAGTGTGGGCCCCTCCTCCTCTGTGGGCGTAAACAGAGAGGAGGGCCGCCGCGCTAGGTGTACCAAGATGGCCATGGCTCTGGAGCTAGGCCGAAGCCGCGGTCTTTCCTGATGATGTGATCACGGTGGCAATCGGATTGCCGCCGCAGTCACAGCATCAGTAAAGGCCGCGGCTTCAGGCCTAGCTCCGTATCCGTGGCACCTCTAGCGGCCATGTAAAATATCGGCCTAATTTGGATAAACAAAAAAAAAAAATCGGCCGATAGCGATTTCTCCAAAACTGAGAAATATCGGCCTGCCAATATATTGGTCGACCTCTACTTTATGCCTTGTACACACGATCGGATATTCTGCCAGCAAGTGTGAGCTTTTGAACGGAAATTGCACGTCGGAATTGCTACAGACGATCGGTTTTTCCGATTGTGAACCGACTCTCAATCTTTTGTTGGCGGAAATTCCGATGGAGCGTACACATGGTTGGAATTTCCGTTAAAAACATTGCTTATGGGGATAATTCCATAGTCACTGCTGCTCTGATCGTCCCCTCACTATTATTTTCTTGGAGAAATTCCCAGTGGTTAGAGATCAGCTGCGATACACACAGCCACATATATATTGTGCATGCAAACCATTCCCTGCTTCTTTTTTTGCAATCCCATGTGTGCTTGGAACTATGCATTGGAAACAGTTAATAAACGCTGCTCACCATTTGTCTGCCATCTGAATTTCTTCAAACATGATGTCAGGAAGAGTTTGGATCATACCCACAATCCCTGCAGGCACAGGGATCATACCCACAATCCCTGCAGGCACAGGGATCATACCCACAATCCCTGCAGGCACAGCAGGCTTCTTGCACAGGTTCTACACAGGAGTGAAGCCTCCAGTGTGTGGGAGGAGCCAAATCTACTTGCTGTGTGAAATTCATTGGGCAGGTCAGAAAAGCAGTTCTAATCTCTATTGGTTCACCCTGGGACAAATGACAATCAACAGCATCATCCCCCCTACTACCTCTATGTTCACATGACCAGGAATGATGGTGTACCTACCCAAACCAGGTGCCTCCAATACGTCAGGCTGTACATGCTAATCTGAGCACGCTGATGGCTCTGATCAGCCTCACCTAAATTTGTGCTGTGCAACCTCCCTCTCATGCTCTAAGGCAATGGTCTCCAGACTGCGGCCCTTTGCTTGCTTTTATCCGGCCCTTGTGACACTATTCCTCCCACTGACCCCCAATGATGGGTCACCATTCCTCCCACTGACCCCCAATGATGGGTCACTATTCCTGCCACTGACCCCCAATGATGGGTCACCATTCCTCCCACTGACCCCCAATGATGGGTCACCATTCCTCCCACTGACCCCCAATGATGGGTCACCATTCCTCCCACTGACGGGTCACTATTCCTCCCACTGACCCCCAATGATGGGTCACTATTCCTCCCACAGACCCCCAATGATGGGTCACTATTCCTCCCACAGACCCCCAATGATGGGTCACTACTCCTCCCACTGACCCCCAATGATGGGTCACTACTCCTCCCACTGACCCCCAATGATGGGTCACTATTCCTCCCACTGACCCCCAATGATGGGTCACTATTCCCCCCACTGACCCCCAATGATGGGTCACTATTCCTCCCACAGACCCCCAATGATGGGTCACTATTCCTCCCACAGACCCCCAATGATGGGTCACTACTCCTCCCACTGACCCCCAATGATGGGTCACTACTCCTCCCACTGACCCCCAATGATGGGTCACTATTCCTCCCACTGACCCCCAATGATGGGTCACTATTCCCCCCACTGACCCCCAATGATGGGTCACTATTCCTCCCACTGACCCCCAATGATGGGTCACTATTCCCCCCACTGACCCCCAATGATGGGTCACTATTCCTCCCACTGACCCCCAATGATGGGTCACTATTCCAACCACTGACCCCCAATGATGGGTCACTATTCCTCCCACTGACCCACAATGATGGATCACTATTCCTCCCACTGACCCACAATGATGGATCACTATTCCTCCCACTGACCCCCAATGACGGGTCACTATTCCTCCCACAGACCCCCAATGATGGGTCACTATTCCTCCCACAGACCCCCAATGATGGGTCACTATTCCTCCCACAGACCCCCAATGATGGGTCACTACTCCTCCCACTGACCCCCAATGATGGGTCACTACTCCTCCCACTGACCCCCAATGATGGGTCACTATTCCTCCCACTGACCCCCAATGATGGGTCACTATTCCTCCCACTGACCCCCAATGATGGGTCACTATTCCCCCCACTGACCCCCAATGATGGGTCACTATTCCTCCCACTGACCCCCAATGATGGGTCATTATTCCTTCCACTGACACCAAAAATGGGCCACTATTCCTCCCACTGACACCAAAAATGGGCCACTATTCCTCCCACTGACCCCCAATGATGGGTCACTATTCCTCCCACTGACCCCCAATGATGGGTCACTATTCCTCCCACTGACCCCCAATGATGGGTCACTATTCCTCCCACTGACCCCCAATGATGGGTCACTATTCCTCCCACTGACTCCCAATGATGGGTCACTATTCCTCCCATTGACCCCCAATGATGGGTCACTATTCCTCCCACTGACCCCCAATGATGGGTCACTATTCCTCCCACTGACCCCCAATGATGGGGCACTATTCCTCCCACTGACACCAAAAAATGGGGCACTATTCCTCCCACTGACACCAAAAAATGGGGCACTTCCACTTACCACAGTCCAGCCCCCCCCCCACACCCACCTCCTCCTAAAGTCTAAAAGAACAGTAAATTGGCCCCTTGCTTTTAAAATTTGGAGCCCCCTGCTCTAAGGCCACAGTGAGGAGTTCACAAAAACAGGGACACCAAAAATAAAATGGATCCCCAGCATCCAGATCAATTAGAGGAGTGTGAATATGAAACAAATCAGCAGGTAGAATGCCAAGATATATGACTGAATAGGTCATATTTCTCATCCCCGGCCTATGACTGGACAGCGATAGGAGAAGCTCAACACCAATAGCTAAGCTCTCTGGTACTCTCCTCTCTCCTTCTATCAGAGTGCTCCCTGTTAGAACATGCACGTGAAAACTGTATCAACTGGCTTCTTGTGCTGCTTCCTCCACTCGTGTTCTGAGCTCTGCTGTCTAGGAAACCGCAGAAGGCTGATATTAAATCAAATTCATGTAATTAATTGGGAGCTGCATTAATTTGTGTCACTTATACCTGCCTGGAGTTCCACTTCAAATCAGAAGGATGTAGATAATATCTATGTGCCCTCTATTTAATTTTTTGCATTCTTTATAAGCCTGAGTTTATGTAAGGCTAGGGATATGTTAATGATAAAGCATCCAAAGCTCTTGTAGAATTTAAACTCTAGCGGTGATGCAGGATGACGGTCAGGACCTGCGTCATCACACAGAGCTCCAGCCGTGTCCTTCCACCACGAGGCGGGTCAGGGCTGTGTGCCTACGTTTTGTGATGACACACAAAGTGCAAAACATACGGCTGTTAATGGAAGTATGAACCGTATTCTATTTTATTTTACTTATTACACATGAAAACATCAACTGTGCAGAGCTCCAAATCGATTAGATCTGTCAAGCGGAAGGTGAGAACCAAACTAAGCACAGCGTATCGCTGCAACAAACAACAACAGAGCTAGTCACTGTGCCATTACATACTTATTAAATAAAACACATCCAAGTACCCTTTCCTTAACCACTTAACCCCCGGACCATAATGCTGGTCAAAGACCAGAGCACTTTTTGCGATTCGGCACTGCATCGCTTTAACTGACAATTGCGCGGTTGTGCGACGTGGCTCCCAAACAAAATTGGCGTCTTTTTTTCCCCACAAATAGAGCTTTCTTTTGGTGGTATTTGATCACCTCTGCAGGTTTTTATTTTTTGCGCTATAAACAAAAATAAAGCGGCAATTTTGAAAAAAAATGCAATATTTTTTACTTTTTGCTATAATAAATATTCCCCAAAAATATATATATTAAAAAAAAAATGTTTCCTCAGTTTAGGCCGATACGTATTCTTCTACATATTTTTGGGTAAAAAAAAAAAAAAATCGCAATAAGCGTTTATCGGTTGGTTTGCGCAAAATTTATAGTGTTTACAAAAATAGGGGATAGTTTTATTGTATTTTTATTAACAATTTTTTTTTTTACTACTAATGGCGGCGATCAGCGATTTTTTTTCCGTGACTGCGACATTATGGCGGACACTTCGGACAATTTTGACAAATTTTTGGGACCATTGTCATTTTCACAGCAAAAAATGCATTTGAAATGCATTGTTTATTGTGGAAATGACAGTTGCAGTTTGGGAGTCAACCACAGGGGGCGCTGAAGGAGTTATGTTTCACCTAGTGTGTGTTTACAACTGTAGGGGGGTGTGGCTGTAGGAGTGACGTCATCGATTGTGTCTCCCTATAAAGGGGATGACACGATCGATACGCCGCCACAGTGAAGCAGGGGGAAGCTGTGTTTACACGTGGCTCTCCCCGTTCTTCAGCTCCGGGGACTGATCGTGGGACCCCAGCGGCGATCAGGTCCGTGGGTCCCGCAGCTTCGGGTCGCGGGCGCTTGCCCGCGACCCACGGCTGGGTAGATGTACAGGACGTACCTGTATGTGCATCTGCCCAGCCGTGCCATTCTGCTGACGTATATATGCAGGAGGCGGTCGTTAAGTGGTTAACGGATATACAGCTGTCACAAGACCC
This sequence comes from Rana temporaria, assembly GCF_905171775.1. Classification (NCBI taxonomy): domain Eukaryota; kingdom Metazoa; phylum Chordata; class Amphibia; order Anura; family Ranidae; genus Rana; species Rana temporaria. The sequence continues at coordinate 19,519,892 of NC_053500.1, forward strand.
AGAGCCGGCCTGTCTGCAGGAAAACACAAGCAGGGGGAGCTTCTAGTCCTCTGCTGCTGGTCACATGTTCAAAATAAAAAATAAAAAGCCTTTGGAATACGTAAAAATAATATCAATACACTGTTCATATTGTCATACAAATATATATTTTTGAAATCAAATATTTATTATTTTTTAGGCAATAACATGTTGGGGGCGGATTTCTGGCACTCACAGGCTGTGTCAAGCCCCTCCAGCCTGTGTCTTGGAAGAGGGAGGTGAGGCCTCCATCAATCTACAAGTACTATCCCGCCCCCATTGTGTTTAGCTGGTTAGCAGGCATGAATGAGGAGGGAGGGAGTGAGCTGTCATTTACCACTGTGTATAAGCCCACATGTGTGACTCTATAGTCACCTGGGCTGCTCAGATGTGATGGGGGAGGAAATACTCAGCATGTGCAGATCTGCCACCACTGCTCTGGGGACAGAGGGGAGAGGACGGACAGAGGGGAGAGGACTGACAGAGGGGAGAGGACGGACAGAGGGGAGAGGACGGACAGAGGGGAGAGGACGGACAGAGGGGAGAGGACGGACAGACGACGGACAGAGGGGAGAGGACGGACAGACGACGGACAGAGGGGAGAGGACGGACAGACGACGAACAGACAGACAGAGGACAGTGGACAGACAGTGGACAGTGGACAGACAGAGGACGGACAGACAGACAGAGGACAGACAGAGGACAGTGGACAGACAGAGGACAGTGGACAGACAGAGGACAGTCAGAGGACAGAGGACAGACAGAGGACAGTGGACAGACAGAGGACAGAGGACAGACAGAGGACAGTGGACAGACAGAGGACAGTGGACAGACAGAGGACAGTGGACAGACAGAGGACAGTGGACAGACAGAGGACAGTCAGAGGACAGAGGACAGTCAGAGGACAGTGGACAGACAGAGGACAGTGGACAGACAGAGGACAGAGGACAGTGGACAGTCAGAGGACAGAGGACAGTGGACAGACAGAGGACAGTCAGAGGACAGTGGACAGACAGAGGACAGTGGACAGACAGAGGACAGTCAGAGGACAGAGGACAGACAGAGGACAGTGGACAGACAGAGGACAGTGGACAGACAGAGGACAGTCAGAGGACAGAGGACAGACAGAGGACAGTGGACAGACAGAGGACAGTGGACAGACAGAGGACAGTGGACAGACAGAGGACAGTGGACAGACAGAGGACAGTGGACAGACAGAGGACAGTCAGAGGACAGAGGACAGACAGAGGACAGTGGACAGACAGAGGACAGTGGACAGACAGAGGACAGAGGACAGTGGACAGTCAGAGGACAGAGGACAGTGGACAGACAGAGGACAGTCAGAGGACAGTGGACAGACAGAGGACAGTGGACAGACAGAGGACAGTGGACAGACAGAGGACAGTGGACAGACAGAGGACAGACAGAGGACAGTGGACAGACAGAGGACAGTGGACAGACAGAGGACAGTGGACAGACAGAGGACAGTGGACAGACAGAGGACAGTGGACAGACAGAGGACAGTGGACAGACAGAGGACAGTGGACAGACAGAGGACAGTGGACAGACAGAGGACAGTGGACAGACAGAGGACAGTGGACAGACAGAGGACAGTGGACAGACAGAGGACAGTGGACAGACAGAGGACAGTGGACAGACAGAGGACAGTGGACAGACAGAGGACAGACAGAGGACAGTGGACAGACAGAGGACAGTGGACAGACAGAGGACAGTGGACAGACAGAGGACAGTGGACAGACAGAGGACAGTGGACAGACAGAGGACAGTGGACAGACAGAGGACAGTGGACAGACAGAGGACAGTGGACAGACAGAGGACAGTGGACAGACAGAGGACAGTGGACAGACAGAGGACAGTGGACAGACAGAGGACAGTGGACAGACAGAGGACAGTGGACAGACAGAGGACAGTGGACAGACAGAGGACAGTGGACAGTGGACAGACAGGAGGACAGTGGACAGACAGGAGGACAGTGGACAGTGGACAGACAGAGGACAGTGGACAGACAGAGGACAGTGGACAGACAGAGGACAGTGGACAGTGGACAGACAGGAGGACAGTGGACAGACAGGAGGACAGAGGACAGTGGACAGACAGGAGGACAGTGGACAGACAGAGGACAGAGGACAGTGGACAGACAGAGGACAGAGGACAGACAGAGGACAGAGGACAGAGGACAGACAGAGGACAGTGGACAGACAGAGGACAGAGGACAGACAGAGGACAGACAGAGGACAGTGGACAGACAGAGGACAGTGGACAGACAGGAGGACAGTGGACAGACAGGAGGACAGTGGACAGTGGACAGACAGAGGACAGTGGACAGACAGAGGACAGTGGACAGACAGAGGACAGTGGACAGTGGACAGACAGAGGACAGTGGACAGTGGACAGACAGGAGGACAGTGGACAGACAGGAGGACAGAGGACAGTGGACAGACAGGAGGACAGTGGACAGACAGAGGACAGAGGACAGTGGACAGACAGAGGACAGAGGACAGAGGACAGACAGAGGACAGTGGACAGACAGAGGACAGAGGACAGACAGAGGACAGACAGAGGACAGTGGACAGACAGTGGACAGACAGAGGACAGTGGACAGACAGAGGACAGTGGACAGACAGAGGACAGTGGACAGACAGAGGACAGTGGACAGACAGAGGACAGTGGACAGACAGAGGACAGTGGACAGACAGAGGACAGTGGACAGACAGAGGACAGTGGACAGACAGAGGACAGAGGACAGACAGAGGACAGTGGACAGACAGAGGACAGTGGACAGACAGAGGACAGTGGACAGACAGAGGACAGTGGACAGACAGAGGACAGTGGACAGACAGAGGACAGTCAGAGGACAGAGGACAGTGGACAGACAGAGGACAGTCAGAGGACAGAGGACAGTGGACAGACAGAGGACAGTCAGAGGACAGAGGACAGTGGACAGACAGAGGACAGTCAGAGGACAGAGGACAGTGGACAGACAGAGGACAGTCAGAGGACAGTGGACAGACAGAGGACAGTCAGAGGACAGTGGACAGACAGAGGACAGTGGACAGACAGAGGACAGTGGACAGACAGAGGACAGTGGACAGACAGAGGACAGTGGACAGACAGAGGACAGAGGACAGACAGAGGACAGACAGAGGACAGTGGACAGACAGAGGGGAGAAGACGGGGAGAGGACAGAGGGGAGAAGACAGTGGACAGTGGACAGACAGAGGACAGTGGACAGACAGAGGACAGTGGACAGACAGAGGACAGTGGACAGACAGAGGACAGTGGACAGACAGAGGACAGTCAGAGGACAGTGGACAGACAGAGGACAGTGGACAGACAGAGGACAGTCAGAGGACAGTGGACAGACAGAGGACAGAGGACAGACAGAGGACAGTGGACAGACAGAGGACAGTGGACAGACAGAGGACAGTGGACAGACAGAGGACAGTGGACAGACAGAGGACAGTCAGAGGACAGTGGACAGACAGAGGACAGTGGACAGACAGAGGACAGAGGACAGTGGACAGTCAGAGGACAGAGGACAGTGGACAGACAGAGGACAGTCAGAGGACAGTGGACAGACAGAGGACAGTGGACAGACAGAGGACAGTGGACAGACAGAGGACAGTGGACAGACAGAGGACAGTGGACAGACAGAGGACAGACAGACAGAGGACAGTGGACAGACAGAGGACAGTGGACAGACAGAGGACAGTGGACAGACAGAGGACAGTGGACAGACAGAGGACAGTCAGAGGACAGAGGAAAGACAGAGGACAGTGGACAGACAGAGGACAGTGGACAGACAGAGGACAGTCAGAGGACAGAGGACAGAGGACAGTGGACAGACAGAGGACAGTCAGAGGACAGAGGACAGAGGACAGAGGACAGTGGACAGAGGACAGACAGAGGACAGAGGACAGTGGACAGTCAGAGGACAGAGGACAGTGGACAGACAGAGGACAGTCAGAGGACAGAGGACAGAGGACAGACAGAGGACAGACAGAGGACAGTGGACAGACAGAGGACAGTGGACAGTCAGAGGACAGAGGACAGACAGAGGACAGTGGACAGACAGAGGACAGTGGACAGACAGAGGACAGTCAGAGGACAGAGGACAGTCAGAGGACAGAGGACAGTGGACAGACAGAGGACAGTGGACAGACAGAGGACAGAGGACAGTGGACAGTCAGAGGACAGTGGACAGACAGAGGACAGTGGACAGACAGAGGACAGTGGACAGACAGAGGACAGTGGACAGACAGAGGACAGTCAGAGGACAGAGGAAAGACAGAGGACAGTGGACAGACAGAGGACAGACAGAGGACAGTGGACAGAGAGGACAGTGGACAGACAGAGGACAGTGGACAGACAGAGGACAGTGGACAGACAGAGGACAGTCAGAGGACAGAGGAAAGACAGAGGACAGTGGACAGACAGAGGACAGTGGACAGACAGAGGACAGTCAGAGGACAGAGGACAGACAGAGGACAGTGGACAGACAGAGGACAGTGGACAGACAGAGGACAGTGGACAGACAGAGGACAGTGGACAGACAGAGGACAGTGGACAGACAGAGGACAGTCAGAGGACAGAGGACAGTCAGAGGACAGTGGACAGACAGAGGACAGTGGACAGACAGAGGACAGAGGACAGTGGACAGTCAGAGGACAGAGGACAGTGGACAGACAGAGGACAGTCAGAGGACAGTGGACAGACAGAGGACAGTGGACAGACAGAGGACAGTGGACAGACAGAGGACAGTGGACAGACAGAGGACAGTGGACAGACAGAGGACAGTGGACAGACAGAGGACAGACAGAGGACAGTGGACAGACAGAGGACAGTGGACAGACAGAGGACAGTGGACAGACAGAGGACAGTGGACAGACAGAGGACAGTCAGAGGACAGAGGAAAGACAGAGGACAGTGGACAGACAGAGGACAGACAGAGGACAGTGGACAGAGAGGACAGTGGACAGACAGAGGACAGTGGACAGACAGAGGACAGTCAGAGGACAGAGGAAAGACAGAGGACAGTGGACAGACAGAGGACAGTGGACAGACAGAGGACAGTCAGAGGACAGAGGACAGACAGAGGACAGAGGACAGACAGAGGACAGAGGACAGTGGACAGAGGACAGACAGAGGACAGAGGACAGAGGACAGTGGACAGTGGACAGTCAGAGGACAGAGGACAGTGGACAGACAGAGGACAGTCAGAGGACAGAGGACAGACAGAGGACAGTCAGAGGACAGAGGACAGAGGACAGTGGACAGTCAGAGGACAGAGGACAGTGGACAGACAGAGGACAGTGGACAGACAGAGGACAGTCAGAGGACAGTGGACAGACAGAGGACAGTCAGAGGACAGAGGACAGAGGACAGAGGACAGAGGACAGTGGACAGACAGAGGACAGTCAGAGGACAGAGGACAGTGGACAGACAGAGGACAGAGGACAGTGGACAGACAGAGGACAGAGGACAGTGGACAGACAGAGGACAGTCAGAGGACAGTGGACAGACAGAGGACAGTGGACAGACAGAGGACAGTGGACAGACAGAGGACAGTGGACAGACAGAGGACAGTGGACAGACAGAGGACAGACAGAGGACAGTGGACAGACAGAGGACAGTGGACAGACAGAGGACAGTGGACAGACAGAGGACAGTGGACAGACAGAGGACAGTGGACAGACAGAGGACAGTCAGAGGACAGTGGACAGACAGAGGACAGTGGACAGACAGAGGACAGTGGACAGACAGAGGACAGTGGACAGACAGAGGACAGTGGACAGACAGAGGACAGTGGACAGACAGAGGACAGTGGACAGACAGAGGACAGTGGACAGACAGAGGACAGTGGACAGACAGAGGGGAGAAGACGGGGAGAGGACAGAGGGGAGAAGACGGGGAGAGGACAGAGGGGAGAAGACGGGGAGAGGACAGAGGGGAGAAGACGGGGAGAGGACAGAGGGACGAAGACGGGGAGAGGACAGAGGGGAGAAGACGGGGAGAGGACAGAGGGGAGAAGACGGGGAGAGGACAGAGGGGAGAAGATGGGGAGAGGACAGAGGGACGAAGACGGGGAGAGGACAGAGGGGAGAAGACGGGGAGAGGACAGAGGGACGAAGACGGGGAGAGGACAGAGGGACAATCAACCAGGTGTTTTGCAGAAAACAAATCTCATAGTGGGTATGAAAGGCATGTAAAATACCATTTGATAGTTTTTTACTATGTGGGTTTAAAGACACCAAAGTATATTTTGAATGCACATTTTCTATTATTATTGTAATATTTAAAATAGATTTTAGGATGCCCATGTTTTATATGCTAGAAGTGTGACATGCTGATTTATTCTTCCACTTCTAGTCGTCTGTCAGAGAACTGGTACCCTGAGAATCGGAGGAGATAAGACAACAAAGCGTAGTATACTACAGACTAGGATTTATCTCCAAACGTTGGTTCTGGTTGAGACCTCTGGGGGCCACAAATAATCTGATCCAGCCCTGAAATGGATAGCCTGATGTGATGCTCAGGTTATAAAGGCTTCCCAAGGTGGATATGAGTTTTATCAGACGCTCTACATATATAAAACATCTGACTTGTGTTTGGATACAGAATTCCCTATTGCTAGTCATAGCATTAGCAAGGCCTATCTTCAACATCACAAGTGAGCTACTGCTTCGTGTTGGCAGAAATGTACACAAGTGACAGCAGGCGGGGCGGGAGGGGGTGGGATGGGTGGAATTGGGCGGGAAGCAAGCTGTCCATGTCTCTTTCCCCCTAGCATCTACTCCCCTTTGGGTAAAATATTACAGCAGGGCAATAACTTCTCCACGGGACGTGGAAACCTTGCAAGAAGATCTAAGCAAATTAATGGGGTGGGCAACTACATGGCAAATGAGGTTAAGGCCCCTTTCACACTGGGGCATTTTTCGAGCGTTATTCGAGCGAAGCCTCATCTGCAATCCCAATGTGCTGGTAAAGCACCGCTAAGACCCGAACGTTTTAGAACGTTTTTGCAGTGCCTCAGTGTGAAAGGGTAAGGCGTTTTTACAGCGCTTTCAATCCACTTCAATGGAGAGGGGCGTTTTTGGAGCGTATTTATCAGCGCCCAAAAGCTGCTCCAAAGAAGCTGCTTGCAGGGTCCATTCAGATGCATGGAGAGCGTTTTATGAGCGCTATTTTTAACGCTAAAACTCTGTAAAAACGCTTCAGTGTGAAAGGGGTCTTAATGTGGAAAAATGTAAAATAATGCATATGGTGGTGAAAATATGAATCCAATCTATACACTGGGGGGGGGACAAAGAAAAAGAAAGGCATTAAGAAGGGGATTAACTCCAGAGATAAAACAATAATTCTCCCGCTCTACAAGACTCTGGTCCGGCCGCACCTGGAGTATGCTTCCTTAGACAGTTCCTTGGGTTTTGTTTCTCTTGAACTTTGAACCCTTTGTTTCTCCCATTAACTATTTTAGCCATGCCTTTGCACTTCCTGTTTGCCAGATTATTGTGCCCTTTCTCTCACGAGCAACAATTCTAGCACTAGACCACCTACTGCTAACCTGTGACCCCCCCCCCCCCCCCAGACTTGCAATGAGATAATGGGAGCAAAAGAAAAATCACTACATTACTAAAGAAAAAAAAAAAAAACACACAGCAAGTATGGGTAAAAACCATAGGTACCCCAGTACACGCCATGCGTCACCCTCTAGTACCCCAGTACACGCCATGCGTCACCCCCCCGGAACACGCCATGCGTCACCCCCCGGTACATGTCATGCGTCACCCCCCGGCACCCCGGGACACGCCATGCGTCACCCACCGGCACCCCGGGACACGCCATGCGTCACCCCCCGGGACACGCCATGCGTCACCCCCCGGGACACGCCATGCGTCACCCCCCCGGGACACGCCATGCGTCACCCCCCCGGGACACGCCATGCGTCACCCCCCCGGGACACGCCATGCGTCACCCCCCCGGGACACGCCATGCGTCACCCCCCCCGGGACACGCCATGCGTCACCCCCCCGGGACACGCCATGCGTCACCCCCCCGGGACACGCCATGCGTCACCCCCCCGGGACACGCCATGCGTCACCCCCCCGGGACACGCCATGCGTCACCCCCCGGGACACGCCATGCGTCACCCCCCGGGACACGCCATGCGTCACCCCCCGGGACACGCCATGCGTCACCCTCCGGCACCCCGGTACACGCCATGCGTCACCCTCCAGCACCCCGGTACACGCCATGCGTCACCCTCCAGCACCCCGGTACACACCATGCGTCACCCTCCAGCACCCCGGTACACGCCATGCGTCACCCTCCAGCACCCCGGTACACACCATGCGTCACCCTCCAGCACCCCGGTACACGCCATGCGTCACCCTCCAGCACCCCGGTACACGCCATGCGTCACCCTCCAGCACCCCGGTACACGCCATGCGTCACCCTCCAGTAACCCGGTACACGCCATGCGTCACCCTCCAGCACCCTGGAACACGCCATGTGTCACCCTCTAGTACAAGCACAGATTGATGAAATTGCATGCATCTAAATAGTGACATGGACTTCTGTAACATTTCCTATCATGGTACAGTACACCCATGCCTCCCACGGCACACACCACTAACAAACCAATGAAAGGGATTACGGGACCTGCAGTTTTCACATTACCGACTCCTCTAGAAAACGGATATGTGAACCTCACGCAGCGATTTTAAGTCTTCAATACATCATTTACTTTGTCAGGAGAGACCCTTATCAGTCATACCAGACATATCTTAAGCAAATAAAGACATGGTCATGGCAAGTAATGCAAAGAACTTTAAAAACACATTAAAAACACTCAACTGAGGCCAAAGTTAAGTGCAACGAAGTCTCAGCGCCACCGAGAGAATCAAGGTCATGATTAATCTCACTGCCTTCCTTACTTCACCGATCAATTCCCGCCGCCCCGTCAGCATGTGCGGGATTTAAAAATAAAATAGAATAAAAGCAATCAATAAAGCCGTTTAAGAGCCCATATAAGAGCGAAGCGATTTATAAATTAATTTAGAGCCTATAAAGCCTCGCAGGTCTCTTTATCACGCTCCGGTTGAGCGCTCTTCCTCAAGGAGAAGCGTCTGAACATAGTGGAAGAATTATTTTAGATCAAACGCAAATATTTAACAAATTCCATGGGAAAAAAAAAAAAAACGGTAATAGAAAACCGCACAAGTCTTTTATTACCTTAAAGCGGAATAATAAGTCACCCAACATAAAGCGGACAATTCCCAGAAGACAAGCGGTCACCGGCTTCACAGAATAAAAATGACAGCCGGTGTGAAGTCTGACAGTATGGTGGATTTTTATACGGAGGAGACGTCAATATTCATTGGTTTTCATACACTCAATCCCGAGATCTATTGGGAACGGTAAAGCAAATAAGGATATTCATCTGTGTGTACTTTTCTCTGCCAGATAATTCTCAGCTGGCGGAGAGAGAGAGAGAGAGAGAGGTGTGTAAAGAATGTGGGTAGATACAGAATTCCGATCAAAGGCCGGGGCTGGAAAAATCACAACAGACTGGATTCCCTTCTGAACAAGGATGTTTCCAATTACACTATATTACCAAAAGTATTGGGACATGCGTGCCTTTACACACATGGGGGTAGATTCAGTAACATTTGCGCTTTTTTTACGTAGGCACAGGGCACCGTTTTTGCCCTGCGCCCCCGCAAATTTTCTGCGCTACCCTCGATTCACGGAGCAGTAGCTCCGTAAAATTGCGAGGGCGCTCCAGCAAAATGCCCGGCGTAAGTGCGCGCAATTTAAATGATCCCGTAGGGGGCAGGAATCATTTAAATTAGGCGCGTTCCCGCGCCGAGCGTAGTGCGCATGCTCCGTCGGGAAACTTTCCCGACGGGCATTGCGGTAAATGACGTCGCAAGGACGTCATTTGCTTCAAAGTGAACGTGAATGGCGTCCAGCGCCATTCACGATTCACTTACGCAAACAACGTAAATTTCAAATTTCGCAACGCGGGAACAACGGGTATACTTTAGCATTGGCTGCCCCTGCTATAGAAGGGGCAGCCTTACGCAAAGAAAACTACGTACGCAAACGAAGTAAACTGCGTACGCAGTGCTCGCGTAACGTTGTGAATCAGCGTTAGTATGCAATTTGCATACTATACACTGACCACAACGGGAACGCCACCTAGCGGCCTGCGTAAGAATGCAGCCCAAGATATGCGGGCATAAGAGCCTTATGCCACGCATATCTTAGGCTGCAGTCGGCGTAACAAGGTTCCTGAATCAGGAGAAGTCGTTACGCCGGGGCAAGTAAGCAATTGCGCTGCGTAACTATGGTTACGCAGGCGCAATTGCTCTTTAAATCTGGGCCATGAACTTTAATGGCATCCCAGTCTTAGCCCGTAGGGTTCAATATTGAGTTGGCCCCGCCCTTTGCAGCTATAAAAGCTTCAACTCTTCTGGGAAGTCCGACCACAAGGTTTAGGAGTGTGTCTATGGGAATGTTTGACCATTCTTCCAGAAGCGCATTTGTGAGGTCAGGAACTGATGTTGGAAAAGAAGGCCTGGCTCACAGTCTCCGCTCTAATTCATCCCAAAGGTGTTCTATCGGGTTGAAGTCAGGACTCTGTGCAAGCCAGTCAAGTTCCTCTACCCCCATGGGTGCTCAACCAGTGGCCCTCCAGCTGCTGCAAAACTACAAGTCCCATCATGCCTCAGCCTTTGGGAGTCATGATTGTAACTGTCAGCCCTTCAATGCCTCATGGGACTTGTAGTTCCGCAACAGCTGGAGGGCCGCAGGTTGAGCACCCATGCTCTACCCTAAACTCGCTTATCCATGTCTTCATGCAATTTGACAGTTCCAAATCGTATGTCGTAGCAACTTTGAAAAAGGTTCCTGTACTACTCCCCCCCCCCCCCCCCCCCCCCGATTTGATTGCGAGTTGCATAGACTTCTGTTATTTTATTTGGGTACAGTATCGCACGACTGCTCAATCAGTTAAAGCAATGTAGTACCATGTATGTAAAGCGCTGTGTAAATTGACGGCGCTATACAAGTACCTAAATAATAATAATGATAATATCGCAAAAAATGTCCGGGTGAGGGTAAATCTTCCCAAGCTAAAGTCGTTAAAGGGTTTGTAAAGGAATTTTTTTTTTTTTTAATCTTAATAGCTTCCTTTACCTTAATGCAGTGCTGTTTTCATGTCCTCATTGTTCTTTTTTGCTCTCAAGTTGCTGTAATTCTTCTCTGATCTCCACACTTCCTGGTTGTCTGTTTCCTGATAACCACAGTACTGGGAGCTTTCTCTCTGTGGTCACTAATCAAGGAGGTGTGATTACGGTGTGTCTAAAACCCCTCAGCACCAATCAGTTTCGTTTTTCAAACCATCACTGCCCTGTATTGGCTCTGTGGCTCTGTACAGCAGAGAGGCATGAAAACAGCATGCAAAAACGAAACTAGAAACTACAGGTACATTATATGATTGATTTTTATCTATTTTTAATCATTTTTAAAAGGAATCAGTTAACTATTATGTCTCTATACCCTGTAAACAGTCATTTCAGCAAAAACATTTTTTTTATTTACAACTCCTTTAAGATAAATGCTGCAAAGAGAACAGAACATCTGTACCCAAAACAGAAGTACTGAAGTATGCTCCTTACAATGAAAATCATTCAAGAAAACAGAAATAAATATAAAAATAAATTCCTGCACTGCCCCAGGTGTGTGGAGATGCAGGTGACAGATTCTGTGTCCCTATAATCAGCAAAACAAAGCCAGCCCCCCCCCCCCCCCCCCCGTCCGATCAGCCTTCCATTGGCATGATTTTTATTTGCATTAAACAGATCCGGCTAATTGGTGAATCAATGCTCTGGGTGACTACGCCATTAGTAAATGAATCCCGCTGGGACTTAGGATGGACGGATGATGGTACGGATGAGGCATTACAAGGCACAGAGGAGCTGCAGGCGGACTGGAGATGCGACTGCCTCTAAACCAGCCGACAGGCTTCATCAGCGACCTGCATGACTCAACATTCTCCAAACCCAATTCTCAATTTATCAGCTACACACACACTGCTGTGTGAACTCTTCACATGAGCCCGGGGTAAACAAGCGCAGGTCACGTGACCGCACCACTCACCGGGAGTCTTGTGAGAATTGCAAACACTCTGATGTAGAACTTCACGGCTACGGCTGCGTGCAAAGACTCCGCATCCGAGCGCGTCAATAACTCTTTATTGTCCGTGAAAAATCATGGCTGGTTCTGTACCAAGAATCCCACATCAGTCCCTACATGGCGAAACTGAATACATAACAAAATGATTAAAAACAAAACCATCTAAGCGACAATAAAAAAAGTACCCAGTGTCTGTTCTTCAACAAACGAGCATCCGGTGCTGTGCAATTGATATGATGTTTAATTATCTTGCTATTGTCTCTATACCTAATGTGAAAACGTTAATAAAAACATTAAAATGAAAAAAATAAATAAAAAAAAGGCTTGTAAATTTGCATTCTTTAACCACTTAGTCCTCGGACCATTTTGTTGCTAAAGGACCAGGCCCCTTTTTGCGATTCGGCACTGCGTCGCTTTAACTGACAATTGCACCGTCGTGCGACGTGGCTCCCAAACAAAATTGGCGTCCTTTTTTTCCCACAAATAGAGCTTTCTTTTGGTGGCATTTGATCACCTCTGTGGTTTTTATTGTTTGCACTATAAACAAAAATAGGAGCAACAATTTTGAAAAAAAAATACAATGGGCCAGATTCACAGACCTTTACCCTGGCGCAGCGTATCAGAGATACGCTACGCCGCCGTATCTTACCTGGCGGAATTTAGAATCCAGGAAGATTTTGCGCCGTAAGTTATGGCAGCGTAGTGTATTTCTCGGCGCGTATTTAAAATTGGGCGAGGAGGGCGTGATTCATTTAAATGAAGCGCGTCCCCGCGCCGTTTGAAATGCGAATGCTCCGTTTCGAAATTTCCCGCCGTGCTTTGCGCGAAATGACTTCGCAACGACATCATTTTTTGAACGTCAACGTGAGTCACATCCTTTCCTATTCACGGACGACTTACGCAAAAAAAAAATTCAAAATTCGACGCGGGAACGACGGCCATACTTTAACATGGCACGTCTATCTATACACCACGAAATAGCAGCATTAACAATACGCCGGGAAAAGCCGACTAGCGACGACGTAAGAGAATGCGACAGCCGCGCGTACCTTCGTGGATCGCCGGAAAAAGCTAATTAGCATACCCGACGCGGAAAACGACGCAAATTCCACCCAGCGGGCGCCAAAGTATTGCACCTACGATCCGAAGGCGTACGCCTGTCGGATCGAAGCCAGAAGCCGTCGTATCTTGGTTTGAGGATTCAAACTAAAGATACAACGCGGCAAATTTAAAAGTACGCCGGAGTATCAGTAGATACTCCGGCGTACTTCTTCCGTGAATCTGGCCCACTATGTTTTACCCTTTGCTATAATAAATATCCCCCCCCCCCCCCCAAAAAAAAATTATAAAAATATAAAACATTTTTTTCCCCCCTCGGTTTAGGCCATATTTTTGGTAATAAATAAATAAATAAAAAAAATTAAAAAAAACAAATAAATCGCAAAAAGCATTTATTGATTTGTAGACGCTACAACTTTTGTGCAAACCAAATAGGGTTTAGCTTTATGTCATTTTTACTATTATTATATATTTTTTTACTAGTAATGGCGGTGATCAGCGACTTTTATCGTGACTGTGACATTATGGCTGACATATCAGACACTTTTGACACTATTTTCGGACCATTGTCATTTTTACAGCGATCAGTGCTATAAAAATGCACAGATTACTGTGAAAATTACACTGGCAGTGAAGGGGTTAACCTGTAGGGGGCGCTGAAGGGGTTAAGCGTGTCCTAATGTGTGATTCTTACTGTGGCTGCGTGGCTTGGCGTGTGACGTCACTGATCGTCGTTCCCTATGACAGCACAGGGAGAGGTTTGTTTACACTTACCTCTCCCCGTTCTTCAGCTCTGTGACCCGATCGCGGGACACCGGCGGTGATCGGGGGAGCGGTCATGAAGCTCAAGACTGGGTCGTGATCCACGGCTGGGATCTTAAAGGGGACGTACCTGTACGCCCCTTGTGCCCAGCTGTGCCATTCTGTTGACGTATATCGTCGTGCGGCGGCCCTTAAGCGGTTAACAATTTGCCGCACTAACAGGTAAACAAGTTACCTTAGAATTTAAATGATTAGGGTGTCATGCACAGAGATGGCGAGAGGCTGAAAAAAAAACGAGACGTAACTTTTTTTTCCAGCGCACGGGGAGCCACAGGTGCCGCAGACAGCCTGTGCACAGAAGCGTTCCCCAGACGACGTCACATACTGACGAAACGTACGTCGGGAGGAGGAGACGCTTTGACGTGCTGCGTCTAGGTCCCGAAGGACAGGCGTTCGTAGTAGCCGGCCGGCTCGAAATTTTTTATGCTGATACTGACTGATTTTTATGTAAGTGCAATTTGCTTTATTAAATAATTTCATCTACGGTACATCACTATGTGGATCTCATTTTTCTTTTGGTGATATACTTCGCTGTGGCTGCTTGTAAGAGTCCTTGTTGCTCTAGCTGGTGAATTGGAGGCAATCTTTTAAAGGCCCTGGCTGGGTTTGGCCACAAGTGTTCTGTTTTTATAAATCTGGTAAGAGTCCCCCTTATTTGGTGATACCTATCGGTGGCGGCTTTCCTTTGGTGTGCTATTAATTCGATTCATTTGCGGTACATCACCATATGATATATATTTCTTTCATGCACCCTGGATTTTGAACCTATCCACTTAATTGGAGGAATACCATCCAGACTATCAGTGGCAGTTCCTGATAAAGACCCTAGCTGGGGGTTCCAGCTGCAAGCCTTGTTTGCTTGCCCTTCTGGTAAGCTTATAATCATATATTCATCTATTGCACCGGTGGAGGATTTATGCTTGCCACTCACGTTGCATATATTTTTACTTATTAATTCACTCACCTGATTTGAACTTTCACTACGATTTTTTGTATGATTTTTTGTACGATTTTTTGTCCGTTGGACTTTATGGACACTATTTATATCAATTTATTTATATTTATTATTATTCACTTTAATAATTTATACTCACTTATTGTTTAGCGCAACTTATTTTTTTCCTTTTGCACAAAAGTATTGTTTGCCCACACGTGTGGGTATGAAGCATTTTGCAAACGCAGAGATTCCATGCTTGGAAAACATGCCGTACCCGTAAGGTAAACGCAGGTGTTGCTGTACATCTGAATGATGGAGCAAAACATTTTTATTAAAAAAGGTGTGTAAAGAATGATTTGGCAAGCCAACAAGGTGTGTGCCGAAACAAACAGAAGTCTGGGAATCATTTGAATTTTCAATAGGTTTATACACCCAAGTAAGGACAAAAGGTGGTGTTTTTTTTTTTATGTTTAATGTGATCTTGAAGACATATTATGCAATTACGTGTCTTTAGAAGCATTATGTGCATTTTAAACCCTGAAATGCATATAAAAAAAAAAACAGCGTGAAGTGACCACCATGCCCCATAGAAAACGATTGTTTTCGGTTGTGCCATTGCAGTCACCTGGGTTGATCCAGTTCTGAAAAATGCAGGTAACTGCACATAGAGTGAGCAGGCCCTTGGGCACCAGAGAGAGATTACACCCGCCTCCCTGATGAAGGTAGGTAAGCCAAAGCTCCCAACTGTCCCCGATTTCAAGGGACTGTCCCCGATTTGGAACAATGTCCCTCTTTCCCCTTTTGTCCCTCATTTTGCTCCAATCTATATAGTGGTTTATAAAATTCACTCGCTGCATTTTTAAATTTTAAAGAGATAAATATAAAAAAAGGGATAGTAGTGGTAAAAAAAAAAAATAAATAAAAAAAAAAAGAAGACTTGTGGATTTAATTAACCTTTTTTTCCGGTAAATTTTCCTTTAATCCCTGGACCATATTGCACTTTTTGCGATTCGGCACTGCGTCGCTTTAACAGACAATTGCGCGGTCGTGCGACGTGGCTCCCAAACAAAATTGGCGTCCTTTTTTTCCCACAAATAGAGCTTTCTTTTGGTGGTATTTGATCACCTCTGCGGTTTTTAGTTTTTAGCTATAAACAAAAATAGAGCGACAATTTTGAAAAAAAAAAAAAAAAAAAAAAAAAAATGAATATTTTTTCATTTTTACCATAATAAATATCCACCAAAAATATAAATTTTCCTCAGTTTAGGCCGATATGTATTCTTCTACATATTTTTCGTAAAAAATATATATAACGTTCGCAAAATAGGGGGTAGTATTTTTTTTTTACTAGTAATGGCGGCGATCAGTGATTTTTTTTTCGGTACTGAGACATTATGGCGGACACTTCGGACACTTTTGACACATTTTTGGGACCATTGGCATTTTTATAGCGATCAGTGCTATAAAAATGCATTGGATTACTATAAAAATGCCACTGGCAGGGAAGGGGTTAACACTTGGGGGCGAGGAAGGGGTCAAGTATGTTCCCTAGGTGTGTTCTAACTGAAGGGGGGGTGGGACTCACTTGGGGAAATGACTGATCTTCTGTACATACATTGAATGAACAGACAATCAGGCATTTCTCCCCCTGACAGGACCGGAGCTGTGTGTTTACTCCCGGTTCTCGCTCTGCAACGAGCGATCGCGGATGCCCGGCGGCAATCGGGCACGCGCGCGGGAGTCGCGCCCCTATTGGCTGCTCGGCGAGATGACCTATAGCTACGTGCTCTCGCCCAGCAGAGCCGACCTCCTGCCGTACAACTGTGGCAGCTGGTCGGCAAGCAGTTAAGGGGTGTGGGGGGAGGGGGGAGTGTCCTATGCCTACATACATTTTTTAGTAGGTGTCCCTTCTTATCTCAAAACGTTGGGAAGTATGGATAAGCCCTATACAAGTATATGGTCGGAAACGGCCAGATCTCGGTAGGACTCTATGGAGGAGGGGGGGGGGGGTTGGGGGGAATTGGTTAGGTCAGGGCTTAGGAGCAAGTGCTCTCAGTTTTAAAGAGCACTTACCCTTTAATCATGTATTAATAAATGCTGAGCTGCATTCATTTCCCAGCTGACTGGGAAGAAATTTGGGATATCATATAAAAAAAATCAGTTGGCTCCTTGCAGCAGATAGAAAGCAGGAAAGAGAAAAGTGTAATTATGACACCTTCACTAAATCATTCCCACACAGCGCACTGAACAGACCTATCTAATAACACGGAGTGTACGTGGCGGGGATGAGGAAATGCAGGATTATATGAGATCATGGCACCGTATATACACAAGGACGCTCACTGAATGCTAAAATATCACTAGGAGGCTAAAAGTATGGAGAATAAGGCCCCATGCACACGAGAAGCAAATGCAAACACACGTAAACTCAAGTTTTCAAAGGCAAAAACCGGCGTTTAAAACGTTTTGCCGCGTTTTACCGCGTTTGCGGCTATCAGCGTTCATAACAAAGACATTGTAGACCCTCCCAAAGCTTTGAAATGCAAAAACGTTTGCGTCTGAACCCAAAGTTTTGCGTCTGAAAAAACGAGCCTAAACCCAACTGCTTTAAAACGTGAATGTGTGCATGGACACATAGGATAACATTAAATGTGTTCAGGGGCAGTTGAAAAAAATGCCCAAATGCCTCTGAACTCGAGTTTACCAGCGTCTTGTGTGCATGGGGCCTAAGAGTTCACGAGGACAGCTTAAAGATCCTCATAATATCTATTCCCAAGCCATGACTAAGTGGATAGCCTTGCAGCGCTGGGGCACTGGATTCAGTTGCGGACAATGTGCACAATCTGCCCAGAGTTTGTTATATTTGTACTTGTTTCCTCCAGAAGCTGAACTTCGGGTTGGATCATGGGGACCAAACTAGCCCTGGGTTGGGTGTGTATAATATATATATATATATATATATATATATATATATATATATATATATATATATATATATATATATATATATATATATATATATATATATATATTTATTTTTTTTATTATTAGAGCTGCACGATTAATCGTGAAAAAAATAAAAATAGATCGGAATCGCAATCTTTTTCCCTTCCCGATCTTCAAAGCAGCACGTCACAATCTCTCCAACAAGTGCAAAATACAAAATCCAGGCAGCCTGACAAGTTTTAAATACAATATCAAATAAGTGGAAACAAAAGTATCTCTTCGGTCTTTTATCAAAGCAAAGCGGATCCGCGGATTGCCGCCGCGGTCACAGCATCACGAAAGGCCGCGGGGTCTCGACCTAGCTCCGGATCCGTGGCACCGCTAGCGGCCATGTAAAATAATCGGCCTAATTTGGATAAAAATCGGCCGATGCCGATTTCTCGAAAACGGCTAAATATCGGCCAATATATCGGTCGACCTCTAAAGATAATGTTACGCCGAGTTAATTAATACCCAGCGCTTCAAAACTGCGTCCGCTCGTGGAATAGCGACAAACTTTTACCCTTTAAAATCAATCTTCATAGGAGACGTTTACAAAATTCTACAGGTGGCATGTTGGTTATCAATTTACTCGGTGTAACATTATCTTTTACAATATAAAAAAAATGGGCCAACGTTACTGGTGTCCTATTTTTTAATAAAACAAAGTGTGTTTTTTTCACACAAAAAAGTGCGCTTTTAAGACTACTGCGCAAATACGGTGTGACAGAAAGTATTGCAACGGCCACCATTTTATTCTCTAGGGTGTTATAATAAAAAATATATAGAATGTTTGGGGCTTCTAATTAGAGGGAAGGAGATGGCAGTAAAAACAGACAGGGGGAAGCTCCATTAGCATTGCTGGTTGTCTGGTCATACAAACGGCCACCACAAGATGGCGCCATATCACAGAAGGAACCATAGGCCTGCAGAAAGCCGCAGCCTGACGCGATCGCGCGGTGGGGGAGGTGAGGGCGCACGGAGACACAGGATACCCCAAGCTGTGCAACGCCAGGTTGCCAATTCT
Organism: Rana temporaria; assembly: GCF_905171775.1. Taxonomy (NCBI): domain Eukaryota; kingdom Metazoa; phylum Chordata; class Amphibia; order Anura; family Ranidae; genus Rana; species Rana temporaria. The sequence goes on from NC_053500.1 coordinate 19,538,962, forward strand.
AGTCAAAATTGCGACCTGGCGCCCGGGTTTTGTCGAACCCTGGTTTAGGAAACATTTACATTACATGCAGCCAGTAACGTTACTGGCACTTGCATTTTGAAGGAACAGAACCCTGTGCCGCAAACGGCAGCTCCCTTGCGCATGCATGGGAATGACGTCATCGCGGCTGCGACTAGTCACAGAGCCCTGCGAAGCTAGAAGCAAGACGGGTGAAGATGGGAGCACCTGCAGCACTGATATCGCGGCACTGGAAAAGCTTTGTTTTAAGGCAATTTACACATAATGTGCTAGTATGTGATGCATGCTAGCACATTATGGGCCAGATTCACAAAGAGTTACGCCGGCATATCAGTAGATACACCGACGTAACTCGCAATCTAAGCCCGTCGCATGTTTAAGTGTATTTTCAAACTGAGATACACTTAAACCTACCTAAGATACGACGGCCTGCGCCGTCGTATCTTAGGGTGCAATATTTCCGCTGGCAGCTAGGTGGCACTTCCATTGAGTTTGGCATAAAATATGCAAATTAGTAGATACGCCGATTCACGAACGTACGTTTGCCCGTCGCAGTAAAGATACGCCGTTTCCATAAGAGCTATGCCGGCGTAAAGATAAAGCTGCCCCCTAGGTGGCGTATCCTATGTTAAGTATGGCCGTCTTTCCCGCGTCGAAATTTTACGTCGTTTGCGTAAGTCCGTGACTGGGGCTGGACGCCATTTACGTCCACGTCAAAACCAATGACGTCCTTGCGACGTCATTTAGAGCAATGCACGCCGGGATTTTTTAGGGACGGCGCGTGCGCAGTTCGTTCGGCGCGGGGGACGCGCTTCATTTAAATGAAACACGCCCCCTACCCGCCGAATTTGAATTCCGCCGGGTGTTTTACGCTACGCCGCCGCAACTTTACAGGCAAGTGCTTTGTGAATAAAGCACTTGCCTGAAAAACTTGCGGCGGGCGTAACGTAAATCAAATACGTTACGCCCGCCCAAAAGTACGCCCATCTACGTGAATCTGACCCTATGACTGGACGTGTATGTTTGGTTTTTTTTAACCCCTGCAAGGTAATTGTATAGCTTGAACAGAATTACGGTTATTAAACGTTACAGGACAACAACAGAAGGATCATCAGCCACTGCCCAAGAATTCCAATACACAACATCATACACTATGTGATATAAGAATACATTGGGTAAGGTGGCACTAAAATGATAGGGCCAATAGAGAAAGCTATACTAAATGATTTATGGTTGAAAGATTTATCAAGGGACACCACTATATGGCCTATAGAAGAAGCTACATGCAATCACTTGAATAAATCTACTACTACAGGTCCCCGCTTTCCTGGCACGGTTGTCCTAGAGGTTTGCGGTTTCTCCACTGATAGTTTGAGGTCCATTCCATGGGAGAACATATATTCTCAGCACCAACCATGGGTGGGAATGTTTAGCGACACTGCACTCTGTTCTCAACACACCTTGGACCATGTGGGTGAAGCAGCACTGAGCAAAACACCCATTTGGCTGCTGTGGAACCACAAGACCCAGCATGCAAAGCTGAATTTGAGCAGAAACCACAACAACCGTTTACTTTCAATGGTTCATGGATTGCCTTGTAATCTGAAAAGCTAGATACATTTTACTAGATTACTCATGCTTTATGGAGGCAGGCCAGGGGCAATAAAGTCATTAAACAATTATCTCAGAGCTATAAAATGGGTACCGTAGCACTTTGCTCCAAATAACGTATCCTGGAACCTGCAACGCCCTTCACCGCGGCACAGATGTCACACTGGCGGCACAGAACCACACACACACTTCGGCCTGTATAAGAACAGTGTGTACAGCAGGGGTGCCCAACCTTTTGAGGCGCAAGGGCCACTTATGCGACTTGATAACCGGTCATGGGCCACAATGAGTGGAGAGGGTGGGTGGCAGCCCACTTTTCTATTTTATTCCATGATTTTCATCCCAGAGAATGAGGTCGCAGGCCACTGATTGGGCACCCCTGGTGTACAGCAAGCTTCTACAAGGAATGTCTCAGGAATATTGATAGAAGAGGGCATCATGCCTGGTGATGCAGAAAACAGATCCAAGGGCAAGTATTGAGCCCCACTCACATGGGAATGTCAACATGGGAGTTTTCAACTACCCACAAAAGACTAAGCGGGGTTACCCATTAAAAGCAATGGGAAACGGTTAGAGCAAACTGATGCCGCTGCTTGGGCCGCATAGCAGGAGATGAGCGTCAACCGCGGTCCACGCGGGGCCATCACAGACCGCAGTTGCTGATCAACTCCTGCTATGCGGCCACCCCTGTGTGTCCTCTCCTCCGCCCCATCCGGTCGATGATGTCATCCAATCAGCAGGGCAGGAGGTTCTGCAGATCAGAATAGAAAGATCGGTTTCGTGTCTATTTAAATCGGTGTAACATCATCTTTTAAAGTTTACAAAAAACTGGGTTACGTGTTGTGCGTTGTTTTTTTTTTGCAGTGTATCTTTTATTTTATTGCATTTGAAAAACTGCTGCGCATATACTGTGTGACATTTGCAAAACCCACCCATTTATTCTCTAGGGCCTCTGCTTTAAAAATATATATATATATATAAATAAATAAATAAAATGTTTGGGGGTTCTAAGAAATGGTCTAGCAAAAAAATACAGATTTTTACATGTATACAGAAAGTGCCGGAAAAGCCCTGGAGCTAAAGTGTGTTAAAGCCGTAGTAAAGTCTTCTTTTTCACTTTCACCTACAGGTAAGCCTATAATAAGGCTTCCCTTTGGTTAAAAAGACTATCTGCTAAACCTTTACAGTTTAGGAGATATTCCCCTTGCATGCAGCCGCTGACTTCAGGGGCGCATGCGCTCTGAGTGCCCGGCTGAAGGTCCGGCAGACACTGCCGGGAACTTTGCCAAAAATTTGTCTCCCGCGCGTGACTGACGACACTCACAGCGCCGGAAGACACGCCGAGGGAAAATGTCAGCTGCCTTGGCGTGGACCGAGATCACCTGCCGACGCCTCGTTCTAAGGCAAGTATTTCATAATGAGCTAGTATGCGGTGCTCATTAAGCCTTTTGCCTTACAGGTTTAAAAAATAAAAAAAATCTGCGGGTTTACAACCACTTTAACTGAATAAGCTGATTGGTTTCTATGCAGAGCTGCACTAGATTTTGCACTCTCCAGTTTTAGTAAATTAACCCCAGTGTGTCTATATCAGAGGTAGGCAACCTCGGCCCTCCAGCTGTGGTAAAACTACAAATCCCATCATGCCCCTGCCTCTAGGAGTCATGCCTGTGATTGTTGGGGTCTTGCAATGTCTCATGGGATTTGTAGTTTTAAAACAGCTGGAGGGCCGAGGTTGCCTACCCCTGGTCTATACAAAGCACTGCAATACTTCCAGGGGGGAAATTATAAAATTATTTTTTAGCCTTTAAATGGAAGAGAGATCATTATGAGGTAGTATGTTTTTTTTGTGAACAGTGTGTACTTTTTATGTACAAGGGGGCAGCCATATTTGCTCATTATATGTGCAAACTTAGCTATTTGATGGGGGCGTTATTACTGCTACTTCCTACAATGGCAGTCTGCATGTTGGCTGAGTGACTGAAAACAATGTTACGCCTGTATAGCCAATATCTTATCTCAGCTGTTCCGTCATTGGAGGGGTTGATCTTCCTGGTCTCTAGGGGCTAATCTAGAAATCTCCAAGAATAATGCAACAACAATATGGAAGGGCACGCTTGTAAACACATAAAACTCACATAAAAAGTAAACACTACACTATACTATACTGCGCTGACAAGCTCCTCCTGAAAGCACACCAAGGCCAAATTTATGAGGACAGGTGAGGGATGGGGGTAGCTGAGCAGCACTTTTACCGCCCCTGACTGTCTAGCCACAAGCTAAAATGTTCAGCGGCCACATTAGAACACATTGTCATGATTGCAGCACAGCAAAATGTATACCGCCTATTGTGTTAAAGGTGGTGGTACTGCTGCAAAACCCATTTAAAGTGCATGGGGCTGTGCCATGAACGCGAGCCAATCGCTTGGTTGGCAGGTGTGGCACAGTATTCCCATTCAAAATTTCCCTTTGGCTTAAAACAATAAATAAAATAAAAAATAAAAAAAAGGTATCCATGAGTCGGCAGCATCACCTCCTGAATGCCCAGCAGCCGTTGCTCTACTGCCCTCTATAAAGTGATCCAATGCAGATGACTTTTCAGAAGGGCATTAGGAAATGCCACTTGTCTGAACCCCAAGAAGAAAGCCAAGCAGGATTTGACAGAAAGTAAGAAAAGATAAACAGCCATTTTTAAACATCCTCTAAATTTGTGGTTCTCATCCCTGTCCTCAAGTACCCCCAACAGGCCATGGTTTGGGAATTTATCTTAGATAAAATGGCTGTCCAAAATACCAAGCCATTGGCACAGATGTAAAAGCACCTGTGCAAGATAAAGGAAAACCTGCAAACATGACCTGTTGGGGGTACTTGAGGACAGGGTTGAGAACCGCTGTCACATGAATGTTTACATGTAACAAAAACAAAGTGGAGAGTTATGCCAATTTGGCTGCAAAAGTTGAAATTAACGAGTACACAGCACGACAACGTGTCCTCCTATCAGGAGAGGCCCCTGGTGTGCACTGTGCTTATTATATGCTCTTGGGCATAGGACAGTCCATTCCATTTAATACACTCCCCCTACATGTGAAAAACACAGAAAAGAAGTCCCCAGATCTTTTCTAAAAAGGTGCTACATAGAACCGCATTCTGCTGCACCCCTATTTAGTTTAGGATGTGCGTTTGCAGACGCCATTGACCATTAGTGGCACCCCCACTCAAGTGCAGTGCATTTCCCTGTGTGTTGGGAAAGCATGCGACTTTGTGGGCTCTCCCAGCACACATAGATGTCAATCTAGAATGAATGTTCTAGTGAAACCAATAGGTTCCTGGGAATGTCCTATCCAATCAGCAGCATCAGAAAACCTGCCACTGTGATTGAACCATCGCCTTGTTATATTCTCCTGACAGGGCATTAGTGTCATGGTTGCCAAATAATTCAATATAGGCTGTTGGTTAAAAATAAATGTCTTTAAGAATAAAATAATAATAATAATAATAATAATAATAATAATAATAATAATAATAATAAATAATAATAAATCGTTTTACCAAAATGAAATAAAAGTAGCATGCTATTAGATTGTAAGCTCTTCTGAGCAGGGCCCTCTTATATGTTACTGTATTGTCTCTCTTTTCTTGGTGAAATTATTGGTGACATATGAATTCTGTATAATAATAATAATAATGTTCTAGTACCATGACAACTTCAGACAGCCCAGTGTGCTGGGATGTGACAAGTAAACAATGAATATCATTACTGGATTGTTAGCAACACAACAAACCATCCAGAAACATTGTATCCACATCACTACAAAGCATCCAGAAACATTGTATCCACATCACTACAAATCATCCAGAAACATTGTATCCACATCACTACAAAGCATCCAGAAACATTGTATCCACATCACTACAAAGCATCCAGAAACATTGTATCCACATCACTACAAAGCATCCAGAAACATTGTATCCACATCACTACAAATCATCCAGAAACATTGTATCCACATCACTACAAAGCATCCAGAAACATTGTATCCACATCACTACAAAGCATCCAGAAACATTGTATCCACATCACTACAAAGCATCCAGAAACATTGTATCCACATCACTACAAACCATCCAGAAACATTGTATCCACATCACTACAAACCATCCAGAAACATTGTATCCACATCACTACAAACCATCCAGAAACATTGTATCCACATCACTACAAATCATCCAGAAACATTGTATCCACATCACTACAAACCATCCAACAACATTGTATCCACATCACTACAAACCATCCAGAAACATTGTATCCACATCACTACAAACCATCCAGAAACATTGTATCCACATCACTACAAAGCATCCAGAAACATTGTATCCACATCACTACAAAGCATCCAGAAACATTGTATCCACATCACTACAAAGCATCCAGAAACATTGTATCCACATCACTACAAACCATCCAGAAACATTGTATCCACATCACTACAAACCATCCAGAAACATTGTATCCACATCGCTACAAATCATCCAGAAACATTGTATCCACATCACTACAAAGCATCCAGAAACATTGTATCCACATCACTACAAAGCATCCAGAAACATTGTATCCACATCACTACAAAGCATCCAGAAACATTGTATCCACATCACTACAAAGCATCCAGAAACATTGTATCCACATCACTACAAAGCATCCAGAAACATTGTATCCACATCACTACAAAGCATCCAGAAACATTGTATCCACATCACTACAAAGCATCCAGAAACATTGTATCCACATCACTACAAAGCATCCAGAAACATTGTATCCACATCACTACAAAGCATCCAGAAACATTGTATCCACATCACTACAAACCATCCAGAAACATTGTATCCACATCACTACAAATCATCCAGAAACATTGTATCCACATCACTACAAATCATCCAGAAACATTGTATCCACATCACTACAAACCATCCAGAAACATTGTATCCACATCACTACAAACCATCCAGAAACATTGTATCCACATCACTACAAACCATCCAGAAACATTGTATCCGCATCACTACAAACCATCCAGAAACATTGTATCCACATCACTACAAACCATCCAGAAACATTGTATCCACATCACTACAAACCATCCAGAAACATTGTATCCACATCACTACAAACCATCCAGAAACATTGTATCCACATCACTACAAATCATCCAGAAACATTGTACCCACATCACTACAAACCATCCAGAAACATTGTATCCACATCACTACAAACCATCCAGAAACATTGTATCCGCATCACTACAGATCATCCAGAAACATTGTATCCACATCACTACAAACCATCCAGAAACATTGTATCCACATCACTACAAATCATCCAGAAACATTGTATCCACATCACTACAAAGCATCCAGAAACATTGTATCCACATCACTACAAACCATCCAGAAACATTGTATCCACATCAATACAAACCATCCAGAAACATTGTATCCACATCACTACAAACCATCCAGAAACATTGTATCCACATCACTACAAACCATCCAGAAACATTGTATCCACATCACTACAAACCATCCAGAAACATTGTATCCGCATCACTACAGATCATCCAGAAACATTGTATCCACATCACTACAAACCATCCAGAAACATTGTATCCACATCACTACAAACCATCCAGAAACATTGTATCCACATCACTACAAAGCATCCAGAAACATTGTATCCACATCACTACAAACCATACAGAAACATTGTATCCACATCACTACAAACCATGCAGAAACATTGTATCCACATCACTACAAATTATCCAGAAACATTGTATCCACATCACTACAAACCATCCAGAAACATTGTATCCACATCACTACAAACCATCCAGAAACATTGTATCCACATCACTACAAAGCATCCAGAAACATTGTATCCACATCACTACAAAGCATCCAGAAACATTGTATCCACATCACTACAAACCATCCAGAAACATTGTATCCACATCACTACAAACCATGCAGAAACATTGTATCCACATCACTACAAATTATCCAGAAACATTGTATCCACATCACTACAAACCATCCAGAAACATTGTATCCACATCACTACAAACCATCCAGAAACATTGTATCCACATCACTACAAATCATCCAGAAACATTGTATCCACATCACTACAAAGCATCCAGAAACATTGTACCCACATCACTACAAACCATCCAGAAACATTGTATCCACATCACTACAGATCATCCAGAAACATTGTATCCACATCACTACAAACCATCCAGAAACATTGTATCCACATCACTACAAACCATCCAATCACAGCGATCATTCTGAGCCCTCTGTAGTTTTTCAGACTCCTCCTCTCCATGAAGACATAACAAATGCTGGTCTGGTAGAAGAGACTGATTATAACAGGAAACCATTCCTATCAGTTGTTAGATCTGAACACTTAAACAGATTTAAACTTTAAAATAACACAATCAGAGGAAAAGTGCACTTCTATGGACCAATCACATCTCGTATTCTCCAGGAGAAAAACACAAGAAACAAAGAATCTAACAGGTTGCTATGGGCAACACCACCACCTCTGTTCCTGGTTTCTCTTCCCCTGGATGACAGGAACAGCTCTGCAGTGCATGCTGGGGGTTGTAGTCCCACCCCCAGATACCCAGGAGCCCATGGATTTAATGGAGGTGGAGAGCATGTTGGGACTTCTATCACAGGCTGTAATGTAGGTGCAGCACATGCTGGGAATTGCAGTTCTATCACAGGCTGTAATGTAGGTGCAGCACATGCTGGGACATGTAGTGCCAGTCCAGCGACTCAGGGCTGTAATAGACATTCAAAGCATGATAGGACTTGAAGTTCTATCACAGGCTATAGTGAAGCTGCACAGCATGCTGGGACTTGTAGTTCCAGCCAAACCACTCAGGACTCCAGGCTGCAATAGGAATGCAAAGCATGCTGGGACTTGTAGTCCTATCACAGGCTGCAATGCTCCTGCAGAGCATGCTGGGACTTGTAGTTCTAGCCCAGCCACCCAGTAACCTAGGCTACAATGAAAGTGCAGAGCATTCATGCTGGGGCTTGTAGTTCTATCACAGGCTGCAATAGAGAAGCAAGGCATGCTGGAGCTTCTAGTTCTATCACTGGCTGCAATGATTCTGCAGAGCATGCTGGGACTTGTAGTTCTATCACAGGCTGCAAGAGAGGTGCAGAGCATGCTGGGACTTGTAGTTCTATCACAGGCACCCAGTAACCTAGGCTACAATGAAAGCGCAAAGCATTCATGCTGGGACTTGTAGTTCTATCACAGGCTGCAATAGAAAAGTAAGGCATGCTGGAGCTTCTAGTTCTATCACAGAGCATAATGGGACTTGCAGTTCTGTCACAGGCTGCAAGAGAGGCACAGAGCATGCTGGGACTTGTAGTTCTATCACAGGCTGCAAGAGAGGCACAGAGCATGCTGGGACTTGTAGTTCTATCACAGGCTGCAAGAGAGGTGCAGAGCATAATGGGACTTGCAGTTCTATCACAGGCTGCAAGAGAGACGCAGAGCATGCTGGGACTTGTAGTTCTATCACAGGCTGCAATAGAGAAGCAAGGCATGCTGGAGCTTCTAGTTCTATCACAGGGCTGCAATGATTCTGCAGATCATGCTGGGACTTGTAGTTCTATCACAGGCTGCAATAGAGAAGCAAGGCATGCTGGAGCTTCTAGTTCTATCACAGGGCTGCAATGATTCTGCAGATCATGCTGGGACTTGTAGTTCTATCACAGGCTGCAAGAGAGGCGCAGAGCATGCTGGGACTTGTAGTTCTATCAGAGGCTGCAAGAGAGGCACAGAGCATGCTGGGACTTGTAGTTCTATCAGAGGCTGCAAGAGAGGCACAGAGCATGCTGGGACTTGCAGTTCTGTCACAGGCTGCAAGAGAGGCGCAGAGCATGCTGGGACTTGTAGTTCTATCACAGGCTGCAAGAGAGGCGCAGAGCATGCTGGGACTTGTAGTTCTATCAGAGGCTGCAAGAGAGGCGCAGAGCATGCTGGGACTTGTAGTTCTATCACAGGCTGCAAGAGAGGTGCAGAGCATGCTGGGACTTGTAGTTCTAGCCCAGCCACCCAGTAACCTAGGCTACAATGAAAGTGCAAAGCAGTCACGCTGGAGCTCCTTGTCCTATCACAGACTGTAATGTTGGTGTAGGGCATGCTGGGACCTGTAGTCCTATCCCAGGCTGCACTGTAGTCCCCCAGTGTAAACACACGCAGGAGGTCTCCCTGTGCCATTGGCAGCACGCAGGTGTGTATGCCCCCGTCACAGATGATACGACCCACCCTCCAGCCCAGTGTCCGGGACCCCTGCCACCCCGAGGGCCCCTCAGGCCTGCTCTGTTTACCTGCTTCGCTTGTCAGGCACTCAGCTTCACCACTGACACCCAGGCGGAAGTGAGCTCCAGGCCCAGTCACTCCCGTCTCAGCCAATCGCCGCCCGGTTCCTTCAGACTGGCGGGCCGCTCGTCCAATGGCGAGGCGCGGTGGGCGGGCGCTATCAGTTGCCTCAGTGTTGGGCTTGGAAGGCAGCGTGTGAGGTGATGTGAAGGCGGGCTGTGTGATGATCCCGGAGTTCTATAATATACTCCACACACAGGACACACCTCACCTCACCCACCCGCCACAACCATATAGAGGGCCGCCCCTCACACTAAACACATGCAGTCCAATAGTACAGTCCTGTGTGTTATTAGTGGAGACCTGTGTGTATTTCATGCAGTGTGTAGATACAGACCGGTCACTGACGCTCTCCCACCTTGTGCAGGGTGACTGGTCTCGTCTCCGCCCCCTCCTGTAGTTTTCTATGGGCAACCTGTAGTGGGTGGAGCCTGCTCTGCCCCTCCCACTGCTCTGCACACAGTGATGATGTCATCACTACATTGATGAGGTCATAGACTATATGACCGGTGTAGTGGCTTTGTCAGGTCTCTTGGTGGAGGGATAGCACTCCCCCTTCTGACACCCATCACCCAGTCATGGTGTTACTCTGGAAGGTTTTACCCCCCCCCCCCCCCCCCCCGCAGGACATTACGATGCGATACGGCACAGCGTTACTTTAACTGACAATTGGGCGCTCGTGCGACGTTGTACCCAAATAACATGTTTGTCCTTTTTTCCCCACAAATAGAGATTTCTTTTGGTGGTATTTGATCAGCTCTGCGGTTTTGTTTTTTGAGCTATAAACAAAAAACGTAAATTTTGAAAAAAAAGATATAATTTTTTACTTTCTGCTCTTAGGCCCCTTTCACACTGGGGCGGGGCGGCAGTAAAGCGCCGTTATTTTTAGCGGCGCTTTACCGCCAATTTCGTCGCACGGTTTTACCCCCACTAGCGGCCGAGAAAGGGTTAAAAACCGCCGCAAAGCGCCTCTGCAGAGGCACATTCCCGGCGGAATCGCCGTGGTGTCCCATTGATTTCAATGGGTGGGAGCGGTATACACACCGTTCTGTCACCGCTCTAAAGATGCAGCTAGCGGGACTTTTTTATTACCGTCCTGCTAGCGCACCGCTCCAGTGTGAAAGCCCTCGGTGATAGAGGGGTAGCAGAAGAGAGGCGGGCGGCGCCCGTGTGCCCCTTATGGATGCACTGCCACTGGTTAATTGTGTCTTTTAAGTCACTTTAACCACTTCCATACAGGGCACTTATACACCTTCCCGCCCAGACCAAATTTTTAGCTTTCAGCGCTGTTGCACTCTGAATGACAATTATGCGGTCGTGCTACACTGTACCCAAACTAAATTTTTATCATTTTGTACCCACAAATAGAGATTTCTTTTGGTGGTATTTGATCACCTCTGGGATATTTATTTTCTGCAAAAAACAAAAAACAAACAATGACCGAAAATTTAGAAAAAAAAACGTTTTTTTTTTGTTTCTGTTATAACACATTGTAAATAAGTACGTTTTCTCCATCACTGATGGGCACTGATGGTACTGCACTGACGGGCACTGATGGGCACCGATGAGGTGGCACTGATGTGGTGGCATTGATGGGCACTAATATGCGGCACTGATGGGTGGCACGGATGGGCACTGATAGGCGGCACGGATAGGCGGCATGGATGGGCTTGGCTAGGCGGCACGGATGGGCACGGATAGGTGGCACAGATGGGCACAGATAGGCGGCACGACTGGGCACGGATAGGCAGCACGGATGGGCACGGATAGGCGGCACGGATGGGCACTGATAGGTGGCACGGATGGGCATAGATGGGCACTATTGTATGTACTAATGGATGTCAATCAGTGCCAAACAATGCCTGCCAATCAGTGATGCCCATTGTGGGCACTGATTGGCATCCATTGCGGTACCGATTGGCATCCATTTTTTGTGTCATGCCTGGTGGTCTAGGGTGGCATACCTTTATTTTTATAATCCCTGGTGGTCCAGTGGGCATCCCTGGTGGTCCAGTGGGCATCCTCGGGGGGGGGGGCTGTGCTGATAATCGATCAGCACAAACCCCCCCCCTGTCACAGGAGCAAACGATCGTCTCTCCTCTACTCGCGTCTGACAGACGCGAGTGAGGAAAAGCCGATTACCGGCTTTTCCTGTTTACATCGTGATCAGCCGTGATTGGACACGGCTGATCACGTGGTAAGGAGTCTCCGTGAGAGACTCTTTACCTTGATCGGTGTTGCGGGGTGTCAGACTGACACCCTGCAACAACGATCGCCGCGATGCGCATCCCCGGGGGCGCGCAGCGGCTCAGAATCCTGAGGACATCATATGACGTCCAGTCAGGATTCTACAACCACTTTGCCGACGTCAATATGTCATTGGCGGGCAGCAAGTGGTTAATCACGTAAGAACCGGAAGAATGATCTACCAGGCCTAACAAACAGATGTGGCTTGAGGGACCGGTGTGGATATAAAAGCTCTCACGGCCAACCAAAAGCTTGTGATGACAGGACATGACCAGATGATGTGGGAGTTACCACCTGGAGAGTAACCACATCTCCAGCACTCCAAGGGGTGAGATGGATTCATTATATGTAGCATGGCGGGAAATAAGCTCTATGTACTTGAACTTTGTCAGTCTATCGCGTAGGGAAACAAGTGATTTAAACAGAAGATCCCATATGTCACTCCAATCATCATTAAATCTCGTAGTTCTATAAGAGGTAGGGAGACTGACATTAAAATGGGCATAGATGTCAAGCCTCGTACACACGCTCGGTTTACTCGGCAAGAACCAGCAAGAAAACTGCTTGCAGAGCTTTCTTGCCGAGTCTACCGAGCGTGTGTACAAGGCTTCCAGGTTCTCGTCAAGAAAACTGCCTAAAATCTCGACGAGAAAAATAGAAAACCTGCTCTCTATTTTCTCATCGTGAGATTCTTGGCAGTGTTTTCCTGCCGAGAAACCCGAGAGTGTGTATACTTACCTGTCGCCGTGGAAACCCGCGCATGCTCGAAATGACTTTGACGCATGCGCGGTAGCTTCCTAGGCATAGGTAGGGTGCAGCAAGATGGCGTTGTACACAACCACGGTTCTTTTGAATGTAGTGTCTGTACACTTGGACGGCAAGAGATTCTTGCCAAGAATCTCGTCAGGAAAAACGATTTTTTTCCTGACGAGATTCTGGCCCGTGTGTACAGGGCTTTAGATGTGGGATTTTCAAAGCAATCTGATCTGGGTACATGTTCTGGTTCTGACTCCACCAACCCAAAAGATGCCTGTGGAAATTGGATATGAAAGGCATTGGAAAGCTGCCAATATTGAAAAATGACATGTCATGGGGCACATTGAAGTCTACAGATAGACTGCATAGGAGTCATAGGGATCCCTGATCCACTATCTGAAAAACAGATTTGAATCCATATTTAGTCCACATAGCCGGATCAGGTAACCTAACGCCTAATTGATTTAATCTTTACAGCAGCCAGAATAATAATTGCAAGATCTTGGAAATCCCGGTGCTATGTTTTGACCTCCTAAAGAACAAAATGTCCTGGATAATGTTAAAGCGGTAGTAAACCGCATTTTTTTATAACCCTGTAAGACAATGGCATAATGTGCTAGTATGATGTCACCGGTTGCATGCGGTGTGAATATCTCCTAAACCGTGCAGGTTTAGGAGATAATCACTGTGCCTACAGGCAGGGCCGTCTTAATAGCATCATGGGACCCTGGGCAAAGTAATGCACTGGGGCCCCTACCAGCTTGCCCTAATTTACACACCTACTTTCAAGAAATAAAGTATAAATAGTTGATAGAATTACACATAGATTCATTAGTACTTTCAATAAAATCTATTTTACAAAAGGGAAATATTCCATAAATCAAAGACTAGTCAACACAAAGGGCACAGTACAGGGGGGAATGCAGAAGGGCACAGTACAGGGGGAATGCAGAAGGGCACAGTACAGGGGGGAATGCAAAAGGGCACAGTACAGGGGGGAATGCAAAAGGGCACAGTACAGGGGGGAATGCAGAAGGGCACAGTACAGGGGGAATGCAGAAGGGCACAGTACAGGGGGAATGCAGAAGGGCACAGTACAGGGGGAATGCAGAAGGGCACAGTACAGGGGGGAATGCAGAAGGGATCAGTAATGGGATCAGGAGGGCACAGTACAGGGGGAATGCAGAAGGGCACAGTATGGGGGGTCAGGAGGGCACAACACTGGGATCAGAAGGGCACAGTATAGGTTCTGGGACACGACCATATCGGGACAGTTTAGTAAAAAACATGACTGTCCTAGCAAATCAGGGACAGTTGGCAAGTATGATGTCATGCAAGATAATGATGGGGGCCCCCATGTACCTGGGGCCCCTGGGCAGTGCCCAGGAGTGCCCTTGCATTAAGATGGCCCTGCCTACAGGTAAGGCTTACCTGTAGGTACAAGTTAAAAAAATGGGTTTACTTCTACTTCAAATGAACACCTCTTTGCCGTCCTGTGGGACAAGCTTCCAGGATTCAAAAATAAACCTGGGACCCCTGGATAACCTACCTGACGGAAACAGCCTCTTCAGATCTGAGGCTAACTTCTTAGTGCCCGTTAAGAGGCTCACTGTCTCTTTTTCCCTTTCTTCATCCCTTTTTTCTTTCTTTTCTTCCCTTGTTCTTTTTTTCCTACTTAGGGAGCAATGTAAAACCGCTGGTGAGCCGCCATTCCTGAAGTCATCACGCTCATAGACCAGTTCTGTATGTGAGGATGGCGGAAACAGTCCACTGCTGGATGTGGGGGAGCGCTGTTTTCTGGAGGACTTAAAGGAACACTAAAGGTATAATTTAAAAAAAAAAAAATTAACATACATGTTATACTTACCTCCACTGTGCAGATCGTTTTGCACAGAGTGACCCGGATCTGTGTCTTCTGGGGTCCCTCGGCGGCTGTCTCGGCTCCTCCTCGCAAAAGCTTTCCACGTTCATGCGAGCTCCCTCGCATGGTGGAAAGCTTTTGCGAGCGCGCTCCCGTGATACAGCAGCGGCCATAGCCGCCGACTGTATCACTCGGCCCCGCCCCCCGGCGCGCCGCGTCATCCGCTGTGATTGACAGCAGCGCCAGCCAATGGCTGCGCTGCTATCAATCCGCCCAGCCTAGCCAATCAACGGCCATGCTGGGAACCGAGCAAGATGACAAGCACGCGCCCGGGACTTTCGAACGGTGAGGTAAGTAAATTGGGGGCTCGGGGGGGGGGGCTGTGCTGTCAGATGTTTTTTTACCTTAATGCATAGGATGCATTAAGGTAAAAAAACTTTTACCTTTACAAACCCTTTAAGGATCGGATAAGAATAGCTTTTCCTTGCGCCTCTGGACAAAATAAGCAGTTAAAAGAGAAGTATGGGTTTGGGGGTTATTGCAGATTAATAAATACCTAGGTGGATGCTGCATCTGTCCCCCGGCATCTCTGCACTGAGAACTGAGCGATCAAACATCGCCGATGGCTCGGTTCTCACGGCTTCCAGAGTGGAGAGCTGCTGCCTGTCAATCCTGCTCTGCTCCTCCATGCTCATTTGAGCGCTGAGCTGTGAAGGGGCAGCAAGCGGCCATCTCAGACTCTCAGCGGCTCACTGAGAGTCTGAGACAGCTATCAGTCCAGGTACCTGAAGGATCCAGACTCCCAGAGTCAGGATGACGCGGTGCCTGGACTGATATTGGTGACATCAGCAGAGAACGGACTTCAGTCCGCTGTCTGCTGAAAACGGGTCACAGGAGTGCAAAACAAGCTTAGGCTGGGCTTCTCCTTTAAGCCATGCAGTGCAGGCACAGCCACACTGCGCGGGAAAATAAAAATGTTGTCCAGAGTTCTTCTTTAAACAGTAGAATAGATATAAAAACTTATCTCCTTAATGTGAAACTTGGGCTTGCTATTTTCTACACTGATGCTCAATTCTGGGCCAAACTTGAGATAAGCACACACAAAGGTTATCTTCAGCTGAAATGAGATGATTTCGATCCTTGCTCTGGATTCTTGGTAGAGGAGAAAATATACAATATACATACATTTGTGGTTATCTTGCTCTTTTCCATCTGACAACAGTGGAGCAGTTACAGGTGAAAATGTAAATGACTAAAAGTGCTGATTGCACAAGAAATTTATACAGCAAGCCTAGTCTGAAGTTTAGTTAAAAAGGGACTCCGCTTTCACCAGCAGGCTTTCGAACAATCAGGCCCGGATTTCCCACAAGGCCACCAAGGCCGGGCCTTGGGGCGGCAGGGTGCAGAGGGGCGGCAGTGGCATGGAAACCCCTGACGGCTAGTTAAGGGCGGTAAGTTGCTTTCTGGAATCCGCTCGCTCGTTAACAAGTGATTTCGGCGATGTCGCCGCAATCACTTGTAAAATGTGTGCTGCCATCCGTCCTCCCCTCCCCCCCTACATACCTCTCTCTACTGGCTCTGTCTTCAGGACTCTGTCCTCCCCCAGGCCACCGAGTTTGTCTCCTGTGACTGTCCCTGCCGCCGATGTGCACAGTGAGAGGGGTGAGCTGTGCTCTTGCCATCTCAGCTGTGACAGGAGTTCTAGCACAGTGCTAGGACTCCTGTTTTGGAGGTGACAGGGTCAATAAAGAGAACCTGTCACCTCCAATTGCTATCACACAGGGAATTGCTTTCTCCTGTGTGATAGAAATTAAGTTAAGTGAAAAAAAATGATAAAAAAAATAAAAATAAGAAATAATAATTAAATTATAAAAATAAAAAAATTAATTAAAAAGTGAAGAATAAGAAAATTACACAAAAATAAAAAAAAGTAAACGACAAGCTACAAAATTAAAAAAAAGTGATAAAAAAAAAAAAATAAACAAAAAATATTTGAACTAACCAGTTGCCATTCTCCGTTGATTTGGGGGGGGGGGGGTGGTTCGGTTGGCAGGGAGGGGGTGCATTGTAGAACCTGGCCTTGGGGCAGCAGGGAGAGCAAATCAGGCCCTGCGAACAATGTATTAAAAATTTGTACATTAAATGCAAGTGGGTAATAGCGGAATCCCTTTTTAAACAAGCTATAACTCTTTGCAATCGGTGCAGCAGTGCTACTTCATAGTAATCTGTCTGCAATCACTTACAATGGTCTCTTTTGCACTGCCTGAGTCTGTGATTTGGTCCATAAATCCCCCCTAGAACGATGGCAGCCCTCGGAGACACCGCTGTGCCCGATAACTTACATACCTCACCTCCGCAACAAAGTCTCCCTTCAAATTATTTTATGAAACTGGCAACCGTGATTTGGCCATTCCTATAATGTGTCTGCACTGGCATTTAATCTTGTTTTTAGCGGCCAGGCCAGTAATTGAAAAGTTGGCAAACTCAACTTGCAAAATGAATATTCTATCCAAGCAGCGGCTTTTCTGTCTTCTTGCATTATTAGTGTAGTAAAATCCATGTGATTGCTGGCATCTGAGGCCATTCAGAGATACAAACAGAATGCAATATTGCTTAGGGTAGCCATAGACAGACACATGTCTTCCCTAGATTAAGACATGGTAAGATCAAAGCTGCCAACAGACAAGTAAAGGCGTTAGTCCCATACAGCGGCGTATCTAGGGAATGGCAGCCATGGCAAGTGCCATGGGCGCCATATGAAGGGGGCGCTGATGAGTGGCTGGGCAGCAAGGCACTTACCAGTGTCTGAGGGTCTTTTCTTCCCTCCTCCCGAGCATAGGCAGGATCTCCTTTTCAGCAGCTTTGCTAATGGATAATGGCAGCGCTATCCCTGCTGCGTTCAGCCACAGCCCTCCCCTGTTCTCCCAGGCTCTCCCATTCCATCTGGTCGGATTGGCAGCGCACAAAGAAGACAGAGGAACATCAGTTTCTCCCTCTCCTTTGTGAAAACTGAGGCCTTAAGTGATGAAGATTTTATCACTTCCAGTATTGGTTCTGCATTTACCTGGCCCTGGAGGGCAGAGGAGGGATCAGGGGTCTAATAAACCCCAGATTTCTCCATAAAGAGGATATGTCACTACCCAAGATATCACAAGGGATGATAAATATCACTACTTTTGTTAGCTGTTTTTTTTTGTTAAGGTTATCTGAAAGATGGGTTAAAAATGTTTCCACAGGGGCACAGTTTCAGTGCTTGCCATAGGCGCTATTTTCACTAGATACACCTCTGGTCCCATAGAGGGCATGGACATAGTTACAGGGATGGACTGGCCATTGGGACTACCGGGAGTTTCCCAGTGGGCCGATTGGTCAGTGGGCCGGCTCAGCTGTGTCACTCTCTGATCTGTCACATTAACGCTAATGCTTATGCCTGCACCCGGCAGCCGGCGGCACCAGCCAATAGCCTTTATCGTGGCCACAACACTGCTGGTAATGGGGACTCTGATGTAAGGGGGCTGATGGTAATGGGGACTCTGATGGTAATGGGGACTCTGATGTAAGGGGGCTGATGGTAATGGGGACTCTGATGTAAGGGGGCTGATGGTAATGGGGACTCTGATGTAAGGGGGCTGATGGTAATGGGGACTCTGATGTAAGGGGGCTGATGGTAATGGGAACTCTGATGTAAGGGGACAGCTGATGGGGAAACTGATGTAAGGGGGTGCTGTTGGTGACACTCAAATTTAAAGTGGGCCGGTCTGGATGAAGTCCAGGGCCAAATTTTTGTCCCAGTCCAGCCCTGCATAGATATGTCAGAATGCACTTCCAGAACTTATACCACCTATCATACACGAAAAGGTTGCCATCAGTGGCAGACTGAATAAGGAACAGGCCATTTCCGAGACAAAGAACCATTGTAGACCATCAGGTATGATCTTCTTACCAGATATACGGCCAAGCATGCATATGTGTAAGTGACTGTTTTACACACTCATGTCCTCCTATTACTTTTATTAGCTTCATCTTGGGAAATCCACCCACATACATAGCGACCAACTTGAATGTGTATGGTGATCTGTCCACAACTCACCATATAGACAGTTTTTTCACACCATTGGGACATTTGGATCAAGGGCCATTGACATACAACCAGCAATTCTCGGGGGGCTCTCTATTTTTGGTAGGTACCCGCAGAGCCCTGCGCCCCGAGCCCACCCAGTTGTGTGACAATAGTGAATTGATATTCGCTATTGTCTTCCTGATTCTCCTTCCGGCCAATCCTAAGACCTCGATTGGCCAAGAGGAGAAGTGATCCTTTTGGCCACCGAAGAGGAGGGAGGTGACACAGGGGAAGCCGTGTCGCTGTGAAGCAGAGAAAAGAGGAGACCCAGTATGAAGCCTCCACCCGCCGCCCGGAGGAAGCCGTGACCTAGATGGGGTAAGTGTGGGGACAGATTGACCGAGGGGTGGAGGTGACCCCCCCCCCCCCCCCAAAAAAAATGACCTCCAGAGGGAACTTTTCAGTTGCAGAAAAAAGAACAGCCTTCGGTGGCGCAAGTAGTGAGTATTTTTCTTCTGAATCTTGTAAAGCAAAAGCCCTACTGAACTTTTAAATCAGCATAATACATCAAACAAAAGGTATGCAAATTCATGCAGTTTATTTTGTTTAGAATGCAGCCACAGCCTGAGTAGAAAACCCTGACCCCTGCCAGCACGCAACAGGGGAAGACCCTTGTTCTCTGTGTAGAATCAGTGGACTGTGGAAAGGTCTCATTCTGCTCCTGCTGAGTCAGGCCTAGAGCTCATTAAAGCTTATGGTCTCTGCTAATTAATAGCTCTGACTCTGAACCTTGCAGAGAGACCACTGCTTCCACATAGCATGGGTCCTTCTCTGCAGCACGCTGGCAGGGAAAAGCCATTCGACTCAGGTTGTTGCTGTTTTGTAAAGTAAATGAAGTGTAGGACTGCGCACATAGTTTGTTTTGACGCCCTCTTATTTCGCTGATTTAAACTGAAAGTTCAGTTGGGCTTTAAAGTAGTTATTGGATTTTCTCTATCCTCTTCATTCTCCTGTACTTCTCTACAGGTACTTTTCTTTATTTATTATTCAGGAGCTGGCCTTCAGCTGTCAGTGTTCCACTGATAACAATAACTGGCTTCAGATAAATTCTACTATCTGCAAAGATTGGGTGCTGTAAAATAAACTCCAATTAAAATTTATGGCCCAGAGTAATGTCATTCAGTGTTCCCAATGCTGCAGGACTTTGTGCCAGGCTAGAGACAAGTACAGAATCTCCCTGCCTCTGTCAAGACATTTTCCTATGTACACAACACTTTGCTCCAGAACAGAATTTTTATGACTTCTTTGGGTATGAAATGCATAGAAAACAGACTTCCCGCGGGGCACTAATACTAGGAGTGCAGATGACACAAATGTGACAGCAAGGGGAAGGCAAGGAGCCCAAGTTAATATTTCATATTTGTCATTTAGATAGATACATTTTTTTTATTATTTCATACTTTATATAATTCTGTGTCTAGAATTTTTTCTGAATCTGGTGTTATATGGGGAGGAGCTTAACATCAAAAACTTTTTTTTTTTTCATTTACAGTGCATGCATCCAGGGCTGTCTTTTCGCATGGGTACGCTGGGCAGTTGCACGGGGGCCCAACTTGCCTGGGGGGGACCACCTGCCCAGCCAAGCATCATTCAGCCGCCTCCCGCACTAATATAGCCCCCCGGCGCCAACTATGGCTATGCATATATTTGATTGGCTGCTTTCTTCTGCTTGGGCCTGGGCCTGGCACATGATGACTAATAGGTAGATTCAGAAAGAGTTAGGCCGGCTTATCAGTAGATAAGCCAACCTAACTCAGAATCTACGCCGACCTATGTTTAAGTGTATTCTCAAACAGAGATACGCTTAAACATATCTAAGATATGACGGCTTGCGCCGTCCTATCTTAGGTTGCAATATTGAGGCTGGCCGCTAGGTGGCGCTTCCATTGCGGTCGGCGTAGAATATGTAAATTAGTAGATACGCCGATTCACGAACGTACGCCCGGCCGCCGCAGTACATTTACGCCGTTTCCGTAAGGCATTATCAGGCCTAAAGTTAT
Organism: Rana temporaria; assembly: GCF_905171775.1. Classification (NCBI taxonomy): domain Eukaryota; kingdom Metazoa; phylum Chordata; class Amphibia; order Anura; family Ranidae; genus Rana; species Rana temporaria. The sequence continues at coordinate 19,560,042 of NC_053500.1, forward strand.
TTCATCTAATAAATAGATGGAATAGTAATGTTAAAGTATGGCCGCCGTTCCCGCTTCAAAATTCAAAATTTTTACGTTGTTTGCGTAAGTCGTCCGTGAATAGGGATTTACGTTGTATACGTCCACGTCAAAATCAATAGGCCCGTGCGGCGTACTTAGCCGCAATGCACACTGGTAAATGTAGGCGCCCGGCGCATGCGCAGTTTAAAAAAAACTTCAAAAACTTAAGGTCAAGCACCATTAACATAAAACACGCCCCCTTAGACACATTTGAATTAGGCGCCCTTACGCCCACCCGCTTTAGGCTACGCTGCCGTAACTTAGCAGGCAAGTACTTTGAGAATCAAGTACTTGCCTAGCTAACTTACGGCAGCGTAGCCTAAACACGCTAAGCTACGCCGCCGCAACTTTGCACCATTCTATGTGAATCTACCTAATAGGCTACTTTCACACTGGGGCGTTGCGCCGTCGGCGGTAAAGCGCCACTATTTTTAGCTGAGATTTATCATAGTTTTTGGGCGCAATTTGCATTTTTATTCTCGTGCGTGATTGTGTAGGCCCTGTGAGATTCACTGTGGATGACTAAAAAGGGTAAAATTACAGAAGCCATTATGAATTGTTGTACATCAGCTTCTAGCTTCAGCTTGCTCAATTAGGCTTTGGAAATGAAAGCTAGAAGCTGATTGGTTGCTATTCACAGCTGCACTAGATTCTGTCTATTCCAGTCTTAGTAAATTCCCCTTTGTGACTCTTCTGTTCCTCACTGATAGCCTACTCATCCTCCAACAAAAGTGTGACTCCAGGAAGTTACTTCTTATGCTGCGTACACACGGTTGGAATTTCCGTCAAGAAAAGATTGATGTGAGCTTTTGGTCGGAAATTACGACCGTGTGTAGGTTCCATCAGACTTTTTCTGTCGGAATTTTAAAATTTGAGAGCTGGTTCGGGAAAAGTTTTTGTAGGAAATTCTGATCGTCTGTATGCAATTCCGAAGTGCAAAAAATCAAGTCGACGCATGCCCGTACGCATGCTTGTACGTCATTGCGTTCTTGACGGTCGGTATGCAAGACAAGTTTGAGCCAATATTCAGTTGGAAAAAAATCCACAGTTTTCTTGTCGGAATTTCTGATCGTGTGTACGTGGCATTAGCCTCGGTACTTTGGACAACACTTTTGACTCTATGGGTTTGATTTACTAAAACTGGAGTGCAAAATCTGGTGCAGCTGTGCATGGCTTTCATCTTCTGCTTGTTAAAAAAAAAAATCGTTTGCAAAAAAAATGAAAACTGATTTACATGCAGAGCTGCACCAGATTTTGCACCAGTTTTAGTAAATTAACAAAAGTGCAGCATGCTCCTTTGGCCTTGTACACACGAGCGGATCTGTCCGATGAAAACGGTCCGCGGACCGTTTTCATCGGACATGTCCGCTCGGAGATTTCTGTCTGATGGTTGTACACACCATCAAACAGAAATCCGCGCGGACAGGATACACAGTGACGTGGCCGCGACGATGACGCGGCGACGTGCGCGACCCTGGAAGGTCAATGCTTCCACGCATGCGTCGAATCACTTCGACGCATGCGAGGGCTTTCGGCCAAGCGGACATGTCCGGTGAGTCGTACAGACGACTGAACATGTCCGATGGACAGGCTTCCAGCGGACATGTTTCTTAGCATGCTAAGAAACATTTGTCCGCTGGAAACCTGTCCGATCCGCCGGAAAATTGTCCGGTCGGCCGTACACACGACCGATCATGTCCGCGGAAACCGGTCCGCCGGACCAGTTTCAGCGGACATGTTCGGTCGTGTGTACAAGGCCTTTGACTCTATATATGAAATTACAGTCAACTAACATACCATCAGCAAACATAGATAAGCCAAACAATTGCACAATATTTTATCGATAGGGAAGGCTAAATAGGTGCATAAAGTTTAAACATAACATCTGCAAACATAGAAAACCAACAATCCAAACAATTACATAATACTTATCTATAGAGGGAGATAAAAGAAGGTACACAATGTTTTAAAACAGGGATACAGAACCTTTGTTTCCAAGGTTATGGCACTATATGTCCTGGTTAACGGCTCTTCCTCCACTCCTTTTCAGATCTCTAATGGCACTCGGCAGGGTTGCCCCCTGTCGCCCCTGCTTTTCGTTTTGGTAATAGAACACCTGGCCCAGGCCATTAGGCCTTGTACACACGACCGGACAGTCCGCTGAAAACGGTCAGCCAGACCGTTTTCAGTGGACATGTCCGGTCGTAGTCATATTCACGTCCTACGTAAACTACGTAATATACGTAGGCTTGTGTTTCCTGGTGCAGCCCCCTTGCATGGATGCTGCTGAGTTACACCTTCTTTATGGGGCATAACTTTACGCCGAACGTATTACTTTACGCGCACTGCGTCGGACGGACGTACGTTCGTGAATCAGCGTATCTCCCTCATTTGCATATGTGAATAGAAAATCAATGGGAGCGCCAAATACGTCCAGCGTAAATATGCGCCCACTCTACGCCGGCGTAGGCAAGTTACGTCGGTCGGATGAAGCCTATTTTCAGGCGTATCTTAGTTTCTGAGTCCGGCGCATAGATACGATGGTGCATATTTGCACTTACGCGGCGTATCTCGAGATACGTTGGCGCAAGTGCTTTGTGAATCCGGGCCAATGCATCTATAGTAGGTATTCAGACACCCTTCTCCGATTATAAACTAAATATGTCTAAAACTGAGGCCCTTAACATATCTTTACCGCACGTGACCCTTGCACAAGTTCAGGCTAATTTCCCCTTCCAATGGAGCTCCAAGGGCATCTCATATTTGGGGATAACTATCCCTTCCAATTTATCGGAGCTTTACCCTCTCAATTATCTCCCCTTACTGATGCAAATTCGGAAGGAACCGGATGCCTGAAACTCCTCTCCTATACCCTGGTTTGGGCGTATTAAGACAGTGAAAATGGAAACCTTCCCTAAACTACTCTATTTGTTTCAAACGGTACCTATCTCCGTCCCTAAACGTTTCTTCACCTCCCTGCGATCGATGACCATTCATTTCATCTGGCACCAAAGTAAGTCCCGCATTCGTCACACTCTGCCTACTTATCCCAAATTACAGGGTGGGGTAGGCCTTCCTGACTTTGAATTGTATCACAGGGCGGCCCTAGTATCTAGGGTTCTGGAATGGTCCCCTCGCCTCTTCCCCAAAGCATCTACTATGGCGGAACAAGACTTGTCTTCCCATGATCTTCGGGCCCTACTCTGGGGTTATGGGCAACACTTACACCCATGTGGATCTGGGAAAGGAATTCCACTTGGTAGACTGGCAAAAGTCCTACCATTTTACACACAAATCCTCAATCTCCTGTTATTCCCAGGAGAAAAACTTTAAACTTATCTCCCGATGGTACAGGGACCCTCAATCTTTACATAAGATTTTTCCATCTGTGCCTGCCTCGTGCTGGAGATGCGGAGCGGCAGATGGTAGCTACCTCCATGGATTATCAGTCCATTCAGCCCCTCTGGTCACAGGTTTTTGCCATATACAGTAGTTTATACATCCGGCCTTTGATCTTCCTGGCTCCACAGCCTCCCAGAAACGCACTTTATCGCGTTTCTTCCTGTCGGCCACTAGACAGCTTATCCCTATGTTTTCTAAAACTACTAAGTGGCCTTGTGGGTCTCCACGGTCAACGATATTATGCGCATGGAAGAGATGCTGGCCCTTGATACTGACACCTTTGACAAATTCAAGACCCTCTGGCTCCTTTGGATTGACTACTCTGCCTTGAACTCTCTGAAAATGTTATTGGCACCTCTGGGTTAACCCAGCTACTTACCCTGATTACATCATGTAGGTTTGACATGCCGTGGTCTGCTCGGTCCCTCATTTCTCTATGTATTCTCTTTCTTCTTTTCTTTCTTCTTCCATCCTCTATTGCTCTCTTTCCTTCTTTTCCCCTTCTTTTCTTTCTCTCTGTTAAATATTTTAGGTGAATAAGTCAAGTGTCGTACTATGTAAATCATCTAAGCCCTCACTGCCCTTTGTATGGAATGACACTGTACGCTCCTCGTAGGCGGCGGAGCCTCTGAGTTTATGTTGCTAATGTTCCCTGTTGAGGGTAGACAGTGGGATTTGCATTGCATTTTCTTGTCGCGCGGACATTTGAACGTTGTCTGTACTATTATTTTTTGTCAAACGCAATAAAAATATATTTGACTCTAAAACAGGGATACAGAAAGCCTCTAACAGACAGACCTCACAGCCCACATGGAAGAAACTCACCCATGCCCAATTCTGGTAACTTTCAGATCAATGCGCAGAATGGGAAGATGGAGACAATCTCAGCTAAAGAATAGATGACAATGAAATGTCTGTATTCTATGGTTCAAACCATAAAAATACAGAGTGCCAGGCCAAAAGCAGATGAAAGAGTCCAAGACAAGTTTAATTGTCAAGAAAATCATATAGAAAACATCCAACGGGTTTCGGAGGCAACATTATTGTCCTTCATCAGGACTCAGGATAAAACTTGGATGGACTCAGTGAGAACCTTATTTGTTTGGACTTTACTTGGTTCAGAACTCAGCCTTCAGTGCGTTGAGATTAAATGCCCTACTTCTACCAAGTTTGACTTTGTGATATGTTGTTGAAAAGGGAGAGTATAGCCTCTTTTAAAATAGTGGTAGAGGTAGTACAATGTGCCAACATCCCATTTAATATGAAAAATGGTGAGACCTGATTGTTAGAATATCATTGGCTGCTTGAAACCAATGTACATCAAACTTGTGGGTCGAAAGGGAACAAGGGGGTGGGGATTTTGGGGATTTTGGTGGGGACTTTTTCACGGCACTGATAGGAAACGGTTTAGTAAAAAATCACAATTTTTATTAAACATAAAACAAATACAAACAAATGTTCCCTTTCGACCCACAAGTTTGATGTACATTGGTTTCAAGCAGCCAATGATATTCTAACAATCAGGTCTCACCATTTTTCGACTTTGTGATATGGCCATGATGAAAAACAACCCAGCCTTGGGTTACTTTGACAATTTATACCAAACTAAACTCCATATGGCATACAGAACAGACTCAAAGAGGCACTGGGAACATTTAGACTTGTGTAGCATCCCTCTGACACCCCAAAGACAGAATAGCACCAAAGGCAGGGGGCGGGCCAGCATTTCACCCCGAGGCTCCATTGCTAAAAGGAGGTGACTGATCACTTACATTCTCTCCAGATCAATGTTTAGCTTCACAGTGTCAGAACCTTTAGGCCGACCCAGAAACACTAAAAGCACCTTTCCAAGTTTCAGTGCGTCCATCAAGTCACCAGGCTCTTCTGAGAGACCGGCCTTTTTCCTTCTTCCTGGCTCTCCAGCAGGGGGCCTCCCCTGGGTCTCTCATTCCTGACACAGTTTCCTCCAGACTAGGCAGTACAACTTCGGGATCACTTCAACTTAAGCTTAGGGAAAAAAATGGTGAAAAACTATACAATCAGTCTGAGCTAACTACAGCCCAGCCAAAAGCTAGATTGACATAGTAGTCCCTGTTTATGATAAGGGGGCTACACTTGCATGTGCAGTGAGATGAAGGAAAACTTCAAATATATTCAATACCTCAATAGCTCTGGCAACGTGGCTTCCACAGAACAAGACTTCACTTGATGTGTAGCAACTGCTGTCAAGTTGGTACTTCATGCGGAGAATTCAATACTGGTTCTAAGTCACTGAGTCCATCCAAGTTTTATCCTGAGCCCTGATGAAGGACGAGTAATGTTGCCTCCGAAACTCGTTGGATGCTTTTTATATGATTTTCATTAAACATATCTTGGATTCTTTCATCTGGTTTTGCACTGGCACTCCTCTCCGTATTTTTATGGTTTGAACCATAGAACACAGACGTCTCAGTCATCCATTCTTCAGCTGAGCTTGTCTGCATCTTGTCTACATTCTGCTCATTGATCTGAAAGTTACCAGAATTGGGCATGGGTGAGTTTCTTCCATGTGGGCCGTGAGGTTTGTCTGGTAGAAGCTTTCCGTATTCCTCTTTTTAAACACTGTGTACCTTCTTTTATCTCCCTCTATAGATAGGTATTATGTAATTGTTTGGATTGTTGGTTTTCTATGTTTGCAGATGTTATGTTTAAACCTTATGCACCTATTTAGCCTTCTCTATAGATAAAATATTATGCAATTGTTTGGATTGTGTATGTTTGCCGATGGTATGTTAGTTCAGTTGACTGTAATTTGGTATATAAGGTCAAGGGAGCATGCTGCATTTTTGTCCTATGCCACAAGCAGCGTTATTCATATACTGTATGAGGGTACGAACGGGTCCATTGAAGGGGCTCCCATTGGGACACAATGGGGGTGATCTACATAGACAATTCCTTTTCCTGTTTTCTCTTTCTTTATGGGAAAGGGGATACCTAAAAGGAATACCATATTTATTAGCGTATAACACGCACTTTTCCCCCCTAAAAATAGGGGAAAAATCACAGGTGCGTGTTATACGCCGATAGTGTACCTTGGACTCGGAGGGGAACAAGCGCCGCCGAGCGCCGCCGGAATTCACTGAGCTGTCATTTCCTGTTTACTCAGCTCTCACACACAGTGTTCTATCAATCACAGCAGCTGGTCAAATGCCGATGGCGGAGGCGGGACTGTGTATGTGACTGCCGACGCGACTGAGAGCCAAGTGAACAGGAGATGACGGCTCAGTGATTCCCTCACTGCACTGGTGAGGCTGCAAATGGGCACATAGGCTGCATTTAGGCTGAAGATGGGTGCATAGGCTGCATTTAGACTTGAGATGGGCACATAGGTTGAATTTAGGCTGAAGATGGGTGCATAGGCTGCATTTAGGCTGGAGATAGGCACATAGGCTGCATTTAGGCTGAAGATGGGTGCATAGGCTGCATTTAGGCTGGAGATGGGCACATAGGTTGCATTTAGGCTGAAGATGGGTGCATAGGCTGCATTTAGGCTGGAGATGGGCACATAGGCTGCATTTAGGCTGAAGATGGATGCATAGGCTGCATTTAGGCTGGAGATGGGCACATAGGCTGCATTTAGGCTGAAGATGGGCGCATAGGCTGCATTTAGGCTGAAGATGGGTGCATAGGCTGCATTTAGGCTGAAGATGGGTGCATAGGCTGCATTTAGGCTGGAGATGGGCACATAGGTTGCATTTAGGCTGAAGATGGGTGCATAGGCTGCATTTAGGCTGGAGATGGGCACATAGGCTGCATTTAGGCTGGAGATGGGCACATAGGCTGCATTTAGGCTGAAGATGGATGCATAGGCTGCATTTAGGCTGGAGATGGGCACATAGGCTGCATTTAGGCTGAAGGTGGGTGCATAGGCTGCATTTAGGCTGGAGATGGACACTGACCATAAAATAAAACTTTTTTTTTCCTGAAACTTCCCTCTTAAATTGGGGTGCGTGTTATACGCCGATAAATACGGTACCTATTTTATATGATGTATTTTAATTGTTGTGTCTTCATTATACACCTCATGTCAATACATATATTCCCCTCTTTCCTATGTTTTCCATGGGGACGTAGCTCAGAGTTGTCCATACCTTACCTTCCCCTCAACCCCCCCCTTTTCAGTCTCATCTATCTTTTCTTGCTTAAATGTATTTATTAAGAATTTTCAATACAAAAGACAAAAAAGGTACATTCGGAAACAGTGGTTCATACAGGGTGACAACACGGATGATCATAAATACAAGGTTCATACACACACACCATTAGAACATAGATCAACTCATAGCTCCATATACATTTTTAAAGATCAAGAAGTATTCCAATCTCTGAACTTTATGGTAATTATAATACCAAGAAATTGACATCTGCAAAATCCCTTACAGTGAGTAAAACTAAGAGAAAGATAAGAGTTCAGGAGACATAAAATAAGCATCTAAAACATTGCTTCTGTGGTGCACTGGAGAAGTAAGAAATACACAAAAAGATCAATAATTAAAAAAGGGAAAAAGAAAGCCGAGAATATCAGACTAGGATAAAATCAGAGTAGGGGAAAGAATGGGAAATAGTAAAGGACTGACCAGGTAAGATAGGTAAAAGGAGGACAAGTGTAGGAGAGGGAGGGAAAATAATTCCCAGCCCCTTGAGCAGTCTAGGTACCTACATAGCTCATAGGCAGAGGCGTATCTAGTGAAAATAGCGCCTATGGCAAGCACTGAAACTGCGCCCCTGTAGAAACATTTTTAACCCATCTTTCAGATAACCTTAACAAAAAAAACAGCTGACAAAAATAGTGATATTTATCATCTCTTGTGATACCTTGGGTAGTGACATATTCTCTTTATGGAGAAATCTGGGGTTTATTAGACCCATGATCCCTCCTCTGCCCTCCAAGGCCAGGTAAATGCAGAACCAATACTGGAAGTGATGAAATCTTCATCACTTAAGGCCTCAGTTTTCACAGAGGAGAGGGAGAAACTGATGTTCCTCCTTCTTCTTTGTGCGCTGCCAATCCGACCAGATGGAATGGGAGAGCTGGGAGAACAGGGGAGGGCTGTGGCTGAACGCAGCTGGGATAGCGCTGCCATTTTCCATTAGCAAAGGTGCTGAAAAGAAGATCCTGCCTATGCTCGGGAGGAGGGAAGAAGAGACCCTCAGACCCTGGTAAGTGCCTTGCTGCCCAGGCACTCAGCAGGGCCCCCTTTATATGGCGCCCATGGCACTTGCCATGGCTGCCATACCCTAGATACGCCACTGCTCATAGGTAATAATTTCCTTGAATTTAAAAAGACCTTAACATTCCTGAAAAAAGATCAAGGGTTCTGAGGGTCGTGTAGAGGAGAAAAGATCGGATTGCTTTTCTATAAGAAGTGTCTTAAAATCCCCCAAATTGGCTAATCATAGTTTCCACATTCCTTCCACAGTCCACTCTCTGACTCCAGCTTCAGAAGGGTATGCCTGGCCAGACATGCCAAATGAATATTTCATAACCAGCTATCTAATGAACAAGGCCATTTTCTGTTCCTCAAGGGAGAACTTGAGGGTAAATCAGAGTTAACAAACTTATATGCCCCAAATTTAATGAAAGTTCTTTCCTGGAATCCTACTTTGACACTGGGAGAGGGTATGATTCTCATTGGGGACATCTTTAATGTGGACCTAGACCAAAATTTATAAGAATAACTCATACCTGTCCTATTCTGTTCTCCATTACTATAAGAAAATCTATTATGCAGAAAAAAAAATTGTAGGCACTATGCATAAGGATGAGATTATACCTTTTTCTCTGCAGCTTGCCAATCTTAAATTAGCCATATGTTGACCGTAATTTGGCTAGTTCAGCATGACCGGATGAATTTCAATTCATAATTAGTCAGGCTGGTTGTAAAGAAGTCTATCTATGATTAAAGTGGAGGTTCACCCGGAAATGACAATTTTTAAGATTAGATTCATGCTCATTTTGTCAAGGGGAATCGGGTAGTTTTTTTAAAATCAAAGCCGTACTTACCGTTTTAGAGATACATCTTCTCCGCCGCTTCCGGGTATGGGCTGCGGGACTGGACGTTCCTTCTTGATTGACAGTCTTCCGACAGGCTTCCGACGGTCGCATCTATCGCATCACGATTTTACGAAAGTAGCCGAACGTCGGTGCGCAGGCGCTGTACAGAGCTGCACCGACGTTCGGCTTCTTTCGTCTACTCGTGACGCGATAGATGCGACCGTCGGAAGACTGTCAATGAAGAAGGAACGCCCAGTCCCGAAGACCATACCCGTAAGCGGCGGAGAAGATCGCTCTCTAAAACGGTAAGTACTGCTTCGATTTTAAAAAAAACTACCCGATTCCCCTAGACAAAATGAGCATGAATCTAATCTTAAATTTTTTTTTTAGGGTGAACTCCCGCTTTAACGTCTGTACAACCAGCCTGTTGGATCTTCCCTGCTCAATCAGAACTGCCGGCTAGAGCCAGCAGCGCTGATCAGTGTATTTGCATGATCTGGAAGACTCCCTGCTGTCAGAATACAATAGCTCAGTGGGGCACATTCCTCCATCCACCATCGAGTGTGTGGATGGGGGAATTTAGTCAGTTTTTTTTTTTTAATTCCAGGGATTAAAATTAATTTATCTACTGGCCAGTAGAATAAATTTACACTCATATGCGTCTGAGCGCCATATGCCTGTAAACATGTACAAATACGTATAATTACGTGCAAAGACAGGCATTTTTTACACTTGCCTATTCTATCAGTTCCTGGCATGAAAAATGTAACTAAAGGTTCCACTACTCAAGGTCAGAAGATCTTGGTATGAATTTGACAGTTATGCCGTGTACACACGATAATTTTTCGGCATGAAAAAAAACGTTGTTTTTCAAAAACGTCATTTAAAATGATGGTGTGTGGGCTTCACATCATTTTTTAGGTTCTGAAAAACGACAAAAAAAAATTCGAACATGCTGCATTTTTTAACGTCGTTTTAAACAATGTCGTTTTTCGGGTTGTAAAAAATTATTGTGTGTGGGCTAAATCGACGTAAAAAATCCACGCATGCTCAGAAGCAAGTTATGAGATGGGAGCGCTCGTTCTGGTAAAACTACCGTTCATAATGGAGTAAGCACATTCATCACGCTGTAACAGACAGAAAAGCGCGAATCGTCTTTTACAAACACGGAATCAGCTAAAGCAGCCCAAAGGCGAATGGAACTTCCCCTTTATAGTGCCGTCGTACGTGTTGTACGTCACCGCGCTTTGCTAGATAATTTTTTAAAAACGATGGTGTATGGGCAACATCGTTTAAATAATGAAGTTGGGAAAACTTCGTTTTTTCGACATGCTGAAAAACGTTTTTTTTTCATGCTGAAAAATGATCGTGTGTACACGGCATAAGCCTGGTAGGTTTCTGGCAAAAGTTCTCAGAGAGAAAAAAAGATATAACTATTTTATTCCTCATATTAGAGGGAGTGACGGCATAATGAAATTTAAATCCAAAGAAATAGCTCAGTATTTGAAGATATTCTATCAATTTTATAACCAAAGAGGGCAACAGTGACAAAGGATACATTAAATTATTAACTACTGCAGTAATTCCATGATCCTGCGCCTCTCTCAAGAGGGAAGTTCAGCAACTGAAGCCCCTATCTAAGTGAAAGAATTGGACTGAGCACCTAAATGATATAAGGCCTCATAGGCTTGGTGGATTCTCCCTCCTGTACTTTTAAAAATGTCATTACATTTTAAGCCACCCCTTCTTACAGTCATACAACTCCAACCTAGATGATGCCTAGTTGCCCAACAGACCCCTTAAGCAATGATGTATTATGGCCTAGGCTGACAAGGCCCAGGCCTAGGGCGGCACTTTGCGGGGGGGCGGTGAAAAAGCCCACCCTGTCCCTCTGTGCTCATCCCACCCTGTCCCTCTGTGCTCATCCCACCTTATCCCCCTGTGCTCATCCCACCCTGTCCCCCTGTGCTCATCCCACCCTGTCCCCCCTGTCCTCATCCCATGAAAATGACAGGACGGGTCTTAAAAAGGAAGGGGTGCGTCATATATAAAGTAGGGGGTGCGCGAGTTTCACCAGGCCTAGGGCAGCACAAAACCTAAATACACCCCTGCCCTTAAGGCAACTATTACTGTGATCCCAAAGAACTGTAAAGACTTGACACAATTGGGTTGACTTACTAAAGGCAATTAGACCGAATGCACAGAAGTTCTTGGCTACATAAAATCCAAAGAAAAGACAGGCTGAACTATGAAAAACTTGAAGCCATTGGGCTGGCATGACAGCCAGGCAACTAGCATTTGTAGAACAAGAAGTCTGCATTGCCAGCCTCCATGTTTCTTTCAGGAAAGGTTTCCTATAACGATCCCTGTATGCTTGCTTAAAGCGGAGTTCCCCCCAGAAATGGAACTTCCGCTGTTCGGATACCTCTCCCCCTCCGGTGTCACATTTGGCACCTTTCAGGGGGAAGGGGGGGAGCAGATACCAGTCAAGTCCAGGTATCTGCTCTCACTTCCGGGGAAAGATCTCTGCCCATTGTGCAACAATCTTCACAATTTCTGGAACCCCCCCCCACTGCTGTCTTAATCAGAACACGTAAGGAACCAGGAGTGAAGTAGAAAGTCTTCATTGCCTGATTTCCTTACCAGGAATGGCAGCGGCAGCACCTGGGAGTCGATCCGAAGTTTGGCTGGGGTGCCGACATTGCGAGCTCCCTGGACAGGTAAGTGTCCTTATATTAAAGTATTTGTAGCTGCTGACTTTTATTTATTTTTTTTCGCCAGCGGAACTCCACTTTAACAATCCACAGGATCACAATAAAAGTATCAGCTATGATTAAGGTTCTCGCCAACACGTGTTAGCTTTCTTATGCTATCTCCATGTAGCCTTCAATAAAAGTCGTGATATGGATTCAGAGTTGCCGGCTTCCATTTATCGTTTCCAAAAAATATTGGCATTCTGATTCAGAGCTCACAATCCAAAATCTTAATTTTACAAAACATTTCCTCACTTGTGATTACGTTTCCCAGAGGCCAAATAAGAAATTGCTTTGTTTATCCAGCACAGGACAAACATCATTCATGCAACATTAGGCAAGACAACAAGATCAATTTCATGGCTGTACTCAGTGTACTGCCTTATCTAAAAACATTTCAGACTATTCATTGCTGTATCTTTAAACAACACAACAAGCTGATGTATTTGACAAAAAATGAGGAAAACAGCAAAAAGCAATGATAAGGATAATAATATGCTAAGGGCAGGAATTGCTACCAAAACCAAACCACCTTTTATAAGTAGTTTATCACAGAAGATGGCTGATTGAGACAAGCCTCAAAAGTTTTTATAGGGTATTTTCCCAATGTAATTCCCAAAGATTTTTAATTATTAGGGTAATAAACTAGAAAAAATAACGAAATTTAACTCCCACCCCAGCAAATAACGAATATATTGCAATTTTTTCTAGGAATAATATAACAGTAATGCTTTCCTTAGTTCATTGTCCCAAAGTCTTCCTTCCCATCCAGTTTCCTATTCTTGGCAATCTTTGACCGGTCTTGTCACCTCCATCTACATCACCCCTATGTCATTGCATACGATGGAAGATTAGTGGCGGCACTGTATATGATGATATACACCTATGATGACATATGCCCCCCCTTCTGGTGTTGGAGAGAAGAGGGCCGACAGCTGCCCTGGGACCATGGAGTAGAGTAAATATTACTCTCTGTTAAATAATATAGAACAACATTTCTTTTTTTTTTTTTTCAGATTATAATTCTTTTTTTATTTTAAAACAAATCAGTACAACACATATATATATATATAAAAAAAAAAAAATACATAACAGAACATTATTACAAAACAACAGTCACAGTCCATATTATTATACATCCCCTTTTACCTTGTTGTCAAAATCAAACATATATCTCCTTCTTATGTATCTCTCCCCTTCCCAAACATCCCTGAGAGAGAACGAAGAAGAAAGGGAGAAAAAAAAACAAAAAAACACAACAACCCACCCTACTTCCCTCTCCTCCGACCCTTCTCCATATTCCTGTGGTTTCTCATTAAATCCTACATATACCCAATCCAAGTTCCCGGGCTCCTTCTATACCATTCAGCCTTATCCCCCTTAACCTTCCCCCCTGTGGTCCATATAGGACTTCCAGGGAGTCCAAGTTCTTAAATATTTTTCCCTTTTATATTGTGTTGTCAGGACTAACTCTTCTAATTTGCTTATTTCCCTAACTTTACATATCCACATCTCCGCTGTTGGTGGAACTGGTGACTTCCTCTTCCACAACATTTCTTAACCAGAGTTCAATGGAACCCTAGGGTTCCCCCAGAGGTTGCAAGGGGTTCCCTAAGAAATTTCTGCCTCGCAGAAAAGTAACCACTAAGGCCTCGTACACATGACCGAGGAACTCGTCGGGCGAGACACATCGTTTTCCTCGACAAGTCCCTTGTTAGGCTTGTCGAGGAACTCGACAAACTTACTTTGCGTACACACGGTCAAGACAAAATCTCCTCGTTCTCAAACGCGGTGACGTACAACACATACAATGGCAGGGGAAGTTCGATTCCACTGGCACAACCCTTGGGGCTGCTTTTGCTAATCTCATGTTACTGCGTGTTAAGTAAAAGTTTGGTAAGAGACGATTTGCACTTTTCAGTCTGTTACAGCGTGACGAATGTGCTATCTCCATTACAAATGCTACTTTTACTCCCGTCTCATACTTTATTCTAAGCATGCGCAGGTTTCTTAGCATACACACGCTCGAGATTCTCGTCGGAAACCAGCCTGACGAGGAACACAGCGAGGAAATTGAGACTCCCGTTGAGGAAAAAGAGAACTTGTTCTCTTTTTTCCTCGTCGAGCTCCTCGACAGTTTTCCTCGGCAAAAAAGCTCTGCCACCAAGTTTCTTGATAGATTCTGTCGAGTTTCTCGGTCATGTGTACAAGGCCCAACAAATATGATCCCTTTAGCTATCTGTAAGGGGGGATTTTTCTCAATGACCACCAATGTAAGGAGCATTCTTCCCAGTGACCATCACACCAATGTACCTGGTAGATATAGTAATTCCATAGCTCCCAACTGTCCCCCATTTTTAAGGGATTGTCCTACTTTAGAATGGTATAGATCTCTATAAAAAAAGATTACTATTTAAAGTGTTCAAGGTGAATTAACACCCCCCCCCCCCAGTAGTCTCCGCAGTACTTACCTCTCAAGATCCTGAGCTGTCAGGGCTCCTGCAAGTCAATCCACTGGCCTGGGAATTTGAAATCCCCATTGGTTTCTCTCTTCTCTGTCCAGCACTGCCAGAATGGACCAGACAGATTATAGTTGGTCAGCACCCTTACATAACTGGCCTTTACAGCAAGGAACACATGGAAGGGCAACGAATGTCAACAAAAAACAAAAAAAATTCACAGCTAAACCTACCGACTAGCCTGCAACCAACCAAACTATCCTGTGTAAAAGTTTGTGTTAAAAACAGGGGTTTAGTTTGCACGCATTTGCAAATACACTTGTAAGCTGCAAAGCCACTTCACGGCACCCCAGTATAATAGGCAGTCCTAACTCTAAATTTTGAGAGCCTCCATAGTAGAAGCATTATAATGGATAGGCAGAGGGCAAGTGAGCCTGGAAGGAGTCTACCCCTCCTTAAAGTTACAGGGGCGCACTGAACACCCAGCATATAACACAATGGCAGTAAAGGTGTCCAGTGTGTCCCCTCACCAATATTCCAACAGTAAAAACAAATGGCCAATTGCTCCCACCTATAACTGGCCTTTACACGTGGAAGGGTGACCTACTGTATGTCAAACAAAACCAAAGAAAACGACTCAAAGCATATATCCAAATCAACAAAGGAATGTCTTCACCAGAAGAACATTAAAGTTTTGGAATGGCCCAGCCAGAGCCCAGACCTGAATCCCATTGAAAATCTGCGGGGTGATCTGAAGAGGGCTGTGCACAGAAGATGCCCTCGTAATCTGACAGATTTGGAGTGTTTTTGCAAAGAAGAGGGGCCAAATATTGCCAAGTCAAGATGTGCCATGCTGATAGACCCATACCCAAAAAGACTGAGTGCTGTAATAAAATCAAAAGGTGCTTCAAAAAGTATTAGTTTAAGGGTGTGCACACTTATGCAACCATATTATTTTATTTTTACTTCCCTCAACCTAAAACATTTCAGTTTGTTGTTCAACTGAGTTGTACAGTTTATAGGTCACATTAAAGGTGGAAAAGGTTCTGAAAGGATTTACCTTTGTCTTGTTTTTTTACATCACAGAAACCTGACATTTAAAAAAAGGGGCGTGTAGACTTTTTGGGCCAGATTCAGGTACAAATGCGGCGGCGTAATGTATCGTCTTTACGTTACACCGCCGCAAGTTTTCTCGTAAGTGCTTGATCCACAAAGCACTTGAGTATAAACTTGCGGCGGAGTAACGTAAAGACGTCCGGCGCAAGCCCGCCTAATTCAAATGGGGCGTGTACCATTTAAATTAGGCGCGCTCCTGTGCCGGACGTACTGCGCATGCTCCGTTTTGAAATTCCTGCCGTGATTTGCGCGAAGTGACGTCATTTTTTTTGAACGGCGAAGTGCGTAACGTACTTTCGTATTCCCGGACGTCTTACGCAAAAAAAAAAATTGAAATTCGACGCGGGAACGACGGCCATACTTTAACATGGCTCGTCTAAAGTTAAGCCATGTAAAAGCATGCTTAACTTTGCGACGGGAAAAAATTACTAGCGACGACGTAACGTACGCGAAAACCTTCGTGGATCGCTGTAAAAGCTCATTTGCATACCCGACGCTGGAAAGCGACGCAAACTCCACCCAGCGGCGGCCGAAGTATTGCAGCCTAAGATCCGAAGGCGTACGAAGCTGTAAGCCTGTCGGATCTTAGCCAAAAGCCGTCGTATCTTGTTTGTGAATCACAAATTAAGATACGACGCGGCAAATTTGAAAATACGCCGGAGTATCAGTAGATACCCTGGCGTATCTCTTCTGTGAATCTGGCCCTTTATATCCACTGTACATGCGTAAGCTACAGCGCCACTTCAGGGCACCCCAGTATCTGTAGTCCTCACTCTAAATTTTTTGATCCGTCCTTACCTCATTAAACCTTTTATCTAACATTCATATGATTACATTTGTCATTTTGATAAACCATAATAAAAAGGAATGCAATTTTGGGGTAAACCAATAATTTCTTGTTACTGGAGGGGTGTCAGGGGCGTATGAGTAATTCATACCAGGAGTTCCATGAAATTGGAAAGTTATTCTTTATCAACCGTGACAAATGTCATATTTTTATTACTCTCTGACTTCTACTTGTTATATAAAAGTATTGAGCATTATTATTTATTGAATAAAGACACTTAGCATACAAAAGAACAACAAAAACTATAATTAAAAATATATATTATTGAGTATATAGAGATACTAAGTCCTCCGAATGTGTTGGATAAGGTTAAGTTCATCATCATGGAAGCAAAGCTTATCCAGAAATGGTAAAATATTAAAATATTCTCAGCCATGACCAATGTCACGAGATAACTGTAGACACAGAATCCTATAACTACTTGAAATAATAGTAGCCTAAAGTAACATTAAAATAAAGAATTTATATAAATGCAAATATGAAAGAAGAAGCAGTTATAGTTTTTCTAAAACATTCTATCTTGTACAACTTAAGTTTGACTTTGCAAACCCCAGACGCAGCTCTCATACTGCCCATGGACTAATTATCTCAAAGCATTAAATTGAATGGACCAGATCCACGTAGAGCGGCGCTTCTTTACGTCCGGCGTAGTGTATCTCAGATACACTACGCCGCCGTAACTTACAGCGTATTTCTCGTATTCTCAAAGAATTTGCGCTGTAAGTTATGGCGCGTAGTGTAACTGTGTGGGCGTAAGGGCGCGCAATTCAAATGGATGAGATGGGGGCGTGTTTTATGGTAATACGTCTTGACCCAACGTAAATTACGTTTTTTCTGAACGGCGCATTGCGCCGTCTGTGGGGGTATCCCAGTGCGCATGCTCCAAATTAACCCGCAACAAGCCAATGCTTTGGACGTGAACGACGTTTTACGCAAACGACGTACACGACAGAAAATTCGATGCTGGCCCGACGTCCATACTTAACATTGGCTACGTCTCATATAGCAGGGGTAACGTTACGCCAAAAAAAGCCTTACGGAAACGACGTAAAAAATTGCGCCGGCCAGACGTACGTTTGTGGATTGGCGTATCTAGCTAATTTGCATACTTGACGCGGAAATCGACGGAAGCGCCACCTAGCGGCCAGCATAAATATGCACCTAAGATCCAACGGCGTACTAAGACGTACGCCAGTCGGATCTAGCCCAGCTTCAGGCGTATCTTAATTTGTGGATACAAAACAAAGATACGCCGGAGCAAACTAGAAGTTACGCGGCGTATCAATAGATTTGGCAGCGTAAACGCTCTGTGGATCTGGCCCAATATATATAGAAAATGCAATGGTCTAGTTGTCTGCACTACCGATTGTTCACCTGCAGATGTCGCTATAATGACCATTGTATTATGACTGTGTAGTAATTAGATTCCGTAAAATTAATCAGATTCTCGTGTCAGTTTATCCTTGCAGCATGCATTCATTTAAAATGATGTAATTGCCACTATTGTCTGCAAATTCTCATTACATGTTTATTGAATAGACTGCGTGTATTCAAGTGCAATAAGCACAATTCAGCACTGTTATCTGGATGTACATTGTCCATATAATCAGAAGTATTTACCATGATGAAAACCATTCACATATTTTTTCTTGGCCCTTTCTAGTATAATTCTATCATTATTATTTTTATTATTATTAATGGTAAATAATTACCAACTGGAGACAAAAAACACAAGCGGCGCATCTGACTGAATTCCGAAATGAATTAATCTCCTTTGCTTTGCATTAAACATACAAAGAGAAATTAATTTGCTGTTCTCATAAATAACCCAAAATTGCAAATCACTTGACTGTCTAAGCCACCTCATGTATTGGCTGGATGTAAGACAGATGTAAGGGGAAAATGCCAGCAAGGAATTCAACTGTTATGTTCTATGGATGCTGTGGAATTAGAGGCATGGAGAGAGAGACAGAGTGCTGGATAGAGAGAAAAAAAAGAGGAGAGACAGAAACAGAGAAATCTGGATAAAGGGATAGACCCTTTAGGGAGAGAGAGAGAGAGAGAGAGAGAGAGAGAGAGAGAGATGGGACAAGGATATAAAAGAGAGAGCATGAAGGTTAAAGAGGACAAGGTAAGATTGGAAGAAAACAGTGAGACAGGGAGAGGTGAAAAAAGAAAGTTTTAAATAAAAAGAGATAGATAGGAAGGATGAGAGAGAAAAGAAGAGGGATAAATAGGAGGAGAATAGAGAAAGAGACATGGAAAGAGAGGCAAAGAGAGAAGAGAGAGAGAGAGCATGAAAGTCAAAGAGGGTAAGATAATATTTGAAGAGACAGAGAGAGGAGAACAGAAAGAAAGAAAAAAAGAGAGGGGGGGTAGAGAGAGAGAAAGAAAGAAAGAAAGAAAGAAAGATAGAAAGAAAGAAAGAAAGAAAGAAAGAAAGAAAGAAAGAAAGAAAGAAAGAAAGAAAGAAAGAACGAGAGAGGAAGGGATAAAAAAAGAGGAGAACAGAGAGAGGCATGAAAAAGAGAAGGACAAGGATGGGGTAAGGATATAAAAGAGAGAGCATGAAGGTTAAAGAGGACAAGATAAGATTGGAAGAAAACAGAGAGACAGGGAGAGGGGGAAAGAGAAAGATGTAAATAAAAAGAGATAGATAGGAAGAATGAGAGAGAAAGGAAAAAGGATGAATAAGAGAATAACAGAGAAAGGGACATGGAAAAAGAAGTACATGGAAAGAGAAGTACAAGAGAAAGAAAGAGAGAGATAGAAATCGAGGAAGAGAGAGAGAGAGAGAAAGAGAGAAAGAGAAAAAGAAAGAAAGAAAAAAAGAGAGAAAGAAAGAAAGAGGGAGTGATAAAAAAGAGGAGAACAGAGAGAGGCATGGAAAGAGAAGGGCAAGCATGAACTTAGGATATTAAAGCGGGAGTTCACCCTAAGAAAAAAATGTAACATTAGATTCATGCTCATTTTGTCTAGGGGAATCGGGTAGTATTTTTAAAATCGAAGCCGTACTTACCGTTTTAGAGATACATCTTCGCTGCTGCTTCCGGGTATGGTCTTCAGGACTGGGCGTTCCTATTTGTTTAACAGTCTTCCGACAGGCTTCCGACGGTCGCATATATCGCATCACGAGTAGCCGAAAGAAGCCGAACGTCGGCGCGGCTCTATACGTCGCCTGCGCACCGACGTTCGTCTAATTTCGGAAAATCGTGACGCGATAGATACGACCGTCGGAAGCCTGTCGGAAGTCTGTCAATCAAATAGGAACGCCCAGTCCCGCAGCCCATACCCGGAAGCGGCAGCGAAGATGACGCAACGCGTAGGGGAGGAGCCTACAGTGACGGGACGATCGAATGCCGAGGCTGTCGGATCCGAGTGAGGAGACTGCACACTGAGCGGCGTATCTTATGCTTTTAGCAAGCGGGGATTCGTGAGTGAACACATTGTAGTTTGGCTCATTCTGTTCCAGTTGTCTTGATATATTGCGCAATGAGGTCTGTTTTTCCGTTTTTCACACGGTTTTGATCCTGAGTGTCCGCTTACTGGATTGCTGCAGCTCGAGTGCTGGAAGTGTTTTCTGTGTGAAGGAGAGGCATCGTAGGATTTTCCCTATCAGAACTTTCCCATTGCATTGCCATTGTGTATATGTTGGGGGATTCGATACACTGTGTGTTTTAACAGTTTTCATTTGCACTGTTTTCACTTATTTGTTCTTTGGAGATTTGTCTCTCCCTGCACGTTCAAATTAGTATCTTTTGTACGTAGTACCTTACATTTAGTTAATATTAGCGCATCTATATTTATTCACTATTTTTCTATTGATTTGGTTATCACCCAGATTGCAGCTTTATTATTTGTTTTTTTGTGTTTGGGTTTTTCCTTAATTATTAATTTAGTAGCGCTGTAGTCCATACATACTATTATGTTATGGCGTGTGTTATAATGTACATTGGTGGTGTACACAAGCCCTAATGCCGCGAACACACGACCGTTTTTCATGACGAGAAAAATGCTATTTTTTCAATTGGTCGTGAAAAACGGTCGTGTGTAGGCTCCAGAGCATTTTTCTCGACGAAAGGGTGTCGCCATTCGAATGGAACTTCCCCTTTATAGTGCCGTTGTACATCACTGCGCTTTGCTAGAGCACTTTTTATCATGATCGTGTGTATACAAGGCAGGCTTGAGCGGAATCACATTGAGAAAAACTTTTTTTTTTTCCATGACATGAATAACGGTTGTGTGTACGCGGCATAAGAGCTGTGAAAACATAAAAAAATTCTAGCCAACCCAGTAGATTGCTTCAAAAAATGGTTGGATCTGTTTCTGGACGTACAAACTATAAATAGCTAATATGCTAACAAGTAATAGCACTGTAAAAATCTGATCTAGAGAATGTCCGCCTTTGGAGATAAGGAAGAAATTTTTTTCATTTTTAGAGCAAATTAGATCACGCTGTAAAAGGATTTTTTTTTGCTTCACTATAAGTGAATAATGCAGTAGAGCAATGAAGGGTGTAATGAGGACACAATGATTGGGATCAGTCTGTGATGGGAAAGGTCCAACCTGTAAATGTGACATATGTAAAAAGAGCTGGTATCTCAAGATGTATTTGTAGAGTGATACAATCTCTGATGGATTGCCGCAAACTGTGAACCTGTCATGATCGAAATCCAGGAGACACCGTGACCTTCTTCTACATATTTCAGTTATCTGGATGTTGTGCTGACTTGCTGGATTTAGTACTTTTTGAGTCAAGAAAAATTCTGATATGAAAGAAGTCAGGATAACTTTATAAAATAAAAAGTTGCAACCCATTAATACCAAGGTAAATCTTCTTGACCCAGCTTTAAACTGGCCATACACAACTCGATTTTCAGCCAATTGCTGCTAAAGTCAGCCAAAATGAGAGCTGTGGGTGGCCATGTCTGCACGCCCTGGCTTTGGTTGAAAAATTGAAGGAGATGGGTGGAAAACTTTTAGCTAAACAGTGACTATGGCTGCCGGCTACCTGAATACAAAAGCCATCATGCTGTTTCATGTGGATGGATGAATCTATTCGATTTCTTTCTTTCCGTTCAAGGACTGAACAAGAGAAATCGATGAGATTGATTTACTAAAACTGGAGACTGTAAAATCTGGAGCAGCCAATCAGCTTTTGGGTTTTTATTGTCAAAGCTTAAAGGGTCACTAAAGGAAAAAAAATGTTTGCCTAAAATTAATGTCTGCAAGGTAGACAGACAGAATAGTGTAATGATTCTGTTAAAAAACAAGTAAATACCTATTAAATTCCTTCAATTTACTTAAAAAAAAATGGTCATGGCTCTTACTAAATACCTTGGACTGTCTACTTTTCAAAAAGATGTTTGGTGGGTATTTGTACTGTCCTGGCATTTTAAGGGCTTCAAGAAATGAGATCGGCTGTCAGTACATCAGGATTGATTCATTTTCAAATATACAGTATATACCATATAACTCTATAACTTTCCCACAACCGATTAATATGCACTTATTGTTTTGTCTTTGTCTTTTACCAAAGAATAGTAGCAGAATACATTTTGGAATTAAATTATGAAGAAATTTGATTTTATTGAATATGTTTTACAACATAAAGTAGAAAATATTGTTTTCTTTTCAAAATTTTCAGTCCTTTTTTTGTGTGTGTATATATATATATATATATATATATATATATATATATATATAGCAACAACAAAAAAACCCCAGTGGTGATCAAATACCACCAAAAGAAAGCTTTATTTGTGTGAAAAAAATTATATCAAGTACAGTGTTGCATGACTGCCAGTTAAAGTAGCGCAGTTCTAAATAGAAAAAAATGGCCTAGTTAAGAAGGGGGTAAAACCTTCCAGAAGTCAAATAGTGAATAGGAATCAAAGCCAGTGTAAAATTGGAGTAAATGCAACCAGTAGCTATGAAGCTAAAATGCAAAATTTCCACTGGGTTGTACCTTTAAGGCATATTTCAGAGTGGAACTCCTTGTGTCTGGCTACCCTTAAAAGGCCCCAGAACTCCCCCTTCTTGATGGGGCCCTGGTAATTAATGACTTTGGTGCATATTCCTGAGCGTTCCAATTAATAACAGTACACACATACATGACATCCCGATCAATAACCTCCCTTATGGTTCAATCATTACCCAACAAAGACTACATGAAAAATCAATGGAAACAATTTATCTTCAGAGCTCAGTGCTTCTCTATGCCTAGAAGGTTCATATCCATGTTTACATAGGGAGTATATGCCTATGGCTAAGTGGGAATCTGTTCTGTTTACCTGTCCTGGCTATTACTCAGCCAACAGACCCCCCCATCTCCCATTCTCCCCCCTCATGTGGTGGTGACATCATGGGTGGCACTGGCTGGGCAATAGCCTGGCATGTAGGGACCATGTTTGGGCCCTGAAACCTAAAATGAGGAGGAGCACACAGAGGGGGAACAGAGGAGGAGGGGGAACCGGAGGAGTACACGGAGGGAGAACAGAGGAGAAGGGGGGAACCGGAGGAGCACACGGAGTGAGAACAGAGGAGGAGGGGGAACCAGAGGAGCACACGGAGTGAGAACAGAGGAGGAGGGGGAACCAGAGGAGCACACGGAGGGAGAACAGAGGAGGAGGGGGAACCGGAGGAGCACACGGAGGGAGAACAGAGGAGAAGGGGGAACCGGAGGAGTACACAGAGGGAGAACAGAGGAGAAGGGGGAACCGGAGGAGCACACGGAGTGAGAACAGAGGAGGAGGGGGAACCAGAGGAGCACACGGAGGGAGAACAGAGGAGGAGGGGAAATCAGAGGAGCACGAGGGTTGTCAGTTCAAATCCCAACCACAGCACATAGGGCCAGATTCACAAAGGAGATATGACGGAGTATCTCAGATACTCCGTCGTATCTCTCAGAGTATCTATGCGACTGATTCATAGAATCAGGTTACGCATAGATAGCCAGAAGATCCGACAGGTGTAATGGACTTACACTGTCGGATCTTAGGATGCAATACCGCGGCCGCCGCTGGGGGGAGTTTGTGTCGTAAACCAGCGTCGGGTATGCAAATTAGGAGTTACGGCTTTCGCAAGTGTTAGATTTCCGTTGCAAAGATAGTGCACCTTTAACATGGTGGAAAATTACTCCACCATGTTAAAGTATGCCGGTCTTTCCCGCGTCGCTTTTGATTTTTTATTTTTTTATTTTTTTTCCCGGCGTAAGTGCTTTGTTGACGTCGCGATTCTCAAAACGTCGACGTGTCGTAATTTCGTGCAAAGCACGTCGGGAAATTTGCGACGGGAGCATGCGCAGTACGTCCGGCGCGGGAGCGCCACTAATTTAAATGGTACCCGCCCCATTTGAATTGGACCGCCTTGCGCCGGACGTGTTTACGATACACCGCCGCAAATTTCCAGATAAGTGCTTTGTGGATCGGGCACTTAGACTGAAAACTTGCGGCGGTGTAACGTAAACGGTTTACGTTACGCTGCGCTATGGGTATGTGAATCTGGCCCTAACTGCCTGGAGTTTGCATGTTCTCCTTTTGCCTTCAAGTTTTCCAGTTTCCTCCCACGTTCCAAAGACATGCTGGTAGGTTAACTGGCTCCTGTATAAATTGCCCCTAGCATCTTTGAATGTGAGTTAGGGACCTCAGATTGTAAGCTCCTTGGGGGCAGGTACTGATGTGAATGTATAATATACAGTCCTGATCAAAAGTTTAAGACCTCTTGAAAAATGGCAAAATATCATATTTTACATTGTTGGATCTTAACAAGGTTCCAAGTAGATCTTCAACACGCAACAAGAAGAAATGAGAGTGAGACAGCCTGTTTCAGTTTATTCGTTGTTTTCATTAAATTGAATGCTCAAAAAATGTTTTGTCTCACTCTCATTTTTTCTTGTTGCGTGGTCTTAAACTCTTGATCAGGACTGTATATGTAAAGCAATGCGTACATTTACGGTGCTATTTAAGTACCTGTAATAAGTGCTTTGAATTATGTATGTAGAACCCTGGTATTAGGCAGGGTTGCTAACAAATTTAAATTGCTAGGTGGTAACTAGCCTGGCTGATTGATAGGGGATTCACTGGCTTTTCCCTAACTATGGATTTGATGCACCTCTCTCTTCTGTCACTAGGTGGCATTGTGGCCTGTGGCATTAGAATGACCAGGGCACCGTGAATTAAGACTAGGAGTGGATGGGTTGTCTCAGCCAATTGGCAGGGGTTTCTTTAGTACCTTGGCCTGGTGGGAGAGACTATTTTTTCAGGAGGAGTCAGTTGATCAGGGTTTTGTGCCACCTGGACGACTTGTTGCCAGCGGTGAGGGAAAAGCAGTTGCCACAAGGGACGACCATTCCTGTCGCCAGGGGCAAGTGATGATCAAGGCCAGGGGTAAAGGGAGGAATAGTCGCTAGCAAGGGACAACCATTCCTATTATCAGAGGCCAGTGTATGGAAGTCTGAAGAAGTACCAGAGCAGCCTTTTCACCAGCTGGGGATGGTGAAGAAGTGGGAAAGCTTCAGCAGAGTGCCAAGCCAGGGACCCAGCGGGTTAGCATGGGTGAAGCTTGAGGAGTTTACAGCGGGTTTGCTGTGGAAGAGCTCAGGGGATCCAATGATGTCTGGGATCTTGAAGTCTCGTGAGAGACCAGGAGCTCAATGAGAGAAGATCTACAGTGGGAGATGTGAGAAAAAATCTATAACAGGTTACTGTGAGTTACATGTATGGATCTCTGTTGACAGTTCAAAGTTCAACTGCCATAGGAGACAGCAATTCTACAAATTGCTGCATCCAGCTGCTTAACCAATTAAGACCCAGACCACACACATTTTTGGGACCATTGTCATTTTCATAGGGAAAAGTGCTGTAAAAATGCACAGATTAATGTGAAAATGACAAAGGCAGTGAAGGGGTTAACCACTAGGGTGCGCTAAGGGGTCAAGTGTGGAGTGATTCTTACTGTAGGGGGGCGTGGCTGGACGTGTGACGTCACTGATCGTGTTCCCTATAACAGGGAACAGACGATCAGTGACAAGCCACAGAGAAGAACGGGGAAGGTG
This sequence comes from Rana temporaria, assembly GCF_905171775.1. Classification (NCBI taxonomy): domain Eukaryota; kingdom Metazoa; phylum Chordata; class Amphibia; order Anura; family Ranidae; genus Rana; species Rana temporaria. The sequence continues at coordinate 19,585,768 of NC_053500.1, forward strand.
TGTTTACACTCACCTCTCCCCGTTCTTCAGCTCCTGTGACCCGATCGTGGGACACCGGCGGCGATCAGGTCTGCGGGTCCCGCAGGCGCGGAGCTTCGGTCCGGGTCTTGAGAGCGCCGCCGGCAGCGTGCGAAACACGGCTGGGCACTTAAAGGGCAACGTACCTGTACGTGCTTGTGCCCAGCTGTGCCATTCTGCCGACGTATATCGGCGTTAGGCGGTCCTTAGGTGGTTAAAGGTCTTCCACTTGTATAGCTGTCTGCCTATTTTTGTCTGAGTCTGCCAATTACTATTGCATCTGCCTAAGGGTGTCCTGGCCCTAACCCTCTCTCCCCCAGTTCTGTTTAAGAGGCAATAAATCTCTTTTCTTGCATTCCAAAAAGTGACTGGCGCCCATGTTTCCAACCTGTAATACACCCACCCAGGGCTGGACTGGGACAGAAATTTGGCCCTGGACTTTATCCAGACTGGCCCACTTTGACAGGTCTCTCCCATGGCGGCCGGACAACTCCCCCCCCGGCCACCCAAGCCCCCTATCCCCGTCACTAGCCGTTCTACTTTATTAGAGTAGAACGGCTGGTACTGGTACTCTTATAGGCAGTACCAGTGGGGAAGCTGGACATTATTTCACCCGGGGCAAAGAATCAGTTCGGTGCCCCCCTTATGGGACAAGATTAGGCAGAAGTGAGAAACTCCCAGGCCATAGCTGTTGAGTCAGCTGTCTGTCCCCTCCCCCCATGCTGCTCTGTCGTCCCCCCTGCTCCTCTGGTCCTCCCCTGCCTCTTTGTTCCCCCCCAGGTGAGCGCTACGGGGAGAGAGAGACAGAGGAGCGGAGGGGGGCGGCAGTCCGCTGTCACTGAAGCCGGCCCACCGAGCCATCGGCCCACCGGGAAACTCCCTGTAGTCCCAATGGCCAGTCCATCCCTGCACCCACCATGCCTAATAGCCCAATCTACAAGGAAGTATGTCATCTCTCCCTGACTCTGGAGGTCACTATTAGGCCTTTGGAGGTCGGGGATGCCGCTACATGTATTTACCAGATCAATAGTGAGCCAATAAATGAAACTGGTAGGGTTTACATACACTTACTGGGTGTATCTAAAAATAAATTCAGTTCATTTTAATGACTATATAGCTGTACTGCATTTTTTTTTTTTAGATCTGGAGCACCGGTTTAAGAACAGTCAATTATGACTCAGTAAAAATGGGTAAATTTAAGGTCGGATGTGGAAATTATAGGCACACTCATACCATTATTAGACCATCACAAAGGGTTAAAAATAACCTGATTACGGGGGTCCCGGATGACTCGTCTCTACCTCCCCCCGAGTTGTATAAATAGACCCTATTCTGCGTAGATGTTAGTTATTTTCTTGCTGCTTCTACTTTTACTTCAGGTCGTTTTTGTCACTCCCACTTCCCCGGGAAATATATTGATTGCAACCAGCGTGGTTTACAAAAGATCTGAAAGAATCACTACCCAGCGCTTGTTGAAATGGTGGTGGAAATATGTGGGGATGAAAAAGTCTGGCAAATGACTATGCCGGCTGTGAATTCCGGAACCAACTTTTTTTTTTATTCTGAAAGTAAAAAAGCTTTAAATTTTTACTTGTGCAATATATCCACAGAAGATTTACCATCGCTCCCCGGCCTCCATACAGTCTAATGGGCCAGATCCACGTACATGCGCCTATCTTTAGGCGGGCGTAGCGTATCTCAGAAACGCTACGCCGCCGTAACTTAGAAAGTCGAGTACTGTATTTACAAAGAAGTTACGCCTTTAGTTACGGCGGCGTAGCGTATATCGGGCGGCGTAAGCCCGCCTAATTCAAAAGAGGCTGGTTGGGGGTGTGTTCTATGCTAACTAATCGTGACCCCACGTATTTGACGTTTTGCGCCGTCCGTGAAAGAATCCCAGTGCGCATGCTCCAAATTACGCCGCAAATCGTCAATGCTTTAGACGTGAACGTAACTTATGCACAGCCCTATTCGCGAACGACTTATGCAAACGACGTAAAACGTAAAAAATTGGACGGTGGCCCGACGTCCATACTTAACATTGCGTACGCCTCATATAGCAGGGGTAACTTTACGCCGGAAAAAGCCTTACGTAAACGACGTAAAAAAATGCGCCGGGCGGACGTACGTTTGTGAATCGGCGTATCTACCTAATTTGCATATTCCTTGCGTAAATCTACGGAAGCGCCACCTAGCGGCCAGCGTAAATATGCAACTAAGATACGACGGCGTAAGAGGCTTACGCCAGTCGGATCTTAGCAAAATTCCGGCGTATCTTGTTTTCTGAGTACAGAAAAAAGATACACCGGAGCATCCTAGAAGTTACGCGGCGTATCAATAGATACGCCAGCGTAACTTCTTTGTGGATCTGGCCCAATGTCCGTACAAAAGTCATGCCGGTATTATTAGGGAAAATAACGGTGGAGACCAATTAATGGAATTTTCCATCTCAAATGGAAAGATGACCATTTTGTAGCCAGAGGTCATTGGTGGCTTGACTAAATTTAGCTGCGTCAGTATGCTTCTTTTAACCACTTCAGCCCCGGAAGAATTTACCCCCTTCCTGACCAGAGCACTTTTTGCGATTCAGCACTACGTCGCTTTAACAGACAATTGCGCGGTCGTGGGACGTGGCTCCCAAACAAAGTTGACGTCCTTTTTTTCCCCACAAATAGAGCTTTCTTTTGGCGGTATTTGATCACCTCTGCGGTTCTTATTTTATGCGCTAAAAAACAAAAAAAGAGCGACAATTTAAAAAAAAAAAATCAATTTTTTTTACTTTTTGCTATACTAAATATCCCCAAAAAAATATATATATTTTTTTCTCAGTTTAGGCCGATACGTATTCTTCTACATATTTTTGCTTTTGCAATAAATGTATATTGATTGGTTTGCGCAAAAGTTATACCGTCTACAAAATAGGGGATAGTTTTATGAATTTTTTTTTATAATTTTTTTTTTCTTAGTAATGGCGGCAGTGTTAATTTAGTCAACTAAATTAATACTATTTTAGTCAACTAAAATACAACTAAAACAAAACAAAAAATTGATGGCTAAAATACGACTAAAACTAAAATGCCATTTTAGTCAAAACACTATGACTAAAACTAAATTGAAATTTGACTTAAAAATGAACACTGGTTTGTAGTGCATGTTCATATCTCAATATAATAAATAATAATTTTTCACTCCAGCAGTATATAATGAGAAAAACTCCCCCCGCCGGATAAGGTGCGTCACGACTTTCCGAAAAAATAACCAAACCGCGAGTCGGCTCTATACGGCGCCTGCGCACCGACTAAGAGCCGTGTAGAGCTGACTGCGCAGGCGCCTTATAGAGCCAACTCGCGGTTCGGCTACTTTCGGAAAGTCGTGACGCGCCTTATCCGCCGGGGGGGAGTTTTTCTCAGGCACGTCAATCATATGGACGAAGTCCCAGATGACATTGCGGCACTGCACAGGAACGCCCACTCCCGCGGGAGCGAGTACCCAGAAGCCGGGAGGAAAATACCGATAATACCGTATGTACACCCCCCCAAAAAAAAAAAAAATGGCATACTGTACATGTTTGAGGTATACTGAATGTAATATTATATACTTGTTTTTTGGGTGAACCTACGCTTTAAATAGCATTTTTGGTTTGTGGTGTTCAGATGCAGTGTAGTTCCTTTTTAGGGCAGGAAGGACTGGCCGATCACGTGACCACTGTGATTGGCTGTCACAGTGGTCACCTGATTTGGAACTGACACCGTCCACTCCAACTCATTAGTAGAGACTGGGAAACGTCTTTGACAGCTCGGTCACTATGCTGGGAACATGAAGTGAGCGTTCTCTCAGCACAGAAAGATCTGCCGCCCATAGACGTATGTCTGTGGCATGTAGGCATTAAAGCTCACCCTCTTTGCCACCCCACATATGCATTATATGGGTGGCACGAGGTTAAACATACAGGGCCAGATCCTCAAAAGAATTACGCCGGTGTATCTACAGATACACCGGCGTAATTCGAAAATCCCGCCGGCGTATCATTGTTTTGTATTCTCAAAACAAGATACGCCGGAATTAGGCTAGGATCCAACTGTTGTAAGTCACTTACACCGTCGGGACAGCGTCTGGTTTTTCCGTAGTTTACGTAACTCGTCGCGAATAGGGCTGGGTGTTAATTACGTTCACGTCGCAACCAATGTATTTGCGGCGTACTACGGAGCATGCGCAGTGGCCTACGTTTAAGACCGGCGCATGCGCAATTCGTTCGGCACGGGGGCGCGCTTAATTTAAATACAAGTCGCCCCCTTTGAATTACGCGGGGATACGCCGGGCCATTTACACCACGCCGCCGCAAATTACGGAGCAAGTGCTTGGAGAATACGGCACTTGCTCCAGTAAGTTGCGGCGGCGTAGTGTAAATAGCTTACACCGCAATGTACGAGAATCTGGCCCCAACTTTACAACACTGGAATTTGGCAGTATATACTGGCATGACTGGCTGGTCTTTCATTTTTAAAAGTACCCAAAATTTATGTTGTAAACTTTACCTGAAGCTGGCACTATAATTCCATTCTGATCCTTCACAATTTCCAGATGCAGAGAAAATAAATGAATGTTCACCTTTAAAACGTCAATTGGAAATCTGTCCAGTCCATTCCTCTCTAATTGTCCTAGGTTCTCTTTTCTTCAATATTTTCGAAGTCCTTTGTTAAAAATAAGACCCGGCTCAATGATTTTAGACATGTTACTAAAATAAGGAGTTTATAATCTACACATGTCCATTAGTGTTCCAATTTGGGCAGCTAGTGATCAGGACTCTGCTTGTGCCATTCTGATTGGTTGCTATGGTTACTGACCATCCATACCGCCATTGTTAAGTAGGCTTTAATGTATGTGGGTCACTTTAAAATGAATTCTGGATAGGATGTGAAATGTTCATGCAATCTCTTCCTCTTTTTGCATATATAATATGTGTATGAGATTATTAAGATGAAAAATAAAGGTTAGCTAAAATCCAGCTAAAGCTCTTCTTTTAGGGAGATTGGGGAAGGGTTATGTTTTCAGGCAGATATTTATTGTTGTCAATTTCCCAGTTGGGGAGATTAGACACCCCCATAACTCCCAACTGTCCCTGATTTCGAGGGACTGTCCCTGATTTGGAGCAATGTCCCTCATTCCTCTTCATTTGTCCCTCATTTTGGCCTGATTAATATAGATGTGTATTCAATTCAATTTGTATCTCTCAAAAACTGTCTTCCAGCACTAAACCTTTCATCTGATTGCTAAATTGCTGCATTTGTAAATTCCAAAAGCCAATAGAAAAGGAATAGTAGTGGTAAAAAAAAAAAAACACTTGTGGGTTTTACCAATCTTGTTTTTTTGTTGTACAATTCTCCTTTAAGTGGGCGTGGCAAGGGGTGTGTCCTATGACAGCATACTTTTGGTGATAGGTGTCCCTCATTCTTATCTCAAAAAGTTGTGAGGTATGTCCCCCCACGCGCACACACACACATACTTCCTGTTTCAGTGACTACACACAGAAAAATAGGAGGATTTCTCCAACAAAGACAGGTGGCAATAAAAAAACCTTACAAAGATTTTATATACTGTAGATAAAAATGAATGTGACTGTGTATATATGTAGGCAGGTGGAAGGTTTCCTTTCGTGGTTGCTCCTCCTAGTGATGCAGCGTAGATGTGGGTTTGCGCCTTTATAAAGAGGGAGGAGGGGGACCTGTGCTTGTGGTCTTCTGGATTGGGTCTGACCAAGGAGAGGGGTCTCCAGAGAGGGTCATGTGTGCTCTCCTCTTTAGGAGAGGGGTGACTGGCTTACATCAAATCAAGTACCAATTGAGGGGTTGTATGGAGATGAATATACTGGTACCAGTACCACTGTGCTCTCTCTCTCCGATTAAGCTGGACAATGTCTTCATGTTGAAAAACACAATTATTAGCCATAATATGGAATATTTGTCCTCGGAATTTGGAATGTTAAGTCCTCATGACGGAAAGTAAAGAAAGAGCCTCTGAGTGAAATTCTACAGGGAGTGATGTTTTTAGATACATCCAATGCATAGGGAGAAGAGTTGTGTGCTTCACTGATGAAAGCCTGGTTGGCTCTGTAATGGGTGGTGATGGAGGAAAAGCAGTCCCCCTACTGACGCTGAGAGTGAACCCCCTCATGTCTAACGCATTAATGTATTTGGGGTAATGCCCCCCAATACCTATGCGACAAAATAAAAGCCTACAACCCCAATCGCGCTCTGCGATCCTCCAACCAAAATTTACTCCAAATCCCCAAAACCAGATACAAGTCCAAAGGAGAAAGAAGATTTGCTGTCCAAGGCCCTCGACTTTGGAACACTTTGCCAACCTCCATTCGGTTGGAGGAGAACCACTTGGCCTTTAGGAGAAAGATCAAAGCCCACCTCTTCTGAGCTCAAGGGAGAAGTGGTCAAACAAGCGCCCAGAGGCGATTCAGTTTGCATGTGTAGCGCTATATAAATTTGTCACATGTTGGATAGTTGGGCTTCTACAGCTTTCATCTGAACCACATGTCAAGCATGGGCCTACATGTGAATACTCCAGGGTTAATACATAAAGTGACCAGGAGGATGTGGAGGAGAGGTCTAGGGGCAACATTCTTGCACGTGACAGCAACCTTGCATGTATAGACAAAGGCCAGCTGAGCATGTTGGACGCATGGAAATAGGATAGAGCCCCCTCTTACATATGCTTAGGCACTCTTGTTCTGTAACCTCATAGCTGTATGTCGACCATATGAGATAATCTAAGGCACTGCTGCTTCCGACTTATAGTATCATGAGATTTGGAGTGAGATTTGGTGATGTCACCATTTTGCTGTTTGTTGTTCTCCTTGTTGGAGAGGAAGCTGTACCTGAAGACCTGCAGTGCAAGGATCTCCTCGTTTGGGCTGTATACTTCCTCTTCTCGTGCTGCTTGCTAAATATTTCACCACTAGTCAGGTGAGCAGCTCTGACATGCAGAAACAAATGCCTGCCTCTACCAAAATGGCCCCTTCCAAAGAGACACAGTGTACAACAAGGCATTGTAAGTTAGTACAGGGGAAAAGGTCAGCTGCAGGGACCTTATAGGCAATAAGGCCGCGTACACACGACCGGTTTCCTCGACAGAATCCATCAAGAAACTTGGTGGCAGAGCTTTTTTGCCAAGGAAACCGGTCGTGTGTATGCTTTTCATCGAGAAAACCATCGAGGAAAAAAGAGAGCAAGTTCTCTTTTTCCTCGACGGGAGTCTCAATTTCCTCGTCGGGCTGGTTTTCGACGAGAAACATGATCGTGTGTATGCAAAGAAACCCGCGCATGCTCAGAATAAAGTATGAGACGGGAGAGCACCTTCTGTAAAAGTAGCGTTTGTAATGGAGATAGCACATTTGTCACGCTGTAACAGACTGAAAAGTGCAAATTGTCTCTTACCAAACTTTTACTTAACACGCAGTAACATGAGATTAGCAAAAGCAGCCCCAAGGGTTGTGCCATTGGAATCGAACTTCCCCTGAACGAGGAGATTAGGTCTTGACAGTGTGTACGCAAAGCAAGCTTGTCGAGTTCCTTGACAAGTCTAACAAGGAACTTGTCGAGGAAAACGATGTGTCTTTTCCGACGAGTTTCTCGGTCGTGTGTACGAGGCCTAACATTGAACAGCTAGACTTGCAGATCAACGTAATTGCTTATATATCTGGACCTACTGAATGTTTTGAAACATGTTTTTCACTTAAGGTCACCTTCACTTATTATGTTATCCACCATATGTTCAGTTTGAGTCGAGCCTTTGTAGCCTTCACCATTGAATAATTGCCTTTTCCACTAATGAGGGCGATTTAGAGCCAAGCAGTCTATACCAATGGACATTTGGTATCCCGCCAATTATGGCTTCTGTGGTTGACAGTCTACACAATATTTCCATCCATTCCAAAGCAGACAATCTTCTCTGCAATAAAGGCCCCGTACACACGACCGAACATGTCTGCTGAAACTGGTCCGTGGACCAGTTTCAGCAGACACGTTCGGTCGTGTGTACGGCCGATCGGACAGGATTCCAGCGTACATTTGCCCGCCAGACCGTTTTCGACCGGGCAAATGTTTCTAAACTTGCTTAGAAACATGCCCGCTGGAATCCTGTCCGTCGGACATGTTCAGTCGTCTGTACAGACTTACCGTACATGTCCGAGCGGCCGCCATCCCTCGCATGCGTCGAATGACTTTGACGCATGCGTGGAAGCATTGAACTTCCAGGGCAGCGCACGTCGCCGCGGCCTCGTCACCGCGTATCGTGTACGTGCGGATTTCTGTATGATGGTGTGTACAGCCATCATACAGAAATCTCCGGGCGGGCATGTCCGCTGAAAACAGTCCGGCGGACCGTTTTCATTGTACATGTTTGCCCGTGTGTACGAGGCATAAGATTTAAAAAAAAAAAAAGAAAAAAAATGAAACTTGTAAAAAGTAAATTTAACTCAAAACAATGGCAATTCGATTGCCCAGCAGGTCCGCCATCAGATATTCGCGCCATGTTTACAAAACTCATTTCGAACTCTCGGTTCGTGCGGCGTTAGTGCTGAAAACATCCAGCAAGCAGCAACTGAGCCGCTGATGACTGCGACTCCTCACATTCATCTACTGTCAGAGCGTCCTCTGACCCTGAGCAAACGGAATGCCGGACGATTGTGTTACATTGGCCCAGAGTGAGAATTGGACATCCGCCCGGGTACAGGAAGCCACAGGCTGATGTGATGTGGCAGAATTCACACTAATAAAGCAGAATAAAATCATTCTCAGCAGCAGGTCAGCGTTAATCTGAGAGCTGACAACAGAAAGACATCTCCTTTGGGTGAATCAATCTGCTTCCCCGCGTTCTGCTTCTTCGCTAATTATATCAATTGGCAAAGATTGCGGAACATAGATGCAGGTACGGAGGAGGCTGCGGACGTCTAGGGGATTAATCCATATATCCAGAACGCTTTATCTTGAGCAGCTAATGAGATGATTTCGGGAACAGATGATGATAAAATGAGGCATGTTCTAGCCATATAGTTCCATGGTTGTCCAGTAAATACAGATGCTTTTATAATAACACTCAATAATTCCCTCTGTGCCAGAAAAAAAGTATATCTAAAAGTTTGGATGGAGTGGAGGATCATTGAAACCACTATCAGGTTTTAATTGCTGTCTGTGTGCATGGTTGCCAACCGTCAGTAAATTTATTTACAGTTTGTAAAAATCTGTGACTTTTATAACTGTCCGTAAATATCAGGGGTTGATAATTTGTCATGCTGTGTTCACTTTTGTAAGTGTAAATCCTGCAAATTACTTGTTATTAGGGATGGGCAGGTAGTTTTGCACAGAGTGGCCCCGATCCGCGACTTCTGGGGTACCATGGCGGCTCCTCCCCGTAAGAGCTAACCATCCTCTGGGAAGCTCTCTCCCGAGGGGGTTACCTTGCGGGCACGCTCCCATGCCATACAATCGGCATCCATAGCTGCCGATTGTATGAGTCCGCCCCTTGGCGGCCACGTCATTGGATTTGATTGACAGCAGCGCAAGCTAATGGCTGCGCTGCTATCAATCTATCCAATGAAGAGCCGGTCAGGCATGGGGAGAACTATGTGGGATCGCTCCCTCTGAAATTCAGGGCTCAGGTAAGTAAAACGGGGCTCGGGGGGCCGGTGACTGCAAGGTGTTCTTTCACCTTAATGCATAGGATGCATTAAGGTGAAAAAACACGAAGATTTACAACCCATTTTAAAAGTATTCAAGACACCAAAATCTGTGCTTTTAAATACTGTGGATTTTTGGTAAATATGCGCCGTTGACAGCCGAGTAAGCCAGAAGCGACGTCACAACATCGGGTTATTACATTGAAGACCCAATCAAAAGCGGGTAACGGCTTTGTTCAGGACTCCGGCCAGCCGGCTGGTCACTCGGGTCTCCTGGTGGGACGGAAAACCCAGACAGAGCGACGGGAGGTGGCGAGAGGGGGAGGCAGTGCCGATCCTGACCTCCCTGGGGCCCTAAGCAAAATGACATGTCACATTAAAGTTAAGAAGCGAGGGGGGGTTTCGCGCTGCCGACAGTGACATGTCACATTACAGATTAAAGTTGAGAAGAGGGGGGAGGGGGTCTTCTGCTGTCAGAAATGACATTTTACATTAAAGTGAGAAGCGGGGAGTGCTGACTTCTTACCTCTTCTTCCTTGCAGCCAGCGAGTTGAGAAGCGGGGTGAGGGGCCGAAAATTTCTTCTCACCAGGCGGGGCCTCTAGTAATTTGGGGGGCCCTCCGCAGGTTTGCGGGGCCCTAAGCGGCTTGCATAGTGAGCCTATAGGGCGGATCGGCCCTGGGGGGAGGACGTCCTCTCCTGTTCTTTGTGATAACAGCTGAGCGACTGCTTAGTCGCATTGGTTGTTATGACCTGAAAGCCGACCACCAGCTCATCAATTACAACCATTTCCTCAAAATGACGTACAGGTATGTTGTTTTGCGGGAAGTAGTTAAGCATAATTAAAATCACTGCTCCTGAAAAAAACGATTGCTTAAAAATAATTTATATATATATATGTATATATATTGATGCATGTCCCCCAGGGCAGTACCCAGACCCCATACCTCTTTTATGGGCAATTACTTACATATAAGCCTTCAAAATTGGCACTTTTGATTTTTCCTGTTCGCCTTCCATAGACTTCAATGGGGTTCGCCGTTTGGGTTAGAACATTTCCCCTGTTCGGTAGTTCTGCTGCGAACTAAACAGGGGGTGTTTGGCCCATCCTTACTTGTTATGTGTCCAATTAAATAGAACACTTTTCTTCCAACATGAACTGACCATTGGACCCGATTATAGAACTATTTCATGATCTGTCTAGACAAAGAATGGTGCAAAACCGAAACTTGCAATTCAAACAGGCTCCCAGGGCCTTGGGGTGCAAAATCCCTGCGTTCTAACACAAGCAAATAATCTTCTCAAGGTCAGTACAATTCTCACTGAATCCTATACAAGCCAAACGTTGTCAGAAGTTGTAAAAAAAAATAAAATATAGAAAACGTGTTTCAAACCATATAGCGAATAATTACTGAATTCCATGAGAAGTTCTTCTTTTTTTATTTCAAGGATTGTACAGATGTCAAATACTGGGCTCCCAACATATTCTGACCAGAGGACATACACTTAGTACTATTTGTACTATTTTATTGCATTGTATATAGATACCCCTCCTCAACCAATGTGACTTGACCTTAGAATATGATCACAGCACAACTTATTACATCCTCAAAAACAACTTTATACCCCCTATTTGTCTGAACATATATCTAATGAGATAAACCAATAGTACTTAGTAAGGCTCCAATTTAGACTTTGTGCTGAAATTTGACAAAATGGGCACTAAAGGGTTGACTTCATTGTCCTTCAGCAGCAGTGGCAGCCTGTTCATAGAGGGCACACGGGCTCTGCCCCCCCCCCCCTAAACTATGCATCCGTCCCCCTAATCTACATGCAGGGCACCAGACGCATGGATTTCAATGCCGAGGCTCTAATTGGCTTCAAAAAAGGGTGGGCTCAGGGCGCAGAGCACTGCGCCCCAAACCCCCCCACTTGTGTGAAAATAGCAAATGAATATTCACTATTGTCTTCCTGATTTGCCTTCTAGCCAATCAGGAAGCAGTTCCTGAGACCCCATTGGCCAGGGAGTCTTAGGACTCCTGGCAGATGGGGTCTTAGTCAAGACCCACTTCCTGTTTAGTCTGGAGAAGAAGCGATGGCCCCCGAAGCTTGGAGCTGCAGTCCGAAACCATGTTTGCCTGATTTGCCTCCTTCCTAAGGTAAGGAGGCCTCTGACTGTTGCTGCATTCCCACCCGTCTCCCACGGGCACGTGGGGGGTGGGAATCGCCACATTCCGGTCCATCTCCAGTGGGGAGCTGAATTCTCGTACATCTCCGGTGGGGGGGTTGGCTTTGGTTTGCCGAACCCCCCTCTCCCCCAAAAAAAATATTGAGCAGCAGCCGCCACTGTTCAGTAGTGCATGGTCCAATGGGGGATGCTCACTCTCTTGGCTTTGTCCAAAGTCCCTCATCCAGCCATTAGCATATAACCAATATGCTAAATACAAGATAATTCATTGGTACAATAAAAATAAAAAAACACTGAAAAAGTGCACGTTAAAATGTAATACATAATACAGTATATGAGTGAAATGAGCCTGAACTTTGAACGATTTCTCCAATCCTGGAAATAATAGGCTCGTTATTTTTTCTATAATGGCAATTACAGAAATGATACACCAAAACGAAAATCATAAATCAGAGTTTTCAAGAACAGAAATACTATCCAAGTATTCATTAAGGTTGTATTGTGCAGTTCTGAAATAGCTTGTTCAGATGGTAACTCCTTGAGCACAGCTAACAAGCAGTTACATTAAACTGAACATGTCAACTAGACCAGTGGACTTGATCATAGTACAAATCTGTTACCCTCTATACAAAGAACACTATTCCTGAAACATGACCGACCACTGGACATGACCATAAACATGACCGACTACGGCAGGGATGCCCAAACTTTTGAAGAACGAGGGCCACTTAAGTGACTTGGTAACCGGTCGTGGGCCACAATGAGTGGAGCGGGCGGATGACAGGTCTGTGTCCACTCTGCATATCGAGAGCAGACATAGCCCACTCTACTCTATGGGCCCTTCGATCTGCTCCACCCAGGTGAAAGGGGATGGATCCTCTTCTGTTTTTTTTTAGCGGATCGATTGGAGGTATCGGTGCATCTGCTGATCAGTTTGAAAGCAGCTCAGTAACCACTGCTGATATGCCCATATTTGGTATCACTCCCCCGTGTTACAGGAGACGGTGCTATACAGGAAGCATCGTCTTATGCGGCTCTGCTCAGCAGCCGCTTGCTTTCTCTACCGCCGGCTTAATTCACAACACTGATGCTCTGGGATGACAGATCGGCAATCCGCGATCTGGACTTGCCAACCAGCCATCCCAGAGCAGGTCGCGGGCCACATCAGAGGGCTCCGCGGTCCACATGTGGCCTCCGGGCCACTGGTTGGGCAAGCATGGACTACGGCTTTGTTCAGGACTCCAGACAGCCGGCGGATGTGCCGGCTGGTCACTCGGGTCTCCTGGTGGGATAGGTTTAAAGCCAAGAGAATAATTGTACGGAGAGCAACTTTGACTTATTTTGTTAAACTGAACATTACCATCGGAGAGATCTAATGTGCCGTATACACAGGGGTCACAATCACAAGCAAGCAAAGCACATCTATGAGAATACATGCTTTTAAACATGTTTTGGAAATATAGATGATGTTTTAAATGTACATGCTTTGTATGTGACATTAAAGTGGTTGTAAACCCTCTCTGACCACTTGCACCTACAGGTAAGCCTAGATTAAGGCTTACCTGTAGGTGCAAGAAATATCTCCTTAACCTAGGAGATATTTGCAGAAAGGACTGCAACGGGGCACCGGGGATCGTGCCGCGGGAGTGACGTCATTGCCGCTGCGGAGGGAACTCGTAGGCAACATGGCGGAGGTGGAGGGGAACGAAGAGCGATCTCAGGTAAGTCCTTCATATTGAGCTAGTATGCTATGCATACTAGCTCATTATGCCAGGGTTTTTTGCAGGGTTTACATCCTCTTTAAATTGCATTTGTTCCTTATAAATAAAGTTTGACTTTTACAAGTTGTGGTATAAGCCCGTCAAATAGTAAAATAAATCTATACCGTGTGCTTGCCAAGTTTTTACACTTTAGGCTCATTACAAGGAAGAAATGCAAATGAGAAGGACAAGCTGAACGTGGAAAAATATAGCGTAACAAATTGCTAATGTAATTCCCCCGGCCTACACTACCCTGCAAGATTCAAATCTAATTTTACCTAATGTGCTCCAAATCCTTATACAACACCTTCCAAAGACATCGGAAATGCAGATTCCAACTGTTCATGTCTACAAGGTCACAGACTCAAGATCATACAGTATAGTGGGGTCCTATTTACTAAAGTCAGTGAATGGAGGGCTAGCACCCAGCTCCCTGTTATTCTCACTGCATGGGAAAGAAAACCTGACTGGTTGCTTTGGATAACAAGAGCCCTTAAATACAGGCAGGGCTTTTTTTTCTCAGAAAATAGGTGCAGGAACTCTCCCCTTCTAAATCATTACTTACCTCCGCCCCTACCGACCCCCGAGCACCGCCCCTTGGTTTTCCCCCCTACCCACCTCCCAGTACCGGTCCGTTTAGAGAATACAGAACCAAATTTTATTTTGTGGTGCTTTTGTATGGTATGCGTTGATGATAACATGAAAAGTAATAAAATAAATCCTCTGCAGCCAGTGAAAATAGACCCCCACCTCAGCAATAATAGATCCCCCAGCAATATAAATTCCCACAGCAACAATAGATCTTCCAGAAATAATAGATACCCCCATCAACATTAGACCCACCCCATCAACATTATACCCACCCCAGCAGCAATAGATTCCCCAGCAACAATAGACCCCCCAGCAACAATAAATCCCCCAAGCAATAATAGACACCCCCAGCAACACTAGACCCACCCCAGCAACAATAGAGCCGCCAGCAACAATAAATCCCCCAAGCAATAATAGACACCCCCAGCAACACTAGACCCACCCCAGCAACAATAATTTACCCCCAACAATAATAGATACCCACCGCAACACTAGACCCACCACAGCAACAATAGATCCCCCAGCAACAATAGAGCCCCAGTGCAAGATTGTACCCCCCAGCAACAATAGACCACCTGTTACAAAATACCACCCCAGCAACAATAGACCCCCAGAAACAACAACAGATTTCCCAGCAGCCAGCAACAATAGACCCCTCCCTCATCAATTGTCCAACCAGCAACAATAGACCCCCCCAAACAAAAATAGATTCCTGCCAGAATACCCCGGTACCCATTGACATTACATATATTCAGTGCTAAAGGTGCCGGAACTGCGTTCCCCTGCGTTCCCGCTGAAAAAAAGCCCTGAATACAGGCAAGATTTATTTTCATTAATTTATTTTAGGTATTTATACAGCACTAAAAAAGTATGCAGTGCTAACATACTGTACATTCACATCAGACTCTACCCTCAAGCAGTTTACAGTCTGGGGTCCCTATATCATGCATACATACATGTTGTGACAGTGTGAAGCTGTGCCACAGTACGAGTTTAGCAAATTGGTATAAAAAGGACACAGGATCCTCAAAGGTGCAGTTTGGATTGGTTGTTGTGAACAGAGAAAGCTTTGCTCTATGTTTTCCTTATATTCGGTAGTTCGAGTCCAGTTTGAAGGTTTCCGCAGTGCCTTGGGTGTGAAAAAATCTTCAGAGCCGGTTCACAAACTTTGGGGGCGACTCGGCAAGGCGATCTCAAGGCGACTTGAGAGGCAACTTGCAAAATGACTTCTGCATTGAAGTCAATGCAAGTCGCCCCGACTTGCCCCCAAAGTCGTACAGGAACCTTTTTCTATGTCGGAGCGACTTGCGTCGCTCCTAATACAACGGTTCCATTGACTACTGCGGACCGCGACTTGTCAGGCGGCTGAGTCGCCTGGCAGGTCGCCCCTGTGTGAACCGGCTCTCAGTCCTGTGTCCAGGCTTTGGTAGTTGCCAGCAGGTGAGTGCACAGGTGGACACGATCATTATAAGGCCGCGTTCAGACTGGTGCAAGAAACGCTCCGACATTGGGAGCTCGTGTCATGTGACATGTGAAAATCAATGTTTCCCTATGGGAGCCGTCTTAACTGGTCCGACACAAGTCGTCCGACTTTGAAAATGCTCCCTGCACTACTTTGGTCCGACTTTGATCCTACTTCAGCCCATTGAATATCACTGAAGTGGGATCAAAGTCAGATCGCCGTCTTGCATGATCCGACTTTGGCATGCGACCTGTGCTCTTAAGGGGGAACTCCACACCAAATTTTAAATAAAAACACGGCATGGGTTCCCCCTCTAAGAGCATACCAGGTCCTTCGGTCTGGTATAGATTTTTGGGGGGACCCCCACGCCTTTTTTTTGGCGTAGGGGGATCCCCTTAAAATCCATACCAGACACAGTGCCTGGTATTGTTGGGGATCAAAGTTGGATCCCTGTTCATTGAAGTCGGACACATGTCTGGCTTGAAGTCGCAGGGCAAAGTCGGGTCCAAAGCAGTAAGACTGTTGTGTCGTATCAGTGTGTACCCAGCCTGAGCCAGATCTGAGAATAGCTCCAGGTTTGGAGACAGACCCATGTCAGGAGACCTGGTCGCTCCTATCAGAGACTGCATCCCTTGTGCGGGGGACCTCTGCCCAAAGAACTGGGAAGGTCAGGACAGCTATGCTGGCCCTCGAGACCAAGTGAGGGTCTGGTAGGCCGAGAAACTTGAGGTGGCTAGTGGGTCCAGGGGGGCTGGAGGTAGTCTGGAAGTTTCTGAAAGAGCAAGTAAAATCCAGGGGGGCTTAAAAACCTTATTTGGAGGCCAGGAGCAGGTCCATGCAGCGAGGTACTGCAACTGAGGCTGAAGCGAGCCAAAGAGCCAGGTGGCTCAGTATGTTTCATTGGTTGTGATTGCTAGAGAAGAATCCTTGTGTGGGCAATCCAACTGTGTTGGACTTTTACTTTTTACATTTGCGTTTAATGCAATACAAGTCCCTGTCTGACGTTGACATGTTTTGCAAATGCATCTACCACAAGAGATAAACATCCCGCATATTACAATGTGCACATACCAGAGATAATAAGTACAGGGGATAATTACCCTACCATCTTTGAAGTGTGGGAGGAAGTTGGTGTACTCGGAGGAAACCCACACAAGCACTAGTAAAACATGCAAACTCCATGCAGATAGTGTCCTGACCAAAATGGGGACCCCAGCAGTGTTGCTCATCTTCCTTTAAAAAAGTAATTAGTTACAGTTACAAGTTACTTGTCCGAAAAAAGTAATTGAGTTAGTGATTCAGTTACTTTATTGGCAAAGTAACTAGTTACTCGGCAAAGTAACTGAGATTTTTTTTTTTTTTAATATGCTACAATGCAATTACGGTTAATCATATGCCTTTTTTTCTTTGTGTGACTTTTCTACAGCAGGGCATGTTTTTTTAAAATCTATACCAAACCTAGAAATCTAGAAAGGATTTTAAAGGTTGTCCCGATACCACTTTTTTAGGACCGAGTACAAGTACCGATACTTTTTTTCAAGTACTCGCCGATACCGAATACCGATACTTTTTTTTAAATGTGTCCCCGAATACAGCCATGTCCCCCACAGATGCAGCCATGTCCCCCACAGATGCAGCCATGTCCCCTATATATGCAGCCATGTCCCCCACATATGCAGCCATGTCCCCCATATATGCAGCCATGTCCCCCACAGATGCAGCCATGTCCCCCACATATGCAGCCATGTCCCCCCATACCTAGATGCCGCCGCCTAGTTAATCAGCGTGCGGGGAACATTACAGCTTTCATTTGAATAGCTGTGTGTTTCCTGCCGCGTATAGACACTCCCCCTTGCTCGGGATTGGACGGGTGATCTGCACTTTGATAGACAGATCACCCGTCCAATCCCGAGCAAGGGGGAGTGTCTATACGCGGCACGGCGGGGAACAGACAGCTATTCAAATGAAAGCTGTAATGTTCCCCGCACGCTGATAAACTAGCCGTTGCGGTATGCGGGAGTACAAGTATGCAGTAGTATCGGATCTGGCATCAGGGGCATCGGGGGCATTTGCGGGAGTACAAGTACTCCCGCAAATGCTCAGTATCGGTAATCTCGGTAACGCCGCCCATGTAGTGGGAACGGCGTTGTCGAGAGGGTAAAAGTAATCAGGTAGATTACTAGTTACCCGCAGGAGGCCAATCATTACGTAACGGCGTTTATTTAAACGCCGTTACTTGCAACACTGGACACCAGTACTGCAAGCCATAAGCTCTTGCGTTAGCAGGCTGTGAAAAGCAACACAGCACTCAACAGATAATAATCCTAACGCAACCAATCCTAACACTGAAGAAATAAATTCTGTTATTGGTTACTACATATTGAAAGGTTTTGGGTCACCCATGCTGAGACAGGCACAGGTGAGGTGTATAAATTTAAGCTCACATAAAATGACTGCCCAAATTGTTTTTCTATGACAGGTATTTTTGGATGACACATAAGCTGCTTAACATTTCAGCAATTTTATCTCATTAAATATTATTATTATTTTTTTTAAGACTATTGGTTTTATTCTTGATGTGGCAAACATCCCGATATAAATTATATGCAAAAATATAAAATTGCAGGGAATACATTTAATAAATTATGCCTGACAAATGCGGTCTGACTCGTGGATAAATTGGTCTGCATCTCCTTTCTTCTCCAATTAACTCCATAGATTCTGGAATGGCTAGAGCTGTATGAACTGGTACATTTGGCACAAGAGAGGGAAAGAGCGATGTATAAAGGGCAGCCAATCAAAATGTATTTCCTGCTGACTGGATTAGGGTAAACTGGAAAGTGGTTCCTGCAAGTTAGGCTGCATTCACACCTGAACGCGGCGTATTGTACCGCGATTTGCTGCGACAAATTGTGGCATTTTGTCCCGCAAAATGCTGCGACAAAACGCGTCGTTTTTTAGCCTAAAATACGCCGGAGGGGTGATTTAACATTGTCGGCTATGCCGAACGCCGAAGCCGCCTGAAAAAAAGGGTCCGGGACTTGTTTTGAGCTTCAGGCGTACGGCGTTCGGCGTGGAGATGTGAACCATCTCCATAGCCGACAATGTTAAATCACCCCTCCAGCGTATTTCAGGTTGCAATAGCGTCGGGCGTAAAAACGCCTAGGTGTGAATGGAGCCTTACTGTTGTATGCAAAAGCCTCACGTTCTGGTATGGCCTTCATAAGAGAATTGGTTTCACTCCTAAAACTATCAACTTAAGAGCAAAAGAAACTCAAACCTTTAAAGTTTTCTACTTAGCCCCCTGAAAGAAAGTTCTCTTCTTCTGAAACTCCATTCAACTTAGCTCTAGCCTGCCCTACAAATCCCACCATATGATGGACACCCTCCACTGAATGGCTGGGAGTTTGCTCAGTGGCAGTGACAGTGGTGGTTCTTGCCCAGTGCTGTCTCTAAGGTACATAAAGACCAGGGCCGTCATCAGGGGGGTACAGGCAGTACACCTGTCAGGGGCCTGGAGGTCCCCGGGGGCTAGGATGGCAACCTCCCCTTTTTTTATTTATTTTCTTATAAAAAAAATGTTTTTATATATCTGTCTGTTCAAACAGCGAACATTTGTCTGATGAAAAAGCGAAATAGTTTGTCCGATGGAGCGTACACACGGTCGGAGGTGTCCGAAAAAATTGGTCCGTCGGAGGTTTGTTGTCAAAAAGTCCGATCGTGTGTATGGGCTTTTAGACTATTAGCTAGATTCTCGTAGGGTTACGCCGGCGTATCAGTAGATACGCCGTCGTAACTCTGAATCTACACCGTCGCAAATTTAAGCGTATTCTGGAAACCAGATACGCTTAAATTAGGCTAAGATACGAGCAGCGTAAGTCTCCTACACCGTCGTATCTTAGGGTGCAATATTTACGCTGGCCGCTAGGTGGCGCTTCCTGTTGAGTTCGGCGTAGAATATGCAAATGACTAGATACGCCGATTCAGAAATGTACGTGCGCCCGGCGCATTTTTTTACGTCATTTACGTACGGCTTTTTCCGGCGTAAAGTTAGTCGAACAAATAGCTGGCCTAGTCAATGTTAAGTATGGTCGTCGTTCCCGCGTCGAAATTTGAAAATTTTACGTCGTTTGCGTAAGTCGTCCGTGAATAGGGCTGGACGTAATTTACGTTCACGTCGAAACCAATACGTCCTTTCAGCGTACTTTGGAGCAATGCACACTGGGATATGTACACGGACGGCGCATGCGCCGTTCGTAAAAAACGTCAATCACGTCGGGTCACCAATCATTTACATAAAACACGCCCCCCTCATCCTCATTTGAATTAGGCGCGCTTACGCCGGCCCCATTTACGCTACGCTGCCGTAACTTAGGAGGCAAGTGCTTTGTGAATACAGCACTTGCCTCTCTGACTTAAGGCGGCGTAGCGTAAATACGATACGCTACGCCGCCTGAAAGATGCGGCAATCTACCTGAATTCAGCTATGAGTCTTTGGTAAGCCAAAGTTACCTACAAGGGGGCACCCTAACAGAAGACAAGTATTTGCAGCCTGTGAGGGGGCGGGGTCATTAAAGTAAAACTGTTGCTTATTTCTGCATAGGCAAAGTATATTTACACTTAAATCAGGGATGGCAATGACACCCCCTGACAATAAGATGTCATACTCTCCGATGTGCCTTGTCCCCTGATGTGCACAGTGGCTCCATCTTTGTCACTGCTGTGTCACAAAGGGGTTTATTTACTAAAGCTGGAGAGTGCAAAATAAGTCTCACTTCTGCATAGAAACAAATCAGCTTCCAGGTTTTATTGCCAAAGCTTAATTGAACAAGCTGAGGTTAGAAGCTGATTGGTTTCTCAGCATAACTGAGACTGATTTTGATCAGATAAAGGCTCCCATAGAGGCGGGGGCCTGACAATTATATTTATTTAGGGAACTGACAGGTTCTCTTTAATTAAGCCTGAAGTCTACTTAGTGGCTAACAATAAGCTGTAATAAAAATGGACGCAAAATAAACAGACCCGACACTTCCCTGCATTGTGTCTGACACCCTACTGTGTTTACATGACATAAGACCCTGCGAGACTCATAAACTTTTAAAGCTAATTATTCCAATTAGTCATGCAATATTAATATTTATGGTGGACGGCCCCTCTGCTTCCTGGCTTCATTAGGGGCTAATAGAAGCTAATAAAAGTCAGGCCCTCTGAATAATTGATCGGTGTCTTTCTGACTCTCAGGATTCCTGACGTTTATGCTAAGAAGAGATAAATACACTTTGATTAGGAACAAACACTTTAATTAGACAGCCGGACCTGTCAATGTTGCTGTGAACAAAATCAAATTGGAAGTTGCACACACTAAAAATATTGACCAGCAACCTATCCGTTTTGTGCTACTGGTCTGTACTACTGGTTAACAAAAATGCATGATCAATTTAGTAAACCTAATAAAAGAATGTAGCGCCTGGTTCGTTTAGGTACCGGTGCTATTTAAATTTAGAGGGAGATCAGAGTGTATTTAAATTCTGATCCAAATTGTAATGTGCAAAGCAGGGTCTCTGTCTCAGCTTGGCTGTGCTGTGGGCTTATTCTGTTGTGCTGGGGCGTTCTTCCCACCCCTGTGCAGTAGGTGGCAGCAGTGGAGTCGAGGTTTGGGTGCTCTTCCCCAGCAGCCAATCAGGAGGGTTTGGCCTTGCTGTGCATGCTGGGGGAGGGTATTTATGGGGCAGACGCCATTGGTTCTCCTTCGTCCAGTGTGGCACCCACCTTTAGGGTGGCCACATCATGGCGCCCCGTCGTTATGGCCTACCTGGCCAGGGCGTGCGTGCCACACGGTCCTGGGGCCACGTTGGCCTGGAGTGTTTGAGCAGCAACGGGGACCCAGTGAGCGACTGGGTTCCCACTTTTGAGGATCCCAAGGGGTAGTGCTGTTCGGTGGGGAGTCCATCTGAAGAGTGCCATTGAGAGGCTGGCGGTCCAAAAGGGCCTTGACAAACCAACGGGGATCAAGGTAATTGTAGAAAGAAATGTTTGGACAGCCGCACTCTGGAAAAACCTTTCCGGTTGCCTTTTATTGATAATAGTATTCAAACACCACACATCACAGCAAAGACAGGGGCATACAGCTGACGTTTCACACTACAATCAGTGCTTACTCATAGGATCAAGGTAGCCGGACACTGAAGGATTGATCACCTGTCAGTCTGTACCTGGGCGACAAGTTGAAGGAGATCCAGGCGTAATTCACCTAAGGAGGATCTCCTCCGTAACTACAATCAGAGAGGGCCTGTGGCAGAGGTGTCTCCCTGACATTCACCAAGGAGGGTCTGTGGCAGAGACTTTATCCTACAAATGTTTGAGTGATACTCCGGCTGCCAGGTCAGTGAGAGAGGCAGTTGTGCTAGTGCTGCCCCACCGGTGTCCCATGGTGGGGTTGTTTGCCACCCCCCCAAAAAAACACACCAGACGCCACTGACTAGGAGGTAAGCAACCCAGGATTCAGTAGCAGATATAGCAGGTTGGGATCAAGCATAGTCAGTAAACAAGTCAAAGGTCAGTAACAAGTGGCCACAGGTTGGGATTAAGGGGAAGCGTAGTCAAGGAACGAGCCAAAAGTTGGTAACAAGTTGTCACGGAGATACAGACAGCAGCAGGAGTGACAAGAGTGGGATATTGGCTGGAGGAAGCACAATAATCTGGCAAACAGGAAGTGCAAAGGCATGGCTTAAATAGGAAGTTCATAGGAGGAGCAAAGAGTTCAAGGCTCACCAGAAAGACACAAGGAAGGATTGCCCAATGGATCAGACAGGGTGCTGTCAAGCATCTCAAGCACTTCCCTTTATTAGCTGGTGGTCTTCCACCCTGACATGTATGTCCCTTATTGAAACCTACAAACCACCACGGTCATATTCACAAGCACAGCAATGAGGTCCTGCTGATGCGTGCTGAAGGAAAGTGGTTGAAAAAAGCTGGAAGAGGTTAGCAATGCTGACAAGATGAAAAGAAGGTGAAATCAGTATTTTATGAAAAAAAGAATAATCATGACATTTTAATTAAAGTTTAGGAAATTAAATGTCAGCCAGTTAAGGTTTACATCTAGTTATGTCTTTTAACCACCTGAGGCCCGCGCTATAGGCGAATGACGGCTACAGCGCGGACCTAAAAATCCAACTGGACGTCAATTGACGTCCGCCCCTTTCCTCGTTCCCCGCGCGCGCTCCAGAGCGCGCAGCGGGGAAACTCTGTGCTGGCCGTGTCCCTTGGACACAGCCAATCACAGATCGCAGTGAACGGCCAATCAGATCTGGTAGGCGATCTGTGCGGCCAATGAGAGATGATCTCATATGTAAACATATGAGATCATTTCTCATTGCCGATGATCTGCCGTGCTGGTTCCAGCTATCGTGGAAGTTCCAGCGCATGCGCAAGCTGATGTGCTGAGATGGTTCCAGCTATCGGGAAAGTTCCTTCAAGGACTGCGCAGGCGCAAACTTGCTGACGGAAATCCCCAAACCGCGGCCGGCATCCAGGGCGATGTGGATTTCGAGGTAAGTGGCCAGTCGGCCTCACGTCCTCGCTGCGCTCGGACGGCTCGCTCCGCTCGCTCGGCCTCCTGGCTCTTTTTTTAACATCCTCCAATCCACGGGGATGTTAAAGAATGAGCCTGGATGCCGGGCGAGGTTCGGAGATTTCCGTCGGGAAGTTTGCACCTGCGCAGTCAGTGAAGGAACTTCCCCGTAAGGGGAACATTGAGGACAAGTCACCGGCTCTCACAGAGACAGCGTGCTGTCAGGGAGAGAGGAGACCGATCTGTGTCCCTTGTACATAGGGACACAGATCGGTCACCTCCCCCAGTCACCCCCCTCCACACACAGTTAGAACACTATGCAGGGTACACATTTAACCCCTTCCTCACCCCCTAGTGTTAACCCCTTTAATGCCAGTCACATTTATACAGTAATTAGTGCATATTTATAGCACTAATCGCAGTATAAATGTGAAAGGTGCCAAAAATTTGTCAAAAGTGTCCGATGTGTCCGTCATAATGTCGCAGTCCCAATAAAAATCGCAGATCGCCGCCATTACTAGTAAAAAAATAAATAATAAATAATAATTCTGTCCCCTATTTTGTAGGCGCTATAACAGTCGCTTATTTCGATTTTTTTTTAAAAATTTTACCAAAAATATGTAGACGAATACGTATTGGCCTAGACCAGTGGTCTCCAAACTGCGGCCTGGGGGCCAGATGCGGCCCTTTACTTGCTTTTATCCGGCCCTTGGGGCACTATTTCATCCACGGATACCAACAATGGGGCAAAGTTTCTCCTACTAACACCAACAAGGGGGCCCAATGACACCAAAAAAGGGGCCCAATAAAATGAATGATGGGTCACAATTCTTCCCAATGAAACCAACGATGGGGCACAATTCCTTACAGTGACACCAATGATAGGAGACAATTCCTCACAATGACGGGGCACAATTACTCCCACTGAAACAAACAATGGGGCGTTTTCCCACTGATGTCAGGACCGTTTCGACTCCCACTGACCACTGTCTGGCCCTCGTAAACTCTGAAGGACAGTAAACTGGCCCTTTGTTTAGAAAGTTTGGAGACCCCTGGCCTAGACTGAAATTTTTTTTTTTTTTTTTTTTAAATTGGATATTTATTGTAGCAACAAGTAAAACATATTGTATTTTTTTTTCAAAATTGTCGTTCTTTTTTGTTTATAGCGCAAAAAATAAAAACCGCAGAGGTGATCAAATACCACCAAAAAAAAGCTCTATTTGTGGGGAAAAAAGGACGTCAATTTTGTTTGGGAGCCACGTCGCACGACCGCGCAAATGTCAGTTAAAGCGACGCAGTGCCGGAAGCTGAAATTTCACCTGGGCAGGAGGGGGGTATATGTGCCCAGTAAGCAAGTGGTTAAAGACTATCTAAGCACTTGGCATAAGTCCAAGCGATTGCGTAGAGTGCGTTCCAGAGAAAACGCAGACAACACTCCTGGAGGGAACTGAACACAGGTCCCCAGTGCACCCGGGGGCTCCACCATTCTGCCCACCCGCGGCAAGGTGTCGCTGTTGGTCTCGGGCGGCAGACAACAGGTCAATACGTGAAGCAGCTGATAAGATAAGCACAAGCAGAGCACGGAGAGATTAGCGATGTTGGCAGAGGAATACAATTTAATTATATTCCTAACTGCCTGTATTAAAAAGCACATCATTATAACCCAGCCAAGGGATCCAGCTGATAAATTGTATCCCTTTAATTTACAACCTGAAAAGTACATTGGCTGCTGCTGCTGCTGCCACCTCCGTTTCTCCATTGAGGGGAAAAAACAAACATAAGCGGCCCTGGCACAAACACAGACGGGCCCCGTTCTCCTGATCCCTGCATTATGGTAAACAGTGGGTGAGGAGGGAGATTTATATTGCGGATTTATTGTTTTTTTCCCCTTTGTCGTTAATTATCTTGTTTTTTACTTGGAAGAGAAATGATCGTTTTGTTCAGATAAAGTGGGAATGGTGTACTTACGCCTCGGGTGCAAACAATCACTGGTTTTGTTTTGGTCGCGAAGGCACAAAATCCAGACATAAACATATAGGGCCAGATTCACATAGAATTGCGGCGGCATAACGTATCACATTTACGTTACACCGCCGCAAGATTTACGGGCAAGTGCTTGATTCACAAAGCACTTGCCTGTAAACTTGCGGCGGCGTAGCGTAAATCCGCCTAATTCAAATGGGGCGTGTATTATTTAAATTAGGCGCGTTCCCGCGCCGAACGTACTGCGCATGCTCGGTTTTGAAATTTCCCGCCTTGCTTTGCGCGAAATGACGTCGCGCCGACGTAATCTTTTGAATGGCAACGTGCGTTACGTCCTTTCCTATTCACGGACGACTTACGCAAAAATGTATTTTTAAATTCAACGCGGGAACGACGGCCATACTTTAACATGGCAAGTCTAAATATAAGCCACAAAATAGCAGCCGTAACTTTACGCCGGGAAAAGCCGACTAGCGACGACGTAAGAGAATGCGACAACCACGCGTACCTTCGTGGATTGCCGTAAACAGCTAATTAGCATACCCGACGAGGAAAACGACGCAAACTCCACCCAGCGGGCGCCAAAGTATTACACCTACGATCCGAAGGCATACAAAGCCGTACGCCTGTCGGGTCGAAGCCAGAAGCCGTCGTATCTTGGTTTGAGAATTCAAAATAAAGATACGACGCGGCAAATTTGAAAGTACGCCGGAGTATCAGCAGATACTCCGGCGTACTTTTTCTGAGAATCTGGCCCATAATATGGGAAAGTTTCTTTACCGGTGCCTGGCTGCTCCTATCCAATACTTCTCAGAAGATAATCTGTTATGCCGCGTACACACGATTGGATTTTCCATTGGAAAAACCTTGGATGTTTTTTCCGACGGAATTCCGCTCAAGCTTGGCTTGCATACACACGGTCACACAAAACTTGAAAACTCTGAACTTTCGACCGTCAAGAACGTGGCGGTGTTGCCAAACGTCCGTATTTTTACAGACAGTTCGTAAAAACGGGCACTTTTTTCCCCTGTTCGTAAATGTCCGTGGTTGCGGGAATGTGCCAGTAAAAATAGCCGAGATCGGTTCGGCTTGGAACTGCGCATGGAGATTGGAGGCAGGGGGTGATGGTGGCTGCAGTGGCACCGCAGAGGGGGATGGAGGCAGGGGGCAATGGAGACAGGGGGAGATTTGAGGCAGAGGGTGTTAGTGGCAGGGGGTGATTGGAGGCAGGGGGTGTTGGTGGCACCGCAGAGGGGGATAGTGGCATCGTAGAGGGTGGGGATGAAGACAGGGGTTGTTGGTGGCACCGCAGAAGGGGATGGAGGCAGGGGGTGATTGGAGGCAGGGGGCCTGGGGGAGATTGGAGGCAGAGGGAGATTGGAGGCAGGGGGAGATTGTTGCACCACAGAGGGGGGTGAAGGCAGGGGGTGTTGGTGGCAGAGGGGGGTGAAGACAGGGGGTTTTAGTGGCAGAGGGGGATGGAGGCAGGGGGTGATGTGACTAAATAATTTGCCCTTATTATATCGAAAATAATAAAAGTATTTTTTTTTACCTTAACCCCTTCCATACAGGGCATTTTCACCCCCTTCCTGCCCAGACCAATTTTTAGTTTTCAGTGCTGTTGCACTTTGAATGACAATTGCGCGGTCATGCAACACTGTACCCAAACTAAATCTTTATGTTTTCCCCCCCCCACAAATAGAGCTTTCTTTTGGTGGTATTTGATCATCTCTGCGGTTTTTATTTTTTGCGCTATAAACAAAAGAAGAGCGACGATTTAAAAAAAAAAAACACAATATTTTTAACTTTTTTATTTAATAAATATCACCATTTAAAAAAAAAAAAAAAAAAATTTTTCCTCAGTTTAGGCCGATACGTATTCTTCTACATATTTTTGGTAAAAAAAATCACAATAATTGTATATTAATTGGTTTGCGCAAAAGTTATAGCGTCTACAAAATAGGTGATAGATTTATGGCATTTTTATTTTATAATTTTTTTTACTAGTATTGGCGGCGATTTGCGTTTTTTTTACTGTGACCGTGACATTGCGGCGAACACATCGGACACTTTTGACACGTTTTTGGCACCATTCACATTTATACAGCGATTAATGCTATAAATATGCATTGATTACTGTGTAAATGTGACTGGCAGGGAAGAAGTTAACCACTAGGGGGCGCTGAAGGGGTTAATATGTTCCCTAAGGTGTGTTCTAACTGTAGGGGGGAGGGGATTCACAAGGGGAGGAGACCGATGTGTGTTCCTCTGTGCTGGGAACACACATTGGTCTCCTCACCGCTGACAGGAGGAGGATCTGTGTGTTTACACCCCATCATTACACACACAGATCCACACTCCTGCCGTGATCACCAGCAATCGCGGGTGCCCCGCGGAATTTCCGATCGTGTGTACGGGGCATAAGAGTTTCGGCCTGGAGTTGTAGACAACAGCAAGGCTAGGGCAGCGACCTTCCAGACATTAGCCATTAGCCACCATGCACTTTGCACATCCTCTACCATAGCTTCATGAATGAAAAGCACTGTATAAATGGAGAAGGTGTATAGGCAAGTGCAGATAGCGCTCAATCTGCAGCTGAAGAGGAAGTCAGGAGGAACCCGGTTCCTCTATGGTTACCTGGATCAATGGGCAAGCGATTTGGTTGGATGCTGTTGCCCCTTATGACTCTGGGAGCCATCTTGGGTCAGGCAGAGTCTATTTAACCACTTTTTTTTTTATATCAGAAAAGTTTTTATTGCTCATAGAACAAACAAGAAAACAGCAGTATGAATCTATTTAACCACTTAAGGACCGCCGCACGATGATATACGTCGGCAGAATGGCACAGCTGGGCACATGGACGTCACAGGAGCTGAAGAACGGGGAGAGGTGAGTGTAGACAAACCTCCCCCGTTCTTCCTGATATAGGGAATGACGATCACTGACGTCACACGTCCAGCCCCGCCCCCCTACAGTTAGAAACACACATGAGGTCAAACTTAACCCCTACAGCGCCCCCTAGTGGTTAACGCCTTCACTGCCATTGTCATTTTCACAGTAATCAGTGCATTTTTATAGCACTTTTTGCTGTGAAAATGACAATGGTCCCAAAAAAGTGTCCGCCATAATGTCGCAGTCACGGAAAAAATCGCTGATCGCCGCCATTTGTAGTAAAAAATAAATATATTAATAAAAATGCCATAAAACTATCCCCTATTTTGTAAACGCTATACATTTTGCGCAAAACAATCGATAACGCTTATTGCGATTTTTCTTTACCATAAATATGTAGAAGAATACGTATCGGCCTAAACTGAGGAAACTATTTTTTTTTTTTGTCGGAATTCCGTTCAAGCTGTCTCGCATACACACTGTCAGACCAAATTCCGACCGTCAAAATGCGGTGACGTAAAACACTGCAACGAGCCGAGAAAAATTAAGTTCAATGCTTCCGAGCATGCGTCGACTTGATTCTGAGCATGCGTGTTTTTTTCTCCCTCGGAGTTCCACAGACGATCAGAGTTTCCGATAGGATTTTTTTCCATCGGAAAAAAATAATATGTTCTATTTCTAAACTCCGACGAAAAAAAAAGTCCGATGGGGCCCACACACGGTCGGAATAGCCGATGAAAACATTTTTCATCGGAAATTCCGATCGTGTGTACAAGGCATAAGGATTGGTAAGCTGCACTTTAACAAATGTTTGCTTTTGTTTTTTTTTCTTTTCTTCACCCCGACTTTTATTATTATTTTTTTATTTCTTTTTTTAATAAGTTTGCTAAACGTTTCCCTGGTTTATTGTCCCATAAATACCTCTCTTTCTTTACTTGGTTAAATGTTCTTCTGGTTTCTTGTTCTATTTGCTCTCTTAAGTCCTCTCTCTTGATGTTTAATTTTAGTAAAGTTTCTTTGTTTCTATCTTGTTTATGTTGTTGTTCTAGATTATAAATTTATTTTATGAGCGTTATTCTATTCTCCTTATCTCTTTTTTTTTTTTTTTTTCTCCCCCATCTTAATTAGTACTCCGCGCACAAAAGCCTTATGGGTCTCCCAATTTGGGTTTAATACCACTTTAATTTTAAAAATAATTTTGAACTCAGCACGTAGACTTCTGCAGCATACAGTTGCAGGGAAGGTGTATACTATCTTCTATAATAAAAGCATCCCAATCATTTAAATCCCCACTGGAATTCCCTTTGATTATTGCCTGGAGCCCTGTCTGCTAGCGCAAGCAGCAGAGCACAGCGTGATCCAGCCAAGTCCTCTCTGAATGGGAGTATCACATAGGCAATAATAAACACAGCTATGCATCTTCCCTGTAGCAGCCTTGTGACAGGTGGAGTACACAGACAGCTCTGGATGAAAAATGAGGCTGTAAACACGAGCCGCTGGTACATTCAGCACCAAGTAAACAACAAAGTCTCCGCACAGACCTTCCTGTGAATCTACTGAAATACAAAAACACACATTTGCAGAATATAATACAGAGGCCTCAGCGGCTATGAAAAAAGCCAGCATAGAGAATAGGGGCGAAGAGTAATCCTATACCTGACTGCATACCTCCCAACTTGTGGGAAGGGGGGCCGCGGATCACAGTTGTTGAGCGGGGGGGGGGGGGGGGGGGGATCGTTCCGCGGATCACAGTGTTGTTGAGCGGGGGGAATTCCGTGGATCGCAGTTGTTGAGCGGGGGGGTTTATCGCCAATCGCGGGAAACGCGTGGGGGTGCCGCGGAATCGCGGGACTCTAGCACTGATCGCGGGATTTAACGTGAATCGCGGGACAGTCCCGCGAAATCCGGGACGGTTGGGAGGTATGCCTGACTGTCTTTGGGTATATTCGTGGTCTTTCAGAAGACCTCTGCTGTGCCAGTGTGATGCCCTTCCATTGTGTAAAAGTAGGAAATAGGAACACAACAGAGTGTGGGACCTTGGAGTATCAATTACGAGCCAAGAAAAATTCCTGAAATGGGCTCCGGAGTTTGAAGATTTCAAAGTGCTTTGGGAGGGAAGAAATCTCCAACCCAGTGCCCAGGTCTTGCAGGAGACTGGCAGGCTGTGAGTGCTGGTGTGCACAGCCCTTATAATCAAGGACATGGGCATAGATCAGGGGGTTCCTGTTAGGAGACAGGTATGTGCTTAGGAGGGTCCACTCAGGAGCAATTCCATAGCCTTAGGACTGAGGGAGTCAGGGTGGCTAGGGAAATCTGGAGGACTGGGAAATCCGAGACGGCTAGGCGAGTCCGGGGGGACTGACGGAATTGGAGTGAGCAAGCCCAGGAGATGCCCTATTGAGAGGCCAGGGAGTGGGCCCATGCAGCAGGGTGCTACAACTAGAAGGCTGAGAAAAGGGACTGGCAAAGACCCACTACAATGGCTTCTACAAATCAGCTAGTAATCCCCAATATCACACTATATATAGATTACATTTTTTTGAGGGGAGGGGGGTCTCAAATCCTTGGAATCCCCAATATATAATTATCTACTTTATCTAGGAACTTGCTGCTTGTATCCTAATTGGTCACAAAGGCTGCCCCCCTCTCTCCTGTCCATCTTTCCCTCTCTCTGTCTTTCCACCCCCTTTTCCTTACCACCTCTACCTTTCTCTGTCTCTCCTCTGTCTAACCTCTCCCTCTCTGTCTCTTCCCCCCTCCCACACCTTTTCTCTCCCTCTCATTCTATCTCTCCCCCCCGCCCCCTTCCTCTCTCCCCCTCTTCTCTCACTTTCCCCCTCTCCATCTCTCCTCTCCCTCTCTCCCCCTCTCCATCTCTCCTCTACCTCTCTTCCCCTCTCCACCTCTCCCTCTCTTCCCCTCTCCACCTCTCCTCTCCATCTCTCCTCTCCCTCTTACCATATCTCCTTGCACCCCTCTCCATCTCTTCTTTTCCCCTCTCCTCTCCCTCTTTCCATCTCTCCTCTCCCTCTTTCCATATCTCCTCTCACCCCTCTCCATCTCTTCTCTCCCCCTCTCCATCTATCCTCTACCTCTCTTCCCCTCTCCACCTCTCCTCTCCCCTCCCTCTCTCCTATCCCTTTTTCTATATCTCCTCTCACCCCTCTCCATCTCTTCTCTCCCCCTCTCCTCTCCCTCTTTCCATCTCTCCTCTCCCTCTCTTCCCCTCTCTCCACTGCTTATTCCTCCTCCCTGTCTATCCACTCCCTATTCTCCCTCACGCTGTCTCCCCTCCCTGTCTCTCCTCTCCCTCTCTTCCCCTCACCATCTCTCCTCCTCACCATC
The DNA here is from genome assembly GCF_905171775.1 of Rana temporaria. Taxonomy (NCBI): domain Eukaryota; kingdom Metazoa; phylum Chordata; class Amphibia; order Anura; family Ranidae; genus Rana; species Rana temporaria. The sequence goes on from NC_053500.1 coordinate 19,617,262, forward strand.
TCCCCTGTCCCTCTCTCGCCCTCTCCATCTCTGCTCTCGCTCTCTCCTCCTCTCCATCTCCACCTCTCTTCCCCTCTCCATCTCTCCTCTCCACCTCTCCCCCTCTCCATCTCTCCTCTCCATCTCTCCCATCCCTCTCTCCCGCTCTCCTCTCCCTCTCTCCATCTCTCGTCTCCATCTCTCCCATCCCCCTTTCCATCTCTTCTCTCCCCCTCTCCTCTCCCTCTTTCCATCTCTCCTCTCCCTCTTTCCATATCTCCTCTCACCCCTCTCCATCTCTTCTCTCCCCCGCTCCTCTCCCTCTTTCCATCTCTCCTCTCCCTATCTTCCCCTCTCTCCACTGCTTATTCCTCATCCCTGTCTATCTGCTCCCTATTCTCCCTCACCCTGTCTTCCCTCCCTGTCTCTCCTCTCCCACTTCCCCCGCTCCATGTCTCCTCTCCCTCTCTCCTTCTCTCCATCTCCACCTCTCTCCCCCTTTCCATCTCTCCTCCTCTCCATCTCTCCACTCCCTCTCTCCCTCTCTCCATCTCTCCTCTCCATCTCTCCCACCCCTCTCTCCATCTCTCCTCTCCATCTCTCCTATCCCCCTTTCCATCTCTTCTCTCCCTCTCTCTCTCCCCCTTTCCCTTTTTCCATCTATCCTCTACCTCTCTTCCCCTCTCCACCTCTCCTCTCCCCTCCCTCTCTCCTATCCCTTTTTCTATATCTCCTCTCACCCCTCTCCATCTCTTCTCTCCCCCTCTCCTCTCCCTCTTTCCATCTCTCCTCTCCCTCTCTTCCCCTCTCTCCACTGCTTATTCCTCCTCCCTGTCTATCCACTCCCTATTCTCCCTCACGCTGTCTCCCCTCCCTGTCTCTCCTCTCCCTCTCTTCCCCTCACCATCTCTCCTCCTCACCATCTCCCCTGTCCCTCTCTCGCCCTCTCCATCTCTGCTCTCGCTCTCTCCTCCTCTCCATCTCCACCTCTCTTCCCCTCTCCATCTCTCCTCTCCACCTCTCCCCCTCTCCATCTCTCCTCTCCATCTCTCCCATCCCTCTCTCCCGCTCTCCTCTCCCTCTCTCCATCTCTCGTCTCCATCTCTCCCATCCCCCTTTCCATCTCTTCTCTCCCCCTCTCCTCTCCCTCTTTCCATCTCTCCTCTCCCTCTTTCCATATCTCCTCTCACCCCTCTCCATCTCTTCTCTCCCCCGCTCCTCTCCCTCTTTCCATCTCTCCTCTCCCTATCTTCCCCTCTCTCCACTGCTTATTCCTCATCCCTGTCTATCTGCTCCCTATTCTCCCTCACCCTGTCTTCCCTCCCTGTCTCTCCTCTCCCACTTCCCCCGCTCCATGTCTCCTCTCCCTCTCTCCTTCTCTCCATCTCCACCTCTCTCCCCCTTTCCATCTCTCCTCCTCTCCATCTCTCCACTCCCTCTCTCCCTCTCTCCATCTCTCCTCTCCATCTCTCCCACCCCTCTCTCCATCTCTCCTCTCCATCTCTCCTATCCCCCTTTCCATCTCTTCTCTCCCTCTCTCTCTCCCCCTTTCCCTTTTTCCATCTATCCTCTACCTCTCTTCCCCTCTCCACCTCTCCTCTCCCCTCCCTCTCTCCTATCCCTTTTTCTATATCTCCTCTCACCCCTCTCCATCTCTTCTCTCCCCCTCTCCTCTCCCTCTTTCCATCTCTCCTCTCCCTCTCTTCCCCTCTCTCCACTGCTTATTCCTCCTCCCTGTCTATCCACTCCCTATTCTCCCTCACGCTGTCTCCCCTCCCTGTCTCTCCTCTCCCTCTCTTCCCCTCACCATCTCTCCTCCTCACCATCTCCCCTGTCCCTCTCTCGCCCTCTCCATCTCTGCTCTCGCTCTCTCCTCCTCTCCATCTCCACCTCTCTTCCCCTCTCCATCTCTCCTCTCCACCTCTCCCCCTCTCCATCTCTCCTCTCCATCTCTCCCATCCCTCTCTCCCGCTCTCCTCTCCCTCTCTCCATCTCTCGTCTCCATCTCTCCCATCCCCCTTTCCATCTCTTCTCTCCCCCTCTCCTCTCCCTCTTTCCATCTCTCCTCTCCCTCTTTCCATATCTCCTCTCACCCCTCTCCATCTCTTCTCTCCCCCGCTCCTCTCCCTCTTTCCATCTCTCCTCTCCCTATCTTCCCCTCTCTCCACTGCTTATTCCTCATCCCTGTCTATCTGCTCCCTATTCTCCCTCACCCTGTCTTCCCTCCCTGTCTCTCCTCTCCCACTTCCCCCGCTCCATGTCTCCTCTCCCTCTCTCCTTCTCTCCATCTCCACCTCTCTCCCCCTTTCCATCTCTCCTCCTCTCCATCTCTCCACTCCCTCTCTCCCTCTCTCCATCTCTCCTCTCCATCTCTCCCACCCCTCTCTCCATCTCTCCTCTCCATCTCTCCTATCCCCCTTTCCATCTCTTCTCTCCCTCTCTCTCTCCCCCTTTCCCTTTTTCCATCTATCCTCTACCTCTCTTCCCCTCACCGTCTCTCCTCCTCTCCATCTCCTCTATCCCTCTCACCCCCTCTCTCCTCTCTGTTTCTCTCTTACCCCCCATCTATCTGTCCCCCCATCTCTCCTCTATCTCTCCTCCCACTTCCCCCCTCTCCATCTCTCCTCTCCCTCTCTTCTCTCCATCTCTCCTCTCCCTCTAATTATTTCCTCATCTGTCTCTCCTCTTTCTCTCTCTCTTTTTGGGAATAAATCAAAATTTCCAACTTTTTTCATTTGTTTCTGATGAAGAATTTCCTTTCCAGTCTTCTTCTCTGCATGGTCACCATCGTATAAGTGAGATTTCACCCCCTTCCCCACTCTGTATAAACATACAAAAAAGTTTTGGCCGAAGTTCTACTTTAAAACATATTCATCTTCATAAATGCATTTTAATTTTACTTAGAGGGAAATTAGCTAATATCGTCTACCCTTGTTTGTTACACTTGGGGTGAATTAAATCTTTTGCTATGGAGGATTTGCATATTTCAGTGAATTGTGAGCCATCCATTAGGTCATAGTCACTAAGTTTCTTAATTGGCTTTAAGGAGAAGTGATTTATAATCGTCTCCCCTAACAAATCAAAGCTGAACTTCAGGCAGGTATAAAAGACACAATTTAATGCAGCTCTGTTTTCATTAGCACATTTTTAAATGTGTTTTTTTGTAACGCAAGCAATGTAAGTACCTGAATGTGGCCTGGTAACAGCTTTTTGCAGTCCCTGTCAAGCATAGCTCAGACTGGGAAAAGGAGGGGTGGTTAGCGCTGGTACACATACATAGGTAGATTCAGGTAGGGGCGCGCTAATTTGCGGCGGCGTAGCCTAGCGTGTTTACACTACGCCGCCTTAAGTAAGAGAGGCAAGTACATGATTCTCAAAGCACTTGCCTCCTTACTTAGGGCGGCGTAGTGTAAACGCGGCGGGCATAAGGGCGCCTAATTCAAATGTGTGTAAGGGGGCGTGTTTAATGGTAATGAGGCTTGACCTCACGTTTTTGACGTTTTTTTGTCACTGTGCATGCGCCGGGCGACTACATTTCCCAGTGTGCATTGCGGTTACGTACGCGGCACGGGCCTATTGATTTCGACGTGGACGTAAATGACGTAAATCCCGATTCGCGGACGACTTACGCAAACGACGTTAAAATTTCGAATCTCGCGGCGGGAACGGCGGCCATACTTTAACAGTGTTATTCCACCTAATAGGTGGAATAACTTTAGGCCTCCTAAGGCCTTACGGAAACGGCGTAAATCGACTGCGGCGGCCGGGCGTACGTTTGTGAATCGGCGTACAAACTCATTTACATAATCTACGCCGACCGCAATGGAAGCGCCACCTAGCGGCCAACCGAAAAATTGCAATATAAGATAGGACGGCGCAAGCCGTCGTACCTTAGATATGTTTAAGCGTATCTCTGTTTGAGCATACACTTAAACATAGGTCGGCGTAGATTCTGAGTTAGGCCGGCTTATCTACTTTAATTAGGCAAATTAGGCGGTCGCCTAAGGCCTCACACTCACAGGGGCCCTCGTGGCCGCCTAACTTGCCCAATGCATTACCCCAGTTTTGAGGGACAGGGGACCTTAACGCTGCTGTGCTTAGGCAGCGTTAAGAGCCCTGATTCAGGAGCGGGGCCGACAGCGTCCCTAACAACAAGTGAATATCGGTGACACCACCCCTTGTGAAGTCAATGACCCAGCATTCCCTTCAGTTAATGTCACAAGGGGGCGGGTTCACCAGGTGACAACAGCAGGTGGCCCCCGCCGCTCAGTTATTAAAGAGCAGGATCTGGGGGCCGCCTTGTTAAAGGGGGATTCCAGATTCCGATAAGCCCATTGCCCGCAGACCCCCACAACCACCGGCCAGGGTTGTGGGGAAGAGGCTCTTGTCCTTGAATTCTTTTTCCCATCATGGGTGTGAGTGGGGCCCCATGTCAAGTTTTTCCACAAAGCCTAGAGCCGCCTCTGGAGGTCAGGACTCTGTGTAGGCTAGTCATGTTCCCCCACCCCGAACTCGCTCATCCATGTCTTTATGGACCTTGCTATGTGCACTGGTCCAAATCATTTGGTGGAGGGGGGATTATGGTGGGGGGTTGTTTTTCAGGGGTTGGGCTTGGCCCCTAACTTCCAGTGAAGGGAACTCTTAAGGCGTCAGATTCACGTAGGTCGCCGCATCTTTGAGGCGGCGTAGCGTATCCTATTTACGCTACGCCGCCTTAAGTCAGAGAGGCAAGTGCTGTATTCTCAAAGCACTGGCCTCCTAAGTTACGGCGGCGTAGCCAAAATGGGGCCGGCGTAAGCGCGCGTAATTCAAATGAGGATGAGGGGGGCGTGTTTTATTTAAATGAATGGTGACCCGACGTGATTGACGTTTTTTTTACGAACGGCGCATGCGCCGTCCGTGTACATATCCCAGTGTGCATTGCGGCAAAGTACGCCGCAAGGACGTATTGGTTTCGACGTGAACGTAAATTACGTCCAGCCCCATTCACGGACGACGTAAAATTTCTAAATTTTGACGCAGGAACGGCGGCCATACTTAACATTGGCTACGCCACCTAGGGGGTTGCTTTATCTTTACGCCGGCATACCTCTTACGGAAACGGCGTATCTTTACTGAGACAGGCAAGCGTACATTCGTGAATCGGCGTATCTACTCATTTACATATTCTACGCCGAACTCAATGGAAGCGCCACCTAGCGGCCAGCAGAACTATTGCACCCTAAGATACGACGGCTCAGTTTGAGCATACACTTAAACATACGACGGGCTTAGATTCCGAGTTACGTCGGCGTATCTACTGATACGCCGGCGTAACTCTTTGTGAATCTGGCCCAAGGATCCCATATTAAATTCATACATCAGACTGCAGCATGACACATATTAAACCAGCGAGGCCAGTAACAAGCATATACTTTCAGATCTGTACAATCTGCACTAATCTTGGTTACAGGCAGAAGGCTGGTGAATCACTCATCCATAATAATACAGATATATATCATCTATTCCATAATATCCCGCACGGCGCTGTATGTCCCTGGTGACAAAGTAACAGCAGATTCAACTGATTAAGGTCAAAAGTGCAATTACCCCGGACTGGAAAACGGTGAAAATTCTAAATCAATTTTTTCACAAAAAGATGAAATCTGTGTCCAAAGTTATATTGCTGAGGGCGGCCTTGTTTAACTAGGTCACTCAACCTCTGGCCTTCTACCATAAGGTCTTGTTTTATTGATAGTTTTTTTAATATGTCTGCTGTTATCGCCACAATTGCCCATTACACATGTAATCTGTGTCTGTGAACGCAAAAAAAAACGATTTTCAGCAAAAGTGGTGTGACTACCACAAAGAAAACCCCTATACAGTTCAGGTTAGCCCAGGGTTTGACAAATTTGCTTGGAATCTAGGAGCCAGCTAAAAAAGTTAGGAGCCAGAAAACGCGCCCCGTCCCGACGAGCTTGCGCGCAGAAGCGAACACATACGTGAGCAGCGCCCGCATATGTAAACGGTGTTCAAACCACACATGTGAGGTATCACCGCGATTGGTAGAGCGAGAGCAATAATTCTAGCTCTAGACCTCCTCTGTAACTCAAAACATGCAACCTGTAGATTTTTTTAAAGGTCGCCTATGAAGATTTTAAAGGGTAAAAGTTTGTCGGCATTCCACGAGCGGACGCAATTTTGAAGCGTGACATGTTGGGTATGAATTTATTCGGCGTAACATTATCTTTCACAATATAAAAAAAAATGGGGATAACTTTACTGTTGTCTTATTTTTTAATTAAAAAAAGTGTAATTTTTTCCCAAAAAAGTGTGCTTGTAAGACCGCTGCGCAAATACCGCGTGACAGAAAGTATTGCAACGATCGCCAAAAATATATATAATGTTTGGGGGTTCTAATTAGAGGGAAGAAGATGGTAGTGAAAATAGTGAAAAATGACATTAGAATTGCTGTTTAACTTGTAATGCTTAACTTGTAATACCAACGGCCACCACCAGATGGCGCCAGCTCACATCTGGTGGTAATAACTTGTAATACCAACGGCTCACCACCAGATGGCGCCAGCTCACATCTGGTGGTAATAACTTGTAATACCAACGGCTCACCACCAGATGGCGCCAGCTCACTCATTTTTGCCCACCTTCCAAGCCAAGTCGCCAGGACACTATTTCTAGTCGCCATGGCGACCTGGCGACTGGGATTTGTCGAGCCCTGGCATAGGAGACTTACACCGCTCGTATCTTAGCCAAATTTAAGCGTAATCTGGTTTAGAGAATACGCTTAAATATACGACGGCCCAGATTCGGACTTACGACGGCGTATCTACTGATACGCCAACGTAAGTCTCTGAGAATCTGGCCCAGAGTTTTCTTTTATTTTCATACTTTTTTTATAAATCAGGAACTGAATCAATACTATTTTTACAGACCACATGGACAGGAAATTGCTCGGTTTAATGTATATTAATTCATCCGAAGTAAACACATTTACCCTTCCATCCCTCCAGCTCTGGAGAAAAGCTCCCATTGGTGCCCTACACTGAACCGCCTACATTTCAGATCCCCTCGTTATTCTCAGAAATCCAAGGGGCTGTGGGAGGTAAACAGCGTGAGTCAGAATCTCGATCCATGTCATTCAGTTCACTTGTCCCTTCTCATTGCTGAGCAGTGGGTTGTATGTTTATTACAGAACCACATAAAAAAAAGAGCGCCTATTGTAACTAATTTCCCCCCCATCGCTCTGCGCTAATTTTTGCTGTTAGTGAAATTACCTGCAGCTACCAGACTAATAAAGGTAATTAATTTACAACTTTTAAATTTCGTTTTGGCATCATCTAGAAATGAGTTCCAGGCGACGTGATAATTGCCTTCACTTCACCAAGCGCACTTACGCAATTTAGCCGGGAGAGGTCCAAATCAATTGAACCAGCTTTGGAGTGTGCAGGTTATTTAAGCTTAAAAGTTCTGGGCAAAAACACTACAGTATTCAGGAATGGTTTATGTAATGGCAACCTTAAAGAGTACGTAAAAACGACCCGAATATAAGATGAAACACCTAATTTTACCACAAAAAAAGTATAAGCCTAGGGTAGGAAATGTAGCAGCTACTGAAAGTGGAAAAGAGGGTCAACAATGCCCATTTGCAGCTTCACTGTGCCCATCTGCAGCCTCACTGTGCCCATCTGCAGCCTCACTGTGCCCATCTGCAGCCTCACTGTGACCATTGCATGCCTCACTGTGGCAATTTGCAGCCTCACTATGCCCATTGCATGCCTCACTGTGGCCATTTGCAGCCTCACTGTGACCATTGCATGCCTCACTGTGGCAATTTGCAGCCTCACTATGCCCATTGCATGCCTCACTGTGGCCATTTGCAGCCTCACTGTGCCCATCTGCAGCCTCACTGTGACCATTGCATGCCTCACTGTGACCATTGCATGCCTCACTGTGGCAATTTGCAGCCTCACTATGCCCATTGCATGCCTCACTGTGGCCATTTGCAGCCTCACTGTGCCCATTGCATGCCTCACTGTGCCTATTGCATGCCTCACTGTGCTGACCTCCATACCTGATCTATGTGTCATGCAGTCAGTCGGCGGCTGTCCAGTGTAACAAAGCCCTGCCTCCTCTTCTTCCTCGTCCTTGATAGACGGAACACTTAGGGCCGGATTCACAAAGAGTTACGCCGGCGTATCAATAGATACGCCGACGTAACTCGGAATCTAAGCCCGTCGTAAGTTTAAATGGATGCTCAAACTGAGATACACTTAAACCTAGCTAAGATACGACGGTCTGCGCCGTCGTATCTTAGGGTGTCATTTTTTAGCTGGCCGCTAGGTGGCGCTTCCGTTGATTTCGGCGTAGAATATGTAAATGACTAGATATGCCGATTCACGAACGTACGCTTGCCCGTCGCAGTAAAGATACGCCGTTTCCGTAAGAGATACGCCACGTAAAGATAAACCTGCCCCCTAGGTGGCGTAGCCAATGTTAAGTATGGGCGTCATTCCCGCGTCGAAATTTGAAAATGTTACGTTGTTTGCGCAAGTCGTCCGTGAATGGGGCTCGACGTAATTTACGCTCACTTCGAAACCAATGATGCCCTTGCGGCGTAATTTGGAGCAATGCACACTGGGATATGTACACGGACGGCGCATGCGCCGTTCGTAAAAAACGTCAATCACGTCGGGTCACCAAACATTTACATAAAACACGCCCCCTCATCCTCATTTGAATTAGGCGCGCTTACGCCAGGCCTCATTTACGCTACGCCGCCGTAACTCAGGAGGCAAGTGCTTTGTGAATACAGCACTTGCCTCTCTGACTTACGGCGGCGTAGCGTAAATATGATACGCTACGCCGCCGTAATAATGCGCGGATCTACGTGAATCCGGGCCTCAGTTTACCAGCAGTGAGTCAGTGTTCAGTTTTCCGCCTATCACGGACGAGGAGGAGGCGGGGCTTTGTTACACTGGACGTCCGCCGTCTGACTGCATGACACAGGGGCTGATCAGGTATGCAGATCGGTGAGACTCGAGTATAAGCCGAGGGGGGCTTTTTTTTCAGCACAAAAAAATTTGCTGAAAAGGCTTATACTCGAGTATATACGGTATATAGTTTTTGTCCAACTAAGGGTAGACACCTGGAGTTACGCACCTCATCCCAAGAAGTAATTTGGTCAAATGTAGGAGAAGATATGGGAGGGGACTATAACGGTTATACAAATAATAACAGAAACCAATCAGATGTATATAAAAAATATACAAAATGTTTTTATTATAAACAAAGACTAAAACAGATAACAAGAAACAATAAGTCGTTGGATTTTATAGAGTATCCCCATTATGGTGGTTAAACATAGAGGGGTGGATTCAGGTAGGGGCGCGCGCTACTACGGAGGCGCAGCGTACCGTTTTTACGCTACGCCTCCGTAAATTACTTGAGCTACGCTTCATTCACGAAGCATTTGCTCTGTAATTTGCGGGGGCGGTTCGTAAAAGTGGCCGGCGTAAGCGCGCGTAATTTAAATGATCCCGTAGGGGGTGTGGATCATTTAAATTAGGCGCGTTCCCGCGCCGAACGTACTGCGCATGCTCCGTCGGGAAAATTTCCCGACGTGCATTGCGGTAAATGACGTCGCAAGGACGTCATTTGCTTCGACGTGAACGTAAATGGTGTCCAGCGCCATTCACGATTCACTTACGCAAACAACGTAAATTTCAAAAATCGCGACGCGGGAACGACGTGTATACTTACCATTGGCTGCGCCTCCTAATAGCAGGAGCAGCCTTACGCAGAAATCGACGAACGCAAACGACGTAAAACTCGAACGCCGGGCACGCGTACGTTTGTGAATCGGCGTGAGTATGCAATTTGCATACTCTACGCTGACCACTACGGGAACGCCACCTAGCGGCCATCGTAAGAATGCAGCCTAAGATACGACGGCATAAGAGCCTTATGCCAGTCATATCTTAGGCTACAGTCGGCGTATCAAGCTTTCTGAATAGAGAAAGTCGATACGCCGGCGCTACTTAGCAATTACGCTGCATATCTATGGATACGCAGGCGTAATTGCTACCTGAATCTACCCCAAAGGCTTTATAGAGATTAAATGGTCGTATGTTATCCTGACATGTTTCACCTCAAGGCTTCATCAGGGGATATACGCATCAACCATAGATAAGCGATAAAGCTATACGGAGACCAAAAAATATATAACATGAGAAAAACAAGTAAAAAAATAAATAAATAAATTAGACATTAAAAAACAAAAGCACTTTTACCAAAGTTCACCCCAAAAAATAGAAACTCACCACCTCAAAGCCCACTCCCCCAACAACAGGGGGAGGAGAGGAGTCAACCACGATGCGGAGAACGCCATGAACGGAGGGCACTAAGTGGCCATACAACGACCAGGCTAACAATGAAGGGTCTCATTGGTCATGGAATGTGACCCTTTACCAAAAATAGGTAGAAGAATACTACTTCTGGAGATAAACAAGCCGCGGGAGCGATCTCCTTCCTGCCCCTGCCTTCATAGCGAAAACAGACACTGGCCCAGATTCAGGTAGAATCGCGCAATATTTGCGTGGGCAAAGAGCAAAAAATTTTCTCTGCGCCCACGCAAATATTGCGCTTTGCCCGCGATTCACGGAGCAATTGCTCCGTAAATTGCGCGGGCGATATGTTAATCAGCCTGGCGTAAGGCTGCCTAATGTAAATGATCCCGCCGGGGCGGGAATCATTTAAATTAGGCGCGCTCCCGCGCCGAGCGAACAGCGCATGCTCCGTCTGGAAACTTTCCCGACGTGCATTGCGGCAAATGACGTCGCAAGGACGTCATTTGCTTCTAAGTGAACGTGAATGGCGTCCAGCGCCATTCACGAATCACTTACGCAAACGACGTAACATTCAATTATCGCGACGCGGGAACGACGGGTATCCTTTAGCATTGGCTGCCCCTACTATTAGAAGGGGCAGTCTTACGCTAAACACGCCGTACGGAAACTAAGTAACTTGCGTACGCAGGGCCCGCGCAACATTGTGAATCGGTGTTAGTATGCAATTTGCATACTATACACTGAGCACAATGGGAGCGCCCCCTAGCGGGCATCGCAAGAATGCAGCCTAAAATATGTGTGGCATAAGAGCCTTATGCCACGCAGATTTTAGGCTGCAGTCGGCGTTACGATGTTCCTGAATCAGGAGCATTCGTTACGCCGGGGCAAGTAAGCAATTGCGCTGTGTAACCTATGGTTACACAGGCGCAATTGCTTCTTGAATCTTGTTCGGACCACCTGAGTATGCATGCTTATGCAAAAACCAAGCAGACTACCGCTCACAACTCTGCACGTGTCCCCGACACTCATATGAATATCAAGCTGCATTTTCCCCTCCTTCCCTGTAAATGATCACCGAGCATCACAGCCAAATGCGTATATTGAAGCGAACAGCTCAATGCACATTATCACCTACTTAAGAGTTTGCTGCTCTGCATGTAGTGTCTTGCTGAAACGTGACCTCAACAGTATCTGGTAAGGTGCGATACTGTGACGCTACTTCATTAATGGCTTTTCACCCCTCCTCCCACCCAGCACCATCATTGGCTTTTGAGGATGCTGAAGAAAAAGCTAGCAAAATATGAATGTGCAGATCATTTCAGTGCACCCAGTGGTGTATTTGGGTTTTGTGCTGCCCTAGGCAAGACTAAAATTGGGTGCCCCCCCCCATCTAAATCCGTCCCACCCCCAGCCGCAGTATACCGTTCTTGTCTCAGGGTCTGCAGCCGTTCTCAGTTCACATTGGCCACATATGTGGTCAATGGGGCAGAGGTTGGGGGCAGCAGGACATAGGATGGGATCAGCAGGACAGAGGAGGGACTGGTGGCACTGATTACGCTGCACTGATATGTAGCACTGATGGGCACTGATAGGCAGCACTGATGGGCACTAATATGCGACACTGATGGGCACTGATAGGCAGCACTGATGGGCACTGATAGGCAGCACTGATGGGCACTAATAGGTAAGGTGACCAGATTTTTAAAATGAAATCCTGGGCCATTTTTTTTTTACTATTAATGGCGGCAAACATCGACACTCCGCCCGCTGCTGCCCGACTCACAGCCTGTCAAGTCTTAGACCCCTTTTCACACCAAGGAGTTTTTCAGGCGTTTTAGCGCTAAAAATAGCGCCTAAATAACGCCTGAAAAAATCCTGCCCTGCAGTCTTCAGTGTGAAAGCCCGAAGGCCTTCACACTGAAGCATGCGCTAGCAGGACCGCTCCAATAGTCCTGTTAGCCGCATCTTTGGAGCAGGTGTTTACCGCTCCTTTACGGCTGCTGCCCATTGAAATCAATGAGACAGCATGGCTATACCTGTAGCAGTGGTTTGCGGGTGGTTTTAACCCTTTCTCACCCGGGGGGGTTAAAACCGCACCGCTAGTGGCCGAATATCGCAGCAAAAACGACAATATATCGGGCGCTAAAAATAGCGCCGCTATACCGCCAGCACACCTCCCGCGCCCAGTGTGAAAGGGGCCTTACTCTCCGGGCCCCGGCTACTACTGGGTGGGGAGCTGAGGAAGATCACTCCGGCAGGGAAGGCAAGGAGATAAACAGGCAGACGGCTGGCCGGGACTTGAGCCAAGGCAGAAGAACATGCGAGCGGAGCTGAATGGGCACCCGAAACTGAGGAAATATTCCCTCCGCTCCGACCAGCACATGATCATCAGAAAGGCGCACAGATAATGGCAAAAAATACACCCCCCCTAAGCTAGTAGGAGCAGCGGGGCGGGGGTGTGTTTGGATCCAGCCCCTGATCAAATCCAATACGGGGACAAAACCAGGGACAGACTTGGCCCGGGGACAGTGTCCTCAATCCGGGGACTGTCCCCTGAAACTGGGGGGATGTCTGGTCACCCTGCTAATAGGCGACACTGATGGGCACTGATAGCCAGCACTGATAGGCAGCACTAATAAGCGGCACTGATGGACACTGATAGATGGGCAGTGATGATGAGGAGGCACTGATTGGTAGCAATGATAGGCACTGATTGGCAGTATTGATTGTCACTGATTGGCAGCACTGATGGGCATTCATAGGTAACACTAATGGGCACTGATAGGCAGCACTGTTGGTGCTGCACTAATAAACAGGACTCTGATTTGGGTATTACCCATCCAGATTCCAGAGCACATAGATTGTTAGTGAAGATCCTGGAGGAAGGAAGGCTATATTGCTAAATTGGAGGTCACCAGCACCCCCCCCCCCCCCCAGTTTATCCTTCTGGTGAACTCTATGATGCCCTATTATAAGGCGACATATCTATCCAGGGGATGTGTGAAAAAGTTTGATAAAGTGTGGCAAGCATGGTTTAGTTCCGATAGAACTGTTGGATAGAACAGCTTGAGGTCCCAACTGTTCTGAATGAATGACTCATGAGTTGGGGCTAGGACGAATCTAATCTCTCCCTAAAAGAATAAGAGTATAACTTCAATTACTGATTGTATATACCGTATTTTCCGGCGTATAAGACGACTTTTTGCATCTAAAATCATGCCCCAAAAGTCGGGGGTCGTTTTATACGCCGGGTACCTGTCTGTCAGACGGCGGCCATCCATTATTCAAAAGCCGCGCCTCCTCCTCAAACTGTTCCGTGATAGGCGGAACACTAATTTTCTCAGCAGAGCCTCTGTTTAGTGTTCCGCCTATCACGGATGTCCTCTCATCCTCGGCCTCGGATGAGAGGACATCCGTGATAGGCGGAACACTGAACAGAGGCTCTGCTGGGAAAATTTCTGTTCCGCCTATCACGGAACAGCCTGAGGAGGAGGCGCAGCTTTTAAATAATGGACGCCCGCAGCCTGAGAAACTCTGCAAACAGGAGAAGGTAGGAAGATCGTTGAGGCAGGCATACTGGCACAGTGAGGCAGGCATACTGGCACAGTGAGGCAGGCATACTGGCACAGTGAGGCAGGCATACTGGCACAGTGAGGCAGGCATACTGCCACAGTGAGGCAGGCATACTGGCACAGTGAGGCAGGCATAATGGCACAGTGAGGCCGGCATACTGGCACAGTAAGGCAGGCATACTGGCACAGTGAGGCAGGCATACTGGCACAGTAAGGCAGGCATACTGGCACAGTGAGGCAGGCATACTGGCACAGTGAGGCAGGCATACTGGCACAGGGAGGGATCGTCTTATACAGGGAGTATATCCCAAAACCAGCATTTTAGCTGGAAAATTAGTCGTCTTATACGCCGCCATAAAATCGGCTGCCACGTCACACACGCACAGTCCCGCCTCCGCCACCAGCATTGGACCAGTGTTCTGTCACAGGAGATGGTCCAATGCCGATGGAGGAGGCGGGACTGTGCATGTGTGACGTGACAGCCGAGTGAGAGCCGAGTGGAGAGGAGATGATGGCTCTGCGATTTTTCCGGCGGGCGCTCGTCCCCCTCCTTCCCCTCTGAGGTATGTGAGGTATGTGTGTGAGAGCCGAGGAGAAAGGCGATGACGGCGTGATTCCAGTGGGCGGTCGTCCCCCTCCTTCCCCTCCGAGGTATGTGTGTGAGACCCTTAGATTGCTTCAAAGCTGTTTATTTAACCTCCTTACAACCGCACGCCGTCAAATGACGGCGGGCGGAATCCCCTGTTGTTCTGACAGGACGTCATATGACGTCCTGTCATTAGAAGCTGCTAGGGGGCGCGCGCACCCGTCGTGTTACTGGAAACACAGTGCGCGTGCCCGGCGGCCGCCGGGCACCAGCAATTGCCCAGTAACTGAGCAGGGACGTGGAGCTCTCTGTTTTTACACACAGAGCTCCACGTCCTGTCAAGGAGAGAGGAGACCGATCTGTGTCCCTTATACATAGGGACACAGATCGGTCACCTCCCCCAGTCACCCCCCTCCCCCCACAGTTAGAACACAATGCAGGGAATACATTTAACCCCTTCCTCACCCCCTAGTGGTTAACCCCTACCCTGCCAGTCACATTTATACAGTAATCAATGCATATTTATAGCACTGTTCACTGTATAAATGTGAATGGTCCCAAAAATGTGTCAAAAGTGTCCGATGTGTCCGCTATAATGTCGCAAGTCCCGAAAAAAAAAATCGCAGATCGCCGCCATTCCTAGTAAAAAATAAATAAAAAAAATCATAATTATGTCCCCCTATTTTGTAGGCAATATAACAAACCAGTCACTATACGGTTATTGCAATTTTTTTTTTTAACCAAAAATATGTGGAAGAATACGTATCGGCCTAAACGGAGATAAAACATTTTTTTTTTTTAATGGGATATTTATTATAGCAAAAAGTAAAAAAACTTTGAAATCAATGGTTAGTACAGAAAGCATCGGTTCAAAAGGATATTTATTATAGCAAAAAGTAAAAAATATTGTGGTTTTTTTTAAAAATTGTCGCTCTTTATTTGTTTATAGCGCAAAAACTTAAAACCGCAGAGGCGATCAAATACCACCAAAAGAAAGCTCTATTTGTGGGAAAAAAAGGACGTCAATTTTGTTTGGGAGCCACGTCGCACGACCGCGCAATTGTCAGTTAAAGTGACGCAGTGCCGTAAGCTAAAATTTAGTCTGGGCAGGAAGGGTGTATATGTGCACAGTAGGCAAGTGGTTAAAAAATGATTTTTTTCCAGAAAATTCTTTCTTAAAATTGGGGTGCGCGTTACACGCCGGCGCGCGTTATACGCCGATAAATACGGTAAATTTTCTTTCAGAAAATAAAATATTAGTTTTTGGATTTTTACATGTAGGAGAGGAGTGTCAGAAATGAATGTGCCCGGTGTTGAAGTGGTTAAGACTTTTCCCACCCTCTGATGCTCCGGGGTTGTTGCTGATTTAAATAGAGAGCGCAATTAGGCTTCAAGGACCCGTAGGCTAGGCAACTGGTCTTGCTGGAAATAAAATACAAAACTGGAATAAAATAACTTCCTGGAACCCATAGATGACATTACCCCTTAATCCAGAGGCGTTGTTAGGGGGGTGCGGGGGGTGCGGTCCGTACTGGGTGACACCCGCTAGAGGGGTGACACCATCCCGTTTTTTTTTTTTTAGCTGACATGCCCAGCCTGCCCTGTGCAATCCCAGCCTGCCCTGTACCACCCCAACCTGCTCTGTGCCACCCCAGCCTGCCCTGTATCACCCCAGCCTGCCCTGTATCACCCAGCCTGCCCTGTACCAACCCCCAAACAGCCCTGTACCACCCCAGCCTGCCCTGTACCACCCAGCCTGTCCTGTGCCACCATCCCGTTTTTTTTTTTTACAGTAAAAACCGTTTTTTTTTTTTAGCTGACATGCCCAGCCTGCCCTGTGCAATCCCAGCCTGCCCTGTACCACCCCAAACTTTCCCATGCCACCCCAACTTGCCCTGTGCCACCCTAACTTGCCCTGTACCACCCCAATCTGCCCTATGCCACCATAACTTGCCCTATACCACCCCAACCTGCCCAATGCCACCCTAACTTGCCCTGTACCACCCCAACCTTTCCCATGCCATCCCAACTTGCCCTATGCCACCCTAACTTGCACTATACCACCCCAACCTGCCCTGTACCACCATAACTTGCCCTATACCACCCCAACCTGCCCTATGCAACCCTAACTTGCCCTATACCACCCCAAACTACCCTATATCACCCCAACATGCCCTATACCACCTTAACCTGTCCTATACCACCCCACTACACCAACCTGCCACTATACCACTCTATACTACCCTAACCTGCCACTATACTGCCCTATACTACCATTTACAGGGGCTGGTTTGAAGTGCGCCCCATGCCTGTGCGCTGCCTGCTTGGTGCTGGGCAGCCTAGACAGAGGGGGGGTGACACCATGTTTTACCGCACCGGGTGACACCAACCCTAGTGACGCCACTGCCTTAATCCTATACCAGTGCTTATTATAACATGTCGGTCATATCTTTCTTCTTTAGTCACGGAGCCAACATCCCCACCTCCCCACCCCCCACCCAGGGATGCAAGGCGCAGCGATCCCTCGCCAGTTGCGGCAGCGTACGAGTTAAGAGCACTCAGCAATTCTCTCACTAATTCCCTGGAATACATTAATTAATGAATTCCGCTACAAGAGCTTTCAACCCTCTCTAGCGCCACTCTCGGCTTCATAATTTTATTATGTGAGCGCGTAGTCTCCCGGCTCTGCCAATATTCCTCTGCCGCTTTTACGTTCTGTTGATCATAACAGAACCCGCGTCTGCAAATGTTTGTTTCTGGTACTTTATTGCACAAATAAAAAAAAAAAAACACAGGAAGCCCGCTCAACGATTACTAGAGCGACACCAATCATTACTACATGGCTGTAATAACGTCGCCGAAGCCATCAATAAGATGGAAGTGCCTGGAGAGGCTGCAGGTCACTAATTAGAAGGAGTAATGTGCTAACAATGGCTCCATCCATCTCTCCATTCATCTTACAATGTAATCACAAGTTTAGCGTTGACGTGGCTGTAATAGATAATTATCTGCAAGGCTCGGAAAAGAGATACATCCATGTCCTGCTGATGTCTGATCACATGACTCATGCCAAGGACTGGGTCACATGACATGGCCTTATATAATAATAAGGCTAAGGCCGCGTACACACCATCACTTTATGTGATGTAAAAAAACGACATTTTCTGTGAAGTAAAAAACGTTTTTGAAACTTCAATTTTCAAAAACGAAGTTGCCTACACACCATCGTTTTTTCACAATGCTCTAGCAAAGCGAGGTTACGTTCACCCATTTTTTCCATTGAAGCTCGCCTCATAACTAGCTTCTGGGCATGCGCGGGTTTAAAAACGTTGTTTTAAACGTTGTTTTTTGCTACACACGGTCAATTTCTGTGAAGTAAAAAACGACACATAAAATTGAAGCATGCTTCAATTTTTTTTTGTCGTTTTTTCACAAGACATAAAACGACGTTTTCCCCCACACACGGTCATTTAAATTGACGTTTTTAAAAACGTCGTTTTTTTTTCATCACATAAAGTGATGGTGTGTACGCGGCATAATTGTTAACAACTTGCCTACTGGGCACTTTTACCTCCTTCCTGCCCAGGCCAATTTTCAGCTTTCAGTGCTGTTGCACTTTGAATGACAATTGTGCGGTCATGCAACGCTGTACCCAAATTCGATTTTTATAATTTTTTTCATACAAATAGAGCTTTTTTTTTGGTACTGTGTTTCCCCTAAAATAACACCTACCCCAAAAATAAGACCTAGCGTTATTTTCCAGGAGGGCTGCAATATAAGCCCTACCCCGAAAATAAGCCCTAGTTTAAAAAGCTTGTAAAATCGTATAATCCACTCTATTACAGTATTATATAATGTACAATGTGTGTGTTTCTGTAATTAAATTGCAGGAAAGAGAGCCCTGGCAGGTCACAAAAGTGCAGAGCGGCGCTATAACGAAGGTATTTTGCGCCATTATATTATATAATACTGTAATAGAGTGGATTATAGGATTTTACAAGCATTTTAACTCAGTTCACACTGGAGATTCCTGTCAAGCAGGGAGAGAGAAGACAGCACATTTCATGGTAAGACCTACCCCCAAAATAAGCCCTACTGTGTCTTTTGTTGCCAAAATTAATATAAGACCCGGGCTTATTTTCGGGGAAACACGGTAGTATATAATAACCACTGGGGGTTTTACTTTTTGCTACAAATAAAGACCAACATTTTTGAAAAAAACAAACTTTTTTTATAGTTTGTTATTAAATTTTGCAAACGGGTAATTTTTTTCCATCACTGACGTGCGCTAATGAGGCTGCACTGATCGGCACTGATTAGTCAGCATCGATAAGTGTTTACGCGGCATAAGAGTTGGTAAGCTGCGTTTAATACTACTATTTTATGTGGACAAGGCTTTTATTTCCTGATATTGTATTGTTTTTTTCAATGCGATCGTTATACAATTTTTTTTTAAAAACACACTTTTTTCTTTTTGGACAAAATGAATTAAAAATGGTGTTACAGCAGAAAAAAAAGCCTAAACATTTTTTACCTTAATGCATTCCTTGCAAGGTATTTTTATTTTAAGCATCACCCCCCCTCCCCCCTTTTACCTACCTGAGCTCTCATTCAATCCAGCGCTGTGCACATCTACAGCTCTCACCCCACTTCCGGATCTCTCTGGCTTTGCCATTGGCTCCCACTGCTGTCAATCAAAGCCAGTAAAGAAAAAGATTAAAAAAGATTAATGAACAAAAAAGAAAAAAAAAGTCTTAATGGTTAATAAAACAGAAAAAGTTATCAAAAAAAAAATCAGCAGGAAAATAATAGTTAAAAGGAGAAGAAGTTAATTAGGACTGATTAGGATAAATAATGGGTTAAAGGGTTAAAATAGAGAATCTTTAATACTTTTTTTTTTTTTTTATGCTAGTCTGCATGCTTTAACTGACATCAATTGCAGATCAAAGCTCATTCTATTGATCTGCAGATGAATGAAATAGAGCAGATATAAAAGTAACATTGTTACTTTGTATCTCTCTATTTCACATCTGGACAGTGTTGATAAGCTCAGTGTCAGAATTTTATTTTATTTTTTTACAGCTGCTAGAGCTGCTTATTTATACAGCAACTCCCAGGTTTCATCTTAAAGCGGAGTTCCGGCCACAATTTCACTTTTTAAATATAAATACCCCTGTAATACACAAGCTTAATGTATTCTAGTAAAGTTAGTCTGTAAACTAAGGTCCGTTTTGTTAGGTTGTTACAGCATTTAGACACTTTATAAAATAGAAATTGACTGGGGCCATCTTAAGTGTGGGCATCATGAAGCCAGACTGTATGACTTCCTGGATTTCAGCCTTGCAGATCTCGCACATGCTCAGTGCTGCACAAGCAGTGTAATAGGTTTCAGATCAGGTTTCAGCACCTGTACTGTCCAAGTCACATGATTCTTCGAGACTGGGGAGTGCACAGACTCCTGGAAAGTTACACCCACTACATTCCCAGTCTGTGTGGTGTAGGTTAGGAAGCTTAACCACCTAGGTGCAGGAAGTGGGAAGATTAACTATTCTGCCTAGCAACAACACTTTGAAGGCATCTAAAAAAAAATATTTTTTTCTTAAAGGACTAATGACATTTTTTTAAAACTACTGATGTAATGTTATATTTATGGGTGGAACTCCACTTTAAGAGCCAATAATTGCCGGAAATTGGCGATGGTGTGTGACAGCAACTTGCTACACATGTCCAGTGTACTTTGGTGAGGCTTTTTGGGTGTGTGCAGAATTCCCAGTGCCCTCAATTAGTTAAAGCAGATGAGCAACAGATATATGTTTTTCATGTGCATACATGCTAAATACTGTGTAAAGGTGGCCATACATGGATCGAAAATCCTCTGATGCAGCAGGAACCTGCCAAATTTTGATCCATGTATGGCGGTTCTCGTTCATGAGAAGACAATCTATTGATTGACTTTTCATAAATGGGTTGTTGGAAAATGTCTGCTTTATCAATGCTAATGGGCTGCAGCGCTAATCAGTGTATTCTTTTTTTTGTTATTCCTTTATTAGTATAAAAGAGTGGCCGCCACGCATTGGCTCTGGGGCCGCGCCGCGGGTGTGCACGCCTGCTATTGCCATTAAAGGGACTGCCGTACCGGTACGGTGATTCGTGCAGCCGAGCCAACCTGCCGCAGTTTAATTTCGGCAGCTGGTCGGCAAGTGGTTAAGATTATAATCCTAAATACCTTCTTGCACACGTGACCTCCCTCTACTGGCTGGCTGACAATTGTGAGGCAGGAACGTTTACCCTCATGAACTTCCGGGTTCCACAGAGCTCTGTCTGCTTTTGCACCCAGCAAGCAAGCGTTTCGAGTCCGTAGTGTGCTTCACTTAGCAGCGGTTAGCAGGCTGTGCAGCTAGCTTTGCAGGTCTCCAAGTCCTTAGACTACTCTCCAGAGCAGCACTGCGCATTACAGGCCTCCCGACGAGGATCCCACTCCTGACGACGACCATCCAGAGCAGAGAGCACTGTGAGTGTGTACATTATAATTACGGGCCTCTCCTCAGACCACCATGCACTGTGCATTACAGGCTATTCCTCAGCTCTGAGACCACCATCCAGCACTAAGCAGCATTATAGGCCTCTCAGAGTCAGACCCCCATCCCAGAGCACTGTGCATCACCGGCCTCCCCTCAGACCACCATCCATAGCACTGTGCATTACCGGCCTCCCCTCAGACCACCATCCATAGCACTGTGCATTACCGGCCTCCCCTCAGACCACCATCCATAGCACTGTGCATTGCCAGCCTTCCCTCAGACCACCATCCAGAGCACTGTTTAGAATTACAGGCCTCTCATAGTCTTATACCACCACCCAAAAGACTGTGCAGCATTACTGGCCTCCTCAGACAACCGTCCAGTGCACTGGGTAGCATTGCAAGCCTCTCAGACCATCGTCCAGAGCACTGTGGAGCATTACTGGCCTCCTCAGACCACCGTCCAGGTAGCATTTCAAAAGCCTCTCAGACCATCGTCCAGAGCACTGTGCAGCATTACAGCCACCATCCAGAGCACTGTGCAGCATTACAAATGCAAATGACTAAAATGGGACTAAAACTAAAATGGTATTTTAGTCAAAGGACTATAACTAAAATGAAATCAAAATTTGATGCCAAATTTAACACTGTGTCTCAGCTAATCCCTGGGGGAGTGTGCCCAGAATTTGGATGGGGGAGTGCATAAATAGTCTGGAGTTTGGAGCTGCCGGGCTCTTTTTCAGGATTTCACAGCCTGAGGGCTGCTACCCTTCCAATAGCCCAGCTGAAATTATACATGTGCTCATCTAGGTCCCAGCTATGCTAGAACTTGGGTGCCTGTTTGCTGAGAAACTCTGAAGAGATTTCGCCAAGGATCCAGTCTGGAGAGCTCACTAGAGAAATGTCTGTCAGATACTGGAAGGAGGCACCCAAGTATCCAGGGACATTGTAAGTACAAACCGGAGTGTAGGATCCTGCTGTCTGTTGCTGCTGCTATCCCTTGTGTGTCAGCACTAGTGCTTGCCTAGCCTGGGATATCCCTGACAGTATCACAGTGAGGTCCAATTTCTGGGCCATTACTAAAGGGGACTGTCTTAAGGAGTAGCATTAAAGTGAAGCGTGTTCTCTTATTACTGTTCAGACTTAATTGAGTATCCCACAGCTCCCTAAGCCCTATCCAAGTATATTCAGCAATACATTTCAGACAAAACAACCCCTAGAGTGTTTATTGAGCCAGAAGAGTGACAATCGCGGTGTGCCGGGCTTGGGGAGAGAACTCAGGACAAATCAGCGGCCATCTTGGGGGGGGGGGGGTGAGTGCTACATAAGGACGAGGAAAGCACTTATCTGTGCTCACGTAAAGAATAGGAGATGCTCAGGAACAAATATGGTTCTTGCTCACTTGTCGCTGCTTCATCCTCTCAACCTTCATCTTTCCGAGCTGGGGGAAGTATTCCATACGTAGCGCCCTGGTGTTTAGGCAGGGTTGCTCCTAAATTTACCTGCCAGTTGTAGTTACCTTGGTCTATTTTTAGAGATCAATTGATTTCACGCCAAGTCTGTACATGCTGCACTTTTCTCTTCTGCCACTGGGTGGCCGGGTACTTGGTGGCATTAGTTATGAGGAGGGCACTGCAAGGTCAGATTATGGGTATATGGGGTATTTCAGCCAATGGGCAGGGGTTTTCCTAAATCCCTTGGCCTGCTGGGAGGACCTATATATATCTGGGTGGAGTCAGGTGATTTGTGCCACCTGGACGGCTGTCTGGGTGGACGTGTGTTGTACTGCCCAGGCTGCTAGGCCAGAGATTTGGCCTCTTCCGGGCACATCTGGCTGCTAGGCTGTCTGAGGGTCTATCCAGAAGAGCAGCGCAGGTTTGTGACGGTTCTGACGGGCGGAGAACCTGTCGTGGTCGGAAGTAGAGGGGAAGCTGTCACCAGTTAGGGACCATTCATTGCCCCCCCAACCGGCCCTCAGAACTAGTGTCCCCACTCAATTTTTTTAGGGCGGGTCTTAAACAGAAAGGGGTGTTACCTTGCCAGGAAGGGGTGTGTCATATTTAAATTAGGGGGTGCGCGAGTTTAGTCAGGCCTAGGGCAGCACAAAACCTAAATACACCTCTGCCAACCTTGGACGGTGAGGAATCGGGAAACTTCAGTGGGTATCAAGCCAGGGACCAACCAAGCAGAGGTGATGCTTGTAGTGTCAAGCCAGGGACCGAGCAGGCCAGTGGGGTGAAGCTTGAGAGGTATCTTGAGTGCCAAGCTAGGGACCCAGCAGAGAAGCGCTTGAGGAAGATACTACCGTGAAGATCTAAGGAGCTCAAGGGATTCAGTGTCAGTGAATCAGCGGGTCTAGTGGAAGACCGGGAGCTCAGTGGGCTGAAGAACTACAAGGAGTGCTTGGAGTGAGAGTGAAAGAACTGTAATGCCGCATACACACGGTCTGAATTTCCGACATCAAATGTTTGATGTGAGCTTGTTGTCGGAAAATCCAACCGTGTGTAGGCTCCATCGGACATTTGCTGTCGGAATTTCTGACAACAAATGTTTGAGAGCTGGTTCTTAATTCCGATCGTGTTTAGCCAATTCCGACGCACAAAAAAACATGCATGCTCCGAATCAAGCAGAAGAGCCGCACTGGCTATTGAACTTCATTTTTCTCGGCTTGTTGTAGTGTTGTACGTCACTGTGTTCTTGATGTTTGGAATTTCCTAAAACATTTGTGTGACCGTGTGAATGTGTGACCGTGTAAATGTGTGACCGTGTGAGCCAACATTCCGTCGGAAAAAAATCCACGGTTTTGTTGTCGGAATGTCCGATCGTGTGTATTACGCTTTGTGTTAGGAACTGTTAAAGACTGTTGCCATAGGAGACAGCATTAATGCACGTGGAGATGTGTCTTTTTGCTTGATGGCTTTCCCTGCATGGCTGTCCTCCTATTGAAGTCTCTGGATCTGCCAATTAAATCTTGCAACTACCTAAGGGTGTCCTGGCCCTAACTCCCCCCCCTAAAAAAGTTTGTTAAGAGAAATTCTTTTGCATTCAAGAAGTGTCTGTCGCCCAATAATTTTAACTACTTTAACTACTCTAACCACCATGCCGCATAACCCACTACATACAGAAGGATATGAGCTATCCCTGGTCCTGGAGGTTCTCATTAGAATCAAAAGAGGCCTGGGACCTTGCTACACATACAGGCCCGGATTCAGATAGGAGATACGACGGCGCATTTTTTTACGCCGTTTACGTTAGGCTTTTTTCGGCGTATAGTTACCCCTGCTATATGAGGTGTAGCTAATGTTAAGTATGGACGTCGTTCCCGCGCGGAGTTTTGAAAATTTTACGTAGTTTGTGTAAGTCGTTAGCGAATAGGGCTTGACGTCATTTACGTTCACGTCGAATCCAATACGTCCTTGCGGCATACTTTGGAGCAATGCACACTGGGATATTTTACGGACGGCGCATGCGCCGTTCAAAAAACACTTCAAAAACGCGGGATCATCTTAAAGGGGAGGTTCCCCCTTAAAAAAAAATTCTAACAATACATTCAGAAGACTGATTACACTGCGGGTATGCTGGGGTTTTTTTTTTCTTTTTCGTACATACCTCGTTATCGCCGTTTCATCCCTCGGCTTCCGGGTATGATTCTTTCGGGTCTGGGCGTTCCTAGTTGATTGACGTTCCTCCGACCGACGCATACTTGATGTCATGACTTTCCGAAAGAAGCCGACTCTATACGGCGCCTGTGCAATGACGTTCGGCTTCTGTCGGAAAGTCGTGACGCGCAGTATGCGCCGGTCGGAGGAACGTCAATCAACTAAGAACGCCCAGTCCAGCAAGAATCATACCCGGAAGCCGAGGGATGAAACGGCGATAACGAGGTATGTACGAAAAAGAAAAAAAAAACCCCAGCATACCCGCAGTGTAATCAGTCTTCTGAATGTATTGTTAGAATTTTTTTTTAGGGGGAACCTCCACTTTAAATTTAAATAAAACACGCCCACAACATCCCCATTTGAATTAGGCGGGCTTACGCCGCCACACATACGTTACGCCGCCACACATACATTACGCCGCAGTAACTAAGGGCGCAAGTTCTTTCTGCATACGGAACTTGCGCCCAAAGTTACAGCGGCGTAATGTATCTAAGATACGTTACGCCTGCAGATAGATAGAGCATTCTATCTGAATCCGGGCCACAATATTCAGGGGATAGGTGAGACCTCTGGAAATGGGTGTCCCTCAGTTGGAGTCTCGTGCTTTTCTAGAATTAGAGTACTCAAGTTGACTTTGAATATCTTAAAAACTGTTATAAGGTGCATTATTTTCTCAATTAATTAAAATAAATAGTATTAAAATTATGCAATTAATTTATACTTAAATTTCTTCATCGTTCATTTGAAATTATCTCACGTTTAGCCGAGAAAAAAGACAAACTAAGCTAATCATCTCTAAATCCCCTGTGTTTAACTCCCGATGTAAGTGATTCTATTTTACATAAAGACAAGCCTTCCATTCAGCGGTGGGAGAGAGTGGCGGGCGGATTAATGCAGGTGATCATTGTATTTTATCTACATGCTATCCCGTAATGCCTCATTACCTGCAGCTGTGTGTGCTTAGAAAAGACAGATCCAGTCCGTCAGTGTGGACCAGGGGAGATAAGCCTGGGATATGGACTGCGCTTATATCTTGCAGATTAGCATTGATGTACTGACCCGAATCTGGGGATGTTATTTATTACTGGGAGGCCTTCATCATCCAGCTCGACAAATAACAGGTTATGGAAAATTAACAAGGAATTAAGTCTAAAGCTTGAAGGGGATTTACAGGGAAAGCAGAAAAATGACATAAACCATAGCAAAGATTTATGCCGCGTACACACGGTTGGAATTTCCGACAACAAATGTTCGATGTCAGCTTTTAGTTGGATATTCCGGCCGTTGTGTAGGCTCCATCGGACATTTGCTGTCGGAATTTTCGACAACAAATGTTTGAGAGCTGGTTCTCAATTTTTCCGTTCTTGTCGGAAATTCCGATCGTCTGCATGCAATTACGACGCACACAAATCCTACGCATGCTCGTAATCAGACGCATGCTCGGAATCATTGAACTTCCGTTTTCTCGGCTCCTCGTAGTGTTGTTGTATGTAAACGCGTTCTTGACGTTCGGAATTTCCAACAACATTTGTGTGACCGCGTGTATCCAAGACAAGTTTGAGTGAACAATCCGTCGGAAAAAAATCCACGGTTTTGTTGTCGGAATGTCCGATCGTGTGTACGCAGCATCAGAGTTCTTTTTTTTTTTTTAATGGGCTGGGCCAGAAGGATGAAGGCTTGGCAAAGAAGACAGCGAAATAAATATAATGGAGAAAACAAAGAAAGCAACATACATCTAAACTTGGACAAATACTTATATATTCTTAAAGCGGAGTTCCACCCAACTTTATGCCAGAGAAATGGACATTTTCTCCTAATTAAATGGGCATTATAAGATCACGGCTCACAGCTTGGCGAAGGCTTGGTTGCCGTATGTTGGCACAATTGAGTTTAATTGCTGTGAGGGGACTAAGGCAGAGCCATTTATTGTACCGGTTTTATATTGCATCCCTGAGTGGACTGCAGACTAACAAAGCAGAACTCATGACTTTATAGAGTAATCACTGATTTATCTGTGTTGTATTGGTGACTAGATTAGGACAGTCAGGATGCAGAAGGAAGGAAAAGAACACATGGGCATGAAGTCAGGAGCTTAAAGGGTCACTAAAGGAAACAATTTTTTTTGCTGAAATGACTGTTTACAGGGTATAGAGACATAAAAGTTAACTGATTCCTTTTAAAAATAGATTAAATTCAATCATATAATGTGCCTACATTTTCACTTTCGTTTTTTAAATTGGTTTCATGTTTCTGTGAAGTAAAGAGACCCACAGAACAAAAACAAACAAATCCAGGGCAGCGTTTTGTTTTTAAAATGAATCTGATTGGTTCTGTTAAGTTTTAGACACACAGTAATGACAGCTTAGACCATCGTGAAAAGCTCCCAGTACTGTGGTTATAAGGAAACAGACAACCAGGAAGTGTGGAGATCACAGCAGTTTTACAGCAACATCAAAGCAAAAACGAGCAATGAGGACATGAAACCAGTACTGCAGTAAGGTAAAGGAAGCTATTTAGCTAAAAAAAAAAATACCTTTAGTGATTTTAATCTTTACCAATGTCAAATTAGGTAATGTAAGAGTAGTACTACAGTCCACCACCCCATAAAAAAATGATAATAAAGCAGTTGTTTCAGGTAATGTGGGAATATAATACCCCCTTCCCTCCTCCCACAATGAGGAGCTCAATGATTGTGCAGACAGTCTCCAGTTCTTAACACTGTCACATGGGTGGAGGTGATAGGCCCCAACACTGTCCCAAGGGGTGGAGGTGCTTAGCCTTAGCAATGTCACATGGGGGGGGGGTGGATTCTTATAGCCCCAACGATGTCACATTGGTGGGAAAAGTTCCTAACCCCAACACAGTCACATTTAGGAGGTGCTTAGGCCCCCAACATTGTCACGTGGGGGAGGTGCTTAGACCCAACATTGTCACATATGGGAAGATGCATAGCCCAAGTACTGTCACATAGGGGGAGGTGCTTAGACCCAACACTGTCACATATAGGAAGATGCATAGCCCAAGTACTGTCACATAGGGGGAGGTGCTTAGACCCAAAATTGTCAGATGCAGAAGGGCAAGAGTGCACAACTATGTCCGCTCTTTCTGTTCAGCTCTGCCAATTTATAAAAGCCATATTAAGGCTTCTATGAATAGAAAGCCATCTATGAATGGAGGACAGGTGGATGATTGAAAGGTTCGCACCCTCCATTCATAGCTGTTTGATTCATATGTATGGATCTGCTGCCTTCTACTGTTAGCTGCTAATATCACAGTGTAATGTTAAATTATGTATTAATACCCCAGGCTGCGGGAGTTCCACTCTCTGCAGGGCCCGGGTTTGTGGGCCGGCAGGGGCATCAGGTATCTAGGGGACATATGTGACGAGTTGGGGCTATTTACATTTGACAGGCTTAAAAATAAATTTCAGCTTCCGAACTCTTTCTTCTTTAGGTTCCTGCAACTCCACCACGCCTTTAATTCACAGTTCAGATCACCCCAGCTTTGGCTGGAACTTGATGGCTTGGAGATTCTCCTGGCTGAGGTCGATCTCTCCAAGCCACTATCCCAAATTTATCGTGCACTCCTGCCATCCATTCAGGTAGGATTGGATGGTCTACGTGGTTTGTGGCGGGCGGAGGTGGGGGAGCTGGATGGAGAGGATTGGGAAGATATGTGGGACTACCCATTCCAGCAGCTAGTTGCCACTAGGGACAAATTGATCCAATTCGAGATCCTCCATAGGATCTACTATACGCCCCAGCGTCTGCATCGCATATACCCGACCCTGTCGGCCAGCTGCTGGAGGTGCTCTGGTACCCCAGCAGACTTTGTGCACATATTTTGGGATTGCCCTCAGATTGGGGACTATTGGAGGGAAGTGACTCAATTTATTCATGGCCTAACTACCATCCCTATTCCCCTAACACTTAGTGTCTGCATCCTCGGCTTGGTGGAGCAATTGGCACTTGCCAAAGCAACACGCACCCTCATAGGTATCCTTTTTTTGTACGCAAGGAAAGCCATAGTCTTGAAGTGGAAGTCAGCCGCCCCTCCCACGTTGAACGCATGGAAGCAGATGGTTAATGCAACTATACCCCTATACAAAGCGACGTATCTGTCCCGAGGATGCCCCAAAAAATATGAAAAAGTCTTGCACCTGTGGACAGACTCGGAATCCACAACAGACGATCAGCCCCCTGGTGAGTAGTGTTGCTCACGAATATTCGCATTGCGAATATTCGACTCGAATATAGCATATTCGAGAAATCGCGCTATATTTCGAAATTCGCGGTGAATATTCGCAATTCCGAATATTCGATTTTTTACAATTTTTTTTTTGAATCAGATCACATCCTAGATATCTCCATCGACGTCTAAAAGCATTGCTGGTATCATTAGAGACCCTGGGCCGAGTAGCTGAAGCGTTCATTGAATTTTCCAGAAAGATCGCAATGCGATTATTCGGCAAACGCAATATCGCGCGATTATTTTCCTCGCCCCGATCTTCCGCATCAGAGCGATTTTTACAGTTTCATTTTTAAAACAGATCACATCCTAGTGATCTCCATAGACGTCTGAAAGCATTGCTGGTATGATTAGAGCCATTGGGCCGAGTAGCTGAAGCGATCATTTTATATTGCCGAATATTCGCAATGCGAATATTCGGCAATAGGAATATTGCGCGATTATTTGCTCCGCCCTTTTGCATCAGAGCCAATCAGAGTTCTCCTTCCACACTCGTCACAGGTTAGCAACCAATAGGAACCTGCCTGCATGGACATTATATAAGCTCACTCCCAGCACCATTTCATTGCAGATTCAGAAGCTGGCTATAGAGTGTGGAGGCTGTTTCTGTGTTCCTGGTTTCCTGTGTCTTTGTTCTTGATTGATTTAGATCATCACCAGCATTGCTATTTAGTGATTCCAGTGGATCTTTTCCAGTATATCAACTGCTTTTTTCAAAGCAATAGACCCAAGAGCTTTTTTCAAAGCTACGTTTTGTGCTGTTTTGTGCTGTTTTTTTCATTTGTGTTACTGTTTGATCCTGCAATCCTCCCTGTTCAGTTATATTTGCAAGAGATTTCAGAACACATATTGATCTGAGCTTTATAAAAGAGCTTTTCTAAAAGCTAAGTTTTGTTCATCTTGTGTTACTGTTAGATCTTGCAGGTTCGCTGTTCAGTGATATTTGATAGGCATCTCAGTTCAAATTTTGTTTAGTTTTCCCTAAAGAGCTTTTATAAAAGCTAAGTTTTGTGTTCAGTTTAGTTAAATTTTGTGTAGTAAGTGTACACACTGTTAGTGTACATTTATTTCATCTAGCTTAGCTTAGTGTGTGTTTAGTGTCTGTGTTTTGTGTTTAAAAAAAAAAAAAAAAAAAAAAGTTAGTGTTTGTTTAGTGCTTTTTTTTTTTTCTTTAATTTTGTAGTCCTTGTCTGGTGTACTACTTTTCTTATAGTTTAGTAGCTGTCTGTGTACGTCTTTGTCTGCGTGCCTGTCTTGTAAAAAAAACACAAAAACACATTTTGTTCACATTTTCCCCCCCAATAAAGTTTAACCCCCCCACACACATATCAGCAATAATGAGCGGCATCCGTGGCCGTG
This sequence comes from Rana temporaria, assembly GCF_905171775.1. Classification (NCBI taxonomy): domain Eukaryota; kingdom Metazoa; phylum Chordata; class Amphibia; order Anura; family Ranidae; genus Rana; species Rana temporaria. The sequence continues at coordinate 19,647,528 of NC_053500.1, forward strand.
GCAGCAGGGGTAGGGGAGTTACTCCCAGTGCTGGATCGCTGCCAGCACGGGGTACCTCTCGTGCCCCTACTAGTGGTAGAGGATCGGGTGCAAGGGGAGTACGCCTGATCCGGGAGTTCTTCCCATCGGGCAGCCGCCCGATATTGCCATCTCAGGCTCAAGTAGTGGTGGACTACATGGGGCACAGCAGTGCCACTGAGTCGTCGGTCCCGACTCACAGTAGTACCACCATTACACCGTTGCCTGTACTACCCCCCCCCAGCCCCCAAGAGTCCAGCATCTTACTGTTCGACAGCGACAGTGATAGGGATCTCTTGGGGGAGGCCATGCATCAGGCAGACCTCCAGCTCTGTCCTGATGGTCAGGACCTTTTTGAAGGGATGGATGAGGAGGATGGGATACCTGCTGGCAGTATCCCAGAGACATCCCTTCAAACTGGTGCTGCTGTTTTGGTGCAGGAAACAGCAGCACCTAGTCAGACCCAGGCGTGGGTGAGGGGACAGCGGAGCCAGGCTAGAGGCTCCATGTCACGTGGTTCCCTCAGACCAACACATCTCAGCCCTTGGTCTGACATCTCTGGGGGCGAAGAGGGTGACCCATCATGGTTGCCATCTGACGCGTCGGCTCACTACGTCAGTGACGACGGGGAAGGTAGGCACCCTGGTGAAACGGTGCGCCAGGTCACCACCAGGGAGACCATCGTCAGGGTCTCCACTGGTGATGGCAGCAGGAGGTGTCAGGAGGAGGAGCAGCAGCAGCAGCAGCAGCAGCAGGCAGCTCCACCTGTGCGCACCGAATCCCAGCAGGTGCAAGTAAGCGTCACCCCATCTGACAGGAGGGCGGTGCTGAAGTCACCTGTCTGGAATTTCTTTACCCTGGTGGCAGACAACCCTACCGTGGCCATCTGCCGGATTTGTAAAGTGAGGGTGAAGAGAGGGAAGTGTTTGGCTCGGGTGGGTACCACAGCCCTGAACCAGCACCTGAGGATAAACCACTGGGCGTTGTATGAAGAGATGAAGCGTGGTGGTGGTAGCAGCGCCACCACCACACGTGAGCAGGGTACAGCAGCCCCTGCCACATCTTCATCTGTTTCCAGCAGGTCATGCCCCCCCGCTCCCTCTAGTAGAGGTACTGGTACCGGCAGCCAGACCTCTACTTCCACAGCACCCTCCACGTCTGTGTCCCGCACTGCCGTCCGGCGCCAGGCGTCGATTTCAGACGCCTTTGACCGCACCACTCCCTTCCCCCCTGGAGACCGACGTGTGCGTTCCCTCAATGGGCTCCTGGCAAGGGTTATTGCCCAACATCTGCTGCCCTTCAACATAGTTGACAGCAACCCCTTCAGGCAGATGTTGGAGCAGGCCCAACCCCAATGGCGTGTCCCCAGCCGCCATTTCTTTGCCAGGACTGGTGTCCCTGCCCTACACCAGCACATTGTGCAGAATGTAACCCTGTCGCTGGATCACGCTGTCAGCGACAGGGTTCATCTGACAATGGATGGCTGGACCAGCAGGCATGGGCAGGGACGCTACATCAGCTTCACGGCCCATTGGGTTTCCCTCCGAGGCGTCGGTGAGGGATCGTCGGCAACCGATCTTGTGGTGCCGCCCCGGGGTGTCCAGGGGAGAACTGCTGGTCTCCCTCAAGCCACTGTCTCCGCAGCTGCTGAGCCTCCCAGCAAGCGCCCCCGTAGCTACTCAAGTGTGGGGCACGTGCGCTGTCAGGCCGTGCTCCAGCTTGTTAGTTTAGGGGACCGGAGACACACTGCAGAAGAAGTGCTGAAAGCACTTCAAGCTCAGGTCCAGAAGTGGCTGACACCCCGAAGGCTCCAGCCAGGTATGGTTGTCTGCGATAACGGCAGCAACCTACTCGCCGCCCTCCATGCTGGCAGTCTGACGCACGTGCCCTGTCTGGCACATGTCCTCAACCTGGTGGTGCAGAAGTTCCTGCGCACTTATCCAGGGTTGAGTGACATTGTGGCAAAGGCGCGTAGGATTGCCAGCCACTTCAGGCGCTCCCCAACCGCTACCGCGTCCCTGTCCAAATTGCAGTGGAAGTACAATCTGCCCCTTCACAGGCTGATTGTGGACAGTGTGACGCGGTGGAACTCCACCCTCCACATGCTGAAGAGGTTGTGGGAGCAGCAAAGGGCGGTGAGGGAGTACCTGATGGAACTAGGCACTCAGAGGGCTTCACCACAACTCCCTTTCATCGCCTGTGCGGAGTGGGGGCAGATAAACCAGGTCTGCCAAGTGTTGTCCTCCTTCGAGCAGGCGACCAAGATGGTCAGCAGTGAGCAAATTGGCCTCAATAGCGTGCTGCCAATACTGTTCATGCTGGAGAGGACACTAGATCGCCTGCTCGAGGCTGGGGAGAGTGCCTTGGTGGAGCAGGAGGAGTCAGCAATGCTCCACCGAGACCAGGGCCAGGACCAGGAGGAGGAGGAGGATGATGATGAAGAGGAGGAGGAGGTGGTTGCTGGTGTCGTCCCGGAGTCAGGGCCTGGTCAGGAGGGAGAGCCGGTGTTGGGGGCACCGATAGTCCGGGGGTTGGGCATGTCTGAGTTTGACCAGCAGCGCCTCAGGGAAGAAGAGTCGCACCTCATTCACCTGGCCAGCATTGAGGAGTCACAGCGGGCTGTGCTCTTCCCCATGGCTGCCCACATGCTGAGATGCCTCAGGAGGGACCCCCGGGTTAAGACCATCAAGACGAGGGATGATTTCTGGATGGCCACCCTTTTGGATCCCAGGTGCAAGGGGAAACTGGAGCAGTTCATCCCAGCCAGCCGGAGGCAGCACCGGATGGAGGAACTGCAGGCAGCCATTGTCAGACGGTTGGAGCAGGCAACTCCCCGGCCTCCAGTTGTCCCCCCTCATCTCACCCAGCAGGTGGCTGCACCCAGCTGCAGCCGAGCAGGGGACCTAATGGAAGAGATGAGGATGTTCTTCCAAACCGAGCGACCCAGTACCACCACCAGCAGCAGCAGCAGCAGTCACCACCAGCGGCTGGCCCACATGGTGGCAGACTACATGGCGTCCGTCGGTGCTTCTGACAGTATGAGCACCGACGACCCCATGGAGTACTGGGTTGCCAGATTGGACACCTGCCGCGAGCTCGCTCAGTATGCGCTGGAGTTATTGTCTTGCCCCCCCTCCAGCGTACTATCTGAGCGGACATTCAGCGCGGCAGGTGGGGTGGTCACGGACAAGAGGACCCGTCTGTCCACAGACTCCGTGGACAGACTCACATTCATAAAGATGAATGAGTCCTGGATCGGCGGTGACTTTCTGGCACCCGTCGTCGGTTCAGGGCGCTGAAGGGTCCCTTGCCATGCATTCCCTGATGAAGCCCCGGACCTGATGTATTTACAGTGCTGAATATAACTATTTCAACATCAGAGAAAATCAATGTTAATATTTGGTACAGTAGGCTTTCTTTGCAATTACAGCGGTCAAACATTTCTTGTAGTTTTACACCAGCTTTGCACACACTGGAGGAGGGATTTTGGCCCACTCCTCCACACAGATCTTCTCTACATCAGTCATGTTTCTGGGCTATCGCTGAGAAACACGGAGTTTGAGCTCCCTCCAAAGATTCTCTATTGGGTTTAGGTCTGGAGACTGGCTAGGCCACGCCAGAACCTTGATATGCTCCTTACAGAGCCAATCCTTGGTTATCCTGGCTGTGTGCTTTGGGTCATTCTCATGTTGGAAGACCCAGCCTCGACCCATCTTCAAAGCTCTAACTCAGGGAAGGAGGTTGTTGCCCAAAATCTTGCAATACATGGCCCCGGTCATCCTCTCCTTAATACAGTGCAGTCACCCTGTCCCATGTGCAGAAAAACACCACCAAAGCATGATGCTACCACCCCCATGCTTCACATTAGGGATGGCGTTCTTGGCATGGTACTCATCATTATTCTTCCTCCGAACACGGTTAGTGAAATTATGATCAAAAAATTATATTATAGTCTCATCTGACCACATGATTTTCTCCCATGACTCCTTTGGATCAGTCAAGACAATTATGTCAGCAGTTATTTCACACCCTATATACTCTTATTAAGACTGCTGTACATCATGGCAACTCCTGCCCATGTGATATGACTCTGTATCAACTACTACTGTTAATACTGCTACTGCTGCTTCTGCTGCCCAGTCAAGACACCTATGTCAGCAGTTATTTCACACCCTATATACTCTTATTAAGACTGCTGTACATCATGGCACCTCCTGCCCATGTGATATGACTCTGTATCAACTACTACTGTTAATACTACTACTGCTGCTTCAGCTGCTGCTGCCGCCCAGTCAATACACCTATGTCAGCAGTTGTTTAACACTCTATATACTCTTATTCCTACTGCTGTTCATCATGGCACCTCCTGCCCATGTGATATGACTCTGTATCAACTACTACTGTTAATACTACTACTGCTGCTTCAGCTGCTGCTGCCGCCCAGTCAATACACCTATGTCAGCAGTTGTTTAACACTCTATATACTCTTATTCCTACTGCTGTTCATCATGGCACCTCCTGCCCATGTGATATGACTCTGTATCAACTACTACTGTTAATACTAATGCTGCTGCTTCTGCTGCTGCTGCTGCCCAGTCAAGACACCTATGTCAGCAGTTATTTGACACTCTATATACTCCTATTCCTACTGCTGTTCATGATGGCACCTCCTGCCCATGTGATATGACTCTGTATCAACTACTACTGTTAATACTACTGCTGCTTCTGCTGCTGCTGCCCAGTCAAGACACCTATGTCAGCAGTTATTTGACACTCTATATACTCCTATTCCTACTGCTGTTCATCATGGCACCTCCTGCCCATGTGATATGACTCTGTATCAACTACTACTGTTAATACTACTGCTGCTGCTTCTGCTGCTGCTGCTGCCCAGTCAAGACACCTATGTCAGCAGTTATTTGACACTCTATATACTCCTATTCCTACTGCTGTTCATGATGGCACCTCCTGCCCATGTGATATGACTCTGTATCAACTACTACTGTTAATACTACTGCTGCTTCTGCTGCTGCTGCCCAGTCAAGACACCTATGTCAGCAGTTATTTGACACTCTATATACTCCTATTCCTACTGCTGTTCATCATGGCACCTCCTGCCCATGTGATATGACTCTGTATCAACTACTACTGTTAATACTACTGCTGCTGCTGCTGCCCAGTCAAGACACCTATGTCAGCAGTTATTTGACACTCTATATACTCCTATTCCTACTGCTGTTCATGATGGCACCTCCTGCCCATTTGATATGACTCTGTATCAACTACTACTGTTAATACTACTGCTGCTTCTGCTGCTGCTGCCCAGTCAAGACACCTATGTCAGCAGTTATTTGACACTCTATATACTCCTATTCCTACTGCTGTTCATGATGGCACCTCCTGCCCATGTGATATGACTCTGTATCAACTACTACTGTTAATACTACTGCTGCTGCTTCTGCTGCTGCTGCTGCCCAGTCAAGACACCTATGTCAGCAGTTATTTGACACTCTATATACTCCTATTCCTACTGCTGTTCATCATGGCACCTCCTGCCCATGTGATATGACTCTGTATCAACTACTACTGTTAATACTACTACTGCTGCTTCTGCTGCTGCTGCCCAGTCAAGACACCTATGTCAGCAGTTATTTGACACTCTATATACTCCTATTCCTACTGCTGTTCATCATGGCACCTCCTGCCCATGTGATATGACTCTGTATCAACTACTACTGTTAATACTACTGCTGCTGCTTCTGCTGCTGCTGCTGCCCAGTCAAGACACCTATGTCAGCAGTTATTTGACACTCTATATACTCCTATTCCTACTGCTGTTCATGATGGCACCTCCTGCCCATGTGATATGACTCTGTATCAACTACTACTGTTAATACTACTGCTGCTTCTGCTGCTGCTGCCCAGTCAAGACACCTATGTCAGCAGTTATTTGACACTCTATATACTCCTATTCCTACTGCTGTTCATCATGGCACCTCCTGCCCATGTGATATGACTCTGTATCAACTACTACTGTTAATACTACTGCTGCTGCTTCTGCTGCTGCTGCTGCCCAGTCAAGACACCTATGTCAGCAGTTATTTGACACTCTATATACTCCTATTCCTACTGCTGTTCATGATGGCACCTCCTGCCCATGTGATATGACTCTGTATCAACTACTACTGTTAATACTACTGCTGCTTCTGCTGCTGCTGCCCAGTCAAGACACCTATGTCAGCAGTTATTTGACACTCTATATACTCCTATTCCTACTGCTGTTCATGATGGCACCTCCTGCCCATGTGATATGACTCTGTATCAACTACTACTGTTAATACTACTGCTGCTTCTGCTGCTGCTGCCCAGTCAAGACACCTATGTCAGCAGTTATTTGACACTCTATATACTCCTATTCCTACTGCTGTTCATGATGGCACCTCCTGCCCATGTGATATGACTCTGTATCAACTACTACTGTTAATACTACTGCTGCTTCTGCTGCTGCTGCCCAGTCAAGACACCTATGTCAGCAGTTATTTGACACTCTATATACTCCTATTCCTACTGCTGTTCATCATGGCACCTCCTGCCCATGTGATATGACTCTGTATCAACTACTACTGTTAATACTACTACTGCTGCTTCTGCTGCCCAGTCAAGACACCTATGTCATCAGTTATTTCACACCCTATATACTCTTATTAAGACTGCTGTTCATCATGGCACCTCTTGCCCGAGTGATTTGACACTGTATTGTCAATGTCTACTACTACTATTACAGCTCAGTCAAGACACCTGTGTCCCAATTTTTTGGTACACTATTGACTACTATGACCACTACTGATGCTGTAAAGTATTCCCCAAGTGTTTTTATGCTATGTATTACTATTACCACTACTGCTTGTAAATCATGCCTGTGTGATACTTAGTGGGAATGCTTTAATAAGCATTCCTAGTATGGATACCCGTAAATGTATTAATCTTAATTAGTGTGAATGCTTTAATAAACATTTCCAGTATTGATATCCGTAAATTTAGTAATCTTATTATTCCTTACGTTTTTTGGTTCTGCGTAACTTCGGCATACTTTCAGCTATTGAGACCATTCAACTGTAAAAATGTTCGTCTCGTTCAGCTAATGATGGGACTTCTTCAAGTTTTTTTCTACTTTTTACACTTTTATAAATTTTAAGCTTTTAGACCCTTTTTTTAAACATTGAAGTCAATGAGAACATCCTTTTCCCCTTTGAATTCACATGCCATGCCAAAAGTTTCAGCTACTTCATACTTTCACTTACAGACACTGAAAAACCTTTAAAGCGGTCACAAAATATTTAGCTATCCGGCTATGACTTTTCAGATCGTTATCGTTTACAATTTTTTGGTGAAAACGCAATTTACGTTTTGCGAATTTTTCACAAAAATGCAATAGGTTATAATGTAATCCTATGGAGGGGATTTAGAGTCTGTCATGTGACCTTAACATTGGAGATCTTTGTAATTAAAAATATCTTTACAAAAAGGGGAAACAAATTGGTCTCACGCCCACAAGATCTACTTTTCATACACAATTTTTATATCAAAACGTAGCTATGCTTGTCTGGTTTATGGCAATGTGACCAATTCTGCGATACGTATTTTAGTTTTAATTATTGGAGCAACAGCCAGAAATTATGTCTCATAGACTCTCATGTGAAATTATCTAAAAAATGTTGCTGCAGAACTCACAAAGACGCTCTTTTCTAAATCGCAGACATGGCCACATTTTTAAGTTTATCTACATAAATTTCATATCGATGCGTTTACAAGGGCCGTGTATTTCAAACGGTGTAGTCGTTGTATCAATTGCATGTACGTTTGAGGATTTATTAAGCTTTGTTTGGAGGCTTAAATCATGTATTAGATCTGTGAATTAAAAGCGTTTGTAATGTTATTTCTTTCCATAAATAACTTTCCTGACCTCAGTGCAATATTCCTCCTCACTGACCTGGGGGGGAGGGGAAACCTATTGAGGGGGGAGGGGCGACCAGGAAGTCAGCATACTCTATACTTTGCAGATAGAGAAAGAAGCTGTGTGTCCTAAAGATAGTGTAGTGGTTATGGTGAATGTCTTTGGCAAGGGGCTCACCAATTAAGCTATTCAGCATTCCCACTCGCATTTTCCTCAGGAAATGCATTGTCTAGTTATATTATATTTTAATACTCCTGCTGCTGCCTCCATGCTGAGTAAAGCTTCATGACCTTTCTGGCACAGCGGATCCACCAACAGCCTCCGCTACAAGCTACCAGACCGGACTACCAGACCGGATCTAAACAGCAAGTGTAACTATAACAATGAACCTTATGTTAAACCCTGTTTTGCGGCATTTATACTGCAACCATTGGGCTGACTGCAAGAGCTCATCTGCATTCTCTCTCTTTCTTGCTCTCCCTCTCTCTCTCTTTGTATATATATATATATTGTTGCTTTTGTTATGTTCATTTTTCAACAGTTTATTTTGTGTTCGTCGTGTCTGTGTCGTGTGCTTTAGTTTGTCCTAGGTTAATGTTAAATAAAATAATAGTATAAAATGTTTTTGCTTATTATGAAGTTAAATGTGTTGATGTTGATTTGTTTGATGTGAAGTTAGATGTGTTTAAAAACCTACAACTCTATCTCAAAAAGAAATGAAACATTTCCAAAAAATAAGTTTTTTTAATACAAAAATAAATTTAAATATAGCTCTCAATCCGTTTCTGAATGCGGTGCATTTCCGCAATCTGACCCGATAGCTGCTGCTCTAGCAGAGCATTTTGTTGGTTGAGGTAGCTCATCTTCCGCTGGTTCTGAAGGATCTTCTGGTGCGTCTTTTGGATGAGTATATTTTGCCTCCTCAGATCTCTTGATGCTTTTAGGATATAATAAAAAAACATTTGGATTTCAAATAACGTTACCAAATAAATAAATATTTTTTTTTGCTTATTAATCAATCATTATCATGTGTATACACTTGTTATGTGTCTAACACATCCCGGGAGTGCAGAATTATTAGGCAAATGAGTATTTGGACCACATCATCCTCTTTATGCATGTTGTCTTACTCCAAGCTGTATAGGCTCGAAAGCCTACTACAGATTAGGCATATTAGGTAATGTACATCTCTGTAATGAGAAGGTGTGTGGTCTAATGACATCAACACTCTATATCAGGTGTGCATAATTATTAGTCAATTTCCTTTTCTTTGGCAAAATTGGCCAAAAGAAGGATTTGACAGACTCTGAAAAGTCCAAAATAGAGAGATATCTAGCAGAGGGATGCAGCACTCTTAAAGTTGCAAAGCTTCTGAAGCGTGATCATCAAACAAAAGAAGCGTGTGGAAAAACAAAGGTGCAAAATAACTGCCCATGAACTGAGAAAAGTTAAGCGTGCAGCTGCCAAGATGCCACTTGCCACAAGATTGGCCATATTTCAGAGCTGCAACATCACTGGGGTGCCCAAAAGCACAAGGTGTGCAATACCCAGAGACATGGCCAAGGTAAGAAAGGCTGAAAGACGATGACCACTGAACAAGACACACAAGCTGCAACGTCAAGACTGTGCCAATAAATATCTCAAGAAAGATTTTTCTAAGGTTTTATGGACTGCTGAAATGAGAGTGAGTCTTGATGGGCCAGATGGAAGAGCCCGTGGCTGGATTGGTAAAGGGCAGGGAGCTCCAGTCCGACTCAGACGCCAGCAAGGTGGTGGTGGAGTACTGGTTTGGGCTGGTATCATCAAAGATGAGCTTGTGGGGCCTTTTCGGATTGAGGATGGAGTCAAGCTCAACTCCCAGTCCTACTGCCAGATTATGGAAGAGACCTTCTTCAAGCAGTGGTACAGGAAAAAGTCACCATCCTTCAAGAAAAACATGATTTTCATGCAGGACAATGCTCCATCACACGTGTCAAAGTACTCCACAGCGTGGCTGGCAAGAAAGGGTATTAAATAAAAAAAAGTAATGACATGGCCTCCTTGTTCACCTGATCTGAACCCCATTGAGAACCTGTGGTCCATCATCAAATGTGGGATTTACAAGGAGGGAAAACAGTACACCTCTCTGAACAGTGTCTGGCAGGCTGTGGTTGCTGCTGCACGCAATGTTGATGGTGAACAGATCAAAACACTGACAGAATCCATGGATGTCAGGCTTTTGAGTGTCCTTGCAAAGAAAGGTGGCTATATTGGTCACTGATTTGTTTTTGTTTTGTTTTTAAATGTCAGAAATGTGTATTTGTGAATGTTGAGATGTTATATTGGTTTCACTGTTAAAAATAAATCATTGAAATGGCTATCTATTTATTTTTTGGTTAAGTTGCCTAATAATTCTGCACAGTAATAGTAGTCACCTGCACACACAGATATCCCCCGAAAATAACTAACACTAAAAACAAACTAAAAACTACTTCCAAAAAAATTCAGCTTTGATATTAATGAGTTTTTGGGGTTCATTGAGAACATGGTTGTTGTTCAATAATAAAATGAATCCTCAAAAAATACAACTTGCCTAATAATTATGCACTACCTGTATACTTCTAGCATCAATACCATATTATGGTTCTACAATCTGACAGGTGCGCTTTATATGTTGTCCATTTTTATATCTACATTTTGTTGTTGAAATGTTATTAATCATTGTGCACATATTTACCTTCCTGAATGAGGCTCACAGGACCGCTCTCTTCCTCCTGCTCTTCTGCTTGAGAAGTTGGGGTGGTGGGGGGGGGAAGCTCCTCAGCTTGCTCCTCAACAGGAGCTGGGGTTGGGGAGTGGGAGGGCCCTGGCTGCTCCTCCTCATCCATCTCCTCCTCTGCCGCATCCTCCTCTGCCGCATCCTCCTCCTCCTCATCGGCCTGGCGCCTTCTGCGCTTGGCGCGGACAACTGGCATTGGAGCTCCTATAATAACACAATGTTCATATATTATAAAAATGTTTTCTAATGACGTATGCAAATTCTGTGTACTGTGCTGTATTGTATATGAATACAAATTGATTTATATAGACAGTTAACCAATGGGACAATGTTATATTAAAGGGTCTTGTGGGCACTACAGGGGACTGAGCGTGAGCTGGGATGCAACCATGTTAAAATGAGCTGTTTTTGTCTCCTTTGTTTTGTTCAGACCATCTCATGTTAAAAAAAGGGCCTGATGGAGCACACGGGATTACTATAACAACCCCACTCCTAACACAGGAATTTAGTGGTAATCTATATATATAAAACTCAACGTGTGTGTGTGCATAAATGTATGTATGTATGTATGTATGTATGTATGTTCCAGCATCACGTACAAACGGCTAAAGATATTTATATGAAACTTGGCACACAGGTTACTTATATGTCAGCCACAAACATAGGATAGGTGGTTTAAACCTTACCCACCCCCACTTGCCATGGTCGGGGTTTTTCTTTAAAGTCCCATGCAAAGCAATGGGAAAATTATGTTCCCACATAACTTCTGTGTTCCTGTCTGCTGCCCCATGTATTTTTTCAACAGTACTATGAATACCTTGGCCGGTGGTGATATATGTTAGCACAACATGGCATCTTGGTTAACAACATCTGACCTTACATGAATTACATATGACCTTACATAACTGTCACCAAAGGAGCTGCGGTGGCTCCACGCGATTGCCACTGCACTGACAACTGATTCACCTCTGCAGCTAGGGGTTCGGATCCCGCTCTCGGCTACCTGTGAATTGAGTTTGGTGGTCTCAGCCCCGCCCCTGGTGGGTGTGCTATGCGAGGTTGGGTTGGGAGGACCCCCTCACACCCGCCATTGCCAACCGGGGCATGGAGAAAGGTGGCAGATTGCCTCTGGGGGAGGCCTCCCAACTCCTGCAGGCCGGCTCCTCTCTCTTTCGAGTTCACGCACAAAATACACTTTTTTAAAAAAAAACATAACTGTCAACAATAACTTACCTGGATGATATTTAGCCCGAAGACGTCTGACATGAACCATTTGGCGCCTCTTCAGGTCAGACCACTTCTTAACAATGGCCTTGTGGTCATGTTGGCCGCCAAAGTCAGCGATTAGGGCGCTGACCACAGCCCTTTTCTGTGGCTGCCTCCGCAGCTCATCGTATCCTGTTTCCAGGAACTTCTGCAAGATGAAGAACAAAGTATATTGTAATACTTCTGTTGACAGCCTTATGGATATATGACGTAAATGTATGCTATTCAACAATTGGAAGCATTCTCGCCTTATTAATCAATGACAGGGGTAACATGAAAGATTTTATATCCTGCCATTTCGGTCGCCACCTTTTTTGCATAAATATAGCAGCCATTATCATTTGCATAATTATGAATATATTATTAACAACACAGGATACACGTATAGGGGAGATATGCGTTGCTAACTCTTTTCCCTGTCAGGAGCCTAACGCCCCGGGGGGTCAGAGACGGGACCTTTTTCGGAGGACCACTGACGTATGTACCAGTCGCAGTTTTTTGTGATGTCACTCTTTAGGTGTGTGCACATTTTTCACTGCATCCGGGTGGAGTTTTTGGGTTGTGTTTTGCACGCCACAGGCTTTTCAACAGGAAAAAAACAGCTGGAGGCAGAATGGTTGCAAAACACTACGTGTTTGTTACTTAACTCTGGGTTTCAAGACCAGTCCACCTCCAGCTGTTGCAAAACTACTACTCCCATCAGCCACGGTCTGTCAGTGCATGCTAAGAATTTTACTTTTGCTGCATTTAGGGTGCCACAGTTTAGAGACCCGTGCATAAAGGCCTGAAAAATGGGGGCCTGCAGAACTTACAATACTAGAAGTGCCAGCATTCCCAGGCATGCTGGAAGTTGTAGTTCTGCAACATCTAAAGGGCAATATGTATTCGAACGTCCTTGGGCCTTGAGGACACTGAAGTCAGGACGTTCGCATACGTCCTATGTCCAAAAAAATTTTAAATTCATTATGCTAAATAACAAGGAAAAGTGCCTAAATACACATTTGCCAACCAGGGTGTCTGCAGCTGTCCAGGCATGCTGGGACTTGTAGTTTTGTAAAAGCAGGAGACACATTTTTTGTGAAATACTAATATATGATCATATATACTAACTTTTAAACTAGACTTAAATGCTGGGCTGGGCTGGGACTTGTAGTTTTGTAAAAGCAGGAGACACATTTTTGGTTAAATACTAATATCTGATCATATATACTAACTTTTAAACTAGACTTAAATGCAGTTGAAGATGATGAAATAACAGTGGTCAAAATACTTACACAAATCAGCAACTTTTCCTCAGACTTAGTGAAATTGCTTCCAACCATGTTGCTGTGTGATTGCGCTGCGATCATAAGTTGGAAACTGGCAAGGCTCCAGGAAATGGTCGCGTGTTGTTCGCGTGTTGATTGCGCTGCTTGGACCGAGATGGGTCCATATGGCTTCGGCTGTATGGACCACAGTAACTCTTTTCCCTGTCAGGAGCCTAGGAGCCTAACGCCCCGGGGGGTCAGAGACGGGACCTTTTCGGAGGACCACTGACGTATGCAACCGTCGCAGTTTTTTGTGATGTCACTCTTTAGGTGTGTGCAAATTTTTCCTTGCACCGGGTGGAGTTTTTGGGTTGTGTTTTGCACGCCACAGGCTTTTCAACAGAAAATAACCAGCTGGAGGCAGAATGGTTGCAAAACACTACGGGTTTGTTACCTAACTCTGGGTTTCAAGACCAGTCCACCTCCAGCTGTTGCAAAACTACTACTCCCATCAGCCACGGTCTTTCAGTGCATGCTAAGAATTTTACTTTTGCTGCATCTAGGGTGCCACAGTTTAGAGACCCGTGCATAAAGGCCTGAAAAATGTGGGCCTGCAGAACTTACAATACTAGAAGTGCCAGCATTCCCAGGCATGCTGGAAGTTGTAGTTCTGCAACATCTAAAGGGCAATATGTATTCGAACGTCCTTGGGCCTTGAGGACACTGAAGTCAGGACGTTCGCATACGTCCTATGTCCAAAAAAAATTTAAATTCATTATGCTAAATAACAAGGAAAAGTGCCTAAATACACATTTGCCAACCAGGGTGTCTGCAGCTGTCCAGGCATGCTGGGACTTGTAGTTTTGTAAAAGCAGGAGACACATTTTTGGTTAAATACTAATATCTGATCATATATACTAACTTTTAAACTAGACTTAAATGCAGTTGAAGATGATGAAATAACAGTGGTCAAAATACTTACACAAATCAGCAACTTTTCCTCAGACTTTGTGAAATTGCTTCCCACCATGTTGCTGTAATATTGGGAAACTGGCAAGGCTCCAGGAAATGGTCGCGTGTTGTTCGCGCAATTGCGCATGCGCGATCGAAAAATCGCAATCGCAATATGTATTTTGGTTAAAATATCATACATATTCGATTTCAGAGTGCTGCTACAGCAGTTTTCGAAATATCTGCAATAAATTTCGCATTCGCATGTTGCGATATTTCGATAAAATATCAGGAATATTCTGAGCCAATCAGAGCGCTCCTCCAGCATATCTCGAAATTGCGCAATAAATATCGCATTCGCATGTTGCGATATTTCGATAAAATATCAGGAATATTCTGAGCCAATCAGAGCGCTCCTCCAGCATATCTCGAAATTGCGCAATAAATATCGCATTCGCATGTTGCGATATTTAGATAAAATATCACGAATATTCTGAGCCAATCAGAGCGCTCCTCCAGCATATCTCGAAATTGCGCAATAAATATCGCATTCGCATGTTGCGATATTTCGATAAAATATCACGAATATTCTGAGCCAATCAGAGCGCTCCTCCAGCATATCTCGAAATTGCGCAATAAATATCGCATTCGCATGTTGCGATATTTCGATAAAATATCACGAATATTCTAAGCCAATCAGAGCGCTCCTACCGCAGTTATTAAAAAAATCGCAATTATTTTCGCATTCGCAATAGCGAAAAATCGCATTCAATTAATTTCGATAAAATATCACGAATATTCGAATTTAGCGAATATATCTCGAATATTCGAATATATATTCGAGATATATCGCGAAATCGAATATGGCATATTCTGCTCAACACTACTGGTGAGTAGCTCAGAAAGACTGCATTGGTATCCACCTGTAACACTTGGAGTTGAGACCCATATTCTGATCTAGTAACAGGAGGTGAAGCATAGATAATGTAATGACCATACTTACTCCCAAGGGCCCCTGTAGCTTTCAATTCAGTTACTGAGGATTGGAAAGAGGTTCTGCAAGATGCAATAGTTCCTTTTGTATTCCTGATGTGTGCAACCTGAGAGGTGTTTAGGTAATGTTTAGTTAGACATGCCTAGTGTTATGGTGTGAGGTTAACTGTTATGTCTATTCTTTTATTTTGTTACTTTTTGTGCACGTTGCTACGTGCAATGATTGGCCGGGGTATGCCCCTATGGCCCTGTTTTGTATCTCAACAACATTGAAAATACCTTAATAAAAAAAAAAAAAAATTATGTATTAATGCTTCATGTCTCGTGGGAGGGGCTTTGACAAACTCCAGAAGGAGGAAGCGAAGAGAGAAGAACAAAGTCAAAGAACTGAGCCACATACAAACTGGGGCTTCCACTGTTGCTGTAGTCTCACCCACAGTGGCGGCCCCCTAATCCATGCGCCTGGCCCCAAATCTACATACAGTGCGCCGGACACATAGATTTCAATGTTTTTTTTTTTAAACACATGTTAAAAGCCTGAGACTGTAATTGGCTTAAAAAAAGGGTGGGCTCGGGGCGCAGAGCACTGCGCCGTGAGCCCACCCAGTTGTGTGACATTAGTCCCGATTGGCCAGGGAGTCTTAGGACTCCCGGACAATCAGGTCTCAGGTCCCACTTCCTGTTTGGCCGGGAGTAGAAGCAACAGCCCCAACACTTCCATCGGCAAGCTGGAGCGAGGAGCAGCAGATGGAGGGGCAGCAACAGCCTCTTTAAGTTTTCAGGATCCCTACCCCAGATCCAGCACCACCTCATCATCAGTCTCCTAAGGCAGTGGTCTCCAAACTGCGGCCCGAGGGTCGGATGCGGCCCTTTTCTTGCCTTTATCCGGCCCTTGGGGCACTATCCCTCCCAATGATACGAGACACTATTCTGCCATCTGACACCGACAATGGAGCACCATTTCTCCCACTGCCACCATTAATGGGGCACTATTCCTCCCTATGATACCAGCAATGAGGCACTATTCCTCCCAATAATACCAGATGTTTACTCCCACTGATGCCAGGAAAATTTTCTCTCCCGCTGGCCAAAGTCCGGCCCTCCAAGAGTCTGAAGGACAATAAACCGGCCCTTTGTTTAGAATGTTTGGAGACCCCTGCCCTAAGGTAAGGCCACTGATTTCTGATCTTTAGCAAAAAATATAAAACCCAGCAGTGTTTAAATATCATCGAAAGAAAGCTCTATTTGTGTGGGGAAAAAAATGATAATAATGTCATATGGGCACAGTGATGTATGACCGCACAATTGTTATTCATAATATAACAGCCCTGAAAGCTGAAAATTGGCCTGGGCAGGAACAGGGTCAAAGTATCCGGTTTCAAAGTGGTTAATCAATTTATGTGCAGGTATTGCTTTTTTCGTATTTGTTTAACCACTTGCCGACCAGCCACCGTAATTACACTGCGGCAGGTCGGCTTGTTCCCGTGAATCACTGTAGCTGTACGTCGGCCCTTCAAACAGCTATAGCAGGGGGACCCGATAACCGCCGGCCATGCACGATTGCGGGCATGAGAGCCAGGATGGGGATGTGTGTGTGGAAACATACAAATCCCTGTTCTGACAGGAGAGGAGAGACAGATCGTCTGTTCCTACTAATCAGGAACAGCGATATGTCTCCTCCTCTAGTCAGTCATCCCCCCACAGTTAGAAACACACTGTAACAGGAGTCACTTTTGGGCACAGATTGAGCCAGGAAATAAAGGGACATATGTTGGATTGTTTTAATATGGACAGTAATCCACCATACATTCCTTAAGGTCTGTAAAGAATATTCAGACCCTACCGGTCAATAATGACTCTTTCAATGATTAGCCCAGGCTAGTGAGTTGTTAACCACTTGCTTACTGGGCACATAAACCCCCTTCGTGCCCAGGCGAAATTTCAGCTTCCAGCACTGCGTCGCTTTAACTGACAATTGCGCGGTCGTGCGACGTGGCTCCCAAACAAAATTGGCGTCCTTTTTTCCCCACAAATAGAGCTTTATTTTGGTGGTATTTGATCACCTCTGCGGTTTTTATTTTTTGCGCTATAAACAAAAAAAGAGCGACAACTAAAAAAAAATTTATATATATTTTTTACTTGTTGCTATAATAAATATCCCAATTTTTAAAAAAAAAACTATTTTTTTTCTCAGTTAAGGCCGATACGCATTTTTCGACGTATTTTTGTAAAAAAAAAAAGTTTGCGCAAAACTTATAGCGCCTACAAAATAGGGGACAGAATTATTATTTTTTTATAATTTTTTTTTTTACTAGTAATGGCGGCGATCTGCGATTTTTATTGGGACTTCGATATTGCGTCGGACGTATCGGACACTTTTGACACAAATTTGGGACCATTCACATTTATACAGCGATCAGTGCTATAAAAATGCACTAATTACTGTATAAATGTGACTGGCAGTGAAGGGGTTAACACTAGGGGGTGAGGAAGGGGTTAAATGTGTATCCTGGGTGTGTTCTAACTGTGTGGGGGGAGGGGGGTGACTGGGGGAGGTGACCGATGCTGTGTCTCTATGTACAAGGGACACAGCATCGGTCTCCTCTCCTCTGACAGCACGTGGAGCTCTGTGTTTACACACAGAGCTCCACGTCCCTGCTGTGCTCCCGACGATCGCGTGTACCCGGCGGACATCGCGGCCGCCAGGTACACGCATCGGCTTCCCAGCGATGCGCCGGGACAGTGTTTACCCGCTGCGCGCCCCCCAGAGGCGCGCGCGGGTAATACACTTGAAATGACGTCCAAAGACGTCCAGTTGGCACCTGAGAGCCGCGCTGTTGATGTCTTTTGTCAATAGCGCGGGTCTCAAGTGGTTAAATGAGGCTGGCTCCTGCAAGGCCTTTCATTGTCATATAACACTGTTTAAAGCCTATTGATGCTCAGGTGTGAATACCTTTCTGTCGGAGACAGACTGTCTGTCTAAAGATGTGGATTGAGGGGAAATCATTGTGTGATGGTGTTTTGTTTGAATTCTGTTAATGAAGGAATGTGACTTCTCAGGTGGAGTGATTAGGTCATGTTAATTATAGACCGGCGCCGAAATGTCTGGAATGTTTAGCAATTAGCCCATCTGACGGTGTATTGAAGCCCCCCTAGGGTGTGATGTGTGGGTGGAGAGTTTGATTGTTCCTGTGATCACTGAAACATGCCTTGAAAACTGTATATAAACTTGAGAGCTAACCATTAAAAGTGTTCATACATTTGAAACCAGTAACAGAGCAAGTCTCGTTATTCTGGGAAATGGGATGTCTGATGTCTGTTGGATGGTTGGAGTGTCAGATAAGCTGTCGTGGGTTGATGGAAGGTCGTAAACGGAGGTGACTGTTACACACACATTAGGAAACACTTAACCCATTGATCGCCCTCCAGTGGTTAACCCCCTTCCCTACTAGTGACATTTACACAGTAATCAGTGCATCTTTATAGCACTGATTGCTGTATAAATGTCAATGGTCCTCAAAAGTGTCCGATCTGTCCGCCGTAATGTCGCCGTCCCGCTAAAAATTGCAGATCTCTGCCATTACTAGTAAATAAAAAAAATGCCATAAATCTATTCCCTAATTTGTAGACGTGATAACTTTTGCGCAAACCAATCAATATACGCTTATTGCGATTTTGTTTTTACCAATAATATGTAGAATACATATTGGCCTAAACTGATGAAGACATTTCTTTTTTTTTATTTATTTTTGGGATATTTATTATAGCAAAAAGTATAAAATATTTTTTTTTTTTCAAAATTGACGCTCTTTTTTTTTCTTTATAGAGCAAAAAATAAAAACTGCAGAGGTGATCAAATACCACCAAAATAACGCTCTATTTGTGGGGAAAAAAAGGACTTCCATTGTGTTTGGGCAGAACATCGCACGACCGCGTAATTGTCAGTTAAAGCGAAGCAGTGCCATATCGGGGGAAAATCTTCCGGTCCTTAAGTGGTTAATCAGTGACAATCATTTTAAATAAAAAGACAGACAGAGGTTAAAGGAGACACACATTTTAGCTCTCCAACTTCTCATTCATCTCTCATTTGAAATACAGAATACAGTGGAACCGTTGGATTACAAGCATAATCCGTTCCAGGAGAATGCTTGTAATCCAAAGCACTCGCATATCAAAGCGAGTTTCCCCACAGAAGTCAATGGAAATGAAGATAATTTGTTCCGCATGTAGCCAGAGGTGGGGGGGGGCCAGAGAGCCTCGGAAATACTCGGCTGATCTCAGAAACCCCCAGAAAGACTCGGAAAGACTCGGGAACAGAGTATTTTCTAGTGTTTACAAATATTTCTGAGTGATTCAGAGTATTACCGAACGGCTACAAAAAAGTTTAGAGTGTCACTGCTGACCCCGCACTTCTGGCCAAATGCGGTACTGCACACCCCATTAGCTTAAATTCTGCTCGTTTTGCAAGACAGAATAAAAAAAAAAAAAGTTGCTCGTCTTTCAAAACGCTCGTTAACTGCGTTACTCGTAAACCAGGGTTCCACTGTAATAGAAAAATGCATTGAAATGTATTGAATGTGAGTTTACAAACAGTGGCCCAGATTCAGGTAGGGGCGCGCACTGATACGGCGGCGCAGCGTATCGTTTTTACGCTACGCCTCCGTAAATTCCTGGAGCTACGCTGCATTCACGAAGCATTTGCTCCGTAATTTGCGGCGGCGTATCGTAAAAGGGGCCGGCGTAAGCGCGCGTAATTTAAATGATCCCGTAGGGGGGCGCGGATCATTTAAATTAGGCGCGTTCCCGCGCCGAACGTACTGCGCATGCTCCGTCGGGAAAATTTCCCGACGTGCATTGCGGTAAATGACGTCGCAAGGACGTCATTGGCTTCGATGTGAACGTAAATGGCGTCCAGCGCCATTCACGAACGAGTTACGCAAACGACGCAAAATTTGAAAATCGCGACGCGGGAACGACGTCCATACTTACCATTGGCTGCGCCTCCTAATAGCAGTAGCAGCCTTACGGCGAAAACGACGTACGCAAACGACGTAAAAAACGAGCGCCAGCCGCGCGTACGTTTGTGAATCGGCGTAAGTATGCAATTTGCATACTCTACGCTGACAACTACGGGTGCGCCACCTAGCGGCCAGCGTCAGAATGCACCCTAAGATACGACGGCATAAGAGACTTATGCCAGTTGTATCTTAGGCTACAGTCGGCGTATCTAGCTTTCTGAATACAGAAAGTAGATACGCCGGCGCTACTTAGCAATTACGCTGCGTATCTATGGATACGCAGCGTAATTGCTCTCTGAATCTACCCCAGTATTTTTTTGTATATTATATATACTTGACTGCTTTAATTATGTATGTAGCTGAATTTAGTTAAAATAACACATTGAAATGCAACAGTTATGCGTTTTAATAAATGATGAGTTATTAATCATGTGGTCCATCACCCCGCGATTTACTTAGCTCCCTCTGGGATGACCTCACAGCGGGGTTGCTGTAAACCAATCACAACAAGGCCTGTTTGTTGCTTAATAATTTAGATAGGATTACATGTGTCATTGATAAGAGCGTAGGGAAAGCGGCACACATAAAAATGGTTTACAATTGTGTATTGATTTAACCACTTAAGGACCCCTTCACGCCGATATACGTCGGCAGAATGGCACAGCTGGGCACAATCACGTACCTGTAAGTCCTCTTTAAAGAGCCCAGCCGTGGGGTCGCAAGCGTGCCACCAGCGGCGCGATCGCGACATGGTCCGAAGCTCCGGGACCGCGCCCGCGGGACCCGATCGCCAATGGTGTCCCGCGATCGGTCACAGGAGCTGAAGAACGGGGAGAGGTGTGTGTAAACAAACCTTCCCCGTTCTTCATTGTGGCAATGTCAGTGATCGTCTGTTCCCTGATATAGGGAAAAGACGATCACTGACGTCACACGTCCAGCCCACCCCCCTTACAGTTAGAAACACATATGAGCTCACACTTAACCCCTTAGCGCCCCCTAGTGGTTAACCCCTTCACTGTCATCGTCATTTTCACAGTAATCGGTGCATTTTTATAGCACTTCTCGCTGTGAAAATGACAATGGTCCCAAAAATGTGTCAAAATTGTCCGATGTGTCCGCCATAATCTCGCAGTCACGAAAAAAATTGCTGATCGCCGCTATTAGTAGTAAAAAAAAAAAAAATGTTAATAAAAATGCCATAAAACTATCCCCTATTTTGTAAACGCTATACATTTTGCACAAACCAATCAATAAACGCTTATTGCGATTTTTTTTACCAAAAATAGGTAGAAGAATACGTATCGGCCTAAACTGAGGGAAAAAAAATTGTATACCGTATTTATCGCGGTATAACACGCTCCTGCATATACGGCGCACCCCTAAAGTTGCCCCGAATCCTGTGGAAAAAAAGTTTTTTTTGTACTTACAGTTTTGGTGTCTTGCGCGGCGTCCGTCTGCGGCTTCGGGTGTCCTCTTCGTCAGGTCCGGGGTCCGTCTGTGGCTTCGGGTGTCCTCTTCGTCGGGTCCGGCGTCCTTCTGCGGCGTCCTCCCAGCTCGTTTCCCGTGCCGAGTTTGAATACTGCGCCGACATATACCGAGCGCAGTACACTCGTGTATCGTCGGACAGACTCGGCAACTCTCGCGCTGACGTCCTGTACGCTCAGGACGTCAGCGCGAGAAGCGCCAAGACTGCCCGAAGATACACGAGTGTACTGCGCTCGGTATATGCCAGCGCAGTATTCAAACTCGTGGCGGGAAAGCGGGTATCGGCGTATACCGCGCACCCACGATTTTGCCCTGATTTTCAGGGCAAAATAGTGCACGGTATACGCCGATAAATACGGTATATATTTTTTGGGGATATTTATTATAGCAAAGAGTAAAAAATTCATTTTTTTTTTAAATTGTCGCTCTATTTTTGTTTATAGCGCAAAAAATAAAAACCGCAGAGGTGATCAAATACCACCAAAAGAAAGCTCTATTTGTGGGGGAAAAAGGACGCCAATTTTGTTTGGAAGCCACGTCGCACGACCGCGCAATTGTCAGTTAAAGCGACGCAGTGCCGAATCTCAAAAAGGGGCAAGGTCCTTAACCTGCCTAATGGTCCGGGGCTTAAGTGGTTAAAGCGGCAGCATTTCAAGCAGCCCCCATTTTAAACGAGTCTCCTATGAGTACAGAGAGGGGCGCTTAGGCTGCATTCACACCTAGGCGACAAAACGCCTGAAGCGCGACGCTCGATACGCTGGAGGGGCGAATTTCCATTGCTGTCTATGAGATGGTTCCCATCTCACGCCGAAACGCCGTACGCCTGCCGCCTGAAAACAAGTCCCGGACCTTTTTTTTCTGGCGGCATTGGCGTTCGGGCATAGACAGCAATGGAAATTATTTGTGAAAAAAAAAAAGTTAAACAAATCGCGGCAAAATACGCTGCATACGCGGCGTTACAATGTGAATGCAGCCTTATTTGTGAACAGTGCCTGAAGGCTTGTGGCTAGGGGCAAATATCGATTTGGTTTTGGTACTTTTTTCCTGTAGAGAGAACCCCAGACAATATAACCTAAGGTAATGAAGAGCGGGGCTGTCGGCATTCACGCTGGGGGGAGATCAGAAGACAACTACGATGGCACATGCTGCTGCTGTAGTTGTAGTCAATTGTATTAGCCCCATTAAAATTCACTTCCTAATTAATAGGGGAAAAATCACATTATTATTGCAGTTTAAAGAAACCCTTTTCAATGCGCTATGAATAAAAGATTGCAAAAAGATCACATGCACTGCGGGAAGGAGCACTGTGGGTGTTTCCCATCATAAGAGACTGCAGAGAGAGTTGCTTTCAGACAGACACTGTGCTTTTGCTCTCTCTGGGGAGTGGAGGGCAGTCTTTAAGGGCGAGAGGTCTATGTTACATCTCCCTGTGTTCATGCCTAGCTTTTAAAACAAAAGCTTTTTAAAGATCATGTCACCGGAGCGCAACCGTCCTTCATCTTTTTCATGTTCTTTTTGATACGTTTTCTATTTGATGCAATTTGGTATATTTTTTTTACAATTGATAAATTTGCATTTATTACCTGCATTTTATTATACACATCGGTTTTGATCCTTCTACATTTCTGAGAGCTAACTGAAGTTGTGGAGACGATGTTGTAGTTATTATTTGATGTTTTAGAACTTGTGGTGTATACTCATATGAATGCGTCTTTCATCATTATGGCTGCTTTATGTTTATTCTTGTAGCCCTAATGAAGGGAAAATGGCGTTGCGCCCCTAAAAAAAGGGTTGGCTGTTTTTATTACATATTTACTAACAATTAAAATGATCTTGCACTCCTTCATCTGTTTTTAGGAACTGTTTCTGTATTTCTAGCTTTTAGACGATCCCTGAAAACCCTCCTCTTCAGAGAAGCCTATCCTACTCACACCTAACAACTGTATTTTCATTTTCTCCATCTCCATTAACTTTTGTTCCACTTGACCCTCCCTTCTATACAGTGGCGGTTCGTCCATAGAGGGCGCTGGAGCGCCGCCCCCTCTGGCTCTTGCCTGCCACTGAGTCTAATAACATACATTCATGCATTGCATGAATGTATGTTATTGTTGCCAGCTGCCGCTGGTCTATTCAGAGATGGCCGGAAATTGAGCGCCGGACACCTGAATAACGGCTGCTGGTTGGCTGCGCGGAAGTGCCTATCAGAGCCGCTGTACAGCCCTCGTCTCCCGGATGTCTTTTCTTCGGGGGGTGCGTCCCTTGGATAAAACTAATGGCCGTCTCAGCCAATCAGGTTCCCTGATTATGGTTATCGGTAACCTGATTGGCTGAAGCGTCACCAAGGCGGGAGAAGACATCGAGGGACGTGGAAGGAGTAAGGTAAGTGCATTTTACAGGGCACAACGGCGACAGTGGGCACAGAGGCGACAAAGGGCACAGTGGCATCAATGGGAACAGTGGTGACAAAGGGCACAGTGGCATCAATGGGCACAGTGGCGACAAAGGGTCAGTTATCCTTCAGTCAAAAAAAATAGAACTTGCTTTAAAATTTGACCGATGGACGCCTAACCGATCGGTCAAAACCGATGGTAAGTACGCAAAAGGATCGGTTCCAAACCCCTGCATGCTCAGAATCAAGTCGACGCATGCTTGGAAGCATTGAACTTCATTTTTCTCTGCACGTCGTTGTGTTTTACGTCACCGCGTTGCACTGGATCGGTTTTTGAACTGATGGTGTGTAGGCACATCAGACCATCAGTCAGCTTCATCGGTTAACCGATGAAACGGACCTTCAGTCCGTTTTCATCAGTTTGGACTGATCGTGTGTACAGGGGCTAAGTCTGACAAGCCAAGTGTTGGCTGTTAGATGGAAGTGATCTGGTGGTTGTACACTCTCTATACCCCTGGTAAATCCATCTGGCACTCTTCACATGTGGGAGAGCAGAACCAGGGAACCAAGAAATTGTGCTGCAAGTTTGAAAATGACTTACTAAGCTATTGGTAGACTTGCCAGGCTTCACAAGTTTGTTGCACAATTGCAGGAACTACGCATTGTATGACTCCAGATCAACTTTCTTTGTAAACATTCTGCAAGTTCTGGTTCAGTTATGTTGTGCAATAGTCATCCCACCACAGGGGGTCACTATTGCTAAATTTTCATGCTGAAAACTTGAAGAGCTCTTGCTGTAGACTCACCACTGCAACTTTGCTCTTGCTGGAGACTTGCAAAGCAAATTTTCTACAAATTGAAAAAATGTCAACTAGAACTTGTGCTTCAAGTGCTCTGCAAGTGTACAACTTGCCAGTGAAAATATGCAGCAAGATAACAGACTTACAATTTAACACTGCCACACATTTGTGTCAAGTTATCCTTGCTGTCTGGGATGGAGGCTTTTGCAGAGTAGGGTAGTAGAGGAGACCAGTGAACGTCCATTTGCTGATCTTCTATACCTAGTATGAACTCGGTTTTGGATGTCACCTTGCTAATATGCATTCCATTAGCTTTAAAGCAGAGTAGGTAAAACGTCAGGTTTTTATTAGGAAAAATTAAATCTGTCACAACAAAAAAAAAAAAATTGGAGCTGGCGCACCACAGCCCAGATGGCAAGGGAAACTTGCCACAAATTTGTGGCACTGTTGAATTGTAAGTCTGTTAACTTGCTGCACATTTTCACTGCCAAGTTGTACACTTGCAGAGCACTTGAAGCACAAGTTCTAGTTGACACTTTTCCAATTTGTAGCAAATTTGCGTGGTAAGTCTCTAGCAAGAGCAAAGTTGCAGTGGTGAGTGCAAAAAACATATCTTTGGCCCAGATTCTGAAAGGGCTTACGACGGCGCAACGCCATGTACGCCGTCGTAAGTCCTAATCTGGGCCGTCGTATCCATTAGATCCGACAGGCGTAAGGCTCTTACGCTGTCGGATCTTAAATGCAATTTTTTTTTTTGCCGCTAGGTGTCGCCTCCGTCGTTTTCCCGATCGAGCATGCAAATTAGCAAAATACGCGAATTCCCGAACGTACGCGCGGTCGACGCAGTGAAGTTACAACGTTTACGTTAGATTTGCGACGCGTAAAGTTGCCCCTGGGTATATGAGGCGCAGTCAATGTTAAGTATGGCCGTCGTTCCCGCGTCGAAATGTGAAAATTTACGTTGTTTGCGTAAGTCATCCGTGAATAGGGCTGGACGCCATTTACGTTCACGTCGAAACCAATGACGTCCTTGCCCCCTACCCGGATCATTTGATTTAGGCGGGCTTGCGCCGGGGGATTTACGCTACGCAGCCGCAACTTTACAGGCAAGTGCTTTGTGAATCAAGCACTTGCCCGTAAAACTTGCGGCGGCGTAACGTAAATGAGATACGTTACGCCGCCGCAGAGATGCGGCGATCTACGAGAATCTGCCCCTTTATTTTTATGTGTTAAGGTGTGCTGCCAACCTATTCAAAGCATTGTGTGAATGGACTCTTATGCCGTGTACACACGGTTGGAATTTCCGACAACAAATGCTCGAAGATCGTGTGTAGGCTCCATCAGACATTTGCTGTCAGAATTTCAGACAACAAATATTCGAGAGCTGGTTCTCAAATTTTCCGACAACAAAAGTTCTTGTTGGAAATTCCGACCGTGTGTACACAATTCAACATACAAAAATCCTATGCGTGTTCGGAATCAATTCGACGCATGCTCGGAATCATTGAACTTAATTTTTCTCAGCTCGTCTGTAGTGTTGTACGCCACTGCGTTCTTGACGTTCGGAATTTCCGACAACATTTGTGTGACCGTGTGTATGCAAGACAAGTTTGAGCCAACATCCGTCAGAAAAAAATCCACAGTTTTGTTGTCGGAATGTCCGATGGTGTGTACGCAGCATTACTGTTAACATTATTTACATTAAGCGGGTCTTTTTAATATGTTTTAAAACAAAAAACAAAAAAATTAAAAGGACTGCAATTTCTCTTTAATGTAAATTAATTAGTAAAAACTCAAAAACAAACGTTGTCTGGAGCGAGCTGACATTATAAACTGTCAGCCCCCACACCTTTTGTTACTGTATTGGTGGAGTCAAATACTGCCTGTTGTTCAGTTCCTCATAGTAGAGATTAGGCATACTCCGCAGATTCCACAATGCAATGCATGTGGGCGGCAGGAGGCATGCATTTTCACATGCAAATAACAGATTGGAGAAAGGTGCTATCTACATAACCACGCGACATTGGACTGCTGGGATCACATGTTCATTTGCTGTTGCTTCGCACTTTTCTATTATGTACAGGTTGATTTTAAAGGACACTGACCTTAGTATTTTATCTTTTATTTCTCTTATCTGGGACACTATCATCAAAAATATAATCACATTTTATATATTATTACAGTTGTGTTCTCAGCTTTACATGTGTAGGAGCTTGGTGTAGCCTCTTGGTGTAACATTCATTGTAATTGCTCCTATAATCGAACTGTCACTTCCATGGCAAGTAAAATCAGAAAATAAAGTATGATCAATTTACAAAATATGGGCTTGCTGGATCCACCAAATGATGGCCGATTAAAACATACCTTAGGCCTTCTCAGGGAATTAATACATCACCCCTTTTTTATTAATGTAAATTAACAATATTATTGGCAGGGCCGGATTTCCCACAAGGCCAACAAGGCCAGGCCTCGGGGCGGCACTGTGTGCAGGGGCGGCGGCGGGCGGCAGAGGAAGAGGAGACAAGTAATTTTTCAGCGGTGCTGTTCCAACTTCCGCCCTTACTTATAGGGCTGCGAAGGCTGCGCAACACAGAAGAGAGAGAATGACGTCATCTCTCACTGCCCGCCCTCACTCTCATCTCTCACTCGAGTCTCTTGTGCCTCTGTTTCACTTGCAGCTAGTTTCCCTGCGCGGGAGAGGCTGACAGCACTCTGCAATGCTGGGTGGGGGGGCTCGATTTTACATGCAATTAGTCACAAACTGGTACTTTTTGGGTGGCAGCCAGGTAACTGTGGAGAACCCCATTCTGCTAGCAGGCAGTGTGGCAAGTGACATCCCCATCTGGTGGCAGGCAGCGTGGCAAGTGACATCCCCATCTGGTGGCAGGCAGCGTGGCAAGTGACATCCCCATCTGGTGGCAGGCAGCGTGGCAAGTGACATCCCCATCTGGTGACAAGCAACGGTGGCAAGTGACCCGCTCAGGGCTCCCACTCATTCTGCTTTATGGTGAGTTGAACTATTTTATATTACAGTGTAATGATAGAAATAATGCATTTCAATCATCCTAACACCATAACAACCATGATGCCAGAATGATTGAAGCACTAACACCAGGCATTGTCTGTGAAAAAAAAAAACGCTTACCCCCCCCGCACGTTGCCCCCCCCCCCATGTGAAGGTGGGCGGCGGCATTGAAGGACCCGGCCTTGGGGCGGCAAAGGGAGTAAATCCGGGCCTGATTATTGGTACAACCACACATGGATTACTCTCACTGGAGCTTTCCTTCTTCAGTTTGTGGGCAGGAGTAGGTTGACCTCCCTACACAGGTGACGCTGTCCGCTATCACCATGCAAGTAGAGTGGAGGACAGGAGGAACTCATGTTTCTCTTAGGCCTTCATACATGTCTTCAGGTCAGGGGCGCTGTCCATTTGGATGCTGCTGCCCTGGATGACCTTTGGGCCATCTTTGATGAGGCAGTACTTATAAGAACCATTGGCTCACTGCAGTTGGCGCACATTAGTGCATGAGGTTAGGTTAGGGACAGGAATCTCCTGGATAAGGAGAGTGTGCCTAGTGTATGGTAAAGGTTCCAGTGGAGGAGGGTCAGCATGGGGACTCTTTTTAGTGCTGCTGTGTGAAACCTTTCACCACTAGTGCTTCCTTGCATACGGCCTACCACCCGCCTCCTGTGCTGGGTGCTGTGAGTCCCCGAGCATCGCTCTCCACAAGTACTGCATAATCCTCTGTGAGCGTTTCTGCTAGTTTGAAGCCTCTGCATAAACTTTGTTACAGTGTGGTTGGAACGTTCTTTTTTTTTTTTTTTGTATAATCTGTATTTATTGAAAAAAGGAAAAAACATGTATACATAAACATAAGTGCGACTTACATTAAACATGGTCCACCATGAATGCATATATCAGTACAGTGCAGAGGGCACAATAGAGCAACTAAAAAACAAGGTACCGTTTCTAGGGTAGAAAAACTGAACCGGCTGGGAGGGCCCTCCCTCCCCAACTTGAATACTCGTCCTCCATCAAAAACCCGGGGTCCTGGGACCCAACTAAAACAAGGAGCCCCCACATCTCAACATGGAGTAGGGGGGCCAAACGGCCTCCATCAAACCTTCCCCGGCCGAAATACGGCCTTGTAGGCACATAGAAAGTAGGGGCCCCGCACAACTTGAAATCTCCTCATCCAAGCTGAAAGAGAAGAGACCACAGCTGCCCAATGAGATCCGGCCCAGTCAAGGGGCCAACCCCAGCGGAGGAGGAAAAGAAAAAAAAAACCCAGAGCCGAACAGGTGCACAGAGATCCATGCATTAATTCCCAATAGATGGTTGGAACGTTCTTGACAAGATACTTCATTAAAATCTTGGATCCTGTGTGCGTCGTGTGTCTTCCCTCTTTGGTGCCTACTACCCGGCTTTCGCTCACTCCTACAAGTTGACATTTTGACTAGACCTCAGCTTATGATTACTATTGAAATTTTGTAATTTTGACCACAACATAAAGGGATATACAATGTATTAATACAGACATAAAATCGTATTTTTTCAACCTCGAATACTCTGTAACTATATAACTATGACTCGGGTTATGCAGAAGTCTGTTTCCCATTTCTTACTCATCCTGCCCCTTTGTAGCTACCTCGGTAGCACACCCTCCTTATTCTCCTACCCTCTATTCCATTCTTGGTCATTTTTCTAGATAGTTTGGACTCTCTCATGGACAATTACAACAAGTGGCACCTCTGCTTACTCTCTACCTCTAGTTGACCTGACAATTTTTGGAACAATCCTCTTTTGGGTCCTGTATTTAGGTGAATTTACCTTTAGAACCTTTTTGGTTCACGTACAACATTGGAAGATATCTGAGGCCCGCTGACGGTGTTTAAATGCCATCTCCACCCAGCAGACACCATACCTGATGTTTGGTCATGGATTGTGCCTGATATTAGCAAGTTGAAGTATTGGTTGTAGTTGAAGTATTGGTTTCCCCTTAGTTCGAACACATCTCAGAGATGTTTTGAACAGACATGGATAACAAAGCCCTGAAGAACCGGATTATGCCCGAAACATGTAGGCAAACTCCCTGTTGCACATACATTGCCATGTCCGACGGTTTACAACTTTTATATTTGTTTTTTATATACTGTACATGTGGACTTTTATTTGCCCTTATCTTAATATGATGTTTTGTATGTGTTAATAAAAACTTTTGTACCATGTAATATTTGGATCTATTTGATACGTGTTGACACACCCATGGAACTACCGTTTTTTGTTTGTTTTTTGTGTATTTTGTGCGTGTACTCGAGAGAGGGGCCGGACTGCAGGAGTTGGGAGTAGGCAGGCCTCCCCCAGAGGCAATCTGCCACCTTTCTCCATGCCCCGGGTGGCAATGGTGGGTGTGTGAGGGGGTCCTCCCACACAGCCCGCCCTACCTGCTCCGCTTTGAAGCCCAACGGGGCAGAGGGACTCCCTATAAGGGAGTGAGAGGATCTAGCCCGCTCAACCAGCCCCGTTAGTCCTTCGCCTCTCTTTTTAGAGACCGCGTGGTCAAAGTGCGTGCATGTTAACCCAATTTCGAGTGCGTGTAAGTGTGGTGGTTTTTGTGGGAGGGGGTGGGCGTACTAAGCGCAGGCTTACCTCGCATAGCACATCCACCGGGAGCCGGGCTGAGACCACCAAACTCAATTCACATGTAGCTGAGACCAGGATCCGAACCCCTAGCTGCAGAGGTGAATGGCTTGTCAGCGCAGTGCCAATCGCGTTGAGCCACCGCAGCTCCTGGAACTACCGTTTAAACGCCCACTCTCCAAAATATTTTCTTCTTCTATACTATGCTTATTTACAATTTGATAGGCCAATAATACCCTCAAAGGCCCCATACACACGAGAGGATTTATCCGCGAATACGGTCCAGCGGACCGTTTCCGCGGATAAATCCTCTCGAGGATTTGCGCGGATTTCCATGCGATGGAGTGTACTCACCGTCGAATCGAAATCCGCGCCGAAATCCTCTGGCGATGACGTGTCGCGCCGTCGCCGCGATTATGACGCGGCGACGTGCGCGACGCTGTCATATAAGGAATTCCACGCATGCGTCGAATCATTACGACGCATGCGGGGGATCCCTTCGGACGGATGGATCCGGTGAGTCTATACAGACCAGCGGATCCATCCGTTGGGATGGATTCCAGCGGATAGATTTGATAGCATGTCATCAAATATTTATCTGCTGGAAATCCATCCCAGGGGATAAATATCCACGGAAACAGATCCGCTGGAGTGTACACACCATAGGATCTATCCGCTGAAAACCATTCGCTGGGATTTTTTCAGCGGATGGATTCTATCGTGTGTATGGGGCCAAAGAGTATAATAACCGGTCAGACTCCTACAGGTGCTAGAGTCCTGTAAAGACAAAATAGTCCTTACTGTTCCTTTTCAGAAGCTATATTTATGTGCATCTTGGCAAACTACAATACACAATTTTGTCTGGAGTTCTTCTTAAACTTGATTATTGTAATAACAATGTAGAAAATGCATTTGGGATAATAAGGGTTTTCAACCAAGTAAAAATCCCTCAGTGTTTCTGTAGGTGTTCCTGTAGATTCTGTGCCTTTGTCTGAGCGTGAAGTTTGCTTGGTAATCAGCCCTGGAATGGAGCATTTGCCACTTTCGGCAGCTGCAAAAAACCCCAGCGCAACGAACGAATGAATATTGATAAGCAGCGCTGAAACGACTGCAGCCATTAAAGGAGTTCAACAAGCAACGCACACACATACATTAAGATCAAAGAGGCAGCAGGGGATCAAAAACCTGAAATGAGTTCGAAAGAGCATCGGGGAGGTTTGAGGCCTTGGTATTTTTCCACAATGCATAAAGATTGCTCGTCATTGTGATTGCTTTGTTGATTCCTCCCGCACAAGGGGTAATGGGCAGGCGATTGTTCTAACACAGCCAGGCAGAGCACTCGAGTCACATCAGAAGTAGTTCTGTCTGATCCTCTGTACTATTATCTGACTTCTAAGCAGTGACTGCACAGGGAGATGTTGAATTAGCATTAACCTCTTTCTTGCAGGATGGCTTTATGAAAGAGCATAGGAGAATAATCTGAAACAACCCATCCCGGAGGCATCTACTAAAGTTAGACTGGTTATAAATGGTTCAAGAAAACCAACTTATGCTACCAGTTTTTGAGAATGAATCGTTTGCAATTATTGGGCACTTTTTAATATCCTAGTGGGCAATAATAAGTTTGTCGAAAAAAAGAGATCTTCCATCCAGTTGAAATTTCTCCCAATGAGTAGCCCAATACTTTTCTCTGCTACAGAGAAAAAGAAAAGGATCAAAATACTGCATGTAGGCAGCCTGTCATGAGCAGCAGAGTTTAGCTCTAGGTCTTGGTGCCGAATTGCCGTGTGGGAGCCTTGACACATATTTTCTCGGGGAAGTGGCCTGATTTGGAGTCAAGGCTAAGGACCATATGGATGTGCGGCTACAGGCATCACCCCATTTCCTTTTTTGAGTCATAGCAGGAGCTGGGGCGAGCTCCATCCCATGCTGGCACTCCTAGCAGTGGATGCAAGGATCTATACACACCCTGCAGTGATAGAGCCTGAATGGTATACCAAGGTGTAGTAGGTGGCACATATCTGCTCGCTTGTCTTTTTCTTTTTCTATTCTTCCCTTCTTTCTTCCTTTGTTGTGCAGGTTTTTTTTTTATATATATATTTTTATTTATTTATTTTCTCCCTCTTTTTGCGAATAACTCCGCCCCCTCCCCCTTTTACCTGCCTTGGCCCCTGAGCCTTCTGGCTCAGGCATAACGCACTGCCCCCTGGCCCTATCCGGGGAGACGGTGGTAATTTGTAATTAGTTCCTTTAAGGCCTCGTACACACGACCGAACATGTCCGCTGAAACTGGTCTGGCGGACCAGTTTCCGCGGACATGTTCGGTCGTGTGTACGGCCGACCGGACAATTTTCCGGCGGATCGGACAGGTTTCCAGCGGACAAATGTTTCTTAGCATGCTAAGAAACATGTCCGCTGGAAGCCTGTCTGTCAGACATGTTCGGTCGTCTGTACGACTCACCGGACATGTCCGCTCGGCCGAAAGCCCTCGCATGCATCGAAGTGATTCGACGCATGCGTGGAAGCATTTACCTTCCAGGGTCGCGCACGTCGCGGCGACAGCGCGGCCACGTCACCGCGTATCCTGTCCGCGTGGATTTCTGTTTGATGGTGTGTACAACTATCAGACAGAAATCTCCGAGCGGACATGTCCGATGAAAACGGTCCGCGGCCTAATAGTATATTTTCTACTATGTCCTTTTATGTATACTTATGTTCTATGTCCATATCCCCTGCGTGGGAATTTGTTGTTTGTTTTTCCTCTTTTTTTTATATATATTTTAATAAAATATTGTACCAGAAAGAGAAAAAAAAAAAAAAGGGAAAAAAAAAATCTCCTTTATGAGGTGGATGCAACATAAAAAGTTGAACTAAATAAAACAATATAGAAAGCATAATATTTTAAGTATAACCATTCCGACCAGGATAATGCCTGGTGTTCTGATAAACCCGTGGAATGAAAGCATAATACGTAGCAGCCAAAAGAGAAAATAAGCAACCTAGAGAGAAAAGGTCGAAAAGGCTGAGAGAGGAGAAGAGAACAGAAAGAAGGAAGACAAAGAAGAAGAGGAAAAGAGTCCATGGGGTGTAGTCTTTATACTTTCATAGCATACAAATACTATTATTTGAAATATATGTACTGTATTTATCGGCGTAGACCGCGCACTTTTTTGCCCTGAAATTCAGGGCAAAATCGTGGGTGCGCGATATACGCTGATACCCGCTTCCCGCACCGAGTTTGAACTACTGCGCCGGCATATACCGAGCACAGTACACTCGTGTATAGTCGGGCAGGCTCGGCTCCTCTCGCGGTCACGTCCTGGACGTACAGGACGTGACCACAAGAGGAGCCGAGCCTGCCCAACTATACACGAGTGTACTGCGCTCGGTATATGCCGGCGCAGTAGTTCAAACTCAGCGCGGGAAGCGGGGATCGAGCAGGGAGGACACCGCAGAAGGACGCCAGACCCGACGAGGAGGACACCACCGAAGCTGCAGACGGATGCCGGACCCGATGAGGCCGCCGATGGACACCAAAACTGTAAGTACTAAAATGTTTTTTTTTACAGGAATGCAGGTCCACTTTAGGGGTGCGCGCTATACGCCGGAGAGCGCAATACCCCGATAAATACGGTAACTGTTCTGCCATAAGCCTCTGTAGTTATACCATATGTAAGGGCAATAAAAGATAATAGTCCCTTTAGGGTTCATTATCAACAGATGCAGCAGAAAACGTATGTATTAGTGTACATAAACACTTGCTGCCACGCATTTCAGAGGCGGTTTTGGGAAGATCGCATTTAATCGATTTAGGTGGGAAATGTACCAAAAATGCTGGAGATTTTTCACAGTGCATTTGAATGAAACCAAGTGGTATAATCAAGTTATACTCACAGCAATTCATATTTCTCATGACTAGGAATGTTGCTTGCATTGAAAGATGCAGCACAATACATGAGCATAATTGCAGAAACGTTGAGCCGTAAGCAGGAGAGTTTGCTTGTTGCATACCAATGTAAATACAACAAAATATACACCAGGAATGTGTTCTACATGAGAAATCCAGGGACTGACCGTGTCTGTGCATTATTTATGACTGGACCATTTTCATTGTCCTTGGCCCGATCCAGAAGCTCGGTAGGAAGCCCATATATACAGATTAAACAGGATATGGTAATCCTCCGCATTGTCAAATCTTGCCTTGAGTGTTAATTTCTTTGAGCAGCCTGTTCTCTAAGCCTGTGGGCACCTTGTAGGTAACTATAATTATTAGACAGCATGAGCCACTACCCAATAACTGTTTTATTAAAGCTTAACTTTGCTATTTTTATGTATTTAGTTAAGAGGAAATAACATTTCTGTCAGTCTTTATTGCTGTCCCTGTGAAGCTTTCTCTTTCTGTCCCTGTGACGCACACACAAGAAATGAGTGGTGCCGTTGTCACCAGGACAGGAAGTTCTACCCCTTATAATAAGTGTTTTGTCTGTGCTTCCCATCTTTTTGTGTCCTAACAGTACATGAGTGGAAATCCCAGTACTGTGGCAGAAATGCTGTTTGTAGCACACGAGATAAGATGAAAAAGCAGTAAAAGCATACCTGATCCACGGCACAGCTCCAAACCCCTACCCCTTAACATGTATGGACCATCTGGGTTCTGGTGCATGCAGACCTGATGCCAGGACCTGGATCATCTGCTGGCGGCACTATGCTTCCCAGAGTGGAAGGGTGTAGTTTCGGTGTCCACCACAGAGTGTTTCCCAGCAGCCAGCAGATCCCAGTAATTCGTTTCCATCTGATGCTGGCTGCTTGGAGGGTATTTACGTCCTCCCCTACTAGTGCCTCTCACTCCAGTACTTTGCTGCTGCCAGATTATGTTTGGCATTCAACCTGATCTTGCTCTGGTTTGGTTAATGAGGTATTCTGTCACTGGGATTTGGGTTCACTTATATCTTTGTTTGCTGTGTGCTGGTGCTTGGGTGTATTTTGCTGCTCTGTAAATAAATCTTGATTAAAGCATACACAATCTGTGTCCAGAGTGTAGCCATGCAGATCTAGCCTTTCTCTACTACTGATTCCTGACACCTGATGGGCTTGT
The DNA here is from genome assembly GCF_905171775.1 of Rana temporaria. NCBI lineage: Eukaryota > Metazoa > Chordata > Amphibia > Anura > Ranidae > Rana > Rana temporaria. The sequence continues at coordinate 19,683,143 of NC_053500.1, forward strand.
TCACAAGGATAAAGTAGTGAACAAGCCCATCAGAATAAAATATTTTTAGAAAGTGTGTTTTTTCGGGTGGAAACTACATCTATGCAGTTGCTTTATTACTAACAGAATAAACTACTAAAATGAGCTAATTGAAGAGTGTGACTCTCAACTTCTTATACTCTCAGGTCCGGATTCACATACATCGGCGCATATTTATGCGGGCGTAGCGTATCTCATATACGCTACGCCGACGCAGCGCAGAGAGGCAAGCACAGTATTCACAAAGCACTTGCCTCCAAATCTACGCTGGGTTTCTTAGTCGTAACTCGTCGTAAGTGGAAGTGGGCGTGAGCCATGCAAATGAGGCGTGACCCCATGTAAATGATGGATTGAGCGTCATAAAGATACGAATAACGTACGGCGCATGCGCCGTCCCGTGGACGCATCCCAGTGCACATGCGCAGAATCACGTCGGAACTACTCCCTAAGATACGACGGATCACTGCCTATGACGTGAATGTAACCTACGCCCATCCCTATTCACGTACTACGTAAACGCCGTAAAATACGACGGCTGTGTTCCCTGGTTCATACCTTTGCATGAGTTGCGCCTCCTATATGGGGAATAACTTTACGCCGGACGTACGTCTTATGCAAACCGCGTATATTATGCGCCGGGCGCAACTACGTTTGTGAATCGGCGTATCTCCCTCATTTGCATATGTGCATAGAAAATCAATGGGAGCGCCCCTTGCGGCCAGCGTAAATATGCGCCCACGATACGCCAGCGTAGGAAAGTTACGTCGGTCATACGCAGCCTATTTTCAGGCGTATCTCAGATTGTGGGCACGGTGCACAGATACGACGGCGCATAATTACACTTACGCGGCGTATCTCGAGATACGTCGGCCTAAGTGCTTTGTGAATCTGGGCTTCAGTATTTAAAAGCAGCAGCACCATTGGGAGATCAGGAAGGACCTTTATGGCAGTATTAGGAGGTGGTATTGAAACGAAATTGCAGAATTGAAAATATTGAAAACAACTTTGGAAATAATAACACTTCATTAAGATTATGAGATTTTAGTTATTTGGTTTACATTAAAGTGGTATTAAACCCAAAAGCTTAGATGTGGTGGCTACATTAATTTTCTTTTTTTTTTGTTACTTTTTTCCCTCTGTTTGCATCTGGTGATCTAGCCCAGTGGTGTCCAAACTGCGGCCCGAGGGTCAGATGTGGCCCCCTGCTTGCCTTTTTCCGGCCCTTGTGGCACTATTCCTCCCACTGATACGGGACACTATTCTGCCACCTGACACCAACAATGGTGCATCATTTCTCCCACTGACACAAAAAATAGTTGTACTACTTCTCCCTATGATACCAATAATGGAGCACTATTCCTCCCCCTAATACCAAATGTGGCAATGCTTACTCCCACTGATGCCAGGAAAATTTCCACTCCCGCTGGCCATAGTCCAGCCCTCCTAGAGTCTGAAGGACAATAAACCGGCCCTTTGTTTAGAATGTTTGGAGACCCCTGATCTGGCCAGTAAAACACCTCCAGTATTAGAGTCCCCCCACTCTGGATGAAGGACAGCAGCATTGTTAATCTTTGAACAGCAGCATTGTTAATCTTGGGGAGGGGAGCGTTAGATGTACTAGCAGATTTAGATACACTAATTGAAGCCAAACTGCGGCTCACACCGCAATTACACAAGCAGTTACAGCAACAGTAATTTCCTTTTGGAATAAAGGATTTACATTATTAAATAAAAGCCGATCATTGTAAGCACCCCTGTTATTGGTAAATGGTTTGCCTCAACACTCGATACATTTGCAGAAGAGCTTGTTTTGGTGAAAAACAACAGACTCAGGCCGCGTACACACGGTCGTTCCAAACCGATGAGAATGGTCCGACGGGCCATTTCCATCGGTTCACCGCTGAAGTGGCCTGATGGTCTGATGTGCGTACACACCATTGTTTCAAAAACCGAACGTGGTGACGTCAAACACACGACGTGCTGAATAAAACGAAGTTTAAGGCTTCCAAGCATGCGTCGACTTGATTTTGAGCATGCGCGGGTTTTGAACCGTTGCTTTCTGTACTAACCATCGGTTTGGACCAATCGGGCAGCAGTCCTTCGGGTCGATTTTAAAGCATGTTTTAACATTTTGGACCGAAGGACAATAGAACGATGGGCTATACACACGGTCGGTTTGGACCGATGAAACTGAACCTTGGTCCATTCTCATCGGTTTTGTCCGACCGTGTGTACGCGGCCTTACTGGTCAGAAATTACAGAAAGAAGACCTAAAAAAGAAAGCAAATACAGCCATCACATGTAAGGGTTGGTAAGCTGTAATATGATAAATGTTTGCCCTTGGGGTTACAAAACTGGGACCTTCTGGATTTTACTGGCTTCTGATTCTCGGAAATCTCTGATTTTCCACCAAGGACTGGTCTTAGGGGCATTGATTGGCTCTACTAGATAAGAATCACTATTGGTGGCAGTGGGTTCGGTGTCATCTTCTGAAGGCAGAGAAGTACTTATTCATCAGCCTTCTGGAATGTGATCAGCATTTATATACAAAAGTACAGCAAACCTCCACTCCCGACCACTTGAATTTCTGAGAAATAGAACTCTGAAACTCTCAACTGGCAATGAATAAAATACATTTTGTACCTCTCTAGCTTGTATATGTCTATATAAAAATGAGAAAAGAAGAAACAGTAAAGAAGAGGATGTGATATTCTTAATTTATAGTTACTGAACCTTTTGTCTCTGTTCTGTCTATATCTGAACTGACATAAGGGAGGTGAGTTGTAATAAGCATAGAGGTTGGAAGAAGCAGAGAAGAACACTGTGCCACGGGAGACACAAACCGCTGATATTTCATTATCTTCTATGAGCGCTGACGTCATTAAAAGACATCCCACAAAACTAACAATACACCTGTTCTAATCAAAAGAAGATTGGAACAATGGGAACAATATAATCAGTAATTGCAATGCTTTATGCAATAGTTCTCCATCTTAATTACTGAAGGAAAAGATTATAGAGAACTAATTCAAGAAAGCGGAAGGAAGGAAGGAAGGGAGGGCAGCAATGAGGGTAGGGAGGAAGGAAAAGATGGAAAAAGTATTATAGAAATGAGGAAAGAAAGCGAGGAAGTAAAATGGAAATGAAGAAGGCAAAGACCTAATTTAAGAAAGCGGAAGAAACAAAAGAAAGAAGGAGGGCAGAGATGGTAAAGAAGGAAGGAATAGTAAGATGGGCATAGGTGATAGCGCTGAATGTACAAGGTGTTCTAGAGACCATGGGGATCTCATTTATCTATTATAGTGATGCCCAAAGCTAAACATATGCTGGATGGGAGTTCTCACAACCATCAACAAAGTATTCCAGGTCAATGTCCCACAAGAACCCAAAACGTGTATTCTTGGTGATCTTAACGACCTCCCAATTGAAGACAACCCAAAAAAGGCAATTGGTAGAGCTCTTTTCTAAAGCCCCGTACACACGGTCAAACTTTTGGCCAACCAACTTCAAAATCTGCAACTTTTCGAATTTGTCCGACCGTGTGTACGTTCCATTGGACCAACTTTTTTGGATTTCATCGGACAAAAAGTTGGGTCTGCGAACGGACCAACTTTCTGGCAACAAAAGTCCGATGGTGCCTTGTCCGACCGTGTGTACAGCAAACCATCGGACTTTTGGACAAAGTACAAATGCGCATGCTCAGAACCAATATTAAACTCAAATAACAATAGCAGAAGTTAACCGAAGGGTGGTGGTAAAGAGCAGAAAAACCACGTGATGTTGGGAAAGTGTTAGAAAAGTTTGCAGAAAAGTCCGAGCGTGTGTATGCTATGGGTGTGATCGGACAAATTAATTAGGACAAAAATCCAAGGGAAATTTTGTTGGATGTCCGACCGTGTGTACGAACCTTAAGTCCGTAAGCTTATTCTCCAACATTGGAAGGCGACTGAGCCTCCCTACGCTACGTGAATGTAAATCTCAGATGGGAGCCACCCTAAGATTAGAGAAGTATATATTTCAACACCTGGGGCCGACCAGGTAAATTTTATCTGCTGTGGGCTCCTTGGTTGAATACCCCAGGATTGTCTCCGGTAGAATTAGTATTGGATAGATTGCTTCTTTAACCCATATGTTACTGTGTTAAGTGAGGGCCGTATCCTTGCATGGCGATGGATAACTGTACCGGATTTGTATAGGTGGAAGGTGTCGAGGTCTGTCTTGCATTATACTTATTGAATGTTATGTTATGTATGTAAGGAAATTTTTCCTATTTTTTCTTTCATTTTCTTTTTTATTATTACACTGGATTGTGTATTTCTTTGTGTATGTTTATTATCTTATATGTTAATAAAATTCTTTAGAAAGGAAAAGAACGGAGAAGAAGGAAGGAAGGGAAAAGAAAGGTGGAAAAAGGATTGAAAGAATGAGGAAATAAAGAGAGGAAGTAAAAATGGAAATGAAGAAGGGAAGGAGGGAAGCAATGGAAAGATGGAGAAAGGATTGAAAGAACACGGAAAGAAAGAGAGCAAGTAAGAAAGGAAATAAAGAAGGAAATAAAGGAAGGAAGGATAGAGAAAGGTTAAAGGGGGAAAGCAGAAAGGAAGGAAGAAGGGAAATTAGTTAAGCAAGCATGGAAGGATGATTGGAGAAAGAAAAGAAGAGAAGGAAGAAGGGAGGAAGGAAAGAATTAAGGACAGAGAAGGCAGGCCAATGAAGTTCCTCCACCACAAACTCGCTCATTCATGTCTTTATAGACCTTGGTTTGTCCACTGGTTCAAATCATTTGGTGGAGGGGGGATTATGGTGTGGAGTGTTTTTCAGGGGTTGGGCTTGGCCCCTTAGTTCCAGTGAAAGCGTAAGCATACCAAGACATTTTGGGAAAATTTCATGCTCCTAACTTTGTGGTAACAGTTTGGGGACGGCCTCTTCCTGTTCCAACATGACTGCTCACCAGAGCACAAAGCAAGGTCCATAAAGACATGGATGAAAGAGTTTGGGGTGGAGGAACTTGACTGGCCTACACAGAGTCCTGACCTCAAAGAATGAGGAAAGAAAGAGAGGAAGTAAGAAAAGAAAAGAAAAGAAAAAGGCAAAAAAAAGGAAGGAGGGATAGAGAAAGGTTAAAGGAGGAAGACAGAAAGGGAGGAAGAAGGGAAATGAGATAGGCAAGCCTGGAAGGATGATTGGAGAAAGAAAAGAGAAGGATGAAGGGAGGAAGGAAATAATTAGGGATGGAGAAAGGAGGAGGGATGAAGGAAAGTAGAAAGGAACAGGGAGGAAGAATGGAAGGCGGAGTGATGAATTAATAAGGTAAATAAGGAAATGATTAAGGCAGAGAAGTAAGTATGGATGGAGAAAAGGACAGAGGAGGACAAAGAAAAAAAGAAGGAAATGAGGAAGGCAGAGCAGGAATAAAGGATAAAGAAAGTAAGGAAGGCAGAGAGGGACGAGGCAGAAATGAGGAAGTAAAGAAGGAAATCAGGAAGGCAGAGAAGGAAGTATGGATAGAGAAATGAAGAGAAGGACAAAGAAATAAAGAAGGAAATGAGGAATGCAGAGAAGGCAGGGATGAAGAAAGAAAGAAATGAAGAGGGCAGAACAAGAAGGAAGGATGGAGAAAGTAAGTAAGGCAGAGAGGGATGACACAGCAAGGAAGGAAGAAAATGAGGAAGGGTGGAGAATGAAGTATGGATGGGAAAAAAAAAGGACAGAGAAGGATAAAGAAAAAAGAAGGAAATGAGGAAGGCAGAAAATGAAGTATGGATGGAAAAAGGAAGAACGACAGGGAAGGATAATGAAAAAAGAAGGAAATGAGGAAGGCATATCAGGAAGAAAGGGTGGAGAAAGTAAGGAGGGTAGAGAGGGACAGAAGCAGCAAGGAAGGAAGGAAGGCAGGCAGAGAAGGAAGGAGGGATGGAGAAAGTAATGCCTTGTACACGCGATCAGGATTTCCGTCGGAAAATAAACTCCGACGGGTTTTTCCGACGGAATTCCTCTCAAGCTGTCTTGCATACACACTGGCACACTAAATTACGACCGTCAAGATTAAAAACACTACGACAAGCTGAGAAAATGCTTCCGAGCATGCGTCGAATTGTTTCCGAGCATGCGTGTTTTTGCGTAGTCTGATGGGGCATACATACGATCAGAATACCCAATGAAAAAATTCCGTCAGACTTTTTTCATCGGAAATTCCGACCGTGTGTACGCGGCATAAGAAAGAGAGCAAGTCAGGAATTATTATACAACAATATTGTAAATCATTCAAAGTAATTCACCAGGCCAATCTCTGATACGCTCCTCCAGTTATTCCCTTAATACTGCAGAGTTGCAGGTCACGGTACAGTCCATGACGTGTATCTAATACATACAGCAGATAAATCTCACTGCTCTCTCCTGGTTATTTTCTATCCAGCGTTTACTTACAGCTTATTACATTCACTTGCAGCTTGTGGAAGCAATAATTCATTTCCTCCAGCTCTGAACAAGTGTTCTCTATGAAAAGAGCTTGTCCATGGTAGACTTCCTAAGCTCATTTTTTATGTTGTCTGCCCAGAGATATCATAAAACAGAAAAAAAGGATTCAATTTTCTCTCTGGTCTGATACAGGCACTATTCGCAGAATGTATTCAATTTGTTTCCAGGTTCTGCCTGCAGAGCTGGCACTTCTTCCATCTAGGAGAATAAAACCCTCAAACTCGCCTCATTTACAAAGCAAAATTCTAATAAAGTGAAACGCGTAGCCACTAATCCAAGCAACCTTCAGCATTTGTAAGGCAAGTGAGCAAAGAGTTTATTTATTTTTACATTTGTGTAGTGTTCAGATACACCAAATTATATAAATGTATTCTTTGGGGTTGATTTAATAAAACTGGAGAGTGCAAATCCGGTGCAGCTGTGCATGGTAGCCAATGGGCTTCCAACTTCAGCTTTTTCAATTAAGCTTTGCCAAAACAAATCCTGAAAGTCGATTGGTTTCTATGCAGAGCTTCGCCAATTTTGGTAAAACAACCGCAAATGTGTAGTAATGTATGGGTGGGCGGGAGGAACCACGGCATCCATCGAGGGACACAAGATTCAACACACACAGAAATATCAAATAGCATCAGCAGCCGTTTAGGAAAGCAAAGAAGGATTTCTACCTGCCTGATTGGTGAGTAGGAAATCTACTTTTCACAGGGGGCTTCGCTTTCATATTCATACGTTTCAGTGGTGACAGGGTCACTTTAATCACAATTACTTTGCAGCAATAATAAGGCCTTATGTACATGGACTCCTGGCGTAATACAGCATAAACTTCGGGTCTATTTCTCTATTGGAGGGCCACAGGCAGGCCCGGATTTCCCACAAGGCCACTGAGGCCAGGCCTTGGGGCGGCAGGGCGCCAAGGGGCGGCAGTGGCATGGAGTCCCCCCGACGCCGGTAACATACAGTTAAGGGCGGTAAGTTATGGGGGAATCCGCTCGTTCGTTAACAAGTGATTGCGGTGATGTCGCCGAAATCACTTGTAAAATGTGTGCTCCCATCCGTCCTCCCCTCTCCCCCCACCCCACATACCTCTCTCTGCTGGCTCTGTCTTCGGGAATCCGTCCTCCCCCCGACCACCGAGCCTGTCTCCTGTCCCTGCTGCAGATGTACACAGAGAGAGGGGAGAGCTGTGCTCTTCTCATCTCAGCTGTGACAGGAGTTCTAGCACAGTCCTAGGACTCCTGTTTTGGAGGTGACAGGGTCAATAAAGAGAACATGTCCCCTCCAATTGCTATTATACAGGGAATTGTTTTCTCCTGTGTGATAGCAAAAAAGTTAAGTGAACAAAATTGATAAAAAAATAAATAATAAGAATTAATAATTAAATTGATAAAATAAAAAAGTAAAGAATAAGAAAAATAATAAGATAATTATACAAAAATTAAAAAAAGTAAGCGACAAGCTACTAATAATAATAAAAAAAAGTGATAAAAAAGTAAAAAAACAAAACATATTTTAACTAACCGTGCCGCTCATTCTCCGTTGATTTGGGGGGGGGGGGTTCGGTTGGCAGGGAGGGGGTTGCATTGCGGAATCTGGCCTTGGGGCGGCAGGGAGAGCAAATCAGGCCCTGGCCACAGGTACTAAGTACAGTTGCCCATAAAAATGAATGGCTGTACATGGGTATACACCAGCATTTGTGTTGACATGTGCATATACACTATATTGTCAAAAGTATTGGGACATCTTTACATGCAAATAAACTTTAATGGCATCTCAGTCTTAGTCCGTAGGGTTCAATGTTGAGTTGGTCCACCCTTTGCAGCTATAACAACTTCAACTCTTCTGGGAAGACTGTCCACAAGGTTTAGGAGTGTGTCTATGGGAATGTTTGTCCATTCTTCCAGAAGCGCATTTGTGAGGTCAGGCACTATTGCTGGACGAGAAGGCCTGGCTCGCAGTCTCTGCTCTAATTCGTCCCAAAGATGTTCTATCGGGTTGAGGTCAGGACTTTGTGCAGGCCAGTCAAGTTCCTCCACCCCAAACTCACTCATCCATGTCTTTATAGACCTTGCTTTGTGCACTGGTCCAAATCATGAACACATTTAATGTTATCCTATGTGTCCATGCACACGATCACGTTTTTTGGCGTTTCAAAGCAGTTGGGTTTAGGGCCGTTTTTCCAAACCCAAAATTTTGGGTTCAGAAGCTTTCAGCTTTTGCGTTTTAGACGCAAATCGAGGCAAAACGCGGCACAAATAGTTTGATTCTGAGCTTGGGGAGGGTCTACAGTGTTTTGGGGATAAACGCTGACAGCCGCAAATCGCGGTAAAACGCTGCAAATCGCGGAAAAACGCTGCGCAATTCGCGGCAAAAACAGGCGTTTTAAATGCCGATTTTTGCCTTTGAAAAGCTGAGATTAGAGGCGTTTGTAATAGCGTCTCGTGTGCATGGGGCCTTAAGGCCTCAGGATACCAAGACATTTTTGACAATTTCATGCTCCCAACTTTGTGGGAACAGTTTGGGGATGGATCCTTTCTGTTCCAACATGACTGCGCACCAGTGTACAAAGCAAGGTCCATAAACACATGAATGAGGGAGTTTGGGGTAGAGGAACTTGACTGGCCTGCACAGAGTCCTGACTTCAACCCGATAGAACATCTTTGGGATGAATTAGAGTGGAGACTGCGAGCCAGGCCTTCTCGAAGAATGGTCAAACATACCCATAGACACACTCGTAAACCTTGTGGACAGCCTTCCCAGAATAGTTGAAGCCGTTATAGCTGCAAATGGTGGGCCAACTCAATACTGAACCCTACGGACTAAGACTGGGATGCAATTAAAGTTCATGTGCGTGTAAAAGCAGGTGTCCCAATACTTTTGGCAATATAGTGTAGAAGGATGTAGGAACCTGGATGAAGACTGTCTGTGTCCATTAGTACGCATGCACATCTTAATGCAAATATAGGCATTTATCCACATACCATTGCGTACAGCCATTGATTTGTATGAGGGGCTGTATATAGTATCTGTGGCTCCCGGATGGGCAAATATTATTATTTTTTATGTTGCCCAGACAGCCATGTGAATGAGGTTTTAGCATGTGACTACAGTATACATTCTTTCATGCCTAAAATGTAAGCGAGTACGCGGTTGAATCTCAGGAGAGAGGATTATCAGTGTGAGCTCGGTGGGGATCGATAGAGAGCGGAACAGCTTGCAGCCCCGGGGGCTTCTCATCACTGAATTGGTGGATTGCTACGCCTTTTTGACCCCATCTAACAGGGGGTCCATTCAATCTGGTAAGAGCAATTACTTACCTTTCTTGTTTGTGTACCCTTGAGGATTTTGTTTCCGGTACAATCAAGTTTTTCAGAATCGGTGGTGGATTGTGGTTGTTCACTCTTCAGATTATCTCTGGAATTGGACAATTTTTTTTTTCTATTTGTTTCACTGTTTCATATATTTGATGTTTGGATTTTTGATATAGTTTTTGATATCAGGTTTATACTTAGGGATATTATAAATTTATATATTTATTCATTTACCTTTTTTTACGTTTTTTGATTCACACACTATCAGGTTATGTGTTTTTTAGCGCAACCTATTCTTCCCGATTTTCTACAGTATACAGCACATGTTAATAATGCAAAGGTGGAAATACACTTTCGAGAAAAAATGGGCGCCCTTAGTCCCATTTTATTTTAACTGGAAATAAAATAAAAAACAGTCAGTTTCAGTCGAAGTTTTCATGGTAGCATCAAACGAATCCTATCAAAATATCTGGTCCACCTCTCCTCCTCCTTGGGAAATCTACTGGACACCTGACATCCTATCTGTCATAACAGGGCACCCGGGATCTTCCTGAACGTAGCGGCAACTCGGCTAATTAGTGCCAAGTGAGTTCTGCATATTTTATAAAGCTGCTAGGAAGACCCCCAGCTCCCTCTGATAGAAAGAGACGACAGTTAGTCAAGAGGACAGCAGGCATTTTGTGACCTGCCATCAACAGGGAGGATACTAGGCAGTGAAAGACTTCAGGCATAACAACCGATGTGCCAAAATCAAAAACAAATTGCAAAATCATGTACAGTATCTGCTTTAATAATGGAGTAAAAAATATTTTCTGTGGCTTCAGGTAGATCGGCGCATCTTTCTGCCGGCGTAGCGCATCTCATATGCGCTACGCCGATGTAACACAGAGAGGCAAGCAGAGTATTAACAAAGCACTTGCTCCCTACGTTGCGCCAGCGTAACGTAATTATTCAGTGCAAGCCCGCCTAATTCAAAGTAGGTGGACAGTGGGCGTGATTCATTTAAATGAACCGTGACCCCATGCAAATGATGGGCCGAACGAACGGCGCATGCACCGTCCCGTAGACACTTCCCCGTGCGCATGCTCAGAATCACGTCAGAATGAATGCCTAAGATACGTCGAATCACTGAACGTAACCTACGCCCAGCCCTATCCACGTAGTCCTACGTAAACGACGTAAAATACGACGGCTGTTCCGTGGTCCATACCTTTGCATGGGAATGCGCCTCCTTTAGGTGGAATAACTATACGCCGGACATAAGCCTTACGCAAACCGCGTATATTATGCGTCGGGCGCAACTACGTTCGTGAATCGGCGTATCTCACTCATTTGCATATTCGAATCGTAAATCAATGGGAGCGCCCCTTGCGGCCAGCGTAAATATGCGCCCAAGATACGACGGCGTAGGAAAGTAACGTCGGTCGGAGGAAGCCTATTTTCAGGCGTATCTAGTTCTATGGGTACGGCGCATAGATACGACGGCGCACATTTACACTTACGCGGCGTATCTCGAGATACGTCTGCGTAAGTGCTACGTGAATCCGGGCCTGTAAGTACAGGTCTAACTACAGCCAAAGAAGCCTAACTAAAAGTAATTGTGTGCTGCAACACAGCAGAACAAAGGGAAGATCTGTACATCATGGCTTCCTCTTGTTTCATTACAGCAAAATAAGTCTAAAGCCTCCTACACACGATCCAATTGTTGGCAGGGGATTGTCTGTTGACAGACTGTTGTCCTAAAATCTAAATATGCTTCTTTTCACAATTGTTGTTCATCTTTTGGCCTACAAATGTTGGATGATACGCTATGCTCACCAAACATGAAATCAGCAGAAGGAGCCCAAAGGGTGGCGCTCAAGAGCTAAAATTCCTCGTAGTACGTCACTACGTTCATGTTTGTTGGCCGACAATTGTGTATCGTTAGTATGCAAGACAAGACAAAAACCAGACGCTCGGTTGGCCAACAATTGGATCGTGTGTACGAGGCTTTAGGCCGGGTTCACACTGATACTACATGACGGTCATATGACTTTCATCCTACTTTGCTCTGCGGCATGAGTCCTACATCGCTCCTACATCGATCCGACTTGAATGAACAGGATACTACTTTTATCCAACTTTGTAATTGTCTGACTTGTCCTTTGACCAATCAAAACAATCCCAGTGTGAGATAAATGTCGGATGTCAAAAGTCGGATGGTAAGGACAGAGATCCTACTTTGATCCGACTTAAATGATATTCAATGGGCTGAAGTGGGATCAAAGTTGGACCAAAGTAGTGCAGGGAGCATTTTTAAAGTCGGACCGACTTGTGTCGGACCAGTTAAAGTGGAGGTTCACCCAAAAACTTAATTATTAACCTTAGATTGAGGCTCATTTTGTCAAGGGGAATCGGGTGTTTTTTTTTAAATCGAAGCTGTACTTACCGTTTTAGAGATAGCTCTTCTCCGCCGCTTCCGGGTATGGGCTTCGGGAATGGGCGTTCCTATTTGATTGACAGGCTTCCGACAGGCTTCCAACGGTCGCATACATCGCGTCACGATTTTCCGAAAGTAGCCGAACATCGGTGCGCGGGCGTCGTATAGAGCCGCACCGACGTTCGGCTTCTTTCGGCTACTCGTGACGCGATGTATGCGACCGTCGGAAGCCTGTCGGAAGCCTGTCAATCAAATAGGAACGCCCAGTCCCGAAGACCCATACCCGGGAGCGGCGGAGAAGATCTATCTCTAAAACGGTAAGTACTCCTTCGATTTAAAAGAAAAACACCCGATTCCCCTTGGCAAAATGAGCCTCAATCTAATGTTAAAAATTGTTTTTCGGGTGAACTCCCGCTTTAAGACGGCTCCCATAGGGAAACATCGATTTTCACAGGTCATGCAACATGAGCTCCCAATGTCAGAGCGTTTGTCGCACCAGTCTGAACCCAGCCTTAAACCCCATACACACGGTAGGACTTTTTGACAACAAACTTCAAAATTAGCAAGTTTTAAAAAAACATCCTACCGTGTGTACGCTCCATCGGACAAACTTTTTCGTTTTTCATCGGACAAAAGTTCGCTCTGCAAATGGACAAACTTTTCGGCAACAAAAGTCCCACGGTGCAAAGTCCTACAGTGTGTACAGAAATCCATCGGACTTTTGTCCGAAGTACAAACACACATGCCCAGATCCAATGTTAAAATCAACCAACAATAGCAGAAGGGCGTGGCTACACGACGTGCTTCTTCCACTACACACAGCGTTCACACTGAACTGGGAGCCTGTCAGCTGGAGCTGAGCTGACTGTGCACCTAGAGCGGACGAGAGCTGCAGTTCACTACGTTTGATGTGCTGTATTTTATCTTCAACATTTGTAAGCATATATATATTTTTATGGGGCATGGTTCTCAATAAAAAACAGTATTACACTATATGTCTTTTCACTTGCCTTACATGAAACACTCCCTCATTTATGACCTATACCAAACCTACTGAGATACGGTGACAACAGGAGGAAGGAGATATTTTTGGAAGATTGAGGAGACTTTTAAGGCAATCCATTAAAAGGAATCCCAGTATGAGCAAGGAGTTCTTAATGCTGAACACACCATAGGCATCTGGTGAGTAGAACTCCTAAGGGAGACCCGGTATGAAGATTATTTTACAATTGGAAGTTTCAAGGATTTTATGAAATACATCGGTTTAAGAGACTTTATACATTTTTTTCTGTGAATGGACTTTATGCATTTTTATTCCTTTTGGTTCACATGATTTTATATTTTAAACCTATTTCATTTTGTGGTCATACACATTGCATTCATCCTCACTCAGTGAGACTAATTTAGCAGAAGGTTAATTACAGGTTTAATTAGTCACCTTAGCGCTGTTAGTGCTTCTATTCAGAGACACATTGCTTTTCAACAATAGCAGAAGTTGACCAAAGGGTGGCGGTAAAGAGCAGAAAAACCATGTGATGTTGGGAAAGTTTTGGAAAAGTTTGCAGAAAAGTCCTGCCGTGTGTATGCTATGGGTGTGCTCGGCCAACTCCCTTTAAACAAAAATCCATGGAAAAGTCAGATTGTGTGTATGAGGCTTTAGACTAGCTAAACATATGCAAAGGAACTGAAAATACTACACCTAAGATATGTGGGATTACCCCTTTTCATGGGTCTGATTACTCTGATGCCACCAAGGCTGCATAGAATTTATCCGGAGGTTTCTCCCTAATGCTGGAGGTGTGAAAGTGACTGCCGATATTGGACATATCTTCAGGACTTGCCCAGAAAATTCATGTTTTTTGGTCTAAGGTTACAAAATGTATTGCCCACTTGACTACTATAGTAGTTCCACTGCGAATAGACTTTTGTCTACTTAAATTATTGGTTCTCCTGGCCTTTCAGAGCTTAGGACCACTGCAATATTATTGTCATTACATGCCAGCTATCACCTTAAAATGGAAATCAAAGAAGGCCCCCAATTTGAATTCCTGGAAGTCTTTGATTAATACATGTGTGCCCCCTTTACAAGGCCACTTACCTGTCTCGTAGGTGCCCCCAAAAATGTAACAAAGTATGGGACTTATGGCTCCCCCCCCCCCCCAATCTACTAATGCATAGTAATTCTCTGGGTTTCTTAGATATTTTTTGGTCGCTGAGTCCTTTTAGTGCAAGGTTGTGACTATTTATCTGTCTCGTTTATCCGTTGCTGGGGTGGGTTCTAGGAGTGCCTTTATCTCTGTTAAGCCTCGTACACACGTATGATTGTTGGCCAGCCAAGTGTCTAATTTTTGTCAAAAAGGAGTGTGCCAGGATCTTGTCTTGTATACAATTGTTGTGCCAAAAACATGAACGTAGTGACGTACTACAAGGAATTTCAGCTCTTGAGCGCCACCCTTTGGACCCCTTCTGCTAATTTTGTGTTTGGTGAGCATTGATTCCGAGCATGCGTGTTTGTACTTTCAACTTTTGTGTGATAGATTTGTGTACTGATCAGACGTGCAGCCGTTGTCTGCTGAAAATTTACAAGCCTGTCATCCCACATTTGTTGGCCGAAAATTGGACAACAATTGTCAAAATGGCGCGTACTAACACTAACAATTTAGGACAACAGTATCAACAGACAATCCCCTTCCAACAATTTTGTATCAGAAAAATATGTGTTATGCAGCACTGGGCATAATTAAAAAATCTGCCCCCATTTCAGCAGCACTGCCCATCATTTAATAATCTGGCCACATCATGTAAAAATCCACCCCTCACCGAGGGGCAGCAACACGCAGTGTTCTATCGAGAAGTGTCCACTTTTGCGCGCAGGCGCCGTTTCGCCGACACAACAGCTGATTGTGAAATCAGCTGTTGTGATGCGCATGCGCAGTTCGAGCTGGGCACTTCTCGATAGCGGGCACTTCTCGATAAAACACCGGCCCGGCGTTTCCATCCGTCACCATAGCCCCTTTACATAAGCCAAACCCACAACCAGGGCCAGACTTACCATTGGGCTTGACTGGGCTCAAGCCCATGGGCCCCGCCCAATAGGGGGCCCCGGGCCCATTCGCAGCAACCCCCCCGGTTCTCAGCAATCGCGGCAACCCCCTCCCACAATTTTGCGGCAATCCCCTCCCGCAATTTCGGAGCAATCGTGGCAATCCCCCGTTCACGCCAATCGCGGCAACCCCCTCCCGCAATTTCCTGGCACAATCGCGGTAATCCCCCGTTCGCGGCAATTTCGGCACCCCCCGCTCAACAACTTCAGCGGATGGATGTAATCCTCGGCAGCCCCCAGCCACCCTGCTCAACAACTTCGATGCTCCAGGGGGCCCCTTCACTGCAGCTGTGTAAGGGGCCCCAAAATTACTGGATACCCTCTGTCCAGCGGCTGCCCCCACCCACCAACCCCCCTTAAAAACTATAATCGGTCGGCGGTAAAAACCCACCCCCCCGCTTCTCTGCTCCAAGGGGCCCCTTCTTAGATTATTAAGCCCAGGGGCCCCCACCACTCTAAATCCTGCCCTGCCCACACCTGAAAGCTTCATCGCCCATGTTCAGTTTTCCATGGAGCAATTTTTTTTTTATAAGAATGTAACTTTATATTATTTATGCACAGCATGTAAAAAGGTTTTGATGCATGTACATGTTTTAATAAAAAAACTTGCTTGAATGTATAGTTTGTAGCTATGAATGTACAGTACATGGAGGTATTTGGTTGTTGTGCTGATATGCAAAATAGTTGTGCAGTTGCCCATAGCCAAAACCCTGGAAATGACCTTTTTCGTCTCTTAAAAACCCGGTATTTTCTGCCACTTAAACATGGAGAGTTTCATGAGGCACAGTAAAACTTACTGAAAACCTATAATCTGATGGGAAATTGATTGCTATGAAGGAGAAATAGAAAGACGTGAAAGGTGTCTGAGATGTCTCCAATGAAGGACACTGTGGTCGGCATGTTACATACCCCTAGCAACCCCTAGCCAACTTACAATTTATTATACATTACAAGCTGACTGCAATCACATGTGCAGCTTTCACTGATCACTGATGCTGCTGTCCAACACTCCCCTGAGAAACCCATCATGAACCGATTACTGTCATCACTGGCAGAAATGCAGTTCAGTTCACTGGCATAAAGATCGCCACTTGACAGATCAAAATATTTAAAGGGGAAGTAAACCCATCCACTTAACAGTTTAAAAAAAAATGTAACACTTCCATTAGTTGTGCTCTCAACCAAACTGTCAAACCATCCAATGGCTGGTGTCATAATTGATCACATGTGCAGCATCATGGCAGTTGAAGATTAAACAGAGGCCAAGATGGCAGTTTACTTACACTTTAACCACTTAAAGAGGTTGTAAATAAAAAAAATTTCCCTTAAAATAATAAACATGTTATACTTACCTCCACTGTGCAGCTCGTTTTGCACAGAGTGGCCCCGATCCACGTCTTCTGGGGTCCCTCGACGGCTGCCTCTGGTCTAGAACTCCACACAGTCATGCAAGCTCCCTCGCATTGTGTGGAGTCCTTGTGGGCGCGCTCCCGTGATACAACGAGCGGCCATAGCCGCTCACTGTATCATTCGGCCCCGCCCCTCGGCGCGCCGCGTCATTGGATGTGATTGACAGCAGCGACAGCCAATGGCTGTGCTGCTTTCAATCCATCCACTCTAGCCAATCAACGGCCAGGCTGAAGAGGATGTCGGGGCCGAGCGCGGGACTTTCGAGGGGTCAGGTAAGTATAATGGGGGGCCGGAGGGGGTGGTATAGTCAAAAGTTTTTTCACCTTAATGCATAGAATGTCAGACTGACACTCCGCATCACCGATTGCCGTGCTGCGCACCCCCCACGGGCACGCCGGCAAGTAATCCTGCAGGACGTCAAAAGACGTCCAGTCAGGATTTCAGATCCACTTCTCGGACGTCAATATACTATTGACCGGGCGGGAAGTGGTTAATGGATTATGTAGTCACCACAGGTGATTGGACACTGGCAAACCCAATTAAAATTGAGTTCCTCTCCTATATAACCCCTCCCAAATGGAGAGTACCTCAGTTTTTTCGGCAGTGTTGGTCACGTTCAACATGTGCTAAGTGTTCTTTTGAAGGTTACGGAGGAAGAGAGTCTACACTCTCTAAATGTTGTAAGAGCGGTAAAGGTTTATCTTGAAGCTACGGCTCAGATAAGAAAGACTGATTTCTGTTTATTCTGCCACAGGGCCCGAAGAAGGGCTAGGCAGCTTCAAAATCTACTAATGCAAGTTGGATTCGACAAGTCATCATTCAGGCCTATGGTTTAGAAAAGAAGATTCCTCCTTTTCAGATGAAAGCGCACTCGACTAGAGCAGTTGGTGCTTCATGGGCAGTGCATCACCAGGCCTCCATGGCTCAGATCTGTAAGGCTGCTACTTGGTCTTTGGTCCATACATTTACTAAATTCTACCAGTTAGATGTGAGAGGGTACGAGGATGCCGCCTTCGGGCGTAGTGTGCTGCAGGCAGCAGTATATATCCTCTGGTCCGATAGCGGTCTTATTCTGATCTGTGTCTCTGTCCCCTCAATTTTAGCATTGCTATGGGACATTCTATTAAGTAATTAAGGTTCTGTGTCCCGTGATGTATGATCAAGAAAATAGGATTTTTTAATAGAGCTTAAAATCCTTTTCTTGGGAATACATCACAGGACACAGAGCTCCCACCCCTCTTTGGAGTTAAACGTGGAACACTTATTGCTTTGCTACAAAACTGAAGTACTCTCCATTTGGGAGGGGTTATATAGGGGAGGAACTCAATTTTAATTGGGTTTGCCAGTGTCCAATCACCTGTGGTGACTACGTAACCCATTAAGTAATTAAAGCGGAGGTTCCCCCTAAAAACATGTATATAACATTACATTCTGCATACTTCCAACATTTACAGTATGCTGTTTGTTTTTTTGCTGTACATACCGTATTATTGCTATTTTCCACCCGGCTTCCGGGTGCTCACTCCCGCGGGAGTAGGTGTTCCTATGCAGAGGCGCAGTGTCATGTGGGACTTCACCCAGATGATTGACATCTTGAGAAAAACTTCCCCCCAGCGGAAAAGGCACGTCACGAGTTTCCGAAAGTAGCCAAACTGCGAGTCGGCTCTATACGGCGCCTGCGCACCGACTAGGAGCCGTGTAGAGCTGCCTGCGCAGGCGCCGTATAGAGCCGACTCGCAGTTTGGCTACTTTCGGAAACTCGTGACGCGCCTTATCCGCCGGGGGAAGTTTTTCTCAAGACGTCAATCATCTGGGCGAAGTCCCACATGACACTGCGCTTCTGCATAGGATCGCCTACTCCCGCGGGAGTGAGCACCCGGAAGCCGGGTGGAAAATAGCAATAATACGTTATGTGTAGGAAAAAACAAAAAACAAACAGCATACTGTAAATGTTGGAAGTATGCAGAATGTAATGTTATATACATGTTTTTAGGGGGAACCTCCGCTTTATTTACTTAATGGGTTACGTAGTCACCACAGGTGATTGGACACTGGAAAACCCAATTAAAATTGAGTTCCTCCCCTATATAACCCCTCCCAAATGGAGAGTACTTCAGCTTTGTAGCAAAGCAATAAGTGTTCCACATTAACTCCGAAGAGGGGTGGGAGCTCTGTGTCCTGTGATGTATTCCCAAGAAAAGGATTTTAAGCTGTATTAAAAAATCCTATTTTCTTGATCATACATCACGGGACACAGAGCCTTAATTACTTAATAGAATGTCCCATAGCAATGCTAAAATTGAGGGGACGGAGACACAGATCAGAATAAGACCGCTATCGGACCAGAGGATATATACTGCTGCCTGCAGCACACTACGCCCGAAGGCGGCATCCTTGTACCCTCTCACATCTAACTGGTAGAATTTAGTAAATGTATGGACCGAAGGCCAAGTAGCAGCCTTACAGATCTGAGCCATGGAAGCCTGGTGATGCACTGCCCATGAAGCACCAACTGCTCTAGTCAAGTGCGCTTTCATCTGAAAAGGAGGGATCTTCTTTTCTAAAAAAAACTTCCCCCCAGCGGATAAGGTGCGTCACGAGTTTCCGAAAGTAGCCGAACTGCGAGTCGGCTCTATATGGCGCCTGCGCACCGACTAGGAGCCGTGTAGAGCTGCCTGCGCAGGCGCCGTATAGAGCCGACTCACAGTTCGGCTACTTTCGGGAACTCCGCCGGGGGGAAGTTTTTCTCAAGACGTCAATCATCTGGGCGAAGTCCCACAAGACACTGCGCCTCTGCATAGGATCGCCTACTCCCGCGGGAGTGAGCACCCGGAAGCCGGGTGGAAAAATAGCAATAATACGGTATGTGCAGCAAAAAACAAACAGCATACTGTAAATGTTGGAAGTATGCAGAATGTAATGTTATATACTTGTTTTTAGGGTGAACCTCCGCTTTAAGGCTCTGTGTCCCGTGATGTATTCCCAAGAAAAAGGATTTTACAGGTAAGCTGTATTAAAAAACCCTATTATTTGCCAGGCATAGGCGAACCATGCCATAGTACTGATCTCATGACTATATAAAGATACATTTTTTGGAACTGAACTGATAGGCTTTGTTGCCCTCTTGATGCGCCTTAAGCAAAGGATGAAACAATGCCAGTTTAACAGCCAGACGAACAACACTCTTTTTTTCCTATGACCCAATAGCCTTATATATTAAAGCATTGTCCTCGGTGCATTTACAATATTCAACTTATTTGATGAGTCTTTACCTTTCATTTCAGAATTTTCATCGCACATCCACTTGACATGGTGACACATAAGTGTATCTGACACTCAAGCCAAGACACACTGTGACACAGGTGATGGAAGATTAATTGAACTCCTCTTCCTAGAGAGAACTCGCTCTAACCAAGTGTTCACCTAAATGTCACTTTCAGATGGTTATGTGTCATGATTATTTTTTGCCTTGAGGCCATCAAATATGACGGCACACACTGGCTTTCATTAGGAAAGTGTCTGAAGATAAGAGTGAGGGGCTTCTGTATGGAAATATCTGAAGGATGGAATTTTTTGGTCTGTGAAGGCAGATATTTCCCCTACAGCCCTGCCTACTACACGGGTGAGTTTAGAGAGACAGAGGGTATCAAGTTTGGGTGGAAGACAGCACTGGGCCTAGCGGCAGATTACTGTGTGGAGGGTATAGAGCAGCCATTCTCAACCAGGGTTCCTTGGAACCTTGGGAGTTCCTCCAGAGTTTGCTAGGTATTCCTTGAGCTGTGGCTGACTTGGATGGCTGTCATATGACGTCCTCGGGCCTCCTGGTCGATAGGGGGCACGCGCACGCCGCCGGTGGCGCACGCACGCTGCATCACTCAGTGCCGATGTGCGCGTGCCTATGTGCATGCCTGGCGGCCGCAATGTCCGCCAGTGTTTCAAATGCAATTTTTGGGGAAAAAATACACTTCAATGAATAAAAAAAAAAAAAATTTTTTTTTGTTTTAATGTGAAAGATGATGTTACGCCGCGAGAATCATGAGAGAATCGTGATCTATCTTCTTTTTTTTTTTTTTTAAAGTGTATTTTGTGTGTGTACTCGAGAGAGGAGCCGGACTGCAGGAGTAGGCAGGCCTCCCCCAGAGGCAATCTGCCACCTTTCTCCATGCCCCGGGTGGCAATGGCGGGTGTGTGAGGGGGTCCTCCCACACAGCCCGCCCTACCTGCTCCGCTTTGAAGCCCAATGGGGCAGAGGGACTCCCTATAAGGGAGTGAGAGGATCTAGCCCGCTCAACCAGCCCCGTTAGTCCTTCGTCTCTCTTTTTAGAGACCGCGTGGTCAAAGTGCGTGCATGTTAACCCAATTTCGAGTGCATGTAAGTGTGGTGGTTTTTGTGGGAGGGGGGTGGGCGTACTAAGCGCAGGCTTACCTCGCATAGCACACCCACCGGGAGCCGGGCTGAGACCACCAAACTCAATTCACATGTAGCGGAGACCGGGATCCGAACCCCTAGCTGCAGAGGTGAATGACTTGTCAGCGCAGTGCCAATCGCGTTGAGCCACCACAGCTCCTCGTGATCCATCTTCTAAGCAAAAAAATCGTGATTCTCATTTTAGCCAGAATCGTACAGCTCTAATATATATATATATATATATATATATATATATATATATATATATATATATATATATATATATATATGTTTTTTTGCAGAGACCCTAGAGAATAAAATGGCGATCTTTGCCATATTTTATGCCACACTGTATTTACACAGCAGTCTTTCAAATGCAATTCGTGGGGAAAAAAGACACATTCGTGAATTTAAAAAAAAAACTAAACAGTAAAGTTAGCCTGATTTTTTTTGTATAATGTGAAAGAGGATGTTACGCCGAGTAAATAGATACCTTACACGTCATGCTTTGAAATTGCACACGCTTGTGGAAAGGAGACAAATTGTCAGGCCCCGTACACACGTCCGAGGAACTCGACGTGCCAAACACATCGAGTTCCTCGGCGAGTTCAGTGTGGAAGCCGCTGAGGATCTTGGCGGGCCGACTTTCCTCATTGAACAACGAGGAAATAGAGAACATGTTCTCTATTCGGCCCGACGAGTTCCTCGTTGGCTTCCTCGCTGAAAAGTGTACACACGACCGAGTTTCTCGGCAGAATTCAGCTCCGATCGAGTTTCTGGCTGAATTCTGTCGTGTGTATGGGGCCTCATACCTAAAAATCTCCATAGGCACACAGGAGTGCTGCACTGCCAGAAGGGAGGAGGGCGAGAGAGAAGACAGTTTGCCATCTTTGCCCTGGGCTTGATGACCTTGTCTTTGCACTGGTATGGTGCTCTCATCCTTTACGTTGGCTGTAATAGTCAATTAGGCAGAGGTTATTTCACAGTCGGCACCAGCAAAAACGACAGTTCAGCTCTGAATGGTTTCTACAGGAATTTTTCTCTTCTCCAGCTTGGCAGAATACTTTATTAGGCTTGTGATTTGCGTTAGATGAAGTGGCATGGTGTGCAGAAAGTTAGCCTAGCAGAGGAAAGGAGTATTATATTTTTTCCAGAGAAATACTGAATTCTTTGAGGGATCATCTACCAATCACAGAGATCGCTGCCTTTCTGTTGTAGAACATATTTTACGCAAGTCTGCAGGGAGTCCCTCAACCATCCTAAATCCATCATTCCTCACAGCAAACCATGGCAGATTGGAATATGAAAATATATATATATTTCTGTGTTTTCATATATTGTCAAACATTACCTTGTCAATGTGAAATTTGTGAATGGAATATGAGAAGTAATAGTTGAGAATATTGAAAATGTTCTACAGAGCTGTCTTTTTCTGCAGCAGCTTACAAGCCACATTGGCCCGGATTCAGGTAGATTTGCCCCTTATTTGCGGAGGCGCAGGGCAGCGTTTTTGCCCTTCGCCCCCGCAAATTTACTGCGCTACCCGCGATTCACGGAGCAGTAGCTCCGTAAATTGCGTGTGCGCTGTGTAAACTTGCCCTGCGTAAGGGCGCCTAATGTAAATGATCCTGTAGGGGGCAGGAATCATTTAAATTAGGCGCGCGCCCGCGCCGAGCGTAGAGCGCATGCTCCGTCGGGAAACTTTCCCAACGTGCATTGCGGCAAATGACGTCGCAAGGACGTCATTTGCTTCAAAGTGAACGTGAATGGCGTCCAGCGCCATTCACAAATCACTTACGCAAATTACGTAAAATTCGAACGTCGTGACGCGGGAACGACGGGTATACTTTAGCATTGGCTGCCCCTGCTATTAGAAGGGGCAGCCTTACGCTAAACACACCGTACGGAAACAACGTAAATTGCGTACGCAGGGCTCGCGCAACATTGAGAATCGGTGTTAGTATGCAATTTGCATACTATACACTGAGCACAATGGGAGCGCCCCCTAGCGGTCATCGCTAGAATGCAGCCTAAGATATGCGTGGCATAAGAGCCTTATGCCACGCAGATTTTGGGCTGCAGACGGCGTTACGATGTTCCTGAATCAGGAGCATTCGTAACGCCGAGGGCAAGTAAGCAATTGCGCTGTGTAACCTATGGTTACACAGGCGCAATTGCTTCTTGAATCTGGGCCACTGATGGCAATCTCAGATCTTTCACATCATCAGTTGTAGGTTGGTCATAGATAGGCCATTATAGCAACAACAAGTGGGGAGATATCTACCAATCTTCTGCAGACCCTCAAATGGCACGTGCACTACTTTGGATGTCAAGGACATTGCAAGGGGCCCTAATAACCTTCTGAAATGTTAAAAGTTGTATACCAATGTGAGCAAAATGTATAGCAAGTTAGTATTTATTATTGAAAACAGTAAAAAATGCACTCACATCTACCGTTTCCCCCCGAAAATAAGACCTACCCCAAAAATAAGACCTAGTCTTATTTTCCAGAAGGGGCTGCAATATAAGCCCTACCCCAAAAATAAGCCCTATTTGGTATCCATGGAAGGCATAGTGCCCTATTGTTGATGTCATTGGAAGCCATAGTGCTCCATCATCGGTGTCAGTTGTCATAATAGTGCTTAGTTGTTGGTATCCGTGGGTTTCACAGTGCCCCATTGTTGGTATCTGTGTGAGGCATAGTGCCCTATTGTTGGTGTCCGTGGTAGGCATAGTGCCCCATCATTGGTGTCAGTTGGAGGAATAGTGCTTCATTGTTGGTATCCTTGGGATTCACAGTGCCCCATTGTTGGTGTCAGTGGGAGGCATTGTCCCCCATCATTGGTGTCAGTGGGAGGAATACTACCCCAACGTTGGCGTCAATGGAAGGAATAATGCTCCACTGTTGATTTCGGAATAGTGCCTTGTAGTTGTGGAAGGAATATTGCCCCAAGGACCAGATAAGGACAAAAGGCCACAACTGGCCCACGGGCCACAATTCAGGAAAAACTGATCCCTGTCTGACTGTCCCTGGCCTCGTCTCTTTCATTCACTGGGTTTCAGTCTTTTTTTTTTTTTTTTCTCGAAGGCTCAGCATCCCATGTCGGCCTTACTTAGAGCCCGGTCACTCCTTAAAGGGGTTGTAAAGGTTGTTTTTTTATTTTCTAAATAGGTTACTTTAAGCTAGTGCATTGTTGGTTCACTTACCTTTTCTTCGATTTCCCTTCTAAACATTTTTTTTTCCTTGTTTACTTTGTCTGAATTTCTCACTTCCTGTTCCTCCTCAGTAAGGTGTTCTAAATGACTTTCCACCGCTCGGATGATGGTGGAAAGCTTACTGAGGAGAAACAGGAAGTGAGAAATTCAAACAAAGAAAAAAAACATTTAGAAGGGAAATGGAAGGAAAAGGTAAGTGAACCAACAATGCACTAGCTTAAAGCGGGAGTTCACCCATTTAAAAAAAAAAAAAAAATCTCCCCTTAGCTTCCTGCTCGTTCGGTCTAGGGGAATCGGCTATTTGTATTAAAATATGATCCGTACTTACCCGTTTTCGAGCTGCATCTTCTTCCGTCGCTTCCGGGTATGGGTCTTCGGGAGCGGGCGTTCCTTCTTGATTGACATTCTTCCGAGAGGCTTCCGACGGTCGCATCCATCGCGTCACTCGTAGCCGAAAGAAGCCGAACGTCGGTGCGGCTCTATACTGCGCCTGCGCACCGACGTTCGGCTTCTTTCGGAAAATCGTGACGCGATGGATGCGACCGTCGGAAGCCTCTCGGAAGACTGTCAATCAAGAAGGAACGCCCATTCCCGAAGCCCATACCCGGAAGCGACGGAGAGGATGCGTCTCGTAAACGGGTAAGTACTGCACATATTTTAAAATAAATAGCCGATTCCCCTAGTAATAACGAGCAGGAATCTAAGGGGGAAAAGTGCCCTCTAAGGGTGAACCCCCGCTTTAAAGGAACCTATTTAGAAAATAAAAGAGGAACCTTTACAACCCCTTTAAGGCTGACATCCTACCATCAAGGCATTTTATTATTAGACCCCTTTCACACTGAAGTGTTTTTACAGCGTTTTAGCGTTAAAGATAGCGCTCTTAAAACGCTCATAAAAGGCTCTCCATGCATCTCAATGGACCCTTTCACACTGAGACCTGCAAGCAGCATCTTTGGAGCAGCTTTTGAGCGCTGAAAAAAAACGCTCCAAAAACGCCCCTCTCCATTCACACCGAGGCACTGCAAAAACGCCCTAAAACTTTAGGGTCTTAGGCCCCTTTCACATTGAGGAGTTTTTCAGGCGGTACAGCGCTAAAAATAGCGCTGCTATCCCGCCTGAAAAACTCCTTCACTGCATACTCAATGTGAAAGCCCGAGGGCTTTCACACTGAGGCGATGCGCTGGCGGGAGACAAAAAAATCTCCTGCTAGCAGCATCTTTGGAGCGGTGAGAGGAGCGGCGTGTATACCGCTCCTTCACCGCTCCTTTCCATTGAAAACAATGGGAAACCGCTCCAATACCGCCCGCAATGCGCCTCTATAGAGGCACATCGCGGGCGGTATTAACCCTTTATCGGCCGCTAGCGGGGGTTAATACCGCACTGCTAGCGGCTGATTCCCGCGGCAATCCCGGCGCTATGTATAGCGCCGCTATTTTTAGCGGCGTTATACCTCCACCCGCAGCTCCCGCCCCAGTCTGAAAGGAGCCTTAGCGGTGCTTTACCAGCACATTGGGATTGCAGATGAGGCTTCGCTCGAATAACGCTGTAATAATGCTCGAAAAACGCTTGAATAACACTCGAAAAACGCCCCAATGTGAAAGGGGCCTTAGAGTAACTCTTTCCCAGAGCTGGCCCACTGTCATGATCTGTTGCATTGCATAGAGAAGCATTTAAAAAATAAAAGTAGTAAGGTATGCAAGAAATTTTTTTTTTTTTTTATTTTGATTTCATTAGCACGTTGATGAGGGGAGAGGGAGGAGCCAGGGAAAGTAAAATATAGGCAGATTTAAATATATACGTCTACTCAAATATATACGGATATCTAGATAGTTAAAGCGGGGGTTCGCCCTGTTAAAAAAAAAAAAAAAGTTTTTTTTTATTAGACAATTACATTCGGCATCGTAGCGCGAGCTACGGTATGCCGGTCTTACATTTTTTATGCCCGTACTCACTGTGCTATCGTTGATTGAAGAATTCGGGGAATGGGCGTTCCTATGGTGAGAGAAGGTGATTGACGGCCGGCCCTGGCACGTCACGCTTCTCCGGAAATAGCCGAAATAGGCTTGGCTATTCACGGCGCCTGCGCATAGCCTGTGCGCAGGCGCTGTGAATAGCCGAGACCTACTCCGGCTGTCTTCGGGGAGCGTGACGTGCCAGAGCCGGCCGTCAATCATCCTCCCTCTCCATAGGCACGCCCATTCCCCGCGGGAGTCGGATTCTTCAATCAACAATAGCACAGTGAGTACGGGGTTTAAAAATTTAAGACCGGCATACCGTAGCTCGCGCTACGATGCCGAAAGTAATGGAATAATGGGGTGAAGGAGGGTGAACTACCGCTTTAAGTCTATATGTAAATTTGCTACGGCATCAATTATCCTTTTTTCATCTATGAGCAAATACTTCAAAGTCACCTGAAGGTGGAAAGCGCCCTTTAACTACTGAAGACATTGGGACGGGAGTGCACAGACGTCTGTATCCGTGCAATAGTAACTGTCCATCGCCATTAAACTTTTATGTGAGCTGTATTATTAATCTTTAGAGTTTTTTTTATCTGCTGCTAAAAGACTTAAGGGCAGTAATTGTCAATGACAGAGCAAGAGAGAGATGATGGATCAGTATGCAAGAATCATAAGGATCCAGAGCTAGATGTACGTAGACCCTTGTTCCTTGCTGTTTCCATACTGTCATCGCTCCCCGGGGGATAGGTGTTACGTACGACGCTGTCATATCACAACCATGTGTAATGAAATACTGCATCGCAATGTAAGGCAATATATTCCCATCCGATCCACCCACTGTCCCTTCATCTTACAATCTTTATTACTTCTATCAAGGAGGAGAGCGGGAGCGCACCGAATCGCAGTCCCTTGTGCAGCAATTAAAGGGACAATACAGTTTATTTTCACTGTGTGCGCATCAAGACTTGCAAACATTTCCCTGAGCAGAATTTTTGATGTGACTTTCACATTCCATATTTTCTGTGTTCATTAACCGGTTGAGACCCGGACCAATATGCAGGTTAAGGACCTGGCCCCTTTTTGCGATTCGGCACTGCGGCGCTTTAAGGGACAATTGCGCGGTCGTGCGATGTGGCTCCCAAACAAAATTGGCGTCCTTTTTTTCCCACAAATAGAGCTTTCTTTTGGTGGTATTTGATCACCTCTGCGGTTTTTATTTTTTGCGCTATAAACAAAAATAGAGCGACAATTTAAAAAAAAAATGCAATATTTTTTACTTTTTACTGTAATAAATATCCACCAAAAAGTTTTTTTTCCCCTCAGTTTAGGCCGATACGTATTCTTCTACATATTTTTGGTAAAAAATTATTGATTGGTTTGCGCAAAAATGTATAGCGTTTACAAAATAGGGGATATTTTTATTGCATTTTTATTAATATTTTTTTTTTTACTACTAATGGCAGCGATCAGCGTTTTTTTTTTTTCATGACTGCGACATATGGCGGACACATCGGACACTTTTGACACATTTTTGGGACCATTGTCATTTTCACAGCGAAAAGTGCTATAAAAATGCTCTGTGATTACTGTGAAAATGACAATGGCAGTGAAGGGGTTAACCACTAGAGGGGCGCAAAAGGGTTAAGTGTGACCTAATGTGTTTTTTCTAACTGTAGTGGGGCGTGCCTGGACGTGTGATGTCACTGATCGTCGTTCCCTATGACAGGGAACAGAATCAACAGACAATCAGTGACGAGCCACAGAGAAGAACGGGGAAGGTTTGTTTACACTCACCTCTCTCCGTTCTTCAGCTCCTGTGACCCGATCGTGGGACACCGGCGGCGATCGGGTCCGCGGGTCCCACGGGCGCTGTCACTGAGCTTGGGACCGGGGGACGTACCTGTATGCCCTTGTGCCCACCCATGCTATTCTGTCGACGTATATCGTCGTGCGGTGGCCCTTAAGTGGTTAAAGTAAAGGTAAACTGAATGAATCATAAACCATAGACATTTTTAAAGATTAAATACTTGCTTTAATAATTCGATTTTTAACCCTTGTTGCATATTAGCACTGCTGATGTCCCACAGCCACTTTGCAGTCTACATGCACTCCAGTAATGGCTGCATTGCATTTCTCAGTGCAGCTTTCCTGATATTGACAACAATGAAGTGTGCCTGTGCATGTGCGCATGGCTGCTTGTAATCTACAGCGAGAGAGCATGCAACAAGGTGACAAAACCGGAGAACAATACTGAGACAGGGACAGAGGATTGTCATCCTATAATATGACAAGTCCAACAAGGATCCAGTGTTAAAGTGGATGTAAAGGGTTGACCAACCTTGAGGCCTGACCATCTCTGACCAAGAAGATCTAGCTCATAATCAGCCTTTCAGGTTATCTCAAAGGTGTTCAGTAGGGCTGAGGTCAGGACTCTGGGTTAGGGTTGACCAACCTTGAGGCCTGACCATCTCTGACCAAGAAGATCTAGCTCATAACCAGCCTTTCAGGTTATCTCAAAGGTGTTCAGTAGGGCTTAGGTCAGGACTCTGGGTCAGGGTTGACCAACCTTGAGGCCTGACCATCTCTGACCAAGAAGATCTAGCTCATAATCAGTATTTCAGGTTATCTCAAAGGTGTTCAGTAGGGCTTAGGTCAGGACTCTGGGTCAGGGTTGACCAACCTTGAGACCTGACCATCTCTGACCAAGAAGATCTAGCTCATAATCAGCCTTTCAGGTTATCTCAAAGGTGTTCAGTAGGGCTTAGGTCAGGACTCTGGGTCAGGGCCAGGGCTGGACTGGGACAGAAATTTGGCCCTGGACTTCATCCAGACTGGCCCACTTTGACAGGTCTCTCCCATGGCGGCCGGACAACTCCCGCACCCGCCCCCCCCGGCCACCCAAGCCCCCGCCACTAGCCGTTCTACTTTATTAGAGTAGAATGGTTAGTACTGGTACTCTTATAGGCAGTACCAGTGGGAAAGCTAGACATTATTTCACCCAGGGCAAAGAATCATGTCCTTATGGGACAAGATTAGGCAGAAGTGAGAAACTCCCAGGCCATAGCTGTTGGGTCAGCTGTCTGTCCCCTCCCCCCATGCTCCTCTGTCGTCGTCCCTGCTCCTCTGGTCCTCCCCCTGCTTCTTTGTTCCCCCCAAGTGAGCGCTGCGGGGAGGGAGAGACAGAGGAGCGGAGGGATGCGGCATTCTGCTGTCACTGAAGCCGGCCCACTGAGCCATCGGCCCACCGGGAAACTCCCTGTAGTCCCAATGGCCAGTCCATCCCTGGTCAGGGCTAACCAACCTTGAGGCCTGACCATCTCTGACCAAGAAGATCTAGCTCATAATCAGCCTTTCAGGTTATCTCAAAGGTGTTCAGTAGGGCTTAGGTCAGGACTCTGGGTCAGGGTTGACCAACCTTGAAAACAACAAAAACCTGGGGAATGCCCAGGGAAAAAACCAAGCCTACTTACCGACCAGCTTGCAGAAAACCAATTAACCTGTCTAAAGTATGCGTTAAAAACAGGGGTTCAGTCCGCACGCATTTGCAAACGCATGCGTGAGCCACAGAGCCGCGCCAAGGCACCCTGTAATATCTGTGGTCCTAACACTAAACAATGAGCGTCCCCACAGTGGAGGCACATGCATTTTAATGGATAGACAGGGGCAGGTGAACTGAAGGGAAGCCACCCCTCCTTTAAAGGTACAAGAGCACACCAAGCACCCAGCATATAGCACAATGGCTGCAAAGGTGTTGGTGCACTGATGGACCAATATAAACACCACAGGTGAAGCATAAACATGTCCACTGCCCCCGTCTATAGCTGGCCATAACAGTAAGTAGCATTGGAAGGCTAAAGCAGATAACAACAAAAACCTGGGGAATGCCCAGGGAAAAAACCAAGCCTACTTACCGACCAGCTTGCAGAAAACCAATTAACCTGTCTAAAGTATGCGTTAAAAACAGGGGTTCAGTCCGCACGCATTTGCAAACGCATGCGTGAGCCACAGAGCCGCGCCAAGGCACCCTGTAATATCTGTGGTCCTAACACTAAACAATGAGCGTCCCCACAGTGGAGGCACATGCATTTTAATGGATAGACAGGGGCAGGTGAACTGAAGGGAAGCCACCCCTCCTTTAAAAGTACAAGAGCACACCAAGCACCCAGCATATAGCACAATGGCTGCAAAGGTGTTGGTGCACTGATGGACCAATATAAACACCACAGGTGAAGCATAAACATGTCCACTGCCCCCGTCTGTAGCTGGCCATAACAGTAAGTAGCATTGGAAGGCTAAAGCAGATAACAACAACAACCTGGGGAATGCCCAGGGAAAAAACCAAGCCTACTTACCGACCAGCTTGCAGAAAACCAATTAACCTGTCTAAAGTATGCGTTAAAAACAGGGGTTCAGTCCGCACGCATTTGCAAACGCATGCGTGAGCCACAGAGCCGCGCCAAGGCACCCTGTAATATCTGTGGTCCTAACACTAAACAATGAGCGTCCCCACAGTGGAGGCACATGCATTTTTTTTCCCTGGGCATTCCCCAGGTTTTTGTTGTTATCTGCTTTAGCCTTCCAATGCTACTTACTGTTATGGCCAGCTATAGACGGGGGCAGTGGACATGTTTATGCTTCACCTGTGGTGTTTATATTGGTCCATCAGTGCACCAACACCTTTGCAGCCATTGTGCTATATGCTGGGTGCTTGGTGTGCTCTTGTACCTTTAAAGGAGGGGTGTCTTCCCTTCAGTTCACCTGCCCCTGTCTATCCATTAAAATGCATGTGCCTCCACTGTGGGGACGCTCATTGTTTAGTGTTAGGACCACAGATATTACAGGGTGCCTTGGCGCGGCTCTGTGGCTCACGCATGCGTTTGCAAATGCGTGCGGACTGAACCCCTGTTTTTAACGCATACTTTAGACAGGTTAATTGGTTTTCTGCAAGCTGGTCGGTAAGTAGGCTTGGTTTTTTCCCTGGGCATTCCCCAGGTTTTTGTTGTTATCTGCTTTAGCCTTCCAATGCTACTTACTGTTATGGCCAGCTATAGACAGGGGCAGTGGACATGTTTATGCTTCACCTGTGGTGTTTATATTGGTCCATCAGTGCACCAACACTTTTGCAGCCATTGTGCTATATGCTGGGTGCTTGGTGTGCTCTTGTACCTTTAAAGGAGGGGTGGCTTCCCTTCAGTTCACCTGCCCCTGTCTATCCATTAAAATGCATGTGCCTCCACTGTGGGGACGCTCATTGTTTAGTGTTAGGACCACAGATATTACAGGGTGCCTTGGCGCGGCTCTGTGGCTCACGCATGCGTTTGCAAATGCGTGCGGACTGAACCCCTGTTTTTAACGCATACTTTAGACAGGTTAATTGGTTTTCTGCAAGCTGGTCGGTAAGTAGGCTTGGTTTTTTCCCTGGGCATTCCCCAGGTTTTTGTTGTTATCTGCTTTAGCCTTCCAATGCTACTTACTGTTATGGCCAGCTATAGACGGGGGCAGTGGACATGTTTATGCTTCACTTGACCAACCTTGAAGCCTGACCATCTCTGACCAAGAAGATCTAGCTCATAATCAGCCTTTTAGGTTATCTCAAAGGTGTTCAGTAGGGTTGAGGTCAGGGCTTCGGCTCCACTAAAAACAAATACGCTGTATTATGTGTGAATATTGGCTTCCAAAAAGTTTTTTCCACTTGAGTTTAGCATTTCTATTACTCCAAAACAGTTTGGTCTTTCCACTGTATTCTTGGTAATGGGAGGTAAAGCAAAGTATGATATGTTCCCCTTGTAAAATCCTTGCAGGGCAAACATCCTGTTGCCAGGATCCTCGGAGATATTAGAAGTCAGGGAGTAATTCAGATGCCAGATGTTCTTTTTTTTTTGTACATTGGTTGCTGTTGGTAACATTGATATCTTCTTGTTCTCTAGTTTACATAACTAAGCCCTAATAGGCTTCATTTGGAGAAAGAATCTGGTTGTTAAGAGACAACACAAAATGTTATGTTAGATATTTTGATAAGCGGGGCCAATAAGTCTGCTATTCAACTACTTTTTTATTCCCTTTTCTTATTAATCCCCAATTCGAAACCCTCTAAACTTTCCGTGATGAGCGTCTAGTCATTTGTAAAGACGTGTAAAGTTTTCTGATTAGATGTGTCGTTTGCTATGCTTTTCCACCCTGACACTGACATGGTATTTAACCACTTCAGCCCAGGAAGGATTTCCCCCTTAACCTCCCTGGCGGTATGATTATTTCAGATTTTAGGTGCTGAAAGCGGTACAATTATTTTGCATTGAAATTTAGCGTTTTATATTGTAGGCCTGTAATTCTTAGAAATAACTCACTTAAATCTGTCCAAATAAGAGTCTAGTAGACATCCCGGGAATAATACAATTTGAAACACAAAATCATAAATTATAATACAATAAATAAATATAAATAATTATAACAAAAAATATAATAATAATAAAAATTATTACTTAAAAAAATTTTGATGACGAATTTCCCCACAAATCGCTATCGCTCAATTCTGCAAGTGATTATAATTTTTTATCGCTGTTTTCTAGCTGCTCTAAAACCATTTTTGACATAAAGGGACACTTTTGGTTGCTATGGACAATCTCCAGTTTCCAGGCAGAAAGAAAGGTTTTTATTATATAAAAGTACATGTAGGACACTTGGCAGACCACTAGGGACAAGGGGGGTGTGTATTTTTCACATACAGTACTGTAATCTATAAGATTACAGTATACTGTATGTAGTGTGTTTATTTACTTTTTTTATTTTGGCGCCGATCTCCACCCCCGTGCGTCGTAACGTCGCAGGGAATGGAGCTCGGCGGCACTGTAAATCGAGCGAGGAGGACACCGTTCGATCAGACAGTGGACTCTGCGAGGCGGCCCAGAGTCTGGCTCGGGGTTACCGCTTTTGGTCCTGAATTTCCACCCCGAGCCAGACTCTGGAATACCGCCAGGGGGGTTAATGATGGGCCATTTTTTGTGATACGGCATTGCGTTGCTTTAACTGACAATACTAAAGAAGAGAAAAAGGGGGAGGAGTATGATCATATGGTTTACAAAGCACAGACAAAGACTGCTGCTGGGAAGACCTGTCAGCGCTTAATTGAAAATAAAATTAAAGTCAGAGAGAAAGATCAAATTGAAAACTACATATTTTTTTTTTACAGACAAAGAGACTGAAGAAAAAGCAGAGCATTTAGAAAATCATCACAATTACCGTTATCCATTCACTCATCATCAGTGTATCTTTGGTGGAGTTACTCTCAAAAGTTGAACTGTTATTTCAAAGCCATTATTTCTAATTTTTTTATGACTTGGTCAATACCAACAAATTGGCACACATCCAATGTGGTGCCTATATTAAAAAAAAGGTATCAAGGTCTTTATCAAGTAACTACAGACCTGTAAGTGTAATTTCTATAGTCAAGATTAGATACTTTAGAGTTTAATAAAGAGTTTTTGCTTGAAAACAATATTCTAAGCGATTGTCAAACATGCATTCACAAAAACGGAATTTGTCTGGAAAAGTCCTGAAGACGAGCATGGGAGGAGTTGATGATGGAGCCAGAAAGCAGGAGGTCTTGAGAAGACCAAAGAGAACGATTAGGTTGGTATTTTGAGACTAGGTCAGTGATGTAGCTGGGGTCAGAGTTGTGGATGGCTTTGTAAGTAGTTGTTAGTATCAGGCATCCAATCATAGCAGAGATGACGGGAAGAGGACGGGAGGAGACACGGAGGACTCGGAGCCGAGACAGGTAAGTGCTGGGCGGGGGGCACACTGGCAGCATTTGATGGGGCACAGTAGCAGCAATTGATGGGGCACACTGGCAGCATATGATGGGGAACAGTGGCGGCTATTGATGGGGCACACTACGCAGACTCACCCCCTTTATTCCAAAAGAAGACATAGCAGTCGTGGTGGGTACAATTATCAACTCCAGACTTGACTATGCAAATGCCCTGTATCTCGGACTCCCCAAATACCAAATCACTTGTCTGCAAAATACGGCGGCTCGACTAGTGACTGGCAAAAAAACATGGGAATCAATCTCACCTTCACTGAGATCCCTTCATTGGCTGCCAGTAAAAGACAGAATCACTTTCAAGACACTCTGCCTAATGCATAAGTGTATTCAAGGAAACGCCCCCCAATATCTATGCGACAAACTAAAAGCGCACAACCCCAATCGCGTTCTGCGATCCACCAACCAAAATCTACTCCAGATACCCAAAGCCAGATACAAATCCAAAGGAGAACGTAGATTTGCAGTCCAAGGACCTAGACTGTGGAACGCTCTACCAACCGCCATCCGATTGGAGATGAACCACTCAGCCTTCAGAAGAAAGATCAAAACCTATCTCTTCTGAGGTCAAAAAAAGCCTCACTCAGGAAATGGACACTAAGCGCCCAGAGGCGATTCAGTTCGCATGTGTTGCGCTATATAAGTTTTTCACTCACTCACTCACACTGGCAGCAACTGATAGGGCACACTGGCAGCAATTGATGGGGCACACTGGCGGCAATTGATGGACACACTGGCGGCAATTGATGGACACACTGGCAGCAATTGATGGGGCACACTGGCAGCAATTGATGGGGCACACTGGCGGCAATTGATGGGGCACACTGGCGGCAATTGATGGGGCAGACTGGCAGCAATTGATTGGCACACTGGCAGCAATTGATGGGGCATACTGGCAGCAATTGATTGGGCACTGTGGTGGCAATTGATGGGCACAGTGGTGGCAATTGATGGGCGCAGTGGCAGCAATTGATGGGCACGCTGACAGCAATTGATGGGTATACTAGCTGCATTTGATGGCACACTGGCAGCAATTGATGGGTACAGTGGCTGCATTTGATGGGCACAGTGGCTGCGCTTGATGGGTACAGTGGCTGCGCTTGATGGGCACAGTGGCCCAAATTTTGAGCACCAGCCACCACTGGGATGGACTATTGTCTCTTTTTAGCCTTACCGACTATGTAACTATACCAAGCTTTGTAATGGAATAACGTCCTTACAGAACTTACAGGCAGACCTTAATACACTGTTTGATTGGGTAACTATGTGACAATCAATTTTAATGTTGACAAACGTAAAGTTAGGCGCTTGGAGGTAAAAAAAATGCATGCATCACACATTCTAGGAGGAGTACAACTGGGCGAGTCAATAATCAAGAAGGATTGGTGAGTTCTGGGAAATGATAGAATTAATAACAGCATGCAATGCCAAGTTTCTCATGCAAACACAATACTTTCTTGTTTTAAAAGAGGTATAGATTCCAGAGAGAGACAAAATCCTGCCCCATGCACAACGCCTTAATAAGGCCTCATCTGGAATAGCAGTTCATTTTCAGAACCAGTTTACAAAAAGGATGTTGGAGAACTGGAGAGAGTGCAGAGAAGGGGAACTAAACCGATAAGAGCCATAGAGGACCTCAGCCATGAAGAAGGATTAACTGATCTGGATGTATTCCCCCCTGAGAAGAGGAGTTTAAGGGGGACATGCTCAACATATATAAATACATCAATGGTCCATATAGTGAACTTGGTGCAGTGTTATTTACTTTAAAGTGGTTGTAAACTCAGTACAAGCACTTTCACCTACAGGTACGCCTATATTAGGTGCTGGAAATATCTCCTACACCTACACGGTGTAGGAGATATTTACAATTAGCTGGATTCACGTAGGGCGGCGTATTTTTGAGCCGGGGTAGCGTATCGTATTTACGCTACGCCGCCGTAAGTCAGAGAGGCAAGTGCTGTATTCACAAAGCACTTGCCTCCTAAGTTACAGCGGCGTAGCGTTAATGGGCCGGCGTAAGCGCGCCTAATTCAAATTGTGAAGAGGTGGGTGTGTTTTATGTAAATAAACCATGACCCGACGTGATTGTCGTTTTTAACGAACGGCGCATGCGCCGTCCGTGGACACATCCCAGTGTGCATTGCTCCAAAGTACGCCGCAAGGACTTATTGGTTTCGACGTGAACGTAAATTACGTCCAGCCCCATTCATGGACAACTTACGTAAACGACGTAAAATTTTAAAAATTCGACGCGGGAACGACGTCCATACTTAACATTGGCTAGGCCAGCTTTTTGTTCGACTAACTTTATGCCTGAAAATGCCTTACGTAAACGGCGTATCTTTACTGCGACGGGCAAGCGTACGTTCGTGAATAGGCATATCTTGCCGATTTACGCATTCTAGGCGTAAATCAGCGTTCACGCCCCTAGCGGCTGGCGGAACTAGACCACTAAGATACGACGGCATTTAAGTGTATCTCAATTTGAGAATACACTTAAATGTACGACGGCTTAGATTCAGAGTTACGACGGCGTATCTACTGAAACGCCGGCTTAACTCTTTCTGAACCTAGCTAAATGTCCCCATACGTTGATGTATTCGGCACAAGCGCACTTTAGAAAGGATGTGCCCTTTCTAAAGGGGTCATGCCGTGACTAGCGGCTCCCAAGCGTATGCACGGGTATGACGTCACACGGCTCTGTCCAGTCACAGAGCCGAAGGAAGAGAGGTAAAGAATGGACGTGTCCTGCACAGGGGACAGCGGTGACA
Source organism: Rana temporaria (assembly GCF_905171775.1). Lineage (NCBI taxonomy): Eukaryota > Metazoa > Chordata > Amphibia > Anura > Ranidae > Rana > Rana temporaria. The sequence goes on from NC_053500.1 coordinate 19,720,053, forward strand.
TTGCAGGCTTTGGTTTCAGGTAAGTGACACATAATGGGCTACTATGCGATGCATAGTAGCCCATTATGCTTTTTCCTTTGCAGGGAAATAAAGAGGAAGTAAAACCCATCAGGGTTTACTTCCTCTTTAAGATCATTGCAAAAGACAAGGGGCCACTCTTTGCATCTGGAGCCAAAGAGGCTTAAGCCCTGTACACACGATCGGTTTGTCTGATGAAAACAGAACGATGGACCATTTTCATCGGACAAACCGATCGCGTGTGGGCCCCATCAGTTTGTTTTCCATCGGTGAAAAAAAATAGAACATGTTTTAAAATTTTCCTATGGATAAAAAAACGATAGAAAAAAACAGTCGTCTGTGTGGAAGTCCATCTGTCAAAAATCCATGCATGCTCAGAATCAAGTCGACGCATGCTCGGAAGCATTGAACTTCATTTTTCTCAGCGCGTCGTAGCGTTTTACGTCACTGCGTTGAACACGGTCGGATTTTTGACTGTAGGAAAGACTGATGAAAGTCAGCTTCATCGGATATCCGACAAAACAATCCATCGGTTTAGATTCCATCAGATATCCAATCGTATGTACAGGGCGTTAGATTTGCAGTGCCTCGAGATTGTGCAAAATTGTAACCACTTAAGACCCGGACCTTTAGGCAGCTAAAGGACCCGGACAGTTTTTGCGATTCGGCACTGCGTCGCTTTAACTGACAATTGCGCGGTCGTGCGACGTGGCTCCCAAACAAAATTGGCGTCCTTTTTTTCCCACAAATAAAGCTTTCTTTTGGTGGTATTTGATCACCTCTGCGTTTTTATTTTTTTGCGCTATAAACAAAAATAAAGCGACAATTTTGAAAATGCAATATTTTAAACTTTTTGCTATAATAAATATCCCCCAAAAATATATAAAAAAAACATTTTTTTCCCTCAGTTTAGGGCGATACGTATTCTTCTACCTATTTTTGGTAAAAAAATCGCAATAAGCGTTTATCGGTTGGTTTGTGCAAAATTTATAGCGTTTACAAAATAGGGGATAGTTTTATTGCATTTTTATCAAAAACATTTTTTTACTACTAATGGCGGCGATCAGCGTTTTTTTTTTCATGACTGCGACATTATGGCGGACACTTCGGACAATTTTGACACATTTTTGGGACCATTGTCATTTTCACAGCAAAAAATGCATTAAAAATGCATTGTTTACTGTGAAAATGACAATTGCAGTTTGGGAGTTAACCACTAGGGGGCGCTGAAGGTGTTATGTGTGACCTCATATGTTTTTCTAACTGTAGGGGGGTGTGGCTGTAGGTGTGACATCATCGATTGTGATTCCCTATAAAAGGGAACGCACAAT